>NC_086101.1:183739047-184356904 GCF_963921235.1 Mobula hypostoma | reverse complement strand
AAAGTGTGCTGTGTTTTTGATTTCATGATACTTGGAGTTTAGATTCTCTACCATAGGTTTTCAGGTACCTACTGCAACCCTCTGAGAGAAAGCAGTCAATATTTGTCTGACATTTAAGAGAATTTATGGGACATTTAAGTTACTTAAATGTCATTTAAGATCCTTAAGGACTTGGATGATAGCAATGGAGGGCTGTGTAGAAGGGAAGGGTTGGATTGATCTTAGAGTAAGTTAAAAGTTCAGTATAACATTGTGGGCCAAAGAGCCTGTATCATGCTATAATGGTCTATACTCTATTTCTATGTTCTACCATTGCCTTATAGTTCTGCACCCTTTCTAAAGCCTCCACATTCTTTCTGTAGAGCAGGAGTTCCCCACCTGGGGTCCACCGACGCTCTGTTTAATGGTATTGCTCCATGACATAAAAAAGCGTTGGGAACCTCTGCTCTTGCACGTGTGACCAGATCTGCGCCGGAATGTGTGGTGACACTTGCGGGCTGCTCTCAGCTCAGCCTCAAACGTGTTGCTTGCAAATGCAAGTGATGCATTTTGCTGAATGTTTTGTAAACACAAAATATTCTGCAGATACTGGGGTCAAAGCAACATGCACAACCTGCTGGAGGAACTCAGCAGGTCGGGCAGCATCCATGAAAACGAACAGCCAACGTTTCGGGCCAGCTGCCTATCACCTCCATCATGGTTCTGCCTCCTTCTACTACCCGTTGTGCTTTCCCCTATTTCTTCTTCACCTTTCCTGCCTATCCCCTCCCTGCTTCCCCTCCCCCAACCCTTGATCTTTCCCCTTACTGGTTTTTCACCTGGCACCAACCAGTCTTCTCCTTCCCACCCTCCCCCCCCCACCTTCTTTATAGGGCCCCTGACCCTCCCTCTTCAGTCCTGACGAAAGGTCTCGGCCTGAAACGTCGACTGTTCATTTCCACGGATGCTGCTCGAACTGCTGAGTTCCTCCAGCGTTTTGTGCGTGTCGCTGAATGTTTCGATGTACACGTGACAAATAAACTTGAATCTTGAGTCTTGAACCTCGATTCAATATTTCAAACGTGTCCGGACCAATTTTCCATACAGCTGCAACATGACTTCCCACCTTTTGTACTCAATCACCTGACGAATGAAGGGAAAACATATCTTATGTCTCGTTTGACACCCTTCTACTATCAGGAGCAATGGACTGGCAATGACTTAAATTGATAAAAACAATAATGCATTTCATTTTGTAGTAGCATGCAACATTAGAGGCTATCAACCCCATGCTAGCTCAGAACAGTCTAAAACATCACACTCTAATCCTTCCACATAGCCCAGTGATTTACTTAATAAGGGGTAAGAAAAAGATGACTAAATTCCAGCCATTTTATCAGGCTGCAATGTATATCATGTCATAGAATAGTTTGTTTCATCACTTTTGTGACATTTTCTTTGTCACTGCAGATATTTCATCTTTAAAAGCACAAGGGAACATTTTCTTTTCTGTTATTCATCATCTAAATTTTCTTTGCTTTTACATCCTCAAACACAACTACTGTAGAAGCCAAGTCATTGGGTATATTTAAAGCCGAGCTAGATTGATAGGTTCTTGATTTGTACGTGTGTCAAAGGTTAAAGGGAGGAGACAAGTGAATGGGGTTGGGGGATAGTAAATCAACAATGATGGAATGGCAGAGCAGATTTGATGTACCAAATGGCCTAATTCTGCTCCCCTGTCTTATGGTCTTATTACAATAAAAAGTTCAAAGTTCAAATTCCATAGTAAATTTATCATCTAACTACATATATGTCACGATATACAAACTTGCGTTTCTTTTTTCTGCACGCATACTCAGAAAATAACCGTAAGAGTCAATGAAAGCCCACATCAACTTGAGCATTCAACCACTGTGCAAAAGACAGCAATTTGTGCAAAGACAAAAATAAAGAAATTATAACAATGAATGAATAAGCAATAAATATCGAGAATATGAGATGAAGAGTCTTTGAAAGTGAGTCCATTAGTTGTGGGAACATCTCAATGATGAGACAAGTGATGTTGAGTAAAGCTATGCCCTCTGGTTCAAGGGCCTGATGGTTGAGGGATAGTTATTGTTCCTGAACCTGGTGGTGTGAGTTCTGAAGCTCTTGCACCTTCTTCCTGATGGCAGCAGTGAAAAGAACATATCTTGGGTGGCAGGGTCGCTGATGACGGATGCTGCAAACATCATTTAGAAGCAAAACATTATTTTAAAATGCTGCATCAGTTTATAAGATCTAAAGTCTTAGAAGTATTTAACTAGTTATGGGCTTTATTATATGCTGACGTGTTTATCTTAGAGTCTGCATATTGTGCTTGCCAATGCTTGGATTTCCCAGGGTGTCTCCAGTTTCTTCCACCTCCCAAAGAGTCAAAGATGAGCCAGTTGATTGGATACTGCAAAATTACTGCTCTAGGTTTGTGGAGAACAGATGATAGGTTAGTCAGTCACTGCAGAATTTCTCTTGTAGGGTAGTGGAGAGCAGATGGATAGATTAGTTGGGTACTACAAAATTATTCCTGTAGTTTTGTGGAAAGCAGATGGATAGGTTCATTGGTCACTGCAGAATTCCTCCTGTAGGTTTGTGGAGAGCAGATGACAGATTAGTTGGTCACTGCAGAATTCCTCCTGTAGGGTTGTGGAGAGCAGATGGTAGATTAGTTGGTCACTGCAGAATCACTGCTGAACATTTGTGGGAAACAGTTGAGCACATGTGAAAGAAGAGGTTACAGCAAAACAAGTGGGGGAATGGGACAGGTGTGATTTCTCTGTGACACAGCACTGACTTATTGGCCAAATGCCCGTCCATGAAAAAGTCCCATTGCCTCACTTTTTCAGGGGAGACAGTGATTTTGCCTTTTAAATTATACAGCAACTGCTCCACTGCAGGCATAACTTTGGGTACATGAGTACCTACATTCAGTGACCACTTTATTAGGTACACGTGCACACCTGCTGATTAATGCAAACATCTAATCATCAATCATGTAGCAGCAACTCAATACATAAAAGCATGCAGACATGTTCAAGAGGTTCAGTTGTTGTTCAGATCAAACATCAGAATGCGGAAGGAATGTGATCTAAGTGTCCTTGGCTAAGGAAAGATTGTTGGTGCCAAGCAAGGTGGTTTGAGTCCCTCAAAAACTGCTGATCTCCATCTCCTGGGATTTTCAGACACAACGTTCTCTAGAGTTTATAGAGAATGGCGTGATAAACAAGGCCATCCAGTGAGTTGTAGTTCTGTGGGCGGAAATGCCTTGTTAATGAAAGAGACAATAGACAATAGGTGCAGGAGTAGGCCATTTGGGCTTTTGAGCCAACACCACCATTCACTGTGATCATGGCTGATCATTCGCAATCAGAAGGCTCTCGGCCTGAAACGTCGACTGTACCTCTTCCTAGAGATGCTGCCTGGCCTGCTGCGTTCACCAGCAACTTTGATGTGTGTTGCTTGATCCACAATCAGTATCCAGTTCCTGCCTTATCCCCATAACCTTTGATTCCGCTATCTTTAAGAGCTCTATCCATCTCTTTCTTGAAAGCATCCAGAGACTTGGCCTCCACAGCCTTCTGGGGCAAAGCATTCCATATATCCACCACTGAGAGTTCAAAGGAGAATGTCCAGAGTTGTTCAAGTTGATAAGAAGGTAACAGTAACTCAAACAACTACAGGTTACAACAGTGGTGTGCAGAAGAGCATCTCTGAATGCACAACGCACTGAACCTTGAAGTGGATGCACTACAGCAGCAGACATTCAGTGGCCACTTTGTTGTTGTTGTTCGTCCATCGTACGTCGATGAGGACCTCGACACCATTATCGATGGTGTCGAGACTAGCGCGTGACTTGGATTTAAGTGAGGGAGAGTTGCGCAGCGTCAGCCTCACTCTGTCTTCCCAATTCCCATCTGGATCCAGTGGCAAGACAGAGTCGAGACGGCTGGAGATGGGACTAGACGCATTGGATGACCAGGACGTCTTCTGTGTCTTGTCCTGCTCTACACGTTCCACGACGCTTGCAGAGACCGCCCTCTTGACCGTTGGACCTTCCATTGGTCTCGTCCGCTCAATCCGCCGGAGTCTGTCTTCACATGCTGGGATAGACAACTCCCTATCTCACCGAGGGTTTGAGATCCATCAGCTACCCTCACCTGGTTTAGCCGGCTTGTCAAAGCCGTTGCCCGGGGTGTGGCCACTGTCGCATGCAAACAGCTACGGGGAGCCACAGGTGAGAGCTGAGTGCCAGGTGGGGACCAAAGGTGGACTAACTGCCTTGAAAAGGACACGACATGTTACCCCACCAGAGGTGCTACCCCTCCCTGACACCCCATACACCCCAGTGGCCACTTTAATAGGTACAGGATAGGCTAATAAAATACCCACAGGATAGATCACTACTCAGCTTCTTGCATCAATCCCATTCTTCCTCCCCCCTACCCTTCCATCCTTGCCATCTGTCTATTAACCCCCCTCCCCCACCTGGATCTACCTATCACCATGGAGATGTCTAATCATCCAATCATGCGGCAGCAAGTCAATACATAAAAGCATGTAGACATGGTCATAGCTGTTCAGACCAAACATTAGAATAGGGAAGGACTGTAATCTAAGTGACTTTGACCATGGAATGATTATTGGTGCCAAGACAATGTGGTTTGAGTATTTCAGAAACAGCAGATCTGCTGGGATTTTCCCACACAACAGTCTCTCGAATTTACTGAGAATGGTGTGAGAAGTTCCATGCTTTGTTACTGAGAGAGGTTTGTGGAGAATGGCCACACTTATTCCAACCAACAGGAAGGTGAGAGTAACTCAAATAAATACACGTTACAACGGTGGTGTGCAGGAGAGCATCTCTGAATGCGCACGTTGAACCTTGAAGTGATGGGCTACAACAGCAGAAGGTCACAAATGTACAATCAATGGCCACGTTTTTAGGTATCTCCTGATCCTAATAAAGTATGCTCATTGTTCTTTCACAGCTCCTTTGGCTCATTTGGGTGTTGGGAATATTCATATGGATGAGGAAAGTTAAGCCATTGTGATTTTTTTTTTCATTACTGATCTGACAAAGTCTCTTGATTAAAAAAAAAATCGTGAATACAAAGCAATGTAGATATGACATCACATAAAATCCAATTTATGGTGACGAGTAATGTAAAACCTCTTTGTGTCCCAAGGTTAGTATTTATCCTTCACTAAATTGGTTATTTTTTGTGATAAAAGTTCCCAAAGGCTGGAGTGTGGCTAATATCCTCAAAGCGAAGGAGAATGAGGGGTGAACTCATAGATGTTTATAAAGTCATGAGGGGTATGCATAAGCTGTACTATCTATTTGTTTTTAATTGAGATGCAGTGCAGAATAGGACCTTCTGGCCCTTCCAGCTGTGCTCCCCAGCAATACTCCAATTTATTCCTAGCCTTAACATGAGATAACTTACAACGCTCAATTAACTAAGCAACCAGTATGTCTTTGGGCTGTGGGAGGAAACCAGAGCACCTGGAGGAAACCCATGTGGTCACAGGAAGAATATGCAAACCCCTTACAGGCAGTGGCGGGAATTGAACCCGTGTCACTGGTACTGTAAAGCGTTGCGCTAACCACTACGTTACCGTGCTGCCCCATCATAGACTTTTCTCCAGAGTTGGGGAGTCCAAGACTAGGACAGAAATAAGTGGGAAAGGATTTAAAAGTCCCAGAAGTAGATTTCTTTCACAGAGGATAGTGAGTACCTGGAATGAGCTACCAGAGATAGGAGGCTACAATTGCACAATATGTGGAGGACTAGGATTTGGATAGTTATGGGCCAAAGGTGGACAACTGGGACTATCAGGGAAGGTGCAGTGGTCGGCATGGAGCAGCTGGGCTGAAGGTCCTGTGACTGTAGTGTATGACTCCATGACTCTAAGAAGAAAAGATCAACGGTCTGAATCAGAGACCTGAGTTATAATGTGGTAAATTGGATCAGCAAATTTGCAGATCACACCAAGTTTGGTGGAGTAGCAGATAGTGAGGAAAGCTATCAAGGTTTGCAGTGGGTTCGTGACCAGCTGGAAAAATGGGATGAAAAATAGCATATGGAGTTTATTGCAGATGGGTGTGAGGTGTGCACTTTGGGAGGACAAACCAGGGTCAGACTTATACAGTGAACGTTTGACATTTCCTCCCAGCGAAAAGACATTGACCATCTCCCCCATCTGTACCTCTGATAATTTTATATTTGTCCATCACTTAAAGCTAATTAATCCAATGCAATACAACCCATTCTGATAAAAAATAATTTTGATGGTAATTACCACTGCCTTGACATACAAGTTATTTCCAGTCCAGGTGTCAGAAGCATTGAGGGCAGGGATCATGGCTTGACATTATGGCTGAAATGATTTAATTTCTGGAGCCACTTGTTGTCTATTTACAATTTCAGTAACATTTGAGTAATATTGTAAATATAGTATGCGATTAAGCATTCTTTGCTGTTTACATAATTTATTATGCATATATGTACGAAATATCTGAATGATATGCCACCACATCATACGTACGCACCTCGCTAAAAGTAAAACTAAGAATATACTCGAATTATTTCGAGCTCCATGTTTTCCTTTCAGTCAGGTATATGTTTTGCAGGTGCCATAAGGCCATAAGATATAGGAGCAGAATTAGGCCATTTGGCCCATCGAGTCCACTCTGCTATTTCTTCATGACTGATCCATTTCTCTCTCAGCTCCAGTCTACTGCCTTCTCCCTGTATCCCTTCATGCCCTGACTAAGCCAGAATCTATCAGCCTCTGCCTTAAATATACCCAATGAGTTCGCAACAAATTCTACAGATTCACCACCCTTTGGCTAAAGAAATTCCTCCTCGTCTCAGCTCTAAAAGGACATCCTTTTATGCTGAGGCTGTTTCCTCCAGCTTTCGACTCTCCCAGCCCAGGAAGCATCCTTTCCACATCCATTGTGTCGAAGCCTTTCAATATTTCATATGTTTCAGTGTGGTCATTCTTCATTCTTCTGAATTCCAGAGAGTTCAGGCACAGAGCCATCAAACTTTCCTCATGTGATAAGCCTTTAAATCTTGGAATCAATTTCATGAACTTTCTTTGAACACTCTCCAGCATCAGCACATCCTTTATTAGATAAGGGGCTCAAAGCTGCTTACAATACTCCAGGTGAGGCCTCACCAGCACCTTGTGTTGAACCCTGAAGTGATAGGCCACAGCAGCAGAACCCAACATTACATCCTGGCTTTTATATTCTAATCATAATCATTACAAAACATAACAGGGCTCTTCTTTCGAATCTACATTCAGTGGTCTCTTTATTAGGTACACCGTGTTAATGTAAATATCTAATCAGCCAATCATTTGGGAGCAACTCAAAGCATAAAAGCATGCAGACATGGTCAAGGAAATATGATCTAAGTGAATTTGATTGTGGAATGATTTGAGTGTCTCAGAAGCTGCTGATCTTCTGAGATTTTCTCGCACAATAGTCTCCAGAGCTTACAGAGAATGGTGCAAAGAAAACTAATAGCATCCAGTGAGCAGCAGTTCTGTGTGCAGAAATGCTTGGTTAATGAGAGAGGTCAGAGGACAATGGCCACGTTGGTTCAAGCTGACAGGAAGGTGACAATAACTCAAATAACTAAATTACAACAATAGTGTGCAGAAGAACATCTCTGACCACTCAACACATTGAACCTTGAAGTGTTTAGACAGCAGCAGCAGAAGGCCACAAACATTAAGATTGCTGAGCCTCTGGCAATGATCTTTGCATCAACAATGGGGAACGGGGGAGGTTCCGGAGGATTGGAGGGTTGCAGATACAGGTGTCACCGGCTTTTCGAACGTTCGCTTTACGAAACCTCACTGTTACGAAAGACCTACGTTAGTACCCTGTTTTCGCTTTCAGAAGGTGTTTTCGCTGTTACGAAAAAAAAAGCAGCGCGCAATAAAAGGCAGCGCGCTCCCCGAGCAGCCACTCCTCCCCGGATTTGGAACGGCATTGCTTAAACACGTGCCTGTGAGCAGCCGTTTGCAAGATGAGCTCTAAGGTATCGGAAAAGCCTGAAAGAGCTTGTAAGGGTGTTACAAGTAGGGTAAAACTAGACATAATTAAGCGTTTCGATCATGATGAACGAAGTAAGGACAACGTGAGTTTGGCTTGTGGAAGTTGACGAACATGATGTTGAAGAGGTTTTGGCATCCCATGACCAAGAACTGACAGATGAAGAGCTGATGCAATTGGAAGAAAAAAGGATAACAATCGAAACCGAATGAGTAATGATAAAGTACGACTTTAATTTTGAAAGGGTACGACTTTAATTTTGAAATATCGGTTTAAGGGATATTTGCAGGATGGTTTGAGTCCTTACAAAGAACTGTGATAGAAAAATGTGCAAGGCTCAGCAGTCGAGCAAGCCTTCCACATCAGCCACAGCAGACGACGAACCTCGACCTTCGACATCGAGGCGGGCAGAGATAGAAGATGACCTGCCTGCTCTAATGGAAACAGACGAAGACGAGATGACACCCCGGTATCCCACCACCCCAAGCCCCAGGCCACGGACAGATACCGATTCGCCGAGAATGCAACGGTAGCCGGGAGGCACACAACACATCTTTAAGAACAAAGCTGAAATAAACATGCTAATTAATTAGGTGCCGCCCGACACGTAATTAATTAGCATGTTTATTTCGGCTTTTTTCTCAAAGACGTGCTGTGTGCCTCTCGGCTGCCGCTGGACCCCTGCATCCTTCGCGGCAACGTATCGCTTGGCGGCCTGGAGGGTGGGGGCCACTGCACCACCCAAACTCCGACGACTCAGTCTAACACACCATCACCAGTGTGCTCTGCGCTGTCTTCCCGATTCCCGTAAGTGATACTACACTGTACATACATTATTTCTACTTTATATCGGCTGTGTATTTTTACGTGTTATTTGGTATGATTTGGCATCCTCATAGCTTAAAGGTTACTGGAGAGCGTTTGTGCCATGTTCTTGCCAATAGGGCTTGCGTGAGATTTTCTGCCGACGGCGCTTGCATGAGATTTTCGCTACAGAGAACAATTCAGTGATGATTGTGGAGAAGTATTTCTACTTTATATAGGCTGTGTATTTATTATATCATTCCTGCTTTTACTATATGTTACTGTTATTTTAGGTTTTATGTGTTATTTGGCATGATTTGGTAGGTTATTTTTGGGTCTGCAAACGCTCACAAAATTTTCCCATATAAATAAATGGTAACTGCTTCTTCACTTTACGACATTTAGGCTTACGAACCGTTTCATAGGAACGCTCTACCTTCGGATGGCGGGGGAAGCCTGTACTGTTTCCTTATTCAAGAAAGGGAGTAGAGATAGCCCAGGAAATTCTAGACCAGTGAGTCTTACTATAGTGGTTGGTAAGTTGATGGAGAAGATCCTGAGAGGCAGGATTTATGAACATTTGGAGAAGCATAATATGATAAGGAATAGTCAGCATGGCTTTGTGAAAGGCAGGTCATGTCATACGAGCCTGATTGAATTTTTTGAGGATGCGACTAAACACATTGATGATGGTAGAGCAGTAGATGCAGTGTATATGGATTTCAGCAAGGCATTTGATAAGGTACCCCATACAAGGCTTATTGAGAAAGTAAGGAGGCATGGGATCCAAGGGGACATTGCTTTGTGAATCCAGAACTGGCTTGTCCACAGAAAGCAAAGAATTGTTGTAGATGGGTCATATTCTGCGTGGAGGTCGGCGACCAGTGGTGTGCTTCAGGGATCTGTTCTGGGACCCCTACTCTTCGTGATTTTTATAAATGACCTGGGTGAGGAAGTGGAGGGATGGGTTAGTAAATTTGCTGATGACACAAAGGTTGGGGGTGTTGTGGATAGTGTGGAGGGCTGTCAGAGGTTACAGCGGGACAATGATAGGATGCAAAACTGGGCTGAGAAGTGGCAGATGGAGTTCAACCCAGATAAGTGTGAGGTAATTCATTTTGGTAGGTCAAACATGATGACAGAATATAGTATTAATGGTAAGACTCTTGGCAGTGTGAACGATCAAAGGGATCTTTGGGTCCGATGCCATAGGACACTCAAAGCTGCTATGCAGGTTGACTCTGTGGTTAAGAAGGTTATGGTGCATTGGCCTTCATCAATCGTGGGATTGAGGTTAGGAGCCGAGAGGTAATGTTGCAGCTATATAGGACCCTGGTCAGACCCCACTTGGAGTACTGTGCTCAGTTCTGGTCACCTCACTACAGGAAGGACATGGAAACCATAGAAAAGGTGCAGAGGAGGTTTACAAGGATGTTGCCTGGATTGGGGAGCATACCTTATGAGAATAGGTTGAGTGAACTCGGCCTTTTCTCCTTGGAGCGACGGAGGGTGAGAGGTGACCTGATAGAGGTGTATAAGATAATGAGAGGCATTGATCATGTGGATAGTCAGACGCTTTTTCCCAGGGCTGAAATGGCTAACACAAGGGGGCACAGTTTTAAGGTGCTTGGAAGTAGGTACAGAGGAGATGTCAGGGGTAGGTTTTTTACGCAGAGAGTGCTGAGTGCGTGGAATGAGCTACCGGTGACGGTGATGAAGGCGGATATGATGGAGTCTTTTAAGAGACTCCGGGACAGGTACATGGAGCTCAGAAAAATAGAGAGCTATTGGTAACCCCGGGTAATTTCTAAGGTAAGGACCTGGTTGGCACGGCTTTGTGGGCCAAAGGGCCTGTATTGTGCTGTAAGTTTTCCGTGTTTCTGTTTCTGTACACTCAGTGGGCACTTTGTTAGATACAGGAAGTTTCTAATAAAGTTGTCACTGAGTGTCTGTATCAGTGACGGCCTATTGACTTGCATATCCAGATTTCCTGAAGGTGCAAAGCAGTTTGCTGGCAGAAAGGGAACTGCTGAGAGCCACAGTCTATACAAATGGATAGGAGTTTGACGAATAGAATTCATTGCCATGAAGCATGATCTCACTCACTTTGGACCTGAGAAAAATGTAACAGTACAGTATTTAATTTATTTATTGGGATACAGCACAGAATAGGCCCTTCTGGCCCTTCGAGCCATGCCATTCAGCAATCCCCAGTTTAATCCTAGCCTAATCATGGGACAATTTACAATGACCAGCTAACCTACCGACAAGCACAACTTTGGACTGTGGGAGGAAACTGGAGTACCCAGAGGAAACCCACGCAGTCTCGGGGAGAACATACAAACTCCTTACAGACAGCTGCAGGATTTGAAACCAGCTCATTGGTACAGTAAAGCATTGTGCTAACCACTACACTACCGTGACGCCCTTGTCCTAGCTGATGTGTGTTAAGCTGCAGCAGAGGAACAAAGGGATTTTCAGTGTTCATGTACAAAAATCAATAACAGTAAAGGTACAAAACGTAATTAGAAAAGGTTAATAGAAGGCGAGCCTTTATCTCAGGAGAGATTGAATTGAAAGAGCAAGGAACTGTTGTTTCAACTGGAGACCATCTCAGTCAAGCTTCCTTGATAACATTGTTGGAGAAACGCAGTAACAGAGTCAGCACAAAAGAGGCCCTTCAGCCAATCGAGTCCATGCAATCCCTTTTAAACTGATCCCATATGTAAGGGGTTTCTTTTTTTATGTCACTGCGTAGTCTAATTAAAATGGCTTTTTTGCTATGTTATAATTGAAAGGGCTTCTTTGTTATGTTAACTGCTGAAAAAATCCTTCCCGCTAGCAGTTTGTTTTGGATTATCTATTGATAAGAGGACGAATGAACCAATTGCGATAGTTGTTATGCTTTGGTGTGTCTGTAAGATATTGTATGCTTGGGGTTTTGGGGGAGAAGGCGGGAGAGAGAGACAGAGGATGGATCAGGTGCTGTGAGTCTGCTAACAGGGTCGGACCCCGAGCGGGGCGTTCGGCGAGGAGAGGAGACGGGAGACGGACTCGTGTGGAGCGTCTGCTCGACCACCGTTGTTAGTCCCAGGCAACTGGTCGAGGTGGTCCCAAGGGTGGCAGGGTGAAGAAGAAGGGTCCTGAGCTCCAACTGTTTGTGCACGAAGAGATTGAACTTTGATAAGTGTGGCGCCTTTTATTTTCCTTTTATATTTTATTCTCTATTAATTATATAGTTCCAGTAATATCTATAAACTGTAAACCATTTAATCGTATCTGGTGTATTGTCTGTTATTTGGGAAGGGTGGGGTACATCACACAGCATCCACACAAACTCATCGCCCAGTCTGGGGCCGAGGGCTGTCTCCCTAGATGATAGTGAGCCGAGCGACCCTGAGGCTGGCCAGGGGGGCTACATATACAAATCTCATTTTATTTCCCCACCATCTTATCAGCTACCCCCACGATTCTGCTACTCACCTGTGATTGGCTGTGCTTTGTATGCGACAATGACCGGAAAGACCTTTGTGTGAGCATTTTTAAAGTGAAAACGCCATTACACTGGGGCAGGTCCACTCTCTCGACCTCGGAAGTCTGGGTCCACTGATACAATTAGTCATCACAACGGGGGTCTTCCTCGGTTGCAGTGGATGACCATAACTTCTTCTGTGCCTCGACACATCCTTCACTCTCTGAGAAGCATTGTAGAACCACTTTCCTGGCCATCGGATCTCACCTTCCTAGTCCACACGGAGCTGACTTGAACAGTACATCAGAGGCAATCTATAGTGGTCAGCATAAACTCGTAGGCGTGTCCTGCATTAAGTAGGATAGTGGATTGTAAATTCATGCTACGTAAAATCATGAAGGCAAAGATGTGAATATACTCGGAGAAAATATCCCTTCAGGTGGGGAATGTTTCAGAAGAAAAGGACTTAATTTTCGCATTAATGCTTATATTTTACTTGCAATAAACAAATTTTAAAACACAAGATGATAGAAATACAGATCAAAGTTCAAGGTTCAAAGTGAATTTAACATTAAAATGTGTATATGTTACCATATATCACCCTGAGATTCATTTCCTTGCAGGTATTTACAGGAAAAAGCTATGAAATGCAACATATTTTTTGTAAAACTATACATAAACAGGCAAAGACTGACAAACAACCAACGTCCAGAAGAAGACAAACAGAGCAAATAAATTTATAAAGCGACACACATGCAAAATGCTGGCGGAACTCAGTAGGTCAGGCAGCATCTACGGAAATAAGTAAACAATTGACTTTTCGGGCTAAGGCCCTTCTTGAGGACTGGAAAGGTAAAAGGGAAGATGCCAGAATAAAAAGGTGGGGGCAGGCAAAGGAGGATAGCTGGAAGGCAATAGGTGAAGCCAGGTGGGTGGGAAAGGTAAATTTAATACTGAGAATATGAGTTGTATAGAGTCCTTGAGGAGTGAGTCTATTTGTCAAGGAATCGTAGGTCAAAGGGCCTCTTCCTTTTCTGTATTGTACAACACTACAGCCAACATAATCAGAGGCCCTTACCCTACCCCAGACATTCTTTCTTCTCCCATCTCCCGTCAGGCCGAAGATACAGAAGCCTGAAAGCACACACTGTTGTGTATTTAATATTTCAGTAATATTTGAGTAATCTTGTTGAGTAATCTTGGTTCATTAAGCATTCTTGTTCCTTTAAATAATTAATTACGAGTTATATGTGTAAATACATGAATTGCATACATTAACACACTACCACGTGATAAGCACACGCCTCGCTTAAAGTAAACATGAAGTTGAACTCATATTTTCAGATTCCTGTGTCTTTCTTTGAATTAGTTTAATTTTTTGAAGCTGCAAAACTCAACATATTTCACCAAGTTCAAGGGCAGCTTCTATCCCGCTGTTGTAAAACTATTTAATGCTATAATAAGGCAGACTCTAGACTTAATACCTCGCTGCGGCCTTGCACCTTCTGTCTGCCTACACTGCACCCTCTCTGCAATCAAAATCAGAATCTGGTTTATTATTCTGATTTATATGTCATGAAACTTATTGTTTTACAGCACCACTTCTGTGCAAGGACATAAAATTACTATAAATTACAAAATAAATCAATAGTACAAAAAAGTGTAACTGTAATTATTCTTCATTCTGTTATCGTTTTCTCTTGTGCAAGATGAACTTTTCACTGAATCTTGTTACATGTGTCAATAGTAAACCAATTTACCAGTTTACTAGCTGAATTGAATTGAATTGCCTTCATTATTTACATCCTTCATATACACGAGGAGTAAAAATCTTAATGTTATGTCACATCTAAATATGCAATGTGTAATTTATTACAAATAGTATGTACAACAGGATAGTCAATATAACGTAGAAATACAGCTGTATCAACATGAGTGAAACAGTATGATAGCCTGGGTGGAAGACGCTGTTTCGGAGCCTGTTGGTCCTGGCTTTTATGCTGCAGTACCAATTCTTGGATGGTAACAGCTAGGACAGTTTGTGGTTGGGGTGACTCGGGTCCCCAATGATCCTTCGGGCTCTTTTTACACACCTGTCTTTGTAAGTGTCCTGAATAGAGGGAAGTTCACATCTACAGATGCGCTGGGCTGTCCGCACCACTCTCTGTAGGGTCCTGTGATAGAGGGAAGTACAGTTCCCATACCAGGCAGTGTTGCAGCCAGTCAGGATGCTCTCAATCGTGCCCCTATAGAAAGTTCTTCGGATTTGGAGGTCATAGTAAACTTCTTCAACCGTCTGAGGTGAAAGAGGCGCTGTTGTGCCTTTTTCACCACATAGCTGGTACGTACAGACCTCGTTAGATCCTCGGTGATGTTTATGCAGAGGAACTTAAAGTCATTCACCCTCTCAACCCCAGATCCATTGATGTCTATAGGGGTTAGCCTGTCCCCATTCCTCCTGTAGTCCACAACCTGCTGCTTTGTTTTTGCGACATTGAGGGAGAGGTTGTTTTCTTGACACCACTGTGTCAGGGTGGTGACTTCTTCTCTGTAGGCTGCCTCATTATTATTTGAGATTATGCCAATCAGTGTAGTGTCATCAGCAAATTTAATTAGCAGATTGGAGCTGTGGGAGTCATGAGTATACAGAGAGTAAAGGAAGGGGCTTAGTATACAGCCTTGAGGGCACCTGTGTTGATGGTCAGAGGGGCAGAGGTGAGGGAACTCACTCTTACCATCTGCTGAACTGTAGGGGTTCCAGTTTGGGTGGAAGCAAGCTGCAGGTGTAATCCTTGATCGACCTCTCAAAGCATTTCCTTATTACTGAGGTGAGTGCGAAAGGAAGCCAGTCGTACAGACATGTTACCTTGGTCTTTTTAGCATGTTTTGAAGCAAGAGGGCACTCTACACTGTGAGAGGGTTAAAAATGTCCATAAACACACCTGCCAGTTGTGCTATACACATCCTGAGCACTCGCCCTGGCGTGCCATCTGGTCCCACAGCCATGCGACTGTCCACTTGTTGGAAACACCTGCGAACTTTGGCCTTAGAGATGACCAAGCTGCCGGTCGCATCATCTGCAGGTCTCCTCAGAGGCTGAATATCGACGACATCGAATCAAATGTAAAAAAGATTTAGCTCGTCTGGGAGACAGGCAGCAATGTTGGAAAGTCCATTGTGTTTAGCTTTGAAGTCTGCCATTGTGTGCAGGCCTTGCCAGACGCGACCTCCTGTACCTGCTAAAGCAGCCACTGAGTGTATGTTCAAGGTCTTCCGCTGCTGTAGCCCGTCCACTTCAAGGTTCGATGTGCTGTGCATTCAGAGATGCCCTTCTGCACATCACACACGAGTACAGTGATGGGTCGGGCACAGGCCAGTTAGAGGCAGCAGGGTCCAGGCCCCAGGGTGTAACGAAGCAACCGAACCCATTGTTTGGACAATGATTTAGGGACTGGGCCAGATTGAAAAGATGAGGGTGCCAGGGTCTGAAGTGAAGGATGGTCCGGTTCAGCTCGCTGCTCTGCTCTGCAATGAACTAAGGGTCTGTGGACAAACCCTCTTTGTGGACTTCAGTTCAGTATGTTATTTGCTTCCGTTCATCGTTTGCATTGTTTGATTTTTTTTTACTCTGCTCATTTAACGGGCTCTTTTGGGTTTCTTCATTTCATGGGTAGGGAGATGAATCTCAGGGTTGTGTAATATATACGTACTTGGAAAATAAATGTACTTTCAACTTTGAATTTGTTGTAATGGTTAGTTATTTCAGTTACTGTCGCCTTCCTGTCAGCTTGAACCAGCCTGGCCATTCTCCTCCGACTTCTCTCAATTACAATGCATTTTCGCTGATGGAACTACCATTCCCTGGATTTTTTTTTGTTTTTTTTGCACCATTTTCTGTAAACTCTGTAGACTGTTGTGCATAAACGTCTTGGGAGATCAGCAGTTCCTGAGATAAGCAAATCACCCAAGTTGACACAATCATTCCACTGTTAAAGTGACAGATCACATTTCTTCCCCATTCTGATGTTTGGTGTGAACAACAACCAAAGCTCGTGACCATGTCCGCGTGCTTTTTATGCATTGAGTTTCTGCCAAATGATTGGCTGATTAGATATTTGCATTAACGGGCAGGCGTTCCTAATAAAGAGGCCACTGAGAATATATTCCCTCTTCTAATGCACATGAACCACTTAATTTGCACATGAACCATTTACTCCCTCTGACACAAGCTGCTGTGCATATAATTACATAATGTACAGCATTAAATAGCCAGATCTTCTTCAGAAACCCTTCCATTATCAATGAGGCCAATGTCACTGTAAAGCAACTAACTATAATTCTACTCTTTGAGAATAAAGCCAGATAAATGACTTTCAGAGAATATTGTTTGAGCTTTGGACATTGTGCTTAGTAGACTTTAAATTGGTAAATTGGTTGCAACACATACAGAATGCTGGGGAGGCCCAGCAGGTCAGGCAGCATCTATGGAAGTGAATAAACAGTTGACGTTTCAGACCGAGACCCTTCTTCACGACTGACAAGGGGGAAGATGCCAGAATAAAAAGGTGGTGGGGTGGGGGGAGAGGAAAGAGGCTAGCTAGAAGGTGATAAGTGAAGCTGGGTGGGTGGGAAAGGTGGCTGGAGAAGAAGGAATCTGATAGGAGAAGAGAATAGACCATCAGTGAAAGGGAAGGAGGAAGGTCCCGGGGCAAATAATAGGCTTAGTGGGGAATAGAGCGAGTGGGGGGGAATTTACAGTGCCTAAAAGCTTTGTTTTGCATGCCAACCACACAGACACATCATCACATCAGTACATTGAGGTTGTACAAGGCAAAAGCAACAATGAAATGCAGAATGTAGTGTTGCAGTTGCAGAGGAAGTTTAATGCAGATAGAGAATAATGTGCAAGGCCAACGTTTAAGGTCAAGAATCCATTTTATCTTACATAAGTGATCTGTTCAATAGCCATAAAACAGTGGGATAGAAGCTGTCTTTGAAAATGGTGGTGGGTGATTTCAAATATTTTTATCTTATCTGATTACCACAGTTCCATAAAGGAGAATTTCTTAATTTCCATTAGTTTGTTATTTGTCCATGTCTGCCACAATTTGTCAGGATGCAGTTTGGAGGTTACTTTTACCCAGGTGGGAGCTCAAAGTCAGTAATGGGTTCTACACAAAGTGTTTATTTATGACCTCTTGGGAGTTGCTTCACATTTCCAAACTTAATGAAAGTTGTGATTGCTAGGCTGGAGGTGAGGGTAGGAGAGACGGGAGCAAGGTGCTCAAGAGGACTTGAAAGGAAATGTGACCCTGAAGCAGTGAGTGATTTAGGCAGATGTAAAGAAGGCTCAATAGTATTTCAAGTCTTTTGTCCAGATGGCGACAAGGAGCTGTACAGAAGTGAGAGGTGTTGGTTAGTTTGATGGTGTTGAGACAACAACCTTGTGCTCATCAGTAAGACAAAGGAATTTATTGTGGAATTCAGGACAGGGAAATCTATAAACAGACTCTTGAAAGGAAATCTTGTATGATAAGATAGACTCTTAGCCTCACAACATCCCTCATTATTAACCTTATATTTTATTGTGTGTCTCCATTGCACCTTCTCTGAACTGTTACACCTTTGTCAGGACATTTAGAGGACACTTGACCTAAAAGCAGAGCAATGGAGATGATTTGGCAGTCTTTTAATAACAGACTGCAAAATAACAAGCCATGAGGGGCCACAAAACAAGAGAGAACAGAAACTAAACACAACAGGAAATGAGGTAAACTTTAGGTAGGGAGAGTCGAAGCTTGGGGAAACTTGTCGAGGCCAACTGGTTTGCTGAGTAACAAGGACGGTGGATGAGAACTGGGTTAAACAGGCTGCCGGTGATGAGTTCGGAATGAGCAGCAGGTGACTCCTGTTAGCTGGGTGGAGACTGGAAGGTGCCTGCATGTGCAGAACTGACAAGTTTATTCTGCATTGCTATTGCTTTACATTATTCTACGTCAATGCATTATGTGATTGTGTGCTCTGTATGAACAGTGCGCAGTATAAGCTTCTGGGGGAAGTCAATGGATCAGGCAGCCACCTCTACTGCCCTCCACTCCTGACATTCCACACTTGATTATCATTTTGTTGAAGGGCCTCGGCCTGAATCATCAACACTTGACTTCCTTCCATGGATGCTGCAAAGGCTGCAGAGGTCTGTGGACATCAACCAGCTTCATCACGGACACAACCCTACCCATCACCGAGGACATCATCAAAAGGTGCTGCTCAAGAAGCTGGCATCCATCACGAAGCAACCTGAGACCTTAAAACCATAAAACATAGGGGCAGAATTCGGCCATTCAGTCCATCGAGTCTTCTCCACCATTCCATCATGGCTGATCCTGGATCCCACTCAACCCCATATCTTTTGATGCCCTGAACAATCAGGAAACGATCAACTTCCTCCTTAAATATACTCGCAGCCTTGGCCTCCACTGCAGCATTCCACAGATTCACCACTCTCCAGCTAAAAAAAAGTCTCCTTACTTCTGTTCTAAAAGGTCGCCCCTCAATTTTGAGGCTGTGCAAATAGGAAACATCCTCTCCACATCCACCCTATCTAGTCCAACATTCAGTAGTTTTCAGTGAGATCCTCCTTACTAACCTTGCTATCTGGGACATGCCCACTTCTCACAACTGCCATCAGCGAAAAGGAGTTTGAAGACCCACCCTCAAGGTTTTATATGCAGCTTCTTCCTCTCTGCCATCAGATGGTTGAAGAGTCCATGAACCATGAACTCTACCTCTTTTGAACATGTTTTTTATTGTAATTTAAAACAATTTTTTATCACTCACACTGTACTACTGTAACAAAACAACAAATCTCACGTCATATAGATAGTGATAATTAACCTAATTCTGATTCTGATATCTGACCCACTGAGTTCCTCCAGCATTTTGTGTGTGTTGATATTTTCAAGCTTCTACAGTTATCTCACAACTGTTATCTCGCAGTTATCTTGTTATCTCACGTTTCTGCTTCCACGCTGCTTTTGTCTACATTACCCCACCTCTGTCCTCCCCGTTCATGCTCTGCATCTCCCTCTCCTCTCTCTCAGTCCAGATGAAGGATCTTGGCCTGAACGTTGACAGTCCATGTCCCTCCATTGCTGGTGACTGACCTGCTGAATTCTTGCGGCAACTGGTGGTTGCACTGGTGTTCGCTTCACACCTGCCCCGTCACTAACATCAGCCAGTGCTCCATCTGACACACAACCTGTCTCAGCAACTACGTCAACTTCTAGACTTAACATATTAGAGTTTAAAGGAGAGAATAAATTCAAATTCAAAGTACACTTATAATCAAAGAATATATAAAATTATACAACCTTGAGATTTATTTCCTTACAGGTAGCCACAAAGAAACTCGAAAGAACCCAGTTAAAGAACAAAAGGACCAACACGCGATGCACAAGAGAAAGAAAAAAAACACAAATCGTAAAGAATTGAAGCGAACAACAACATTCCAAACTCCAGAGGAGCTCCAAGTAGGCCCAAAGTCTCACTGACTAGTTCATCATATTAGCAGGAGCGGAGTACAGCAGTGGGGCAATCTTCATAGCCTCAGCGCCATGGAGAGAGGAGTGACCATCATGAGTAGGGAGTGAAATTGGCTCTCACCTAGGGTTGCCAACTTTCTCACTCCCAAATAAGGGACAAAAGTAGCAGTCAAATACAGGACACTTGTGTTTACCCCGAGAAAGACTACCATGACCATGAAGCCTTGTGCAGGCACCTGTGTGAGCATATATGATGTGTGCATGCGCGTTATGTGCCAATTTTTTTTCCACAAATCGGTTTTGGCTTAATCTTCTCAACTATACTGTTCATACATTATTTCTACTTTATATAGGCTGTGTATTTATCATATCATTCCTGCTTTTACTATATGTTAGTGTTATTTTAGGTTTTATGTGTTATTTGGTATGATTTGGTAGGTTATTTTTTGGGTCTGGGAACGCTCAAAAATTTTTCCCATATAAATTAATGGTAATTGCTTCTTTGCTTTACACCATTTCGGCACGAAAGGTTTGATAGGAATGCTCTGCCTTAGCGGGGGATATACGGGACAGGGGTGGTCCCGTACGGGACAAACCAATTTAACCCAATATACGGGACAGTTGGCAACTCTACTCTTGCCTCGGATCCCAACACCCTGTCTTTTCAGAATAAGAGTATGGTAGTGAGATAGACCAGGTCAACATCAAATGGCAGAACACATTTCTTCCTCCCATTGGTAGAAGATACAGAAGTCTGAAAGCACGTACCACCAGGCTCAAGGACGGCTTGTACCCGCTGTTATCAGACTCGTAAACTCGCCTCTTGTGCAATGAGATGGACTCTTGACCTCACAGTCCTTTTGATCTTGCACAGTATTGTTTACTTCACTGCACTTTCTCTGTAGTTGTAACACTTTATTCTGCATTGTTATTGTTTTACTTTGTTCGACCTCGACACACCTATGTAATGCTTTGATCTGTATGAACAGTAAAAGAAAAGACAAACTTTTCAATGTATCCTGCTACATGTAACGGTAATAAACCAGTAACAATTCCAATTCCAACTCAAAGGGCCGAAGGACCTACTCCTGCTCGAAGGTTCATCATTGTCATATATAGACCATAAAACCATAAGGCATAGGAACAGAATTAGGCCATTTGGACCATTAAGTCTGGACCGCCATTCAATCATGGCTGATTTATGTTCTTTCACAATCCCATTCTCCAGCCTTCATCCTGTAACCTTTGACAATCTTATTAATCAAGAACCAGTCAAGCTCCGCTTTAAGTACACTCAATGACTTGGCCTCCACTACCATCTGTGGCAATGAATTCCATAAATTTGCCATCCCCTGGCTAAAAAAAAAATTCTAATCTCTGTTCTAAGGAACGTCCTTCTGCTGTGAGGCTGTGCCCTCCGGTCCTAGACTCTCCCACTAACGATACTATCAATCTAAATCTTTAAATATTCATTAGGTTTCAATGAGATCCTTCCTCATTCTTCTAAACTCCAGCAAGTACAGGCCCAAATCCTCATATGTTAACCCTTTCATTCCTGGGATCATTCTTGTAAACCTCCTCTAGACCCTCTCCAGTGCATCCTTTCTTAGATAAGATGTGCTCAAAACTACTCAGATCACGGTTTGACCAATGCCTTATAAAGCCTCAGCATTCCAACCTTATCATGGAACTGCCAGAATGGGATACCCCTCACCACACAAACTAATAAGGAAGGCGCACTACCGTTGTGATGGATGATAATTGTCAAGCTTTATCATTGCCTCTATTGATCTGGAGACATTAACCCCCATTGAGGATTAGTAAGGCATATCTATTCCCTATTGAAGCCTCACAGATAGATCAGAAAATCTGACAACACGAGATAGATTAACATATTACTAGCATCACAGCACAACACATACGTAATAAAAGAATGTAAATAATAAATATAGAAAACTACAGAAGTCTTATTTTTCTTAAAGGACCTTTAATTTCAATATTAGCTTCAGCATTGATCTTCAGTCCTGCTGCGAATCTTTCAGGGATGCCTTCTCTATTTTGTTTTGTTATTACATTCACCTAATTAATCCACTGTAGGGTCCCTGGCCACCAGAGCTGCCAGTTTTCCTGGACGTGAAACTTTAGTGCCATCATTAGTTAGTTAACACTATTATCTACACCATGAAATCCTAATAATGCACGTGCTAATAATTTCTACACTCCTTCCCACGGGGATAATCTGAACAGCGTTAACAGGCTGAGTATGGCTTGCCAGTAAATGCATCAGTGACTCCTCGAAGCAGCAGTCCTCGATCTCTTCCAAATCTGCAATGTGCCTGGAATTTCCATTGTGAAGTTAGGATGCACGAAACATCCACTTAAAGTTCCAAGTTCAAAGTAAAGTTATTATCAAAGTACACATATTGTATGTCACCGTATACTGCCCCGAGATTCATTTCCTTTCACGCATTCACGGTAGGACAAAGAAACACAATCGAATCAATGAAATCTACACAAAAGGACTGGTAAACAATTATTGTGCAAAAAAGTCAAACTATGCACATACAGAAAAAAATAATAACAAAAATATATAGATAAGTAAATAAATGGGGAGGAGAAGATGGCAGCGTGACGGCAGCAGGCACGGCCTCTCCGGTGAATGATATCTGTAATCTGTCAAGTAGGGGACCGTGCACAATTCTGATTTGATGGACACAGACGTGAGAGTGCGGAGGAAAATCTGGAGAAACTTCTGATATGCCCGCTTCGCTGCCGCTGCTACTGTGTGGTAACCGGAATCTCCGGAGCAGAAGGCCCGAATCCTCGGCTTTGCTTGTTTCAGTAACTGGGGCAAGGTCGAAGGCGCTCGGCAGAGGATGGCGCTCGGGAGGCTGTATCGGAGGGGCTGGTGGGAGGTTCGAAGTTTTCAGACGGATGGACTCAGTGTCGGCTGTGGTCGGCTGCTTCCAAGGCATCGGCAAGTCGACAGTGCCTGGAAGTTTATGGCAGAGAGTTTCTCCCTTTTGCTGCCTGCTATCGGGGACTCGGGAGCCGATCGACTCGGGGACTTTGAGACTTTTTTTTACCGTGTTCATGGTTTGTTCTTCATCAAATTATGGTATTACTTTGCACTGCTGTAACTATATGTTATAATTATGTGGTTCTGTCAGTGTTGGTCTTTGGTTTGTCCTGTTTTCTGTGATATCACTCTGGAGAAACATTGTATCATTTCTTAATGCATGTATGCATGTCTAAATGACAATAAAAGAGGACTAAATATTCTCATAATCTAAAAATGATACTGAGAACATGAGCAGTAGAATTCCTGAAAGTGAATCCACAGGTTATGGAATCAGTTCAATGTTGAGGTGAGTGAAGTTATCCCCTCATGTTTGAGAGTCTGATGGTTGTAGGGTAATAACTATTCCCGAACCTGGTGGCGTGGGACCTAAGGCTCCTGTACCTCCTTCCCGATGGCAGCAGTGAGAAGAGAGCATGGCCTGGATGGTGGGGGTCCCTGATGATGCATACTGCTTTCTTGTGGCAGCTTTCCTTGTAGATGTGCTCTGTGGGTGGGGAGGGCTTTGGTGTGACGGACTGGGCTGCATCCACCACTTTCTATAGAATGCACCATTCAACCCAGAAAAACTGTCAGAAAGAAATGAATGTTAGCTGTTGTTGCTGTGGAATTGCACAGCTTCCTACAAAATCAAAAATTTCCAGGTTTTAACCATATTTTTTCAGTGTAGCCGCTCTGAAATCACCCTGACTGGTCTTATCTGGCAAACTTCTATCGATGCACATTATCCTGATTGAATGCATCAAAGGCTGGTATGGAAACCACCAATGCCCAGGAATGTAAAAGCATACAAAAGTTAGTGTATACGGCCCAGTCCATCACAGGAAAAGCCTTCCCCACCCATTGAGCACAGCTACAAGGAAGCAGCATCCATCATCAAGGATCGCCCACCATCCATGCCATGTTCTCTTTGCTCTGCTGATAACAGATGGAGGCACAGAAGCCTTATGTCCACACAATCAGGTTCAGGGACAGCTATTATCTTTCAACCACCAGTTTCCGGAAGCAGTGTGGATAACTTCACTCACTTCAACACTGAAATGATTCCACAACCGATCTATTTCTTTATCTTCTTTTTTGTATTTGCACAGTTCATCTTCTTTTGCACATTGGTTGTTGGTTT
This sequence comes from Mobula hypostoma, assembly GCF_963921235.1. Classification (NCBI taxonomy): domain Eukaryota; kingdom Metazoa; phylum Chordata; class Chondrichthyes; order Myliobatiformes; family Myliobatidae; genus Mobula; species Mobula hypostoma. The sequence goes on along the minus strand of NC_086101.1, from coordinate 184,332,793 downwards.
TTGTTTGTGTGTAGCTTTTCATTGATTTTATTGTATTTCATTGTACTGCAGTGAACGCCCACAGAAAATGAATCTCAGGGAAGTATATGGTGACATATAGGTACTTTGATAATAAATTTACTTTGAACTTTGAATTTTTGAACTCTGGAGGTTTATTCCTCATCCAGGATGAAGCAGTTTGAGACGCAGATTCAGATTAATCTGTTTATCACATGTACATTAAGACATACAGTGAAATCCATCATTTACAATAACAATCAGTATACCTCAGGACGTGGCAGAGGTAGTCTGCAAGTGTCACCATACATTTCAGCAGCAACATAATATCCTAACAATGCTCGATGATGATCTGTTTTAACCATTCCATACATTGACTTTGATACTGGGAAGTAGCAGATGGTGGCCAATGCTTTCATTCACATTTTCTAAGTAACCAATACCCCCTTCCTTTCCAGTCACAATGAAGGGTCTCAGACCAAAATATAGACGATTTATTCATTTCCACAGAAGCTGCCTGACCTGCTGAGTTCCTCCACCATTTTGTATGCATGTGTTACTCAAGATTTCCAGTATCTGCAGAATCTTTTCTGTTCATGAAATACATGATAGATTTATATTCTGAACAAAGGAGGAAATGACATGTCTAACTGCTTTTATCCTTATTTACTTTCAGCTCCCGGCCTGTTAATTTTATTTTATGGCTTCTTGCTCTGTCTGCTACGGGATCAAGGCATGGACATGAGATCGTGAGCTGATGGGGTCATCATGTGAGGGAAGGAGGTCATGGTGTGGGGTGATGGAGTTATAACTTGTGACTTGTAGATAATCACAAGAGATTTCTGCCGATGCTGGAAATTCAGATTAAGATACGCAGAACGCTGGAGGAACTTAGCAGGTCAGGCAGCATCTATGTAAAGAATCAAGGTATCTGTTACAATGGGGCGACAGGGAAGCGGTAGACCCAAGTGCAGGACACAGGCACAGAGACTTGACACGGAGACGGATTTGAACTTGACTTGGACTTGGATTCGACAAAACGAAACGACAGACCACTCGCATCCCGGCTCGGAGCAGCGGCAAAATGGCCGGCAACACTCAGCTGGACACGACAAAAACAGATAACAACAGACCACTCGCATCTCAGCTCAGCGCAGCAGCAAAACAGCTGGCAAGTCTCAGCTGGACACGACAAAAACAGATAACAACAGACCACTCGCATCTCAGCTCAGAGCAGCGGCAAAACGGCTGGCAAGTCTCAGCTGGACATGAGACGACAAAATCCAACAACAACAGACAATCCGTATTGCGGCTCGGGGGAGGGGCTAACAGCCAGCAATACTCAGCCAGACACAGGATGACATAAACAACCAATGACAGTCCATTCATATCTTGACTCCGGGTAGCACATGAAGTGGCAAGCTCTCGACTCGACCCAGGAACTGCGGACGACAGGCTCTCGACTCGACACAGGAACTGCGGACGACAGGCTCTCGACTCGACCCAGGAACTGCGGACGACAGGCTCTCGACTCGACCCATTCTCAGCGGCCCGGAACAAGCATAGCCGCCCTGCTGAGGTGATGAACCAGCAGCGAGTAGATATATGCTGGAATTTTTATGCTGCCGGTATGAATGAGGATCAGCTGCCCTAATCATGGAGCCTAGTGGAACACGGGGAAAAGGAAATTAACTGAAATGAGTAGTTAACAGACTGGACCGTGACAGTATCAGGCTGAGAGCTTTCATCAGGACTGTCTTGAGGAAAAAAGTGGTAAAGGAGTAATCGAATACTGGGGTCATGTCAGGCATAATGGAGTCAAGGTGTAAGAAAATGGGGTCATGGAGTGAGATGAGGAGATCTTAGTGCGGAATGGAGAAGTCATGGAGTACGGACAAAGTTATGGAGAGAGGTGGAGGATCGTGGTTTGGGATGTTGGGACTGTGGAGTGAGATGGCAGGTCATGACGAAGGGTAATGGGGGGGGCATCTTGGTCAGCATGGTCAGTTTGGGCCAATGTTTCTACTTCCATGCCGTATGGCGGCATGGTACCATAGTGGTTAGCACAATACAGTACTGGTGACCAGGGCTCAATTCCCGACGTGCCGCAAAACAGCTTGTACTTTCTCGCTGTGACCCTGGGTGTTTCCTTTGGATGCTCCTGTTCCCTCTCTCAGAACAAAGACGTACTGGTTGGCAATTAATTGGTCATTGTAAATTGTCCCATGACCCTCACTAATTTTTATAGATGCACCGTAGAAAGCATTCTTCTAGGGTGCATCACAACCTGGTATGGAAGTTGTCCTGTCCAAGACCGAAAGAAGCTGCAGAAGATCGTGAACATGGTGCAGTACATCACACAAACCAATCTTCCGTCCATGGACTCTCTTTACACCGCACGCTGTCGGAGCAGTGCTGCCAGGATAATCAAGGACACGACCCACCCAGCCAATACACTTTTCGTCTCTCTTCCCTCCGGGAGAAGGCTCAGGAGCTTGAAGACTCGTACGGCCAGATTTGGGAACAGCTTCTTTCCAACTGTGATAAGACTGCTGAACGGATCCTGACCCAGATCTGGGCCGTAACCTCCAAATATCTGGACCTGCCTCTCGGTTTTTTTGCACTACCTTACTTCCCATTTTTCTATTTTCTATTTATGGTTTATAATTTAAATTTTTAATATTTACTAATTTTAACTATTTTTAATATTTTTAATTTTTAATATTTAATATTTGTAATCCAGGGAGTGTGAAGCGCAGAATCAAATATCGCTGTGATGATTTTACGTTCTAGTATCAATTGTTTGGCGACAATAAAGTATAAAGTATGTTTATGATTAGGCTATGATTAAATCAGGAGATTACTGGGAGGCGCAGCTCGAAGGCCTGGACGGGCCTACTCTGTGCTGCATCTCAATAAATAATAAATTTTTTAAAACTACTATGATTCTATGGCCCTGACCCAAAATGTTAATTAGTTTCATTTTCGACAGATGCTGCTTGACTTGCTGAGTTCTTTTAACATTTTATCTTTAGTTTCAATTCCAGAATCCATAGTTTTATGTTTTCCATTGCTCTTGGAGAACATCATAGTCATAGTCATACTTTATTGATCTCGGGGGAAATTGGTTTTCGTTACAGTTGCTCCATAAATAATAAATAGTAATAAAAGAATAAATAGTTAAATAGTAATATGTAAATTATGCCAGGAAATAAGTCCAGGACCAGCCTCTTGGCTCAGGGTGTCTGACCCTCCAAGGGAGGAGTTGTAAAGTTTGATGGCCACAGGCAGGAATGACTTCCTATGATGCTCTGTGTTGCATCTCGGTGGAATGAGTCTCTGGCTGAATGTACTCCTGTGCCCAACCAGTACATTATGTAGTGGACGGGAGACATTGACCAAGATGGCATGCAACTTGGACAGCATCCTCTTTTCAGACACCACCGTCAGAGAGTCCAGTTCCATCCCCACAACATCACTGGCCTTACGAATGAGTTTGTTGATTCTGTTGGTGTCTGCTACCCTCAGCCTGCTGCCCCAGCACACAACAGCAAACATGATAGCACTGGCCACCACAGACTCGTAGAACATCCTCAGCATTGTTTGGCAGATGTTAAAGGACCTCAGTTTCCTCAGGAAATAGAGACGGCTCTGACCCTTCTTGTAGACAGCCTCAGTGTTCTTTGACCAGTCCAGCTTATTGTCAATTCGTATCCCCAGGTATTAGGTGAGGGAAGGAGGTCATGGTGTGGGGTGATGGAGTTATAACTTGTGACTTGTAGATAATCACAAGAGATTTCTGCCGATGCTGGAAATTCAGATTAAGATACGCAGAACGCTGGAAGAACTTAGCAGGTCAGGCAGCATCTATGTAAAGAATCAAGGTATCTGTTACAATGGGGCGACAGGGAAGCGGTAGACCCAAGTGCAGGACACAGGCACAGAGACTTGACACGGAGACGGATTTGAACTTGACTTGGACTTGGATTCGACAAAACGAAACGACAGACCACTCGCATCCCGGCTCGGAGCAGCGGCAAAATGGCCGGCAACACTCAGCTGGACACGACAAAAACAGATAACAACAGACCACTCGCATCTCAGCTCAGCGCAGCAGCAAAACAGCTGGCAAGTCTCAGCTGGACACGACAAAAACAGATAACAACAGACCACTCGCATCTCAGCTCAGAGCAGCGGCAAAACGGCTGGCAAGTCTCAGCTGGACATGAGACGACAAAATCCAACAACAACAGACAATCCGTATTGCGGCTCGGGGGAGGGGCTAACAGCCTGCAATACTCAGCCAGACACAGGATGACATAAACAACCAATGACAGTCCATTCATATCTTGACTCCGGGTAGCACATGAAGTGGCAAGCTCTCGACTCGACCCAGGAACTGCGGACGACAGGCTCTCGACTCGACACAGGAACTGCGGACGACAGGCTCTCGACTCGACCCATTCTCAGCGGCCCGGAACAAGCATAGCCGCCCTGCTGAGGTGATGAACCAGCAGCGAGTAGATGTATGCTGGAATTTTTATGCTGCCGGTATGAATGAGGATCAGCTGCCCTAATCATGGAGCCTAGTGGAACACGGGGAAAAGGAAATTAACTGAAATGAGTAGTTAACAGACTGGACCGTGACAGTATCAGGCTGAGAGCTTTCATCAGGACTGTCTTGAGGAAAAAAGTGGTAAAGGAGTAATCGAATACTGGGGTCATGTCAGGCATAATGGAGTCAAGGTGTAAGAAAATGGGGTCATGGAGTGAGATGAGGAGATCTTAGTGCGGAATGGAGAAGTCATGGAGTACGGACAAAGTTATGGAGAGAGGTGGAGGATCGTGGTTTGGGATGTTGGGACTGTGGAGTGAGATGGCAGGTCATGACGAAGGGTAATGGGGGGGGCATCTTGGTCAGCATGGTCAGTTTGGGCCAATGTTTCTACTTCCATGCCGTATGGCGGCATGGTACCATAGTGGTTAGCACAATACAGTACTGGTGACCAGGGCTCAATTCCCGACGTGCCGCAAAACAGCTTGTACTTTCTCGCTGTGACCCTGGGTGTTTCCTTTGGATGCTCCTGTTCCCTCTCTCAGAACAAAGACGTACTGGTTGGCAATTAATTGGTCATTGTAAATTGTCCCATGACCCTCACTAATTTTTATAGATGCACCGTAGAAAGCATTCTTCTAGGGTGCATCACAACCTGGTATGGAAGTTGTCCTGTCCAAGACCGAAAGAAGCTGCAGAAGATCGTGAACATGGTGCAGTACATCACACAAACCAATCTTCCGTCCATGGACTCTCTTTACACCGCACGCTGTCGGAGCAGTGCTGCCAGGATAATCAAGGACACGACCCACCCAGCCAATACACTTTTCGTCTCTCTTCCCTCCGGGAGAAGGCTCAGGAGCTTGAAGACTCGTACGGCCAGATTTGGGAACAGCTTCTTTCCAACTGTGATAAGACTGCTGAACGGATCCTGACCCAGATCTGGGCCGTAACCTCCAAATATCTGGACCTGCCTCTCGGTTTTTTTGCACTACCTTACTTCCCATTTTTCTATTTTCTATTTATGGTTTATAATTTAAATTTTTAATATTTACTAATTTTAACTATTTTTAATATTTTTAATTTTTAATATTTAATATTTGTAATCCAGGGAGTGTGAAGCGCAGAATCAAATATCGCTGTGATGATTTTACGTTCTAGTATCAATTGTTTGGCGACAATAAAGTATAAAGTATGTTTATGATTAGGCTATGATTAAATCAGGAGATTACTGGGAGGCGCAGCTCGAAGGCCTGGACGGGCCTACTCTGTGCTGCATCTCAATAAATAATAAATTTTTTAAAACTACTATGATTCTATGGCCCTGACCCAAAATGTTAATTAGTTTCATTTTCGACAGATGCTGCTTGACTTGCTGAGTTCTTTTAACATTTTATCTTTAGTTTCAATTCCAGAATCCATAGTTTTATGTTTTCCATTGCTCTTGGAGAACATCATAGTCATAGTCATACTTTATTGATCTCGGGGGAAATTGGTTTTCGTTACAGTTGCTCCATAAATAATAAATAGTAATAAAAGAATAAATAGTTAAATAGTAATATGTAAATTATGCCAGGAAATAAGTCCAGGACCAGCCTCTTGGCTCAGGGTGTCTGACCCTCCAAGGGAGGAGTTGTAAAGTTTGATGGCCACAGGCAGGAATGACTTCCTATGATGCTCTGTGTTGCATCTCGGTGGAATGAGTCTCTGGCTGAATGTACTCCTGTGCCCAACCAGTACATTATGTAGTGGACGGGAGACATTGACCAAGATGGCACGCAACTTGGACAGCATCCTCTTTTCAGACACCACCGTCAGAGAGTCCAGTTCCATCCCCACAACATCACTGGCCTTACGAATGAGTTTGTTGATTCTGTTGGTGTCTGCTACCCTCAGCCTGCTGCCCCAGCACACAAAAGCAAACATGATAGCACTGGCCACCACAGACTCGTAGAACATCCTCAGCATTGTTTGGAAGATGTTAAAGGACCTCAGTTTCCTCAGGAAATAGAGACGGCTCTGACCCTTCTTGTAGACAGCCTCAGTGTTCTTTGACCAGTCCAGCTTATTGTCAATTCGTATCCCCAGGTATTAGGTGAGGGAAGGAGGTCATGGTGTGGGGTGATGGAGTTATAACTTGTGACTTGTAGATAATCACAAGAGATTTCTGCCGATGCTGGAAATTCAGATTAAGATACGCAGAACGCTGGAGGAACTTAGCAGGTCAGGCAGCATCTATGTAAAGAATCAAGGTATCTGTTACAATGGGGCGACAGGGAAGCGGTAGACCCAAGTGCAGGACACAGGCACAGAGACTTGACACGGAGACGGATTTGAACTTGACTTGGACTTGGATTCGACAAAACGAAACGACAGACCACTCGCATCCCGGCTCGGAGCAGCGGCAAAATGGCCGGCAACACTCAGCTGGACACGACAAAAACAGATAACAACAGACCACTCGCATCTCAGCTCAGCGCAGCAGCAAAACAGCTGGCAAGTCTCAGCTGGACACGACAAAAACAGATAACAACAGACCACTCGCATCTCAGCTCAGAGCAGCGGCAAAACGGCTGGCAAGTCTCAGCTGGACATGAGACGACAAAATCCAACAACAACAGACAATCCGTATTGCGGCTCGGGGGAGGGGCTAACAGCCTGCAATACTCAGCCAGACACAAGATGACATAAACAACCAATGACAGTCCATTCATATCTTGACTCCGGGTAGCACATGAAGTGGCAAGCTCTCGACTCGACCCAGGAACTGCGGACGACAGGCTCTCGACTCGACACAGGAACTGCGGACGACAGGCTCTCGACTCGACCCAGGAACTGCGGACGACAGGCTCTCGACTCGACCCATTCTCAGCGGCCCGGAACAAGCATAGCCGCCCTGCTGAGGTGATGAACCAGCAGCGAGTAGATGTATGCTGGAATTTTTATGCTGCCGGTATGAATGAGGATCAGCTGCCCTAATCATGGAGCCTAGTGGAACACGGGGAAAAGGAAATTAACTGAAATGAGTAGTTAACAGACTGGACCGTGACAGTATCAGGCTGAGAGCTTTCATCAGGACTGTCTTGAGGAAAAAAGTGGTAAAGGAGTAATCGAATACTGGGGTCATGTCAGGCATAATGGAGTCAAGGTGTAAGAAAATGGGGTCATGGAGTGAGATGAGGAGATCTTAGTGCGGAATGGAGAAGTCATGGAGTACGGACAAAGTTATGGAGAGAGGTGGAGGATCGTGGTTTGGGATGTTGGGACTGTGGAGTGAGATGGCAGGTCATGACGAAGGGTAATGGGGGGGGCATCTTGGTCAGCATGGTCAGTTTGGGCCAATGTTTCTACTTCCATGCCGTATGGCGGCATGGTACCATAGTGGTTAGCACAATACAGTACTGGTGACCAGGGCTCAATTCCCGACGTGCCGCAAAACAGCTTGTACTTTCTCGCTGTGACCCTGGGTGTTTCCTTTGGATGCTCCTGTTCCCTCTCTCAGAACAAAGACGTACTGGTTGGCAATTAATTGGTCATTGTAAATTGTCCCATGACCCTCACTAATTTTTATAGATGCACCGTAGAAAGCATTCTTCTAGGGTGCATCACAACCTGGTATGGAAGTTGTCCTGTCCAAGACCGAAAGAAGCTGCAGAAGATCGTGAACATGGTGCAGTACATCACACAAACCAATCTTCCGTCCATGGACTCTCTTTACACCGCACGCTGTCGGAGCAGTGCTGCCAGGATAATCAAGGACACGACCCACCCAGCCAATACACTTTTCGTCTCTCTTCCCTCCGGGAGAAGGCTCAGGAGCTTGAAGACTCGTACGGCCAGATTTGGGAACAGCTTCTTTCCAACTGTGATAAGACTGCTGAACGGATCCTGACCCAGATCTGGGCCGTAACCTCCAAATATCTGGACCTGCCTCTCGGTTTTTTTGCACTACCTTACTTCCCATTTTTCTATTTTCTATTTATGGTTTATAATTTAAATTTTTAATATTTACTAATTTTAACTATTTTTAATATTTTTAATTTTTAATATTTAATATTTGTAATCCAGGGAGTGTGAAGCGCAGAATCAAATATCGCTGTGATGATTTTACGTTCTAGTATCAATTGTTTGGCGACAATAAAGTATAAAGTATGTTTATGATTAGGCTATGATTAAATCAGGAGATTACTGGGAGGCGCAGCTCGAAGGCCTGGACGGGCCTACTCTGTGCTGCATCTCAATAAATAATAAATTTTTTAAAACTACTATGATTCTATGGCCCTGACCCAAAATGTTAATTAGTTTCATTTTCGACAGATGCTGCTTGACTTGCTGAGTTCTTTTAACATTTTATCTTTAGTTTCAATTCCAGAATCCATAGTTTTATGTTTTCCATTGCTCTTGGAGAACATCATAGTCATAGTCATACTTTATTGATCTCGGGGGAAATTGGTTTTCGTTACAGTTGCTCCATAAATAATAAATAGTAATAAAAGAATAAATAGTTAAATAGTAATATGTAAATTATGCCAGGAAATAAGTCCAGGACCAGCCTCTTGGCTCAGGGTGTCTGACCCTCCAAGGGAGGAGTTGTAAAGTTTGATGGCCACAGGCAGGAATGACTTCCTATGATGCTCTGTGTTGCATCTCGGTGGAATGAGTCTCTGGCTGAATGTACTCCTGTGCCCAACCAGTACATTATGTAGTGGACGGGAGACATTGACCAAGATGGCATGCAACTTGGACAGCATCCTCTTTTCAGACACCACCGTCAGAGAGTCCAGTTCCATCCCCACAACATCACTGGCCTTACGAATGAGTTTGTTGATTCTGTTGGTGTCTGCTACCCTCAGCCTGCTGCCCCAGCACACAACAGCAAACATGATAGCACTGGCCACCACAGACTCGTAGAACATCCTCAGCATTGTTTGGAAGATGTTAAAGGACCTCAGTTTCCTCAGGAAATAGAGACGGCTCTGACCCTTCTTGTAGACAGCCTCAGTGTTCTTTGACCAGTCCAGCTTATTGTCAATTCGTATCCCCAGGTATTTGTAATCCTCTACCATGTCCAGCCTGACCCCCTGGATGGAAGCAGGGGTCACCGGTACCTTAGCTCTCCTCAGGTCTACCACCAGCTCCTTAGTCTTTTTCACATTAAGCTGCAGATAATTCTGCTCACACCATGTAACAAAGTTTCCTACCGTAGCCCCGTACTCAGCCTCATCTCCCTTGCTGATGCATCCAACTATGGCAGAGTCATCAGAAAACTTCTGAAGATGACAAGACTCTGTGCAGTAGTCGAAGTCCGAGGTGTAAATGGTGAAGAGAAAGGGAGACAAGACAGTCCCCTGTGGAGCCCCAGTGCTGCTGATCTCTCTGTCGGACACACAGTGTTGCAAGCACACGTACTGTGGTCTGCCAGTCAGGTAATCAAGAATCCATGACACCAGGAAAGCATCCACCTGCATCGCTGTCAGCTTCTCCCCCAGCAGAGCAGGGCGGAGGTGTTGAACGCACTGGAGAAGTCAAAACACATGACCCTCACAGTGCTCGTTGGCTTGTCCAGGTGGGCGTAGACACGGTTCAGCAGGTAGACGATGGCATCCTCAACTCCTAGTCGGGGCTGGTAGGCGAACTGGAGGGGATCTAAGTGTGGCCTGACCATAGGCCGGAGCAGCTCCATAACAAGTCTCTCCAGGGTCTTCATGATGTGGGAGGTCAATGCCACCGGTCTGTAGTCATTGAGGCCGCTGGGGCGCGGCGTCTTCGGCACAGGGACCAGGCAGGATGTCTTCCACGGCACAGGAACCCTCCAAGGCCTCAGGCAGGATTGAATACATGGCGAAGTACTCCACATAGCTGAGGGGCACAGGCTTGAGCACCCTGGTACTGACACCATCCGGCCTTGCATCCTTGCTTGGGTTGAGATGTTTCAGCTGTCTTCTCACCTGTTCGGCTGTGAAGCCCACCATGGTGGTTTCGTGTGGGGAAGGGGTATAGTCATGAAAGCAGGGTGGGGGACTGTGAGGAGGGGGAGGGGAGAGTGGAATATGTGTTGGTTGGGGGCAGACAACAGACAACATCAATGATATTCCCAAATTTGTGATATTCCCAATGCATTTGACCTGTTTCTTCACAAGGATTACACTATCGTTCAGGAGTGACAAAGATAACTGAAAATATATTACAACATACACAAATGCCGAAGGAATTTAACAAGTTAGGCAGTATATTTGGAAGAGGAAAAACAGTCAATGTTTTGGGCAGAAAACTTTCATCAGTATTGGAAAGGAAGAGGAAAAAAAGCCAGGATAAGAAAGTGGGTGAGGGGGAAAGAAGTACAAGCTAGCAGGTGATAGGTGAAGCCAGGTGAGGGGGAGGGTGGATGGGGAAGGGGGGATGGAGTAAGAAGATGGGAGGTGATAGGTGGAAAAGGTAAAAGACTGAAGAAGGAATCTGATTGGAGAGGAGAATGGACCATGGGAGAAAGGCAAGGAGGAGGGGCACCAGAAAGAGGGGATGGGCAGGTAAGGAGTAGAGATAGGGTAAGAATGGAAACAGAATTGTGAATGGAAAAAAAAGAGAAGGGGTAGAGGGAGAAATTTCTGGAAATTAGAGAGATCGATACTTATGCTGTCAGGTTAGAGGCTACCCGGACGGAGTATGAAGTGTTGCACCTCCAACCTGAGAGAGGCTTCATTATGGCAGTAGTGGAGGCCAAAGACTGACATGTCAGAATGGGAGTGGGAAGTAGAATTAAAATGGGTGGTCACCAGTAAATTCCACCTGTTGTGGCAAACAGAGCAGTCACAGGAAAATTCCGACTGGCTTCTTCCCTCTTCCAGTCCTGGTGAGAGGTTTCAGCCTGAAACAGCAATTGCTTATTCCTCTCTGTAGACACACATAAAAGTTGCTGGTGAACGCAGCAGGCCAGGCAGCATCTCTAGGAAGAGGTGCAGTCGACGTTTCAGACAAGGGTTTCGGCCTGAAACGTCGACTGCACCTCTTCCTAGAGATGCTGCCTGGCCTGCTGCGTTCACCAGAAACTTTTATGTGTGTTGCCTGAATTTCCAGCATCTGCAGAATTCCTGTTGTTTCCTCTCTATAGATGCTGCCTGACCTGCTGGGTTCCTCCAGTATTTGGTGTGTGTTGCTCTGGAATTTCCAACATCTGCAGAATCTCTTGTGCTATTGAAAATATATGAGACTACAGCAATACATGCTCCTGGGTCCTCTGATGTGGCACTGAATGCAACTTGACTAGCACCATTACTTCAGAGTTTCCCTCGGAATAGACTGAATCTGTTTCTCGCTTGTCATTCTGTCCAACTTCAAGACGATGGCAGAGTCACTTGCTCCACTGAGATTATCCAGGTAACACACATTGACAATTATTTCAGCACACTTTGTTGTAGCAAACACTGAGGGGTAGCATATGCACAAAGGTAAGGTTAAAAGTGAAACCTTATATCCTGTAAACAATACAGAGGAGAACTACAAAAACAACTTGCCAACATATTCAAAACAAAAAAAAGGCTGCTGAGACTGTGAAGTTGAAATGAGAACTGAAACTGCTAGAATACTCAGGTGATCCCGAGTGTTAACTCTTTTTCTCTAATGATGTGTGTTGCCTGGCCTGCCGATTCTGTTATCTGTTTGTTTTTTACTGCAGGGTACACATTGGCTGATGTGCCTGTGATTCCTCTGGCAAAGGCACACATTTGTGCAGCACACCTGGTCACACAATGTGGGCAGTGTAGTCACGTCGGCCATGTTGGTTGTGATGAAGGTGCCCATTTTTAATGTGGTGGAGGAAACCATGCCTGAGCAAGAGAGCAGTGTTCTAGACTACCAGGCTAAAGCACGGCTTCTATTCCACTCCTGGCAGACCTACTGTACTGTAAGCAACTCCTGATATCTCACTGCACTTCATTATGGCTTCTGTACTGTGTTTGTCAGCCTGCACAGCACTTACTCTGCAACGATAGCATTGTGTAATTGGCTCACATTTCTTATTTTCGCAGAGGTGGATTTCAATGCCTTTGCTTGTGAAATTATCCCCTGCAGGATTACCAACGAATAATCCACATACTTAAGGATGAATGTGCTGGCACTAAAGAGGGTCCAGGGGATGCTCACAACACGGATCCCAGCAATGAAAGGGTTAACTTATGAGAGGCGTTTGGTGTATCTGAGCCCGTACTATATGGAGCTCAGAAGGATGAGGGAAGGTCTGATTGGAAACCCACTAAATAATGGAAGGCCTGGAGAGAGCAGGTTGGAGATACATCTCTACTAAAGGAGGTGTAAGGCGCTCCTTCCCTCTGCTAGCCTGTAGGTCACCCTTGGGCAATGTGGAGCACCTGCTTAGCATCCCCCCCCCCACCCCGATCATGGTCACATGAAGCCCTGGGAGCAGGAGGAGGATGGTTTTATGAGAAGCTGGTGCATATCACGTCCTGGTTATGTGACCACTGACGCCAGGCAGACAATCTCTGAAGAGTATTGATAATGGATGGGGGGGGGGGGTCACCCGTCTTGTAAAGACATTGGCCAGAAGAAGACAATGGTAAACCTCTCCTGTAGAAACATTTGTCAAGAAATATTGTGGTCATGGAAAGACTATGATGGCCCACATCATAGGACATGGCACATAACGAACGAATGGATAAAGCGGACATGGAGAGGATGCTTCCATCAGTGGAAGAGTTTAGGATCTGAGGACACAGGCTCAGAATGCCCCTTGAAATCTATGATGAGGAGGATTCTCTTCATACAGAGGGTGGTGAATCTGTGGAATTCATAACCACAGAGGCCTGTGGAGGCCAAGTCATTGGGTATATTTCAGGCAGAGATTGATAGGATCTTGATTGTTAAGGGGTTAACAGTTATGAGGAGAAGGTGGAAGAATCAGGTTGAAAAATTTCTGCAGTGATTCACATTCAGATTTGTTGATCACATATCTATCAAAACGTACCAATGAAATGCAGTATTGGCATTAAATACCAACATGTCCACAGATGTGCTGGCATCTCGCAAGTGTTGCCACACATTCTGGCACCAACGTAGCGTGCCTGCCATGTTCAGCTGGGCAACAACAACAGCTCCAGGCTGCCAATCTGTCTCTCCGGTCCTTTGCCCTGGACACTCAGACTCCCACCTCCAGTCCACTCTGCACTCGCAAATTAAATGGCAGAGTAGATTCTAAGAGTGCTACTCTTTTGTACGCTCTTATGGACTGAGCTGTGCACTCACAGAGAGGCTTGTTCCTTTCGCTGAACCTGCACAATTCCATAATGTTACCGAAGAATAATGCAGTATCCAATAATAATCTGCCTATTGGAAAAAGATGGCAGGCAAGATTGTAAATCCAATGCTACATTCTACCAAAGGTAAATCAACAACACAGTTAATAAATATACCTATCAATCAGGCAAAATAAGAAAGCATTGGTAAAATTAGAGGTTAAAGCTAACAGGCTGCAGCAATCAATCAAAGACTGAAATGTGAAAACTATGGAAAAGCACTCCTGAAAAAAAATGTCCATTTCATTCCCTTACCCCCTCTGTTTTCTCTTAAGCCTTGCAAAATTCCCAGCTTTTCCATCTGAACTTTGGGCAGAATCAGGTTTTTTTTTAATCTCTGTCATGTGCCGTGAAATTTGTTGTTTTGTGACTGCAGTTCAGTGCAATACATAAAATATGCAATGAATTACAATATATATAAATTAATAAGTTAAATTTAAATAAGTAATTTTAAAAAATCACTAGTGCAAACTATTTATTTATTTATTGATACCAATACCGTGTGGAACAGGCCCTCCTGGCACTTCGAGCCGCGCTGCCCAGCAATCCCCTGATCCAATCCAAGCCTAATCATGGGACAATTTACAATGACCAACTAACCTACGTATTTGGATTGTGGGAGGAAACCCACACAGTCCTGGTGAGAACAGACACACCCCTTACAGGCAGCGCCTGGAATTGAACCCGGGTCACCAGGACTCTAAATCTTACTAACATCTGAGCTACCGTGCCACCTCAAGAGAGATATTTACATTAACAAGCAGGTATACAGGTGGATCTAATGAAGTGGCCACTGAGTGTAGCTGAACCTACCTGGATCTTTTATTTCTCATCTTGCTCCGTGGAAGTTCCTTAAACAGCAGGAGTTTTATGTTTTCAATTCAGATGTATGGTGAATACTTCACCATTGCTCCTAGGCTGGATGTGGGGCAGGCAGCTTACTCACTATGACAAAGTAACAAGTCCAAGATGAATGTTGATGGGGGGCCAAGCATTGGGTGAAGAAGGCCATCTTGTTACAGGGCGGCAAGACATTCATCACCCAGCACTACTTCAACTCAAATCAAGTTTAATTATCATTCAGACCATACCTGGATATAGATGAACAGGACAGTGTTACCACCCTTGAGAAGGAGATGTTTTAAGGAGATAGTCCTTAATGGGGCCACAATGACAAAAAAAAAAGGAAGGAAGAAAATAGGTGCAGGAATAGACCATGTGGTCATTCACCTCTGTTCCATATAATCACGGATGATCTATGCTGGCCACAATTCCTCTTCTACACCATTTTTCTATTTCTCTCTACACCTCAATTGATCAAATATTTACTTATCTCTATTTTAAATACTTCTAATTATCCATCTTCCATCAACTGCTGGGGCAGAGAATTCTTATGGTTCACCACCCATCGAGAGGAGAAATTTCTACATATCTCAGTTTTAAATGACTAGTCCCTCATCTTGTAACAATGTCCACTAGTGAACACATACCAACATCTACCCTGCCAAAGCC
Organism: Mobula hypostoma; assembly: GCF_963921235.1. NCBI lineage: Eukaryota > Metazoa > Chordata > Chondrichthyes > Myliobatiformes > Myliobatidae > Mobula > Mobula hypostoma. Next base: position 184,317,424 of record NC_086101.1, on the reverse strand, counting down.
TCTTGAGATTTCATGTGTTTGAATAGGTTCACCCCATTTGTCCTTTTAAACTCTTGTGCCTCTTGTTAGGAGGACCTATTCAGTCCATGAATTACCCTGTTGAATCTTGTTCTTACTGCCACCAATGTTACTATATCATAATATTACTACGTCTCAAGATAGTGGCCCATATCAGGAAGGACCCTCACCATATGGGATATGCTCTTATTATTCCAGGTCAGGTGGATTCAAACTCTACAGTATATGGTGTTCCTGGTGAGGCTTCCCCAACACCCTGTAAAATTCCAACGAAACCTCTCTGTCTTCAACCCTCTGCTCATTACTACCAACAGGGAGGTGGTACAGGAGCTTGAAGACACACACTCAAAGTTTTAGGAACAGCCCCATCCCCCCCACCCAACACCATCAGATTTCTGAATGGTCCATGAAGTCATGAATACTACCTTGCAATTCCTTTTCTACACTACCTACTTTTCAATAGGTACACTTAATGTCAGAGAAATGTATACAATATACATCCTGAAATTCTTTTTCTTCGCAACCATCCATGAAAACAGAGGAGTGCTCAAAGAATGAATAACAGTTAAATGTTAGAACCCCAAAGCCCCCCCACGCACAAGCAACAACAAGGCAATGACCACCCCCTCCTCCACCAGCAAAAAAGCATCAGCGCCCTTCATCAAGCCCACAAGCGTGCAGCAAAGCATCAATAAAGACACAGACTTGCAGTACCCCAAAAACTACTCGTTCACCCAGTATTCAACATACCACAGGCTCTCTCTCTCTACCTAATAAGGGAAGAAGAGTGTCCCTATTTCACAGTAAGAGGGGAGACATAACAAACAACTTGCTGATTTATGATGTTAAAAGTCTGATTTTTTAGTTGTATAGGTTTGTACCACCGCCACAAAACAACTTTCATGACATGTGTCCATGACAATAAACTTGATTCTCATTTTGGTTCTTATTTTAGGTCAGGTGGCTACAAACTCTATATGGTGTTCCCAGTGAAGTCTCCCAACACCCTGTACAATCCCAGCGAAACCTCCCTGTCTTTAAACTCCAACCCTCTGCAGTGCCTGCCAAGATGCCATTTGCCTTCATAAATATCTGTTGAAGTTACTTGCTCGGATTTTGTGATTCATGAAGTAAATCACTTGCACATGATTGGCTGATTAGATATTTGCATTAACGAGCAGGTGCACAGCAGGACCAAATAAAGTAGCCACTGAGAGTATCTGAATCAACCTGGATTAATGATTTTTCATCTTGCTTCAGGGAAATTCTTTAATCCAATACCTAGATAAAAACTTGCCTTTTGATTCTTCTTACTGAAGTGAATAACCTCACACGGCCGCACGGTAAACTCCATTTGCCCATATTTTGTCCACTCGCTCATTCTATGTCCCATTGCAGAATCACAGTGTCTCCATCACAACATGCCCTTTCATCTATCTTTAAATCATTGAAAAATTTATAAATCTTGCCTATATTTGCTTCCTCCAGGTTATTCATGTCAATCATGGACAATTACAGGCCAAGGATAGATCCCTGCCATATTCCACTAGTTACCTCCTGCTGGTTTGAAAAGGATCCATGTATTCCAACTGATGGAGGGTATCAGGCTGAAAAGTCAGCTTTTTATTCCTCTCTATCATTGCTGCCTGACCTGTTGGGTTCCTCCTGCATTTTATGTGAGCTGCTCTGGATTTCCAGCACTTGCAGAATTGTTTGTGTTTATGTATTCAAACTCTTTGTTTTCTTTTGAGACAACCAGTTCTCAATCCATTCTAAAACACTTCCTCCAATACCGTGAGGTTTCAATTTACCACCAGCCTCGTCATATGCTTTTGAAAATCTATATATACTACATCTACAGGTTCACCTTTATCAGCTCTCCCTGATACATTCCCAAAGACTCTGAGCAAGCTTGTCATACATGATTTATCTTTCACAAAACCACTTTGACTGGGTTTCATTGTATTCACATTTCCCAAATGATTTGCTATTTCCTCTTTGATTTTTGACTCTGTGGTGGCATCCGTTAGTCTCGCGAGACCATGGATCCGCACCTGGAAAGTCTACTAGAGTGTCCTCTCCAGGGCGCAGGCCTGGGCAAGGTTGTATGGAAGACTGGCAGTTGCCATGCTGCAAGTCTCCCCTCTCCACGACACCAATGTTGTCCAAGGGAAGGGCAAAGGCTGATACTGCTTGGCACCAGTGTCATCGCAGGAGTTACCAGAACGAGGTTGAAGGCAATGTCGGACTGCCTTAGGGACTCCAGCTCTGGATTTGTCCTCAGGGTTTAATCCCAAAGCCTTTCCCATGAGTGGGTATGGCTGCAAGGCAGCAGAGGTTTGAAATCAGAGTTTTCCCTCTCTTAGATGGACTGCCTTCCCAGGCTGACGAGCTCCATCTACCCGAAGCACTGGTTTTAAGGCGCCAGGACCCGCCTTCACCCCTCCTCCTGTCAGTAGAAACAGTTCCTCCAGGTTTAGAGGCTAAGTCACACGAGAAGGCCAGGAGTTGGACTTGGTTGTCAGAGGCAATTTGAGGCGCATGCCGTAAGGAGAACTTTTAGGCAGTGGGAGCTTATCCCCACTACCACCCCTCGGCTTGACAACCTTGGAACCTAGTTTTTGACTCTAGTGTCCTGCCAATAACAGCAGTTAACCTGTTCTATACTTCCCTGCCTCTTGTTTTCAATAAGGGATTAACTTTGGCTGTTTTCCAGTCTTCTGCTACTCACTGAATGTTTAGTGAGTTATTAAAAACTTCAACCTTTGGGTCCATGATTTCCACAGCTACTTCCTGTAAAATACCAGCATGTCGTCTGAGTGACTTCTCTGCCTTCAGCCCTCTGCGTTTCTCCATGCTTTGTTCCACATTTTTTAGATTTTTGTACATATTACCATTTTGAGATCAGTCACTCTAATACTTAGAGATATTAGCAATGTTTTCTATGAAGAAATCAGATACAGAAGATATATTTACCATTACATTGTTTACTGTAATTAAGTCACTGCACTCATTCCCTAGAGACCCCACATTTCACTGAGCCACTTCCTTCCTATTTATATATCCTTAGAAACTTTTACAGATTATTTTTATATTACATGCATATTTTCTCTTAAAATTCATTTTAATCTTTTGCTGCTGGATCTTAAAAACCTTTCAGTCTTCTGTTCCACCAAAGTTCAAAGTTCAAAGTTCAAAGTAAATTTATTTTTAAAGTAAATCTGTATAGGTCACCGAATGCTACCCTGAGATTCATTTTCTTGCAGGCATTCATGGTAGAATAAGAAATGCAATAGAATCGATGGAAAGCTGCACATAAAGATTGATAAATTGTAATACAAAAAGAAAGGTAATAATAAATAAATAAATAGATAGGTAGATAGATAAAATGGAGAGCATGAGTTCTCAAGTCCTTGAAAGTGAGTCCAAAGCTTTTGTTCAATGATCAGTTCACAACACTGAACCACCAGCTCTTGCTACTTTATATGTTCTAGTTTGCTCTTTAACGTCATCCATCCCCTCCTCTGATAACTGCAGATTGTGTCCCTTCCTTGCATTGGTGCTGCTTCCTGCGCCTGTGCTGAACTCATCGATTTCATCCACTTTGCCTTCACCATCCACCCAGCCCTCAAATTCACCTGGTCCAACACTTCCCTTCCCTTTCTCGATCTCACTGTCGCTATCTCCGGAGACAGTTTATCCACCGATGTCTATTATAAACCAACAGATTCTTCACAGAAACATAGACTATGTACCTTGTCCCACCCTGCTACTTGTAAAATGCCATCCCCTTCTCACAATTCCTCCGTCTCCGCCGCATCTGCTCTCAGGATGAGGCTTTTCATTCACGAACAAAGGAGATGTCCTCCTTTTTCAAAGAAAGGGGTTTCCCTTCCTCCACCAACAACGCTGCCCTCAACCGCATCTCTTCCATTTTACACACATCTGCTCTTACCCCATCCTCCCACCACGCTACCAGGGAAAGGGTTCCTCTTGTCCTCACCTACCACCCCACCAGCCTCCGCATCCAGCACATCATTCTCCGAAACTTCCGTCACCGCCAACTGGATCCTGCCACCAAACACATCTTTCCCTCTCCCCACTTTCTACTTTCCGCAGGGATCACTCCCTACATGACTCCCTTGTCCATTCATCCCTCCCCACTGATCTCCCTTATCCTTGCAAGCGGAACAAGTGCATCACCTGCCCTTACACCTCCTCCCTCACACCTCCTCCCTCACTACCATTCAGGGCCCCAAACAGTCCTTCCAGTTGAGGCAACACTTCACCTGTGAGTCTATTGGGGTCATCTACTGTGTTCGGTGCTCCCGGTGTGGCCTCCTGTATATTGGTAAGACCTGACATAAGATTGGGAGACCGCTTTGCTGAGCATCTATGCTCCATCTGCCAGAATGAGTGGGATCTCCCAGCGGCCACCCATTTTCATTCCACTTCGCATTCCCATTCCGATATGTCCATCCATGGCCTCCTCCGCTGTCGGGATAAGGCCATAGTTAGGTTGGAGGAACAACACCTTATATTCCCTTTGGGTAGCTGCCAACTTGATGGCATGAACATCAATTTCTCAAACTTCCAGTAATGCCTTCAGCACTCTCCACTTCACCATTTCCCATCCCCTTGTCTCTCTCTCATGTTATCTCCTTGGCCACCCATCACCTCCCTCTGGTGCTCCTTCCCCCAACCCCCCTTTTTTCTTTCTGTCATGGGCTTCTGTCTCTTTCACCAATCAACTTCCCAGCTCCCCCTCCAAGTTTCACCTATCGCCTGGTGTTTCTCTCTCCCCTTGCCCCACCTTTCAAATCTATTCCTCAGCTTTTCCTCTCCAGTCTTGCTGAAGGGTCTTGGCCCGAAATGTCAACTTTTTTCCATAGATGCTGCCTGGTCTGCTGAGTTCCTCCAGCATTTTGTGAGAGTTGCTCGGATTTCCAGCATCTGCAGACTTTCTCTTGTTTGTGTCCCTTCCTTATTTAAAGCCCAAGAGCTAACTGGGATCAACCCTAGCTGAGTGGTGCAGATGAGCTGTTAAAATATCTGCCATTGTTCTTCTAATGACCTGTCAAAGTTCAAAGTTCAAAGTACATTTATTGCTAAAGTACAACCTTGAGATTCATTTTCTTGCAGGCATACACAGTAAATCCATAATAGAATAATAACCATAATAGAATCAATGAAACACTGTACCAACTTGAGCATTCAACCGTTTTGCAAAAGAAAACAAACTGTGCAAATACAAAAAAGAAAGGAATAATTAAGACTAAATAAATAAATAAATAATATTGAGCACGTTCTCCCCATGTCCACATGGGATTCCTCTGGGTGCTCCGGTTTCCTCCCACAGTCCAAACATGTACTGGGTTCGCACAGGTCATTGTAAATTGTCCTGCGATTAGGCTAGGATTGAATCAGGGAATTGCTGAGTGGTATAGCTCGAGAAGGTCTATTCTGTGCTGAGGCAGGAGGAGAGAGAGAGCAGTGCACCAAGCGTGCACAGCCCTGCGGTGAAAAATAATATCGTATCCATTAAATGGGGGCCGTGGACAATTCTGATTTGATGGAGATGGACTTGAGAGCACAGAGGAACATCTGGAAAATTTCTGAAACGCTCGTTCGCTGCTGTCATTACTGCGTGGTCGGGAATCTTTCGGAGGGTAGGCCTCAAAATCCCCGGCCTTGCCTGCAGTTGGTGACCGAGAAGGAGGTTGAATCGTTCGGACAGAGATGGCGCTCAGTACTCGGTGTCGGAGAGCTGATTCAGAGGCTCTAAGTTTTCGGATGACTCAGAGTTGGACCGTGGTCGGGTATGGTAGGGAGAGTTTTTCTTCCTTCTCCCATCTGCGTGAGATGTGGGACATTTGAGAGACTTTGGACTTTTACTGTGCTCATGGACTTCTTCATCAAGTTATGGTATTGTTGCACTGTTGTAACTATATGTTATAATTATGTAGTTTTGTTAGTTTTTTTCAGTCTTGGTCTGTCCTGTGTTTTGTGATATCACACCAGAGGAAATATTGAATCATTTCTTAATGCATGCATTACTAAATGACAATGAAAGAGGACTGCGTGTCTTCATAATCTAATCTAATAATCTAATCTCACTAAATAAATAAATGAACATGAGATGAAGAGTCCTTGAAAGTGAGTTCATAAATTGTGAGAACACTTCAATGCTCGGAAAGTGAGGCTGAGAGAAGTTATCCCCTTTAGTTCAAGAGCCTGATGGTTGACCTGTCTCTAGGCTTGTTTACCAAGTCCACCCCAGACAGCTCCTCCCTCATGCCATTATAGTTGACCTTAATTCAACTCAAGGCACAGATGGACTTAAAATGCTTGTCTTCAAACTGCATTTAGAATTTTATCACATTGTGGTTACTACCCTCTCGGACAGTGGCTCTCAACCCGGGGCTCATGGACCCCTTTCTTAATGGTATTAGTCCATGGCATAAAAAATTGGGAACCACTGCTCTAAGAATTATTATGACAGGTATATGGGGGAATTTAAGGTGGGGGGTTATATGGGAGGCAGGGTTTAAGGGTCGGCACAACATTGTGGGCCGAAGGACCTGTATTGTGCTATTCTATTCTATGTTCTATTATTAATGGTTATTAATCCTTTATTAATCCTTCCTCATTACATGCAACCGAATTTAAAATGGTCCTTTCTCAGAAAGTCTCCACAACCAACTTCTCTAAAAAGCAATCCCTAATACACTTCTCAGATTCTATTTCTATGATACCCTTGGTAGTTTGGTTTGTCCAATCAATAAACAGATTAAAATCTTCATAATTGCAGTTCCCTTCAAATTTCAAAGTGAATTTATTATCACGCTTCAATTTATTCATTCAAACCTATCCCTGTATTAAGTGGCCACAGGATTCCTTTGTGTCTTAAAGAGGAGGAGTCCCGCTGAGACATCAGTGGGTTAACTTTCATGCGGAGGTTGAACAGGTAAAGAGTAATTGAGGTTCTGCTGACTGTTGCTGCTGTTCTGTACTTAGATGGGTTTTGTTTGCTCCATCTAGTGGTCATGGTAGAAGCCTGCAACCTGGGGTCCGGCACAGACCCATTTCTGAATGAGAGAGAAGCAAGACAATTAATAATAGTGCTTGTATCAGAAAATCATAGTCATAGGGTTGTAGAGAGATACAGTAGTGAAACAGGCTCTTCAGCCAACTGAGTCTGCACCAAATAACGTACACCTGTTTATAGCAAGCTGCATTAATCTTGAGGTTCTCCGTTGGTCAAGGTCGACCATGGATACTGTGTCCTAACTATCCATGTGATACACAAGCCAGGACTGTACAATATGGAAAGCAAACTTCTGCACATGCTCGCCCTCTCCACACAGCCGATGAAGCCAAAGGAACGGCAAAGACTGATACAGTTTGGCACCAACGATGTTGAGGAGTTGCCAGTCAGCATTGAACTCAATGTAGGACTGCCTAAGCAACTCCAGCTTTGGGCTTTTCCTCAAGGTTCACTCCTGAAGTCTTCCCCATGAGTGGGTATAGCCGCAAGGCAGTAGAGGTCTGAGAGCAAAATTTTCCTTCTCTGAGATGAGCTGCCAACCACAGCTGATGAGCCCCATCTGCCCAGAGCAACTGGTTTTAAGGCACCAGTCGCATGCCTTTGCCCCTTCTCCAGATAGTAGAAAAGGTTCCACCAGGATCAGTAACTAAGCTACATGTGAAGGCCAGGAGCTGGACTTGGTTGCCACAGAATATTTGAGTTGCACGTCTTTGGGAACCTACTACCACCCCCAGGCTGTGGCAAACTCAAGGAATTTTGCCTTGAGGTCTTACATTAATTGCAAACACAAGCGATTCTGCAGATGCTAGAAATCCAGAGGAACCCACACAAAATGCTGGAGAAAATCAGCAGGTCAGACAACATCTATTCTACATTCCAGACTGGCAGATTTATTTACGCAAACACGAGGAATTCTGCAGATACTGGAAATTCAAACAACACACATCAAAGTTGCTGGTGAACGCAGCAGGCCAGGCAGCAGATTTATTTATTATTTTCACCTGTACCATGACTCAGTGCAAAATTTCTGTTTGCACACCATCCAGGAGATCACACCATAAATAAGTATCAGTAATAAAAATGAAAATCAGTCGCCACCTTCCCCAGGCATTCTCTCTTCTCCCCTCTCCCTTTGGGTAGAAAATAACAAAGGCTAAAAGCTGAGTATTTCTGGCATTTTCAGTTTGTATTTCAGATTTCCAGCAGAGGCAGATATTTGGATTTTCAACCTTGCAAACTTCAAAGATCCCAGACAGACTTCTTATTTTCTTTTTGATACAGTGAGGAATAGGCCCTTCCAGCTCATTGAGCCACATCGGCCAGCAATCTTCCAATTTAATCCGAGCCTGATCATGGGACAATTTACTATGACCAATGAACCTGCCAACTGGTACATCTTTACACTGTGGGAGGAAACCGGAGCACCCAGAGGAAACCCATGTGGTCATGGGGAGAACGTTCAAACCCTTTACCGACAGCGGTGGAAATTGTGAAGTGTTATGCTAACACTAAGCTACCATGCTGCCCCTTCTGGACTGTTGGAAGTTTATCCTGTTAATAGTCAATCACACACATTTGATCCACAAATAAAATGGTAGTTTGCCAAATAATCCACTTGAACCCAGTGAGCAGGAAATATATAAACACTTAAACCCTGTTTATCGCTACTAAACAACTCATATTTCTCACCTTTGGTGTTCTGGATGTTCTAAACACAGCTAAGCACATCACAGAAACTGGTCTCCCTGTTAATAGATTCTGTCTGCGTTTCTCACTACCTCAGTAAAGCAACCAGCATAATCTATGACACCTCCCCTCCTAGACATTCTCTCTTCTCCCCTTTCCAGTCAGGCAGGAGATATGAAAGCCTGAGAGCACATACCACAAGGCTTTTCCATCTGAAAAATCTGAGAAGACATTGTTAAAAACAGGATGATATTGTTCAGGAGATGTCTGAATCACCTGTAACAAGGGATTATAGGATCACACAGAATCTGGCGGGATCTCCGGGAGTTTAGTTTAACACAATGAGATCACAGGGAACCACAGAGATTCATTGGGTTACATGGTCACTAAAAATCACACTGATTATGGTATATGATTGCAGTCAACCATCAGAATCATATCGGATCATAGAGGACAAAGTGGAATCCCTTGGAATTGTGTGGGTGACACAATAATGTAATGCTTTAAGGAGTTTGTGCGTTCTCACCATGACTGTATGGGTTTCCTCCCACACTACTCCAAAGACATACAATTAGGCTCAGTCAGCTGTGGACAGGCTATGTTGGCACCGGACACTTGCGGGCCTCCCAGCACAATCCCCACTGATTTAACTTGAATCAAGTAGCATATTTCACTGCGTGTTTTGTTGTACTCATGACAAATAAAGCCAATCTTTAAAAAAAAATATTAGGCTCACAATCTTTCACTGAGAAGCTGGGCAATAGTTGAATTTTTAGATAACTAAATAAGGATATTCTATGAAATCAAACTTCACAGTGTCAAAACAGTTTTCTTCTTCTCTAGAGATGATTTCCCTTGCTTAAGCTGTGTGACTCGATATGAATACGGTTGAGAAGTAGATTCCACAGTTTCTCAGTGAATACCTCAGAGTAGGCTAAATATTCCAGGCCAGTAAAATGTCCATAAAATGGCCTCTGCTGGGGAAGTATTAGTGGTCAACCCATGCCAGGAGAAACTGTTATTAAAATCTACTTGCTATTTACCCAATCTGAGTGGAACAGTGCAGGGAGGTTAGTAGATGGAGACAGAAATCTCAGAAGAGTGAGATATACTTGATTCACAGATTGAAACTCCTTTCATATCCAAGTGTATTTATAATGAACGGATATGAGATTTACTGAAAAATACTGAGAGCAAGAAAATCAGAATTCAACATGAAGAGAGATATAATGTCATGTTTTATTCATATTGTGCTATTTATTTTCTTTGAAAGAATACTGTACATATTTCTTCTTTAACCATGCCTGGCATCTCAGGTGTGAAAATGAAGAAAGTAGCCATTGTTTCTTGTAAGCCAAGCAGTGAATCTGTGTAATTAATCACATTCTGTACATTCGGCTAGCACTGTAGAGATGTGAGAAGGGAGAGATGCACACCACACGAGAATTATTTTTAATTGACCTAGATATTTTGGTGTATAACAAGTGACTGAGAAATCTTCAGAAAATGAAGCTGTCTGTGGCTGCATGCATTATCTACAGGACTGTGCAAGAATCTTAGGCACACTTGTATAGCTAGGGTGCTTAAAACCTTTGCACAGAACTGTATTTGTGGACGTGGAGGGAAAATGAGTTTGTAACTCTGGTGGGAGCAGAGGATGTTGGGAATGGCGAGGTTGGAGTGCTGCGGGAGGGAGGTTGGACAGGTGGCAGAGAAGGAATGGCAGGGGTGGGGGCGGGTGGTGGCATGGGTACAGACACACCCAGCCCTGAGACACGGGGCAAGGTCATTTGATCCCAAAGAATTTGTTTATTGATCATTACGGGTGTCTCTCTGGTGCTTCCTGCTCCCTCCCCTCTCCCTTCCCCTTTTCCCAACCATAATTCCCCTCTCCCTGCCCCTTCCCACTCTCAGTCCACAATGGAGACCCATATTACAATCAAGTTTATCATCACTCGCGTATGTTATGAAATTTTTTTTTATGTGTGATAGCAGTGCAGTGCAATAGATAAAATTACTACAGTACAGTGCAAAAGTCTTAGGCACCCTAGCTATATATATGTGCCCAAAACCTTTATGCAGTACTGTGGATAATATTCTGATATGCCTAGTAAGTAATTGGCACAATGTGGAATGTCAGTGCCATGGAATGGCCATCTCCATCAATCACCTGCCTTGACATTTTACAGTTACTAGGACAACACTATCAGCTTCCTGAAACACCAGAATTGCATGCACTTCAGTTAAGTCGGCCCTCACCCTTCCTTATTCAAAAGACAGAGAAAAGACCCATCCAAACATTCTTCACAGCTACGTTTTTGCAATCTTGGCACATCCCTTCTATACCTTCTCCAGGTGCAATCATATCTTTCTTGTAACATTGTGATCAGAATTGTACTCAGTGTTTAGAATCAGGTTTATTAACACCGAAATGCCAGGCTGCAGTACAGTGCCATACATAAAAATTCTGTAAACCACAATAAGAAATACATTTTAAAAAACGTGTGCGTGTGTGTGTGCATGCACGTGTGTGTGTGTGTGTGTGTGTGTATGCATATATATATAGAAGAGAGCAAAAATAGTGAGGTGATGAGGTAGTGTTTATGGGCTCCTTGCCCATTCAGAAATCTGATGGCGGAGGTGAAGAAACTGTTCCTAAAATATTGAGTATGTGTCTTCAAGCCGCGAGGTAACTTGTGTTTGGAAATTATCTTTGAATAGTCTCCTTGATTTATCTGAAAAAGGAGAGCAGCCTATCTGACTTCTTAAGTGCCTTATCCACCACTTTATTACCCCTGCAGCTCGTCTGCATTTCTCTATATCCTCCCATTTATTGTTTGTTCTCCTGTTCTGCTCTTCCTCCACAATTATAGTACAGAGACTGCAGAGTCAGATTAAACCCATCTCAGTGGTTGAATACAAATGTGCCATGGCAGATTGCTGGTTGGTGCAGCGTTATGACAGCTCGGGGCATCGGAGTTCCAAGTTCAATTCCGGTGTTGACTGTGAGGGGTTGTACAGTCTCTCTTTGAGTCCAACAACGTACTGGTTAATATTGTAAATTGTCCTGTGATTAAGTTAGGGTTAAATTGGTGGGTTGTTGGAGGGGTCAGTATGGTTCTGTCATTCACTGCTGTAAAATCCACGTTATTCACTCTCAGGTTGTATCACTTTTAACTCAATGGATTGCTCCATCTTTTCCGATTTCCCTTGAATGTCAACTGGTTCAGAGTCACAGAGCCTTAGAGTCACACTGCACAGATGCAGGTCCTTATGCCCAAGTGGTCCATGCCCACAAAGACTAAGCTAGTGCTATTTGTTCATAAACAGCTCAAATCTTTTCCTATCCATGTAGCAGTTGAACTGCCTTCTAAACGACACTTCCTCTGGCAGCTCATTCCACATCCTGACCACCCTCCGGGTGAAAACGTTGCATCTGAATTTCCAATTAAATCTGCCCCTTAACCTTTGCCCTCTGGTTGTTGATTCCCCAACCTTGGGAAACAGCTGCTCACCCTATGTATGAACCTCATGATTTCATTCACCTCTATAAAATCACCACTTATTCACCTACAGTCCGTTGAGTAAAGTCATAGCTTGCTCAACCTCTTTCCATAAATGAGCTGCTCAATTCCTTGCAACATCTCCGTAAATCTGCAATGTATTCTTTCCAGCTTAATAGCATCTTTCCTTTAGCAAAATAACCAAAATTGAACATAATATTCCAAATGCGGCCTCACAAACATTACGTACAACATAACATCCCAACTTTTGTATTTAGTGGATAAGGCACTTACAAAGTTAATGTTCTGAATGAGTACACTATGGTTGTCACGGACTTCATTAAAACAATTGTAGACCAGTGTGTCTCCATAAAATTATTCAGAGTCTTCCCCAACTATAAGCCGTGGATGAATAATCAAATCCACAAGCTGCTGAGAGCCATATCTAAGGCAATCAAATCTAGTGACCAAGAAAGTTACAAGATCTCTGGAAAGCCATCTCATGGGCAAAGTGGCAATTCCGGATGAAACTTGAATCAACGAAGGATGCTCGACAATTGTGGCAGCGCTTGAATACTATCAACTCTTTGGCCCTTGTGGCTAAAGGGATCAGTGGGTATGGAGAGAAGGCAGGTACAGGGTTCTGTGTTGGATGATCAGCCATGATCATACTGAATGGCGGTGCAGGCTTGAAGGGCCAAATAGCCTACTCCCGCACCTATTTTCTATGTTTCTGTTTCTATGTTTAACTCTTATAAAGTTAAATCAAGCGACATAGACAACAACAGGGCTTTGCTTTCAGATGAGCTCAATGCCCCCTATGCTCGCTTTGACCATCAAAGCATGGAGAAACCGTCACAAGCTCCCACAGCCCCTGATGATCCTGTGATTTCAGTCTCTCGGGCAGATGTGCGAGCAGCCTCCAGGAGGGTGAACTCACAGAAAGTACCTAGCTTAGACGGGGTACCGAGCCAAGAACTAAAGTCCTGTGCTAATCAACTGGCTGGAGTGTCTACAGAGATCCTTAACCTCTTGCTTCAGTGGGCTGAGATACCCCCTACTTCAAGCAGGTTTCTATTATACTGGTGCCTAAGAACCTGCAATCTGCCTTAATGACTGTCATCTAGTAGCACTTACATCCATAGTGTCACATGACCGGCAACAATGAATATAGAATTGAATCAGGTTTTATAAAAACAAACAAACATTTATTAAACTCTGCTCTAAAGTAGCGAAATGTATTTAAATGACTTACTTAACCAGAAGTTAACTGCTATACTGCAACTTTAAAACAATTCTTAAAAGGGTAAATGCGAAAATAGTTCTTAAAGTGGTAAATTTCAACACAGTTCTTAGAATGGTAAATTCGAAAGTCCAAGAGATTTATACAGTCAATTAGGAGAGACTTTCCTGAAGTAAAGAATTCCTCGAAGACGTGATGTTACTGTTGATCCCAGCCAGAAACTGCCTTGTCCGCAGGATTCACAATGACAGAAATAAAGGAACTGACCTTTTCTTCTGGAGAATAGACACTGCACAACCTTTTCTACTTTAGCAGAGGTTATCTCATGCAGGTCACTGTTTCTTGAACGAAGATTCAATAAAGGTCGATCCTCTCCAAAACCGCCAAACGATATCAGCTTTACTCGACTCTGCAAATTCCTGTACTTTGCTAAAGTCTTCACTCTCCAATACTACTTACAATAGAAAGTAGAACTCCACTATAAAACGAAACTGCGTCATAGAATGAATACGGAGTAACTCACACAAAACTAAACTGAAAACTAACAGCATCACACCAGGGGTCTCCTTTATATACCCGTTGAGAACAGGTCATCATGTGACCTCACTGGTGGGAACATTACATCATGTGACCTCTGCAAGACCATTACATCATGCACATAAGACACACAATTACATCATGGTCATAAGACAGTCACAAGATACCCATGAGGTATGTAACAATAGTGATGAAGTGTTTTGAGAGGTCACTGATGAAACATTTCGACTTCTGCCTGAGAAGTGACTTTATTCTGTTCCAGCTTGTCTACTGGAACAAAAGATGCCATCTCATTGGCTCTTCACTCAACCATGGAACATCTGGACAGCAAATGAGGTTGGGTAGGACTACAACCAGAGGTCATGGCTTAGGGGTAAAAGGTGAGAAATTTAAGGAGAACATGAGGGGAAACTTCCTCACTTAGAGGGCCATGAGAGTGTGGAATGAGCTGCCAGCACAAGTGGTCCATGTGAGCTCAATTTCAACATTTAAGAGAAGTTTAGATAGGTACATGGATAGTAGGGATATGGAGGGATATGGTTCCATTGCATGTAGTTGAGAGTAGGCAGTTTAAATGGTTTCCTCATGGACTACATTGGCCGAAAGGCCTGTTTTTGTGCTGCACTTCTCTGTGACCCTATGGCTCAAAGATGCATACATCAGGATTCTTTTTATCGACTATACCTCGGCATTCAAAACCATCATCCCTTCAAAACTAATCTATAAGCTTCAATACCTCCCTGTGCAATTAGATCTTCAGTTTCCTCATTTGCACAAGGCTGTGTGCTCAGTCCCCTGCTCCACTTGCTTTACACTTATGACTGTGTGGCTAAGCACAGCTCCAATGCCATATTCAAGTTTGCTGATAACACCACTGTCACAGGCAAAATCAAAGGTGGTGATGAATCAGCATATAGGAGGAAGATTGGAAATCTGGCTGAGTGATGCCATAACAACAACCTCTTACTCAATGTTATCAAGAGCAAGGAGCTGATTATTGACTTCAGGAGGAGGAAACCGGAGGTCCATGAGCCAGTCCTCATTGGAGGATCAGAGATAGAAAGAGTCAGCAACTTTAAAATCCTTGGTGTTATCATTTCAGAGGATCTGTCCTGGGCCCAGCTCGAAAGTGCAATTACAAAGAAAGCACGGCAACGCTTTCAAAGATGCAGAATGACAACTATAACTGACAAACTTTTATAGATTTGTAGTGGAGAGTATATTGACTGGCTGCAACACAGCCTGGTATGGAATCACCAATGCCCTTGAATGGAAAATCCTACAGAAAATAGCGGATATGACCCAATCCTTTATGAAAGCCTTCCTCACCATTTAGCACATCTACACGGAACGTTGTTACATTGAAGCAGCATCCATCGTCAGGGACCCCCAAAATCTAGTCCATGCTCTCTTCTCACTGCTTACATCAGGAAGAAGGTACAGGAGCCTTAGGACTAACAGCATCAGGTTCAGGAACAGTTGTTGCCCCTCAACCATCAGGCTCTGGAACCAAAGGGGAAAACTTCACGCAACTTCACTTGCCCCATCATTGAAATGTTCCCACAACCTATGAACTCACTTTCAAGGATTCTTCATCTCATGTTCTCAATATTTATTGCTTATTCATTTATTATTATTATTTCTTTCCTTTTTGTATTTGCACAGTTGGTCGTCCTTTGCACGTTGGTTGAACATTCATGTTGGTGTGGTCTTTCATTGATTCTATTATGGTTATTGTTCCATTATGGATTTATTGAGTATGCCCGCAAGGAAACTAATCTCAGGGTTGTATATGGTGACATATATGAACTTTGGTAATAAATTTACTATGAAATTTGAACTGACTGATGAAGGTTAGCATGCCAACTGCCTTCTTCACCACCCTTCAAAGTTGCTGGTGAACGCAGCAGGCCAGGCAGCATCTCTAGGAAGAGGTACAGTTGACGTTTCAGGCCGAGACCCTTCGTCAGGACTAACTGAAGGAAGAGTTAGTAAGAGATTTGAAAGTGTCTGACCTTAATGCCACTTTCAGGCAACCATGTAGTTGTACCCTTAGGTCTCTCTGAACTATGACATTCCTCAGGGCCCTATAGTTCATCCAGAAAATCTGACCCTCATTTATCTACTGTGCCTTCACTTCAGAGTCACATAAATGTCCAGAGCAAATAACAGTGGGACCAGGTAAGACTACACTTGAGTTTTGAGTGTAGTTCTGATTGTCTCGTTTTAGGGAGGATATCATTAAGCTGGAACGGGTGCAAAAAAGATATAGATTTGAGCTATAAGGACAAGGCAATGTATTTTCCCTGGAGGGTAGGATTCTGAAGGGTGATAAGGTCACATACCATATAACGATACAGTATATAATATACAAAAGATAACGATGAGCAAAGGTAAGGTGAACATTTTCAGTCTTTTTCCCCAGAGGAAGGGAGGAAACAACTAGAGGTTATAGATTTAAGATGCAATGGGGAAGATTTAAAGGGGATCTCAGGGACAATTTTTTCACGTGTGGAATGAGCTGCCAAAGGAAGTGGGAGAGGCATATATAATTACAACATTTAACAGACAGGAACAAGGATAGGAAAGGTTTAGAGAGATATGGCCCAAATACAGACAAGTAGGACTAGCTCAGGCAGGTAACTCCATTGGCGTGGGTGAGTTACACTATTTAGTCATTTATTAGTTGAGCCAAAGGTCCCGTTCCTATGTTTTATAACTCTATGCATCTGCATCTCTGAAAGCTAAGTGCCTTCCTTTAGAGCTGAGGTTCCCACCTTGGGCTCCATGGACCGCTTGCTTAGTAGTACGGGTCCATGGCATAAAAATGGTTGGAAACCCATGGTTTAGAGCTACCAGTCCAGCAAACAGGTTTTCATGACAATCAGATCGTTTCATGTTAAATTTTTAATTCCTAATTTATTATTTCCAGTAACTAATGATTGTAGAGAGCATAAAACATTGGGGTGAGGAGGGCTGGGGAAGGAAGTTGCAGAAGTAGCAGAGATGTGAATTTGAGGTAGTGAATTTTAATTTTGATGGTAAATAATAATCTCCATAAATAAACATGAAAATAATACAAACATAAACAAATCATTTTATTTAAATAAGGGAAGATGAGATTGGATTTATTTATCACAGTATATCGAAACATGGGGTGGATGGGTTATCGGGGTGTATCAGGGGCTAGAGAGCGGTAGCACCCCTAGTGAAGGGGCTTTTTGTGTCCATTCCGGAGCAGCTCACTCACCTTTGGTCCCCAGCTGACACTCAGCTCTCACCGATGGATCCATGACCTGCCCTTGACAAAGCTATGCTGACTATCCATAATCAGATTATGCCTCTCCAAATGTTCATCAATCCTGCCTCTCAGGATCTTCTCCATCAATTTGCCCATCAACTATTGAAGTAAGACACACTGGTCTATGATTTCTTGGGTAATCTCTACTCCGTTTCTTGAGCAACGGAACATTTGCAACCCTCCAACCCTCTGGTAAGTCTTCTGTCCCTACTGATGATGCAAAGATTATCGCCAAAGGCTCAGTAATCTCCTCCTTCACTTCCTACAGTGGGCTGGGGTGTATCTCATCTGGACCCAGTGACTTATCTAACATAATGCTTTTCAAAAGCTCCAGCACATCCTCTTTCTTAATGTCTGTAAGCTCAAGTGTTTCAGTCCACTTTAAGTCATCCCCACAATTGCCAAGGTCCTTTTCCTGGTGAATACTGAAGCAAAGTATTCATTAAGTACCTTTGCTACCTCCTCCAACTCGATGCACAGATTTCCACTATTGCGCCTGATTGGTCCTATTCTCACACAGCATAACCTCTTGCTCTTCACATACTTGTAGAATGCTTTGGGTTTTCCTTAATCCTGCTCACCAAGGCTTTCTCATGACCCCTTCTAGCTCTCCAAATTTCATTCTTAAACTCCTTCCTGGCAACCATGTAATTTTCTGGAGCTTTAACAGTACCTAGTTTCTTGAACCTCTCGAAAGCTTTTCTTTTCTTCTTAACTAGATTTTCTACATCCTTTGGTTCTTTTACCCTCCCATCCTTTCCCTGCCTCAATGGAACATAACTATGCAGAATCCATGCAAATGTTCCCTGAACACTTGCTACATTTCTGCTGTGCATTTCCCTGAGAACATCTGCTCCCAATTTATGCTCCCAAGTTTCTGCCTAAAGCTTCATATTTCCAATCCTACCCCAATTAAATGTTTCCCAAATTGTCTGCTCCTATCCCTCTCCAACTCTGCGCTAAAGGAGGTAGAGTTGTGATCACTACCTCCAAAAAGCTCTCCCACCGAGAGATCTGACACATGACCAATTTCATTTTCCAATACCAGATCAAATACAGCCTCTCATCCAGTTGGATTATCTACCTATTCAGGAAACCTTCCTGAAAACACCTAACAAACTCCACCCCATCCAAACCCCGTGGTCTAAGGAGATGCCTTACAATATTAGGAAAATTAAAATCACCCATCACAACAACCCTATTATTATTGCACCACTCCAGAATCTGCCTCCCTATCTGCTCTTTGATGTCTCTGTTACTATTAGGCGATCTATAAAAAACACCCAGTAGAGATATTGCCCCCTTCCTGTTTCTGACTTCCGCCCACACTGACTCACTAGACGTTCCTTCCATGACTTGCTCCTTTCCTGAAGCCGTGATACTATCCCTGATTAACAACGCCTTGCCCCCCACCTCTTTTGCCTCTCTCCCTGTCCTTTTTGAAACATCTAAAGCCTGGCACACTCGGCAGCCATTCCTGTCCCTGAGAAATCCAAGTCTCTGTATTGGCCACAATGTCATAGTTAGACATATTGATCCATGCCTTGTTTATGATACCACTTGCAGTAAAATAGATACATCTCAAACTATCTGTCTCCCTGCATGTTGCGTCTACTTGTGCACCAACCATCCCATCCTCTGCCTCTTCAGTTTGGTTTCCAACCCCCTGCAAATCTTGTTTAAACCCTCCCCTATAGCATTAGAAAACCGCCCTACCCGGATGTTGGTTCCCCTCCAGTTCAGGTGCGGCCCGTCCCACTTGTACAGGTCACCCCTTCCCCAGAAAAGATGTCAATGATCCAAGAACTTGAAACCCTGCCCCCTGCACTATCTCCTCAGCCACTCATTTGTCTGCACTGTCTTCCTGTTCTGATCTTCCCTAAGCTTGTTGCATTGGGAGTAATCTGGAGATGACCACCTTGGAGGTCCAGCTCTTCAGTCTCCTTTCTAACTCCCCAAACTTACTGCGCAGGACCTCTACCCCTCTCCTGACTATGTCATTGGTACCAACATGTAGCACGACCTCTGGCTGCTCACCCTCCCCTTCAAGAATATTCTGCAACTGCTCAGAGACATCCTGGACCCTAGCACCTAGGAGGCAACTCACTATCCTGGTGTTCCTTTTGCTCTGCAGAATCTCCTATCTGTCCCCCTAACTATCCAGTCCCCTGCGACCCTTCTGAGGCTCAGAGCTGACCACAGTGCTATTGGTCTGGCTGCTGTTGTCTTGCCCAGATAGGTCATCCCTCTCATCAGTATCCAAAGGGGTATACCTGTTGCTGAGGGGAATGGCCACAGGGGGAGCTGCACCGACTTCTTTCTCCCTTTACCTCTCTCAAAGTTCACTCATCTGCTCCCTGAATTCTGCATTCTGCATGTAACCACCTGCTCAAATGTCTTATCCATCAATTGCTCTGCCTCCCGAATGATCCTTCGTTCATCCAGCTCCAGCTCCTTAATGTGGTCTTTCAGGGGCTGGAGTTGGCTGCACCTCCCACAGGTGTAGTCATCAGGTTCCATGAATTCCCACCTCCTACAGGAGGAGCTTTCCACTGCCATATCTGCCATCCTGCTTGTACTGTTCTATGGGCAACCAAGACCAAATCAGCAATAACGAATGGAAAAACCTACCTTTCTTACCTGTTTCAGTGGCCTCAGCTTCTTCTCACCGAAGCCTCTTGAGTCAATGCCTCTAAGTTCCCCCTCTGAATCTAGCCACCACTCCAATGATGGCCTCTCCACTGGTTCCCATCTCTATCCTATGATTTAAAAAATAAGAAAATTTCCCTGCAACTAGAAAGAACTGACTGCGTTTGGTGGTGTCCCGCCTGCCTTCTGCTGCCACTGATGCCTCTGATGCTTCCAGTGTCTGTGCTACTGTTTGTAAGAGAAACAGCCCATACAAGGAGAAAGAGCTCACTGCGTTTGGTGGTGCTCTGTCTGCTTTCTGCTGCTGCCGATGCCTCTGACCTATGGTTTCAGTGCGGGTCGATGGGAGTAGGCAGTTTAATTGGTTTGGCACAGACTAGATGACTGAAAGGCCTGGTTCTGTGCTGTATTTTCTATGACTCTATGACTCCGCTTCTGAAAAGTCATGCTGAGGACTACGCCGAGAACTGAGGCTGTCTACAAGAAGGGTCAGAGCCGTCTCTATTTCCTGAGGAGACTGAGGTCCTTTAACGTCTGCCGGACGATGCTGAGGATGTTCTATGAGTCTGTGGTGGCCAGTGTGATCATGTTTGCTGTTGTGTGCTGGGGCAGCAGGCTGAGGGTAGCAGACACCAACAGAATCAACAAACTCATTCGTAAGGCCAGTGATGTTGTGGGGATGGAACTGGACTCTCTGACGGTGGTGTCTGAAAAGAGGATGCTGTCCAAGTTGCATGCCATCTTGGTCAATGTCTCCCATCCACTACATAATGTACTGGGTGGGCACAGGAGTACATTCAGCCAGAGACTCTTCCCACCGCGATGCAGCACTGAGTCAGTCCTGCCTGTGGCCGTCAAACTGTACAACTCCTCCCTTGGAGGGTCAGACACCCTGAGCCAATAGGCTGGTCCTGGACTTACTTCCTGGCATAACTTACATATTACTATTGAACTATATATGGTTTTATTACTATTTATTATTTATGGTGCAACTGTAACAAAAACCAATTTCCCCCGGGATCAATAAAGTATGACTATGACTATGACTAACACATTCGGCCTATTAAACCTAGGCGTCAAATTTCCCCTGATGCGTTAACTCAAATATAAGGGGCCACAGTAGCATAACGGTTAGCGTGTCAATATTTTAGCTCGGGGCATTGGAGTTCAGAGTTCAATTCCGGCATCCCCTGAGAAAAATTTCCTTCCGCAGTCCAAAGATGTACGGTTCCTAGGATAATCGGTCATCGTAGATGGTCCTGTGACAGAGTTAGGGTTGATAAGCGTGTTACTGGGCGCAGTGGATTGTTGAGCTGGAAGCGGGTGCAGCTGTAAATAAAAAAATTAAGAAATAAAATAAACAACACTTGGAAGGATCTGCTTTATTGACAAGGCCAGCATAAAATTGCAATTGCTGTTTTATCTAGACTTAATGAAGCAGGTTAAATTATCAGCGGTGCACAAGTTGTTCACTGACAGGCAAACAAGGCGCTATCACATTAGGTTGTTCAGCACATCTATCCATGATAATGCTTGGGATTAATCAAAGATCACTACTGGAGAAAACCAGTGGTGTAGTTCCGGTTTATTAATCCACTAACAAGGACTTTCTTCAGCTTTAATGTCATTGATCATTGAATCATAACTGTGGCTGTACACCATTGTTTTCATTCTGTGACTCTTTCAGTTCATTACTGTGAGCGCTGTTGAATAATTAATGTTCTTTTTTTTACAGCCTGCAATTCAATAAAATAGTTATTGCTGCAACTGGTGTCCAAATATTCAATATCATGAATCTTAATATGCAGCACGATTGAGTTTAATAAACCAGGCAGATAGTAATCGGGACCGAACTTGGAAAATTAATGCACCAGAGCATTCATGTCACTTTTATAAAACACTAAAGTTATTATCCCAGAAAATAAAATGAAATGGATATAAATTATTGTCAGTGAACACACTTGCCCTGTCTTATTTTTTATATATCATCATCTAATTTCTATTGAACTATTGCATGGTGATTCGGATCTGCTGACAGTGGATGAGATTTTGAATTTAATTTAATACTAGATCCTCTGTCAACATAAGGCAAGAGGCTTAATGTGTGATTGGATGCTAAACACTCCAGCAGTCAATTGAGATCTAAAAGATAAATAATTCTTGATTGAGGTCATAAGACCATAAGACAACGAAGCAGAATTAGGCCATTCGGCCCAACGAGTCTGGTCTGCCATTCCATCATGGCTGATTTACTTTCCTTCTCAACCCCATTCTCCTACCTTCTCCCCATAACCTTTGACACCCTTACTAATCAAGAACCTATCAACCTCCGCTTAAAATGTAGCCAATGATTTGGCCTCCACAGAATCAGAATCAGGTTCTGGTGAATACAGTTTCAGAGCCATCAGACACTCTTCATATGACGAGCCATTCAATCCCGGAATCACTTTTGAACCTTCTTTGAACTCTCTCCAGTTTCAGCATATCGATTCTAAGATAACGGGCCCAAAACATCTCACAATGCTTCAAGTCAGCCTCTACCAGTGCCTTATAAAGTTTTAACATTACATAGAAACATAGAAAATAGGTGCAGGAGTAGGCCATTCGGCCCTTCGAGCCTGCGCCGCCATTCAGTATGATCATGGCTGATCGTCCAACTCAGAACCCTGTAACTGCCTTCTCTCCATACCCCCTGACCCCCGTAGCCACAAGGGCCAAATCTAACTCCCTCTTAAATATAGCCAATGAACTGGCCTCAACTGTTTCCTGTGGCAGAGAATTCCACAGATTCACCACTCTCTGTGTGAAGAAGTTTTACCTCATCTCGGTCCTAAAAGGCTTCCCCTTTATCCTTAAACTGTGACCCCTCGTTCTGGACTTCCCCAACATCGGGAACAATCTTCCTTCATCTAGCCTGTCCAATCCCTTTAGGATTTTATACATTTCAATAAAATCCCCCCTCGTCGATCCAGTCTTTCTTCATATGAAAGTCCTGCCATCCCAGGAATCAATCTGGTGAACCTTCTTTGTACTCCCTCTATGGCAAGGATGTCTTTCCTCAGAATAGGGGACCAAAACTGCATACAATACTCCAGGTGTGGTCTCACCAAGGCCTTGTACAACTGTAGTAGTACCTCCCTGCTCCTGTACTCGAATCCTCTTGCTATGAATGCCAGCATACCATTCGCCTTTTTCACCGCCTGCTGTACCTGCATGCCCACTTTCAATGACTGGTGTACAATGACACCCAGGTCTCATTGCACCTCCCCTTTTCCTAATCGGCCACCATTCAGATAATAATCTGTTTTCCTGTTTTTGCCACCAAAGTGGGTAACCTCACATTTATCCACATTAAATTGCATCTGCCGTGAATTTGCCCACTCACCTAACCTACCCAAGTCACCCTGCATCCTCTTAGCATCCTCCTCACAGCTAACACTGCCGCCCAGCTTCGTGTCATCCGCAAACTTGGAGATGCTGCATTTAATTCCCTCATCCAAGTCATTAATATATATTGTAAACAACTGGGGTCCCAGCACTGAGCCTTGCGGTACCCCACTAGTCACTGCCTGCCATTCTGAAAAGGTCCCATTTATTCCCAATCTTTGCTTCCTGTCTGCTAACCAATTCTCTATCCACATCAATAACAAGAGAAATTAGGGATAGTATCAATTCCAAAGAAGAAGCATACAAATTAGCCAGAAAAAGTGGCTCACCTGAGTACTGGGAGAAATTCAGAGTCCAGCAGAGGAGGACAAAGGGCTTAATTAAGAAGGGGAAAAAGGATTATGAGAGAAAACTGGCAGGGAACATAAAAACTGACTGTAAAAGCTTTTATAGATATGTAAAAAGGAAAAGACTGGTAAAGACAAATGTAGATCCCCTACAGACAGAAACAGGTGAATTGATTATGGGGAGCAAGGAGATGGCAGACCAATTGAATAATTACTTTGGTTCTGTCTTCACTGAGGAGGACATAAATAATCTTCCAGAAATAGTAGGGGACAGAGGGTCCAGTGAGATGGAGGAACTGAGGGAAATACATGTTAGTAGGGAAGTGGTGTTAGGTAAATTGAAGGGATTAAAGGCAGATAAATCCCCAGGGCCAGATGGTCTGCATCCCAGAGTGCTTAAGGAAGTAGCCCAAGAAATAATGGATGCATTAGTGTGCATTAAGTTTGCACACTAATCTCCTGTGTGGGACCTTGTCAAAAGCCTTTTTAAAATCCAAATATACCACATCCACTGGTTCTCCCCTATCCACTCTACTAGTTACATCCTCAAAAAATTCTATGAGATTCGTCAGACATGATTTTCCTTTCACAAATCCATGCTGACTTTGTCCGATGATTTCACCGCTTTCCAAATGTGCTGTTACCACATCTTTGATAACTGACTCTAGCATTTTCCCCACCACCGATGTCAGGCTAACCGGTCTATAATTCCCTGGTTTCTCCTCCCTCCTTTTTTAAAAAGCGGGGTTACATTAGCCACCCTCCAATCCTCAGGAACCAGTCCAGAATCTAAAGAGTTTTGAAAAATGATCACTAATGCATCCATTATTTCTTGGGCTACTTCCTTAAGCACTCTGGGATGCAGACCATCTGGCCCTGGGGATTTATCTGCCTTTACTCCCTTCAATTTACCTAACACCACTTCCCTACTAACATGTATTTCCCTCAGTTCCTCCATCTCACTGCACCCTCTGTCCCCTACTATTTCTGGAAGATTATTTATGTCCTCCTTAGTGAAGACAGAACCAAAGTAATTATTCAATTGGTCTGCCATCTCCGTGCTCCCCATAATCAATTCACCTGTTTCTGTCTGTAGGGGATCTACATTTGTCTTTACCAGTCTTTTCCTTTTTACATATCTATAAAAGCTTTTACAGTCAGTTTTTATGTTCCCTGCCAGTTTTCTCTCATAATCCTTTTTCCCCTTCCTAATTAAGCCTTCTGTCCTCCTCTGCTGAACTCTGAATTTCTCCCAGTCCTCAGGTGAGCCACTTTTTCTGGCTAATTTGTATGCTTCTTCTTTGGAATTGATACTATCCCTAATTTCTCTTGTCAGCCACGGGTGCACTACCTTCCTTGATTTATTCTTTGCCAAACTGGGATGAACAATTGTTGTAGTTCATCCATGCAACCTTTAAATGCCTGCCATTGCATATCCACCGTCAATCCTTTAAGTGTCATTTGCCAGTCTATCTTAGCTAATTCACGTCTCATACCTTCAAAGTTGCCCCTCTTTAAGTTCAGAACCTCTGTTTCTGAATTAACTATGTCACTCTCCATCTTAATGAAGAATTCCGCCATATTATGGTCACTCTTACCCAAGGGGCCTCTCACGACAAGATTGCTAATTAACCCTTCCTCATTGCTCAATACCCAGTCTAGAATAGCCTGCTCTCTGGTTGGTTCCTCGACATGTTGGTTCAAAAAAACCATCCCGCATACATTCCAAGAAATCCTCTTCCTCAGCACCTTTACCAATTAGGTTCACCCAATCTACATGTAGATTGAAGTCACCCATCATAACTGCTATTCCTTTATTGCACACATTTCTAATTTCCTGTTTAATACCATCCCCGACCTCACTACTACTGTTAGGTGGCCTGTATACAACTTCCACCAGCGTTTTCTGCCCCTTAGTGTTATGCAGCTCTACCCATATCGATTCCACATCTTCCTGGCTTATGTCCTTCTTTATAGTAATGATCTAATAAAATAATTAACCCTTTCATTTCTTCTTCCAAAGTGCATGACCCTACACTTCCCAAACTGTATTTCATCTGCCATTTCTTCGGCCATTCTCCTAATCTTTCTAAGTCCTTCTGTAGTCTCTCTACTTCGTCAAAACCATCAGCCTCTCCAGCTATTTTCATATCATCGGCAAACTTTGCAACAAAGCCATCAATTCCATCATCCAGTCTTTGACATATAACATAAAAAGAATTAATTCCAACACAGACCTTAGTGGAACACCACTAGTCACCAGCAGCCAGTCAGAAAAGGCTCCCTTTATTCCCACTCTTTGCCTCCTGCCAATCAGACACTGCTTTATCCATACTAGAATCTTTCCTGTAATACATGGGCTCATAGTTCGTTCAGTAGCCTCATGTGTGCACTTTGCCAAAGGCCTTCTGAAAATCCAGTTACGAGTACACAACATCAACTAATTCTCCTTTGTCTATCCCGCTTGTTACTTCTTAAAGAATTCCAATAGATTTGTCAGGCAAGATTTTCCATTGAGGAAACAATGCTGACTGAAGCCTACTTTATCATGTGTCTCCAAGTACCCTGGGATCTCATCCTTAATAATCAGCTCCAACATCTTCCCAACCACTGAAGTCAGACTAACTGGCCTAAAGTTTCCTTTCTTCTGCCTCACTCCCTTCTTAAAGTGACATTTGCAATTTTCCAGTCTTCCAGAATCTAGTGAAAGATCATTACTAATGCCTCCATGATCTCTTCAACCATCTCATTCAGAACTCTGGGGTATGCACCATCCAGTCCAGGAGACTTATCTACCTTCAGAGCTTTCAGTTTCCCATAAAACTTCTCTCCCATTATGGTAACTTCATACACTTAATGCTCCCTGACACCTGGAACTTCCACCATACTGCTAGTGTGATGCAAAATACTTAATCAGTTCATCCACCATTTTGTTATCCCCCATTATTACCTCTCCAGCATTGTTTTCCAGTGGTCCAATATCCACTCTCACCTCTCTCTGACACTTTATGTATCTGAAGAAACTTTTGGTATTCTCTTCAATATTATTGGCCAGCTTACTTTTCCTTCTTATTCCATCTTTACTTTCTTAAAAACATTTTTAGTTGCTCTCTGTTGGTTTTTAAAAGCCTCCCTTTCCTCTAACCTCCCAATAATCTTTGCTGTATTCAATGCCCTCTTTTAAGCTGATCAATTAATGAAAAGCCTTGATAGAGTGGATATGGAGAGGATGTTTGCTATAGTGGGAAAGTCTAAGACACAGCCTCAGAACTAAGGGGCATCATTTTAGAATGGAGGTAAGCAGGAATTTCATTAGCCAGAGAGTGGTGAATCTGTGGAATTCTTTACCACAGGCAGCTGTGAAGGCCAAGTCTTTATGTTTATTTAAGGCAGAGGTTGATAGATTCTTGATTGGTCAGGGCATGAAGGGCTATGGGGAGAAGACAGGAGATTAGGGCTGGGAGGAAAATTGGATCAACCATGATGAAATGGTGTAACAGACTCGATTGGCCAAATAGCCTAATTCTGCTTCTATATCTTATGGTCTTATGTTCTTAATGGTTTTAATACCACCTGCATATGTCAGGTAATTTGTTAACTTAGCAGCAGCAGTACAATTTGATACATAACAAATACAGAAATAAATAAACAAACTGCAGTGTGTATAAATATATTAAATACTTAAATTTCAAAATAGTAGTGCAAATACAGAAATAATTTTAAAAAGTGAGGTAGTGTTCATGAGTTCAATGTCCATTTAGAAATCAGATGGCCAAGGGGAGGAAGCTGTTCCTGAATCGCTTCAACTTCCTGTAGCTTCTTTCAATTCTGTCTGTGGCCATAAGTTCCTTAGACTCACCAGCCTTTGTCTAAAGAAATTGCTCCTCAATTCTGTTCTAAAGAGATGCCTTTCTATTCTGAAGTTGTGCCCTCTGGTCCTCCACTATAGAAAACAAATTTATTTTGCAGTGACATCTGAGATCAAGAATGCCACTTGCATCAATGAGAAAGTTGGATAATCTTTTTGTCATAATTTCTTTGACCTACGTGAACATGGGCCTTTAGGACCAATTGGACCAAGCCAATTAAGTTGGGTTGACCTTGCAATTCTGCCAGCTGGTCAAGTGTAAGGAATTCACTTCATTCTGGATTGTAGGGGTTTCTCTCAATCCACCCTCGGAGTATGGACTGAATGAACCTATCTAGATGGGAACAGTCAGTCGAGGCTGACAGCACAGCACAACCAAGAATAAACAAAAAAATGAGCAGGTGAAGGCTACTCGATCCCTCGAGCCTGCCCCACCCCTCAATGTGATTGTGGCAGAGCTATGCTGGCCTCAGCATCACTTCTGTGCCATTTCTCCATGCACCTCTATTCCTCGATTTATCCAATACTTATCCACATCCATGTTAAATACTTCCAATGATCCACCTTCCACCACCCACTGGGGTAGAGAATTCCAAAGATTCAGCACTGACTGAGAGAAGAAATTCTGGTCTACCTCAGTTTGAAATGATCACCCACCCCATTGTCTTGCAGTGATGTCACCTTGTTTGAAAATCTTCCACTTGTGAAAACATCCCAAAGTCTACCCTGTCAAGCCCCTTTAGGATTTTATATATGTTTGATTAAGGTCACCCCTCATCCTTCAAAACTCCAAACTGTTTTGTCTCTTGGTGGACTCTCTCTCAGCAAGTAGGCTAGTTGAAACTCTTTTATACTGTCTTCAGTATTACTGTATCAATTAGCTTTAGGTAAGTAGTATTCCAGGTCAGGCCTCACCAATGCCCCATACAGCTCATCCTATTTTTAAACTCCAGCTCCTGTTGCAATGAAGACTAAAATGTCAGCGACCTTCTTAACTGCTGGTTAGAGCTGCCTGCTACCTTTTGGTGAATTGGAATTGGTTTATTATCATCACATGTACTGAGAAACAGTGAAAAGTTTGCTCTTTAATACTGCTCATAACAGATCAAATCATTATGCAGTGCACTGAGGATGTACAGGGTAACAATAACAGAGTGCAGAATAAAGTGTAACAGCTGCAGAGAAAGTTCAGTGTAAATTGAAAGCACATAATGAGGTGGATTGTGAGGTCACGAGTCCCTCTTATCATCCTAGTGAGCCAATCAATAAGTCACTCAGATCACATGAACATTATTCACTTCATTCAGATAATAATCTGCTGTATGGTTTCTCATACCAAACACTTCGTAAAAGATTTATAAAATAATGTACAGCATATAGAACACGATACAGGAAAAGTGACTTTACCGAACAAAATGGCAAACCCCCTCCAGCTACACTTGGTCTGTATCACTCCATTCTCTGGTAGACGTGTGTCTGTCTAAAGGCCTCTTAAATGCTGTTGTATCTTCTTTGTCCAGCTTGCTCAGCAGCGCATTCCAGACTCTTTATCACTTGTGTCAGATAGGGCAGTGCGGTGGCATAACGGTTAGCACAATTGCTTCCCAGTGCCAGTGATAAGCGATCAGGGTTCGATTCCCAGCGCCATCTGTAAGCAGTTTGTACATTCTGCCCTCCATGTGCCTTGGGTTCCTCCCACATTACAGAGACATACGGTTAGGGTTTAATTGAATTGAGGGCATGCTTTGTTGATGCTGGGAGTGTGGCAACACATGCAGGCTGCTCCCAGCACAGTCCTTGGAATGTGTTGGTCATTGGACTGAACAACGCACTTCACTGTATGTTCCAGTTGTAACCCTCGGTTCTGCTAGCAGCTTAATCTAGGGGAAGACAGCCCTCGGCCCAGCCAAACTTAAGGAATCTTGTTTGGGCAGATGCTGCACGATGTGTCCCCCTGTTACAAATCAGCACCACGAAATAACAAACAGTACACAATATGAGATTGAACGATTGAGTTTTATAATTCTTAATTTGACTACAGGTTTCCCCCGCTATCCAAACGTAGAGCGTTCCTATGAAACAGTTCGTAAGCCAGAATGTCGTAAAGTGAAGAAGCAATTACCATTTATTTATATGGGAAACATTTGTGAGCGTTCGCAAACCCAAAAAATAACCTACCAAATCATGCCAAATAACACATAAAACCTAAAATAACAGAAACATATAGTAAAAGCAGGAATGATATGATAAATACACAGCCTATATAAAGTAGAAATACTTTTCTGCAATCATTGCAGCACTGTTCTCCCTAGCGAAAATCTCACACAAGCGCTTTCGGTAGAAACACTCAGCACAAGCGCTCTCAGCAGAAACACTCTCTCCAATAACCTTTATGCTATGAAGCTGCCAAATCATACCAAATAACACATAAAAATACACAGCCTATATAAAGTAGAAATACTGTATGTACAGTGTAGTATCACTTACGGAATCGGGAAGGCAGTGAGCACACTGATGATGGTGTGTTAGGCTGAGTCGTCAGAGGTTGGAGTGGTGGGACACTGGGGTGTCATCTCATCGTCATCTGTTTCCATCAGGGCAGGCAGGTCATCTTCTTCTATGTCTGCCTGCCTCGATGTCGAAGGTCGAGGTTCATCGTCTGCTGTGGCTGATGTGGAAGGCTTGAAAAATGACAGTATGCTTGACTGCTTAGCCTCACGTATTTTTTCTATCATACAGTTCTTTGTAAGCACTCAAATCATCCTGCAAATATGCCCTAAACCTACGTGCCCTTTCAAAATTAAAGTCGTACTTTTTTGCAATCATTGCAGCGTAGTCAATTGCAGCGAAAATCTCATGCAGTTGCTTCACGTTCAGTCCCTGGACGACTTCACTTTTGGGCGGTTCACTACTGCATTTAGTTTCGATTGTTATCCTTTCTTCTTCTAATTGCATCAGCTCTTCATCTATCGGTTCTTGGTCATGGGATACCAAAACCTCTTCAACATCATCTTTGTCAATTTCCACGAGCCAAATTCACTTTGTCCTTACTTCGTTAACAACGATTGAAACGCTTAATTATGTCTAGTTTTACGCTCAGTGTAACACCCTTACAAGCTCTTTCAGGTTTTTCCGATACCTTAGAACTCATCTTGCTAACAGATGCTCAAAATAAATTGACATAAAGCACAGATGCTCACAGGCACGTGTTTAAGCAATGCCAGCTAGAATGCAGTTCCGAGGAGGAGCTTGGCTACTCAGGGCGTGCGCTGCCTTTTATAGCGCGCTGCCTTCTTGCGTGCTGCCTTTTTTGTGCGCTGCCTTTTTTCGTAACAGTAAAAACACCTTCTGTTAGCGAAATCAAGTAACTAATGTAGGTCTTTCGTAATAGCGAGGTGTCGCAAAGCGAACGTTCAAAAGGCGGGGGACACCTGTATATGGTTAGTAAAGAAACAAAAAAAAGGAAAAAGACCCATTCTCATGAAACAGTCTAATGTGCAATGTTAGAGCGCACTGATAAGGCCATTGACCTTCAGACCCTCACTCCAAGTCCACTCCGTCTGGTGGTCTACCAACTCTCTCCATTCACAGCTTCTCTCCTCATCTCTTCCCGGCAAAAGACCGTGAAATCCCTGATCCCAGACCCCAAGAAAGAACAACATGCTTCTCATAGGCTAGCCCCACATTCCAAAGCCCCGTTATCTCTAGTCATAACCCAAACATTGCTGCTACCGAGAAACCATTACCTTAGCAGTAAAACATTACAGAGAAACAATTACATTAGCAGTGTAATCTTACAGCACGTTACACTCTCCCCCCACCAAATTTAGTCATGTCTTCATGATGTTAGAGCTCACTGATAAGGCCATTTATCCACCATTGACCTCCTCCAATCGTCCCTGACCTTCGGACCCTCGCTCCAAGTCCATTCCATCTGGCAGTCTACCAACTTCCTCCATTCGCGTCTTCTCTCCTCATCCCTCCCCAGCAAAAACCCCGTTACCTCTAGTCATAACCCAAACATTGCTGCTACAGAAAAACCATTACCTTAGCAGTGAAACATTACAGAGAGTCCATTACATTAGCAGTGAAAACTTACAGCGCATTACACTTATGAAACTTCCTGCATGTTATTTGATTTAGAGATACAGCACGGTAACAGGCCCTTTCAGCCCAATGAGCCCTCACTGCCCACGTGAGCAATTTACTGTACCTACTGAGCCATTCGTCTTTGGAATGCAGAGCACATGGAGGAAACCCACATGGTCATGGGGAGGACACACACCAGGGGTTCCCAACTTGGGGTCTGCGGACACCTTGGTTAATGGTAAGGCTCCATGGCGTGAAGAGCGTTGCGAGCACTGACACGCAAACTCCTTAAAGGCAGCAGCAGGAATTGAAACTGGGTTTCTGGTGCTGTAATAGTGTTATGCTCACCTCTATATCACCACGCCACCCATCTACATGACTTATTGATGGAGTCCTGTCCGGAACAGAAATTGGCCCTTTGTCCACCAAGCCTGTGCCACTCGTTGCACCCACTTAGACCATAAGACCATAAGACAAAGGAGCAGAAGTAGGCCATTCGGCCCATTGAGTCTGCTCTGCCATTTTATCATGAGCTGATCCATTTTCTCCTATTTAGTCCCACTCCCCTGCCTTCTCACCATAACCTTTGATGCCCTGCCTACTCAAATACCTATCAATCTCTGCCTTAAATACACCCAATGACTTGGCCTCCACTGCTGCCCGTGGCAACAAATTCCATAGATTCACCACCCTCTGACAAAAAAAATTTCTTCGCATTTCTGTCCTGAAAGGGCAACCTTCAATCCTTAAGTCATGCCCTCTCGTACTAGACTCCCCCATCATGGGAAACAACTTTGCCACATCCACTCTGTCCATGCCTTTTAACATTCAAAATGTTTCTATGAGGTCTCCCCTCATTCTTCTAAACTCCAAGGAATGCAGTCCAAGAGCGGACAAACGTTCCTCATATGTTAACCCTCTCATTCCTGGAATCATTCTAGTGAATCTTCTCTGTACCCTCTCCAACGTCACCACATCCTTTCTTAAATAAGGAGACCAAAACTGCCCACAGTACTCCAAGTGAGGTCTCACCAGCGCCTTATAGAGCCTCAACATCACATCCCTGCTCCTATACTCTATTCCTCTAGAAATGAATGCCAACATTGCATTCGCCTTCTTCACTACTGACTCAACCTGGAGGTTAACTTTAAGGGTATCCTGTACGAGGACTCTCAAGTCCCGTTGAATCTCAGAACTTTGAATTCTTTCCTCATTTAAATAATAGTCTACCCGTTTATTTTTTCTGCCAAAGTGCATAACCATACACTTTCCAACATTGTACTTCATTTGCCACTTCTCTGCCCATTCTTCCAATCTATCCAAGTCTCTCTGCAGACTCTCCGTTTCCTCAGCACTACCGGCCCCTCCACCTATCTTCGTATCGTCAGCAAACTTAGCCACAAAGCCATCTATTCCATAATCTAAATCGTTGATGTACAATGTAAAAAGAAGCGGTCCCAACACTGATCCCTGCGGAAAACCACTGGTAACTGGCAGCTAACTAGAATAGGATCCCTTTATTCCCACTCTCTGTTTCCTGCCAATCAGCCAACGCTCTATCGACGTATGTAACTTTCCTGTAATTCCATGGGCTCTTATCTTGTTAAGTAGCCTCATGTGTGGCACCTTGTCAAAGGCCTTCTGAAAATCCAAATATACAACATCCACTGCATCTCCCTTGTCTAGCCTACTGGTAATTTCCTCAAAAAATTGTAATAGATTTGTCAGGCAGGATTTTCCTTTAAGAAATCCATGCTGAGTTCTGCCTATCTTGTCATATGCCTCCAGGTACTCCGTAACCTCATCCTTGACAATCAACCCCAACAACTTCCCAACCACGGATGTCAAGCTAACAGGTCTATAATTTCCTTTTTGCTTCCTTGCCCCCTTCTTAAATAGCAGAGTGACATTTGCAATCTTCCAGTCCTCCAGAACCATGCCAGAATCTATCGACTTTTGAAAGATCATCGCTAATGCCTCCACAATCTCCACAGCTACTTCCTTCAGAACACAAGGGTGCATTCCATCTGGTCCAGGAGATTTATCTACCTTTAGCCTATTCAGCTTCCTGAGTACTTTCTCTGTCGTAATTGTGACTATGCACACTTCTCTTCCCTGCCACCCTTGAGTGTCCGGTATACTGCTGTCTTCCAAAGTGAAGACTGATGCAAAATGCTTGTTCAGTTCCTCTACCATCTCCTCATCTCCCATTACAATTTCTCCAGCATCATTTTCTATAGGTCCTATATCTACTCTCACCTGTCTTTTACTCTTTATATACTTGAAAAAGCTTTTAGTATCTTCTTCGATATTATTTGCTAGCTTCCTTTCATAGTTAATCTTTTCTCTCTTAAACTTTCCAATCCTCTCTCTTCCCACTAATTTTTGCTTCCTTGTATGCCCTCTCTTTTGCTTTAACTTTGGCTTTGACTTCTCTTGTTAACCACGGTTGCATCCTTTTTCCACTGGAAAATTTCTTCTTTTTTGGAATATACCTGTCTTGCACATTCCTCATTTCTCGCATAAACTCCAGCCACTGCTGCTCTGCTGTCTTTCCCGCCAGTGTCTCTTTCCAGTCAACTTTGGCCAGTTCCTCTCTCATGCCACTGTAATTTCCTTTACTCCACTGAAATACCGACACATCAGATTTCGGCTTCTCTTTTTCTAATTTCACAGTGAACTCAATCATGTTATGATCACTGCCTCCTAAGGGTTCCTTCACCTCAATCTCTCCAATCACCTCCGGTTCATTACACAATACCCAATCCAGTACAGCCGATCCCCTAGTGGGCTCAACAACAAGCTGTTCTAAAAAGCCATCTCGTAGACATTCTACAAATTCTCTCTCTTGAGATCCAGTGCTGACCTGATTTTCCCAATCTACTCGCATGTTAAAATCCCCCACAATTATCATAACACTGCCCTTCTGACAAGCCTTTTCTATTTCCGGTTGTAATTTGTAGTCCACATCCCTGCAGCTGTTTGGAGGCCTATAAATAACTGCCATCAGGGTCCTTTTACCCCTGTTATTTCTTAGCTCAACCCATAAAGATTCTGCACCTTCCGATCCTATATCACCTCTTTCTAATGATTTAATATCATTACTTACCAATAAAGCCACGCCTCCTCCTCTGCCTACCTTCCTATCCTTCCGATACACCGTGTATCCTTGGACGTTCAGCTCCCAGAGACATGCATCCTTTAGCCAGGTCTCAGTGATGGCCACAATATCATACCTGCCAATCTGTAGCTGTACGACAAGATCATCCACCTTATTCCTTATGCTGCGTGCATTTAAGTACAACACCTTAAGACCAGTATTTGATACTTTTTGCTTTGATTTCACTGCAACTTTATTGCACTGCAACTCATCCCAATGGCTATAAATTTGCCCCATCACCTGCCTGTCTTTCCTGACATCTTTACTGCTCACTACCTTAGATTTATTTCTGTTTTCCCCTTCCTCCGCTCTATCATTCCGGTTCCCATCCCCCTGCCAAATTAGTTTAAACCCTCCCTAACAGCTCTATTTAACTTTCCTGCCAGGATATTGGTCCCCTTCGGGTTCAGGTGTAACCTGTCCTTTTTGAACAGGTCATACTTCCCCCAGAAGAGATCCCAATTATCCAAGAATCTGAAGCCCTACCCCCTACACCAGTCTCTTAGCCACGCATTCATCTGCCTGATCCGACTACTCTTGCCCTCGCTAGCACGTGGCACAGGTAGCAATCCTGAGATTACTACCCTGGAGGTCCTGCTTCTCAGCTTCCTTCCTAACTCCTGGAAATCTCTCTTCAGGACCTCCTCCTTTGTCCTATCTATGTCATTGGTACCAACATGTACCAAGACAACTGGCTGTTCACCCTCCCCCTTTAGAATATTCAGGACCCGATCCAAGACATCCCGTACCCTGGCACCTGGGAGGCAACACACTATGCAGGTATCTCTGTCAGGCTCACAGAATCTCCTGTCTGTTCCCCTGACTATGGAATCCCCCACGGCTACCGCATTTCTCTTCTCCCTCCTTCTCTCCTGCACAACAGCGCCAGGCTCAGTGTCAGAGACCCGGTCACCGTGGGTGTCCCCCGTCAGGTGACCCCCCTCAACAGCATCCAGAACAAGATATTTGTTGCCGAGGGGGACAGCCACAGGGGTGCTCTCCACTATCCGGCCATTTCCCTTCCCTCTCTTGACAGTGACCCAGTGTTCTGACTCCTGTAGCCTAGTGATGACTACTGACTCCTGTAGCTCCTGTCTATCACCTCTTCTCTTTCCCTGATAAGCAGTAGGTCATCAGGCTGCAGCTCCAGATCCCTAACACGGTCTCTGAGGAGCTGCAACTCGGTGCACCTGGCGCAGATGTGGCCATCAGGGAGGCTGGAGTTCTCCCAGGATTCCCACATCCGACACCCTGAGCAAAGCACTAACCCTGCAGGCATGCTACCTAATTCTACAGAAATGAAACAGGAAAAGTAAGTGTACTCACCTACTTACCTCACCAAACAGACGAACTTTTTAACTCGTTAGCTCGTACCGTTAGCTACAGTAGCTCCACTGCCTGCTATGGCTTGGCAATTCAAGCATTCGTCAAGATCTTTTTTAAAAGTTGGAAGAGTCTTTGCTGCCACCATCTCTTCAGGCATTGCATTCTAGGCCCAAAACCTCTTCTGTGTGGAGAAATTAACCCTCAAATTCCTCATAAACTTCCTACCTTTATTTCAAACTGCTCTTTTTTTTGTCTTAGACAGCTCTACATCAGAAAAAAAAATACTCTGACTATGTGATCTCTGCCTCTCATTATCTTATATTCTTGTGACAGGTTATCCCTCAGCCTTCTCCACTCCAGAGAAAAAAACAGACCCAGTCTATTCAATCTCTCCTCATATCTGACATGTTCAAATGCAGAGAACTTCACGGTATAGCAGTGGCGTGGTAGCGTAGCAGTTAGAGTACAGAAATCCGGGTTCATTTTCCACTGCTGTCTGTAAGGAGTTTGTGCATTCTCCTCGTGACCACATGGGATTTCTCTGGGTGCTCCAGTTTCCTCCCACATCAAAGATGTACCAGCTATTGGTTTGTGGGCATGCTATTTCGGCACTGGAAGTGTAGCATTTCTTGCGGGCTGCACCCACCACATCCACAGATTGTGTTGGCTGTTGATGCAAATGCCACATTTCACATTATGTTTCAATGCACATTTGACAAGTAAAGCTAATCTTTAATATTTAATCCTGGCACATCCAGTCCAGTGCAATCCCATCCTTCCTATGGCATGGCAACCAGAACGTCACAAAACATTCCAGGTGTGGTCTAACCAATGTTTTATAGAATTGTAGCATGATACCCCACTTGTTATATTCTACAGACCCTAAACGTCAACTGTTTATTCCCTCCATAGATGCTGCCTGACCTGCTGAGATCCTCCAGCATTTTGTGTGTGTCGCTCAAACTTTCCAGTATTTGCAGCATCTCTTGTGTCTTACCTTCTGTGCCACAGCTGATGAAGGCAAGCATCCCACATGCTTTTTCACCAACGTATCTACCTACATTCCCAGTTTCAGGGCATGAGTACAGGACATAAGAACATAGGAATATAACATATAAGAGCAGGAGTAGGCTATCTGATCCATCAAACCTGCTCCGCCGTTCAAAAAAATCATGGCTGATCTGGCCATGTACTCATTTCCATTGACCTACCTTTTCCCCAGAACGTTTAATTCCCCTGCTATGCAAAAATCGATCCAACCTTGTCTTAAGTATATTTACTGAGGCAGCCTCCACTGCTTCAACAGGCAGAGAATTCCACAGATTCACCACCCTCTGGGAAAAGCAGTTCCTCCTCATCTCCGACCTGGACACGCTAGAGGCAGGAAACATGTTCCCGATGTTGGAGGAGTCCAGAACCAGAGGCCACAGTTTAAGAATAAGGGGTAGACCATTTAGAACGGAGTTGAGGAAAAACTTTTTCACACAGAGGGTTGTGGTTCTGTAGAATACTCTGCCTCAGAAGGCAGTGGAGGCCAATTCTCCAGATTCTTTCAAGGAAGAGTTAGATAGAGCTCTTAAAGATAGTGGAGTCAAGGGATATGGGGAGAAGGCAGGAAAAGGGTACTGATTGTGGATAATCAGCCATGATCACAGTGAATGGCAGTGCTGGCTCGAAGGGCTGAATGGCCTACTCCTGCACCTATTGTCTACCTATTGACCTAAATCTATTTCCCCGAATCTTGAGGCTATGACCCCTAGTTCTAGTCTCACCTACCAGTGGAAACGACTTTCCTGCCTCTATCTTGTCCATCCCTTTCATAATTTTACATGTTTCTACAAGATCTCCTCTCATTCTTCTGAATTCCAGCGAGTACGGTCCCAGGAGACTCAATCTCAGCACGTCCACAGCTGCCAGAAAACAGCAATACAAGTTGTCATGGTGAATGTTGGCAATAACTGAACTCACGTGCAAAGGAATGGCAGACTGCCATGTCGAGATGGAAACAAGAGCTTTATACGTAGGAATACCAACAGAGCATCAGTGGCATGGCCAAGCAACATCACAAGACAAATCATTCTGAACACAAGGATTCCATGATCTGCATTCAACAAGAGTCTGTTTTAAATAATCATGGCATGCGGAAACCTGTGCCAGTCACAATTAACATGACAAGATTAAACAGAAAGCACAAAGGTTTAACAACTCTTGTTAAGACAACAATTAGTAAGTACAGGTGCTTGAGAAACCTAGCAGCCCGATGCTCTATGGAAAGCTGTCGAGACCCGCAGGGCTCACAACACAAGTTGAGTGTAGTAAAGGAGGCTTTCATGGGACAGGGCGTTGAGTATAATGTAGGAAGTTGTTTTAAAACTTTGATCAGGCCACACTTAGAGTATTATGCGCAGATCTGGTCATCAATTACAAAGAAGTGGAGACTTTGGAAAGGTACAGAAGAGATTCACTAAAATGTTGCCTGGATTAGAGGCATTTAGAAATACAGAGTGTTTAAATTCCAGACATGTATTTGTGAATCCACTCTACAGTTTTTGCTTAGAGACAAGCATTCTTGAATAATGTAAGAACTCAGGCATTCTCCTCAATACAGAGCAGCAAATCTATAAATCAGCTGCGGTTTAAGTGGGCAGCAAAGTCGACAATGGGTGCTTTTCTCTGAAGTATCAAAGGCTGAGGGAATGATCCAATATGTGTGTATAAGATAATGAGATGCATAGGCTGGGTAGGTAGTCAGAATCATTTTCCTGAATCAATATATCAAATACCAGACGGTACAGCTTAAAAGCTGAGGTGGTAGATAGTAGTTCATAGGAGATTTGCAAAGTAGGCTTTGTTTCTACACAGTGAAAGAAAAATTTTAAGGGTAAGCTTTCATATATCGCATGCATATTGTGACATGTGACCGAGAAAAACTATCCCATGCACAAGTTGGAATTTCTGGCGTTGAAATGGGCGGTCATGGATAAGCTGAGGGACGACCTCTACGGGGCCAGTTTGAGGTGAGAATGGACAACAACCCCCTAACTTATACCCCGACCTCAGAGAAACTGGATGCCATAGACCATCAGTGGTTGGCAGCGTTGTCTGCCTATGATTTCAGCCTGAAGTACCGGCCGGGAAGCAGGAACATTGATGCTGATGCTTTGGCCCGCCGGGCGCATGAGGGACTGGACAGGGACGAGGAGTGGGAGAGTGTTCCTGCCCCGGGAGTGATGCCATGTGTCAGTTTGCCATCACCGTGGAGGCAGAGGGAAAGGAGGGGCAGGAGCGAGTGGTGGATGAATTGGGAGCTTCTGATGATACCATTCCCCAAGTTTATTGTAACCTGACTGCTCTGAAGACAAATCAGTTGCGAGAATTGAGTTCTGGGGAATTGACAGCTGCTCAGCGAGATGACCCGGGTATCAAGACCATTTGGTCAATGGTCGAAAAGGGAGACATGGATCAGGTAGAGAAGATGAAACATGCTGCACTGCCTCCATTACAGAGAGAATGGCCTCGATTGGAGTTGTGGAACCAGATCCTGTAACGGATCATGTCACCCCCAGACCAACCCCGGCATTGCCAGCTGGTTCGGCCGGAGAAGTATCGGAGGATTGCATTGAAGTCACTTCGTGATGATTCTGGACATCTGAGGGTTGAAAAGACCTATGGATTGCTCAGAGACCGGTTCTACTGGCCCCTAATGAAGTCAGAGGTCGAACAATACTGCAAGTCATGCATTCGATGCAGACTTGCAGAGTGCAGGACCCCTGGACCTGGTGTGTATGGATTTCCTGTCAATAGAACCCGATGCCAGCAATGCGGCGAATGTCTTAGTCATCACGGACCACTACACCAATATTGCATAGGCTTTTCCTACCAAGGACCAGAGGGCATCCACGGTGGCCAAAGTGTTTTGGGAGAAGTCTTTCATTTATTACGGCCTTCCCAGGTAGATATATAGTGATCAGCGACGGGATTTCGAGAGCAGACTCATCCATGAGTTACCGGGCATGCTTGGAGTCGAGAAGTCGAGAACCACGCCCTATCACCGCAAGGTGATTCCCAGCCAGAGAGGTTTAATCAGACCTTTCGAGACACATTTGGGACCTTGGAGATCAGCGAGAAGAGCAGATGGAGTCAACATATTGGACATTTGGTTCACAGTTACAACTGTACTCGAAATGAAGCTACTGGGTACCCGCCGTAGTATCCGATGTTTGGGTGTGAGGCGAGGTTGCCCATTGACCTTTGTTTTGAGACTGACGAGGGTGACTTACCACCGAAGACTTATTTGAAGTATGTGTCTGACAGGAGAAGAGAGCTGAAAAGGGCTTATGCCAAACAGAATCAAGGAAATAAGAGGAGGTAGGATCAAAAGGTGAGGTTCTCCCAACTCCTGCCGATGGACCGAGTCCTGATAAGGAATTTGGGTCTACTTGGGAAATATAAGTTGGCGGACCGTTAAGTGGCTAAGCCCTGTGTGGTGGAGAGTCAGATGCCAAACCTACCAGTTTTCTGGGTGAAACCAGAGGATGGGAATGGGCCTGTCAAGATTCTCCATCAGAACCATCTTCTGCCTCTGGGACCAGAGGTGTGGTTTGACCCAGAGACCAATTTGGAGCCTACACCTAGTAAGAGGACTCTGTGGAAATGAGGGGGGACTGCAGGGCTCACAGCAGGTGAGGTTAGGCTGGCCCCCACCCCCGAGAGGGATACTGATTTGGAAGATGAGGACCTGGATGTGTGGTATATGCTGCCTTTTGCTAACTCCCCACTGATTGAGGAAGAGACTTCCAGTCCTTCTCCTGCTGAGTCAAGTGTTGTCGGGGGCGGGGGGGGCGCTATCTGTGGACAGCCTGGGTTGCAGTGGGACTGCAAGGGATGAAGTGGGGCTTAGCCACGCAACCGAGGGGTCCAAGTTGCAGGTGGAATCGAGTGATAGGTGGGGGGAGGCCTCGACAAGTAGACCAGCAGTATCCTCAGTAGTGTCTAAATCTGAAGAGTTAGGTGAGGGGGTACGGAGGGCACAGAGTATTAGGAGAGCACCGGATAGGCTGGCCTACGTAGCACCAGGAGAACAGAGTGTGACCCCTACTGTTGTGGGGAGCTATATCACTGCCTTTTACACTTGGATTGGATTTTGTGTTTTGCAGGAAGGGTTGGCGAATTATTTTAACGGCATGAAGACATGACTAAATTTGGTGGGCAGAAAATGTAACGTGCTGTAAGGTTTCACTGCTAATGTAATGGCCTCTCTGTAATGTTCACTGCTAAGGTAATGGTTTCTCTGTAGCAGCAATGTTTGGGTTATGACTAGAGATAACGGGGCTTTGGAATGTGGGGCTATCCAATGAGAGGCATTTTGTTCTTTCTTGTGGGTCTGGAATCAGGGATTTCACGGTCTTTTGCCGGGGAGAGATGAGGAGAGAAGACGCGAATGAGAGAGTTGGTAGACCACCGGACAGAGCGGACTTGGAGCGAGGGTTCGAAGGTCAGCGATGATTGGAGGAGGTCGATGGTGGACGAACGGCCTCATCAGTGAGTTCCAACATTGCAAAATAGACTGTTTCATGAGAATGGGCCCTTTTCTTTTTTTTTGTTCTTTACTGACCATATAGTCAAATTAAGAATTATAAAGCTCAGTCGTTCAATTGCATATTGTGTATTGTTTGTTATTTTGTGGTACTAATTTGTAACAGGAGACACATCGCACAGCATCCACCCAAACAAGATTTGTGAAGTTTGGCCAGGCCGAGAGCTGTCTTCTCCTAGATTAAGCCGCTAGCTGAACCGAAGGTTACAAAAGGAAAATGAGGAAAGAGCAGAATGAGTGTGAGGTATGGAACTGACATTGTTAAAGATTGATCTCTGTCTCAATCATATCACTTTAAAAAGACTGGTCAATTATATATCATTACCCCTCAGGCCCCAGCCACTTAATTCATAAATTCTTCACACACCTTTGTTTCCGAACTAATGTTGAATTCTCTTCACAGTCTTTGCACTGTTTCTTTGAGCTAAACATTTATCGAATAATGTTCCAACTTCTCAGGCTTTCTCCAACTACAGATGTTAGTCAAACCAGTAAAAATGTGAAATCAATTGAGCTTTAAGTGGTTGGTAGAGTCAACAAAAGGAAAAGCGTGCTGTGTGATCTGTTTCTAAAGAGGAAGACCTTAAGGGAGTTGAATTGAAGACATCTGGCCCATAATAGATTAGTCAGAGGACTGAGCAGCACCAAAATCAATAGCTTTGGTAGCACAAAGGAAGGATGGAGTAGCACATAAGGTGTACAAGGAAGATTTATGAGGGTGCTGTGGGGACTGGGGAAGTTTTATGGACACGCCATTTTTTTGTCAACTGTACCTGTTCCCCATTGAACAATGGAGGCTGGAGGAGATTTAAGAAAGTTTCTAACGTCTGAAATGAGTGGAAAAGAAGGATCTAGGTGTTCTTGCAATCCAAAGGTTCATAAGCCAGGAATGAGACATACAACTTGTTTCTCATGCCTGTTTTACTAAATGTTACAGGAACAAATAAAGCAAGAAGAGAGAGCAAAGCAGTGATTGTCTCATACAAAATTTAGCTGCAGCTCAAAATAATCATCACATTAGAGTGGTTACAAACAGTCTATTAAATAGGCAAATTCAAGCGACATGACGCTTGCTGTAGAAAACCTCAAAAATACAGAATCACAGTACATTATTATAATATATTGTCCAATGTTGTAATTTCTGGACAATTAACTGAACAGTTATATGTATGTAGATGATTATATAAAAGTTATAAAAAGACGTAGGTGAGTTAAACTGTAAGGAAAATATTAGAAAAATAATTTAACCACCTAAACCATCAGTCTTTTAGAATGGAAGTGAAAACCAAGGAGACTTTCTTATAATGGTAGAAGAATTAGACAGGAGTTGCAAGCTTTTTCACTACCCTTGAAATGATCATGCCCTGGCGGTAAGTTTGGAGAGTCATTTAGCCACCATGTCTTTAAAAAAACTATGCACATGTTCCGTAATCAGTATGTCCTTGAAGCAAGAGCAGGGATTGGCCTGAATAATATTTTTTTAGTCAGTATGGACATGATGGGCCAAAAAGCCTCCATCTACATCATGGATTTTAATCAGTCCCAATGCCATTCTTTAGGTGTGAGCAATAAAGTTTAATGCTTAACCAATCTATCAAGTAGCATGATAGCTAGCACAAGGCTTTACAGCGCCAGTGATTGGGATTCAATTCCCACCGCTGTCTGTAAGGAGTTTGTGCGTTCTCCCCGTAAGCACATGGGTTTCTTCTGGGTGCTCTGGTTTTCAAATTTGTATGGGTTAGGGTTAGTAAGTCAGGCAGCAGGGTAGTGTAGTGGTTAGCACAATGGCTTTCAGCACACAGTCAGGGTTCTATTCCCACAACCAACTGTATGGAGTTTGTTCATTCTCCCTGTGACCACATGGGTTTCCACCCACATTCCAAAGATGGACGGGTTATTGCCAGTAAGGTGTGGGCATGCTTTTTGGGTGCCGGAAGCATGGAGCTTTTGTGGACTGCCCCCAGCTCATATTTGGACTGTTGGTTGTTGATGCAAACATTGCGTTTCACTGTATGTTTCGATGTTTTGATGTACGCATGACAAGCCAAGCTCATTTTCTTTCTTGTCTTTTTTACCTTTCAATGTAGCAATGGAATCTGAGACATATTGGATTTGGTGTTCACAAGAGACATGATGGACTGAAGGACCTGTTCCAATGTTTTATGACTCTACATTTTATCATTTACAATATGCCTTCAGAATTTTAATTTAACTTCTGTGCCTCCATCTAATGATTATATATTTTCATTAATAAAATCAGATATTAAAATTTTATAATTGAACAAGGACTTCAGCCTCCAATAGGATCAAGCTTGATCATCAGCTGAACTCCTTCTTGACTTGTTAATTCCTTTAGTACCTCTCCCTAATAAAAAGAAATCTTAATCTTGAAAGCTTCCACGCCCCTTCTACCTCGGCGGCAGAGCAGTGGAACCTGCGATCAGTTTCAAACTCTTGGGAGTGCTCATCTCGCATAACCTCTCATGGTCCCAGAACACATCTGACACAATCAGGAAGGCTCACCAATGCCTCTGCTTTCTGAGGAGGCAGAAAAGGGTTAGACGATGCACGTCAATATTCAAGTCCTTCTACAGATGCACTGTAGAGAGCATCCTAACATACTGCAGAATTGCGAGGTATAGAAACTGCCTTCAAGGACCTATATATAGAAAGGCACCAGAAAAAGGCCAGCATTTATAGCGAGAGGATTCGAGTACAGGAGCAGGGAGGTACTACTGCAGTTGTACAAGGCCTTGGTGAGACCACACCTGGAGTATTGTGTGCAGTTTTGGTCCCCTAATCTGAGGAAAGACATCTTTGCCATAGAGGGAGTACAAAGAAGGTTCACCAGATTGATTCCTGGGATGGCAGGACTTTCATATGAAGAAAGACTGGATGAACTGGGCTTGTACTCGTTGGAATTTAGAAGATTGAGGGGGGATCTGATTGAAACGTATAAGATCCTAAAGGGATTGGACAGGCTAGATGCAGGAAGATTGTTCCCGATGTTGGGGAAGTCCAGAAC
This sequence comes from Mobula hypostoma, assembly GCF_963921235.1. Taxonomy (NCBI): domain Eukaryota; kingdom Metazoa; phylum Chordata; class Chondrichthyes; order Myliobatiformes; family Myliobatidae; genus Mobula; species Mobula hypostoma. The sequence continues at coordinate 184,272,641 of NC_086101.1, read as the reverse complement.
GAGGGGTCACAGTGTGAGGATAGAAGGGAAGCCTTTTAGGACCGAGATTAGGAAAAACTTCTTCACACAGAGAGTGGTGAATCTGCGGAATTCTCTGCCACAGCAAACTGTTGAGGCCAGTTCATTGGCTATGTTTAAGAGGGAGTTAGATATGGCCCTTGTGGCTACAGGGGTCAGGGGGTATGGAGGGAAGGCTGGGGCGGGGTTCTGAGTTGGATGATCAGCCATGATCATAATAAATGGCGGTGCAGGCTCAAAGGGCCGAATGGCCTACTCCTGCAACTATTTTCTATGTTTCTATGTTTCTAATACCACAAAGAATCTCATCCACCCTGCTCGTGGACTGTTTGTCCCACTCCCATCAGGGAGGAGGCTATGTAGCATCCACGCCAGGACCACCAGACTCGAAAACAGTTACTTTCCCTAAGCAGTAAAGTTGATAAACACCTCCACCCACTAACCCACCCCTCCACACCCCCTACTTTAACATCTCCTGTCAGTCACCTTATATACAGCCACTTCTGTACCTGACATCACTTCATCTCTCTCTCTCCGGCTATCCATCCCATAGGATGATGATGGTTCCTTTCAGTCAGTTAGTGGGGTTGACCCCACTCCTCAGAAAGGAACAGCGTGTGCGTGAGTGGATTTTAGGTGAGTAGGGGGTTGCACAGGTCCAGACCCACCCTTTCGACATCCCCTCCCGGATCCAGCGGCATGGTGGGGTCCAAGACGGCTGGGGGAAGTTCTGTTGCAGTGAATGGCCAGACCAAGCTTCGATGCAAGGGATGCCCTTTCCATGCTTCACGGCACGTGTTTGCTAGATAGCCGTTGACCCTACGAGAGGGTTCATCCGCCCTATGACAGATCTTGTTTTGCGTCCTGCAGAGTGTCTAGCCACCCTCCTTACCAGGCAAGCCTGGTGGGGGAGCCGGTTTAGTCGCCGACCACCCGACCATGCGACAGGTAGTACTGGGTTACATGGTACCAGTCGCACTCAGACGAGTGACCTGACTGGAATACTTCACTTCATAGACATACAATCAATCTATGTATATACTCTATCTTACGTATTTAGATTTATTGTGTTTTTTTAATTAATGTGCTCTTTATCTTAATGTGTTTTCTTTTGTGCTGCATCAGATCTGGAGTAACAACTATTTCATTCTCCTTTACACTTGAGTACTGGAAATGACATTAAATAATCTTAAATCTTAAATCCACATAACATATTGGGACAGGTTGTGTCGATTTTCCACAGCACTTTGTATCAAAGGACTTTGCAGAAGGAACCACTTGGTGAGCGGATCGATTTTCCTTTTCTCATATGCAGCAGCCTCTCTGAGCCAATAATAAAAAGCACCCGTCAAATTGTGAAATAACCATTTAACTCCTTTTGTACCTAGATGTCATTAGTTGGAGGGTGTAGCTAACCAGGGAACTGGTGAATTACCATCTCCCATTTACAGAATGGAAGGGATATATAAAGTTCTGGCCCAAACTATTGACCATTCATTTTTCTCTACATATGCTGCCCAAAATGACGACAGCACACTTTTCCATTGATGCTGCCTGGCCTGCTGTGTTTCTCCAGCATTTTGTGTGTGTTGCTTGGATTTCCAGCATCTGCAGGTTTTCTCTTGTTTGTGATTGGATACATATATACAACTAGGGTGCCTAAGACTTTTGCACAGTACTGTAGTCATTTTGTGTATTACACTGTACTGCTGACACAAAAAAAACCAAATTTCATGACATACGTGAGTGATGATAAACCTGATTTAGATATGGGTCTCTATTGCGAACGGAGAGTGGGAAGGGGGCAGGGAAAGGGGAATCATGGTTGGGAAAAGTGGACAGGAGAGGGGAAGAAGTGGGAAGCACCAGAGAGACATTCTGTAATGATCACTAAACCAATTGTTTGGAATCAATGAGTTTGCCTGGTGTCTCAGGGCTGGGTGTGCCTGCACCTGTGTCACCCCCACACCCCTGGCACTCCTCTGCCACCTGTCCCACACCCCTCCTGCAGCTCTCCACCCTCACCATTCCTAACATTCTGTGCTCCCGTCAGATTTACAAACTCGCTCACCTCTCCACGTTGACAAACGCAGTACTAGGTAAAAGTCTTAGGCTCCCTCACTATATATATGTACCTTAGACTTTTGCACAGTACCTTATGTCATGACGGAGGCCACACACAGTGCAATATATAAAAAAAGTTATTTTGTTATATTTTTAAAAAATAATAGTGCAAGAGAGGAAGTGGGGAGAGAAATTGTTACTAAAAAGTTGAGAGTGGGTTTTCAGACTCCTGGACCTCCTCCCTGATAGTACTAATAAAGAGCACTTACAGACAATGACGCCTGTGCCAAGCAGGATACTAAATTAAATTATTCTCATCTATGTGCTTATGTCTATATGCCCCATTTCATGCATGTTTATCTGCTTGTCTGAGTAACTCTTAAAGGCCACTATCATATCTGTTTCCACCACTACCTCTGGCAGCACATTCAAAGCCCCCACCGCTCTCTGTGTAAAATAACTTGCCCTGCAAATCACCGGTCAACTTCCCACTTCTCATGTCGTTGGCTACTCTATATTTAAACTCATCCAGGTAACCACCAAATAAACTTATGGAAGATTGTGAGAATCAGCTGGAAGGCCAGATGCACTAACATCAGTGTACTGGAGGAGGCCAATATGAACAGCATCTCTACCGTGATAAAGCAACACCAACTCCAACAGATAGATCACGTAATCCAGATGTCCAGCTCGTGTCTCCCCAAATAGATCCTTTACCCCCAGTTGAAGGAAGGTCCGCGAGTCCCTAGTGGGTAAAGGGAATATTTCAAAGATAACACCAAAATCATCCTGAAGAAATTCAACATTACATCTAAAAACTAGGAAGATGTCATACTCAATAGATACACCGGGAGGAAATCTGTTCAAGAGGGAGCTGTCTGACATGAAAGCGACCTCCACTGTGCCACCGAGAACAAGCAGCAGCTGAGAAAAGAAAGACTGGCTAACCAAATGACCCAACCACTAACCACAATCACCACTTCCTCTTGTCCACACTGCACCAGAATATGTGGATACCAGATCAGCCTCTACAGTCACTATAAATAGCCTTGAGAAACATAGAAGCATAGAAGCATAGAAAATAGGTGCAGGAGTAGGCCATTCGGCCCTTCGAGCCTGCCCCGCCATTCAGTATGATCATGGCTGATCATCCAACTCAGAACCCTGCACCAGCCTTCCCTCCATACCCCCTGATCCCTTTAGCCACAAGGGCCATATCTAACTCCCTCTTAAATATAGCCAATGAACTGGCCTCAACTGTTTCCTGTGGCAGAGAATTCCACAGATTCACCACTCTCTGTGTGAAGAAGTTTTTCCTCATCTCGGTCCTAAAAGGCTTCCCCTTTATCCTCAAACTGCGACCCCTCATTCTGGACTTCCCCAACATCGGAAACAATCTTCCTGCATCTAGCCTATCCAATCTCTTTAGGATTTTATATGTTTCAATAAGATCCCCCAAAAGAAAAGTTCCCAACTGTGCATCTTGTCAACACATCTCATAATTTTATAATCCTTCATCAGGTCTCCCCAATGGGTTTAGTAATTATTCATTCTTTTGGGAGTATTATTTTCTTTTAGATAAAGAATGAAGAAAGGTGAATTTGGAGACTGATCTATTTAAAGGCAAATGTTTGATTGATATGAAGCGACGCACATTAATAGTTAAAAATGTGTCATGGACAGATTACAATTTTTAAAAGTGGATTGCAGCAGTAACACAAAGAATCCTAGGGATGCAATCGGGAGAAATTGTTAGAAGCAGCGATGGATGTCGATAAAGAAATTATGAATAATCATTGAACTTTCCAAAGATGGGTTAATCAGAGATACTCTGAGAAGCTCACGGAACACAAGAAAAACTAAAGATGCTGGAATATAAAACGAAAAATAAACTGTTGAGGGAATTCCCACACTTTCCTAATTGGTTCCACTGACTGATCATCCCTCCCTAGTCATTTTTATGAATCACCATCCTTGGCTATTAGATTTCATCATCTACGGTTTCTTATATCTCCTCTTATAACATTCCAGCCTTTGTTTCTGTCTCTAGCCTCACCTCCTTCCACCTTTGCACCAGGTTCCAAGTGGGCCTTTTTCTTCTCTATCCCAATCTGTCTTTACTTGTTACAGTTGTCTCCTGAACTTGCTGTTCCGCTCCCCTACCTGGACCATCTGTCTGTCATCTCCCTCCACACTACGTTCCCATCTATCATCAGCCAGCTCCTGCCACAGCCTCTCTACCTTCTCTTTGCAAAGGTCGCCTCCCCTTCACATACCCCATCCAAATGCTGACCTTCCATCTGCCTCTACAAATGCTGCCTGACCCGTTGAGTTGCTCCAGTGACTTGTGCTTTGTTTGGTCATCTGCATTGCTGTGGAGACTGCCCATCCACAGTTCCAAAATACTGCTTCCAAGTTACTGAAACAATGTTGAGCCACGCCTTGTGAACTGTGCATAGTTCCTGCTGCCAATATTGTTAGATAAACACAGATGCACTGAAGAAAATGTAATGCTGATAGAGGAGTAATTATTGGGCCAGATCCTGGAGATAACTTCCAAGCTTTTTGTTGAAGAGGTGTTATAGAATACTTCCTCACACCTCCCGGATTCTTGTCATTAATTTTGCTCCCACAATATTCAAAGTTCAAAGTAAATTTATTATCAAAGTACATATGTCTCACCATGTACAACCCAGACATTTATTTTTTTGTGGGCATACTTAAGAATTACAAGAAGCACAATAGAATCAAAGAAAGACTACACCCAACAGGGTGGAATGATTAGTAAGCAGCTGGCAACACGTCACCTGCACAATCTTGGAAAGTATCATGATATAAAGAGTATTGCCAGTGGCACAGTAACATAGTGGGTCAGCACAACACTTTACAGTACAGGCGACCCGGGTTCAATTCCCACCACTGCCTGTAATGAGTGTGTACATTCTTCCTACCAATGCATGGGTTTCCTCCGGGTGCTCCGGTTTCCTCCCACAGTCCAAAGACATACCAGTTGGTCTGTTAATTGATCATTGTAAATCGTCCTGCAGTTAGGCTGGCAGCGCGGCTCGAAGTGCCGGACGAGCCTATTGCGCACTGTATCTCACTAAAATAAAAAATATTCAACAAATGAGCAGTTTATCTGAGAAAGCAGAACCCAAGATGTGTCTTCTCAGTGGTATATCAAAATTCAAAGTTCAAAATGAATATATTACAAAGTACCTTATGTCACTATATGCTTCTCTGAGATTCATTTTCTTGCAGGCATTCACGGTAGAAGATAGAAGTACAATAGAATCAATGAAAAACTACGCACAAATAAAGATTGGCAAACAACCAATGTGCAAAAGAAGACAAACTGTGCAAGTACAAAAAAGAGAAAGAAATCAATCAATCAATAGTACTGAGAACAGTATTATTTATTTCTCCTGAGGGTCATAGACAGGGTGAAAGAACACAGTGTTTTTCTAGGAAAAAGGAACCAAAGGGCAGAGCGCATAGGTTTACGATGACACAGACAATACTTAAAAGGGACCTAAAGGGGGCAAATCTTTCATGCAGAAATTAGTCTGTTATGGAATGAGCTGCCAGGAAAGTAATTCAGGCAACAAGATTTAAAAGACATTTCTATAAGTGTATGGCTAAAAAAGATTTTGAGGGATACAGGTCAAAGGCAGGCAAATGGGACAAGCTTAGATAGCCACCTTTCTCATCACGGATCAGTTGGGACAAGAGACTAGTTTGCAAGCTGTATTACTCTATAACACTATCGAACGCCAGCGCTCTACGCTCAGAGAACATTTTATTAGCAGCCTCCCGTATTTAATAAAGTGTCACTGTGTTTATGTTCATGTTCTCTTGCTGATGTAGCCCATCCACTTCAAGTTTCAGCATGCTGTGCATTCAGAGATGTTCTTCCGCACACCACTGTTGTAACACATGATTATCTGAGTTGCTGACGCCTTCCTGTCAGTTTGAACCAGTCTGGGCCATTCTCCTCTGACCTCTCTCATTAACAAGGCATTTTTGCCCACAGAATTACTGCTCACTGGATTTTTTAAATTTTAGTTTCTTTTTTTGCACCATTCTCCGTAAACTCTAGAGACTGTTGTGCACAAAAATCCCAGAAGATCAGCAGTTTCTGAGATACTCAAACCACCCTCCCTGGCACCAACAATCATTCCACAGTCAACTTAGATTGCATTTCCTCCCCATTCTGATGTTTGTTTTGATCAACAACTGAACCTCTTGACCATGTCTGCATGCTTTTATGCACTGAGTTGCAGCCACACGATTAGCTGATTAGTTATTTGCATTAACAAGTGATGTAGAGATATGCCTAATAAAGTGGCCACTGAGAGTACTTTCAAACATTTTGGAAACCAACAGTTATGTAATTAAGTTTCTTCACACTCCATAATTTATTCCAAACTGCTTGTTTCTGTCTTGTGGCTCTATGGTACATGCAAATCACAAAATGTTCTGAGCCACAAATTGCCACATAAATAACCAACGTATTAATTGTAACATGGCTTCAGTAATCACCAATTGTATTTCACTCAAGATAAATGAACACCGGATTTAATCATGAAATTAAAAATCCAGTAAATTATATCTCTCCTATATCACTGAATAGATGATGCAGATATAATGCTTAAATGATTGAAGGATAAAAATGTTTGGACTATTTGTTTTCAAATATATTCATGAAAAAGGCCATTACAAGATCAGACGGTGGATGTGCAAGGTTTAAAGCCATGACAGGATCACACTTAGATTGGAAAGAAGAAAGCTCATCAGGCAGAAGTGGATAAGAAACATTAATATAAGATTATACAAATGATAAAAAAGGAACATTACAAGATTATACGACAGAGCTGCAGGAAGAAGGTGGTGTCAAGAAATGTCTGAAGAAGGACATCAAACAGTCTTAAGAGAGCTAGATGAAGGTTATTATAGAGTTATATGGTAGGGATTATGTGAAAACTGTTGCCAGATCGTAGGATGGAAATGATTCAGGAACACTATCAGAAGACTATAAGATAAATAGAGAAGTCCATAAATGGGTTGTAAGATGGTTGAGGAATCTTAGGTATGAGTCGGATGATGACATACATTGCAAATTTTCAGGCAGGTGGATGAGGAAGGTTAGAGGATGCAAATAGATGGGCAAGTTTATTACCAGATTGCAAAGCAGAAATGGATGGGTAAGATCATTGCAAAGCCTTAGGATGGAGATTGTTGACGGTGATTGTTACGAAGTTATAGTACATGGAAAACATCGATTGAGTGTCATAAACTAAATATGGATGTCAAGTGACATTTCAGAACTGGGGAGAGATACTGAACAATTCAAAGTTCAAAGTATATCTGCTATCAAGTGTTACGTACCCCGTAACTGGGTTGCCAAACCAGCAGAAATGGAACGCTTGTTGGAGTCTGCGAATACTAGGAACTAATAAAGTTTTATTAAAGAAATAAGTAATACAGTACTCTAATCGTAAGGATATAAATGTAACAGGTTAACAATGATAATATACACATATACACAGAACTAGGGTAATAGGAATCAACCAAGCTCTATCGCAGTCTAAGGGTAAAATAGGGGTTAAGTGAAGCAGAGTTCAGTTCAGTTTAGTGCAGTTCGAAGTAATCGCTGTTGTTGTACCGTTGGAAAGAGAGAGAGAGAGAGAGAGAGAGAGAGAGAGAGAGATGCAGTTGGTTTCAGGCAGACCTCTTGATGTCTTCGCAGTTGGTTTCGGGCAGACCTTTCGATGTCTTCTAATCCCACTGTGGTCACCGACTGTGACCTCTCCGTTCCGGATACGATCGTTCTTCCACGGTGAACCCGGCACCCAGGCAAGGGTGGACACACACCCCAGGTTCCCACCAATCGTACCTTTACACCCTGTGAGCCTCTGATCGGTTCCCGCGAACCGGTCCTCTACACTCCCACCAACTTGTGGGGGCACACTGCTCTTTTCAGGGTCTCGTGGCGTATCTCGTGCCTTAGCAAACCTGCTCCTTTTATCCCTCTGCTGGGGTATCACCTGTCCATCAAACTTCAAACAGTTCAGGTTCAAGGCAACCGGTCCGTCAATTTCTGAATTGTGTTTCTTTCCCGTTAATCTCTCTCTTCTCTCTCATTAGCATTTTGAATGTTTCTCCATTGTCTTCTGTTATCTCTCTCATTAGCATCACCCATCCAGTAGCTCTGCTTGGCGTCACACATGACACAAGGTACATATATGTCACCACATACTACCCTGAGATTAATTTTCCTGTGGGCATTCACAAAAATACACAATAGGATCAACAAAAAGCTACGCACAGAGATAGACCAACAACCAATGTGCAAATACAAAAAGAAAAATAAATTATAGTGATAAATAAATATATAATAAATAATATTGAGAATATGAGTTGTAGAATCTTTGAACGTGGGTCTGTAGAGCAGGGGCTGTCAGCCTTTTGTATGCCATGGACTAATACCATTAAGCAAGGAGCCTGTGGACTCCAGGCTGGGAACCCTCAGTTATAGAGGAATATTGTTTTTTTTAAGTTGTGCTGTTTTTTTTTACAAACCCACAGATGTAGTACTGTGTCTTATGGCTTGTACAGCTTGTGAGTATTTCTGCTCTACAGCCTTGGTGAGTTGGTTAGTGCTTAACTCAGGTGCACAACTCCCTTCACCCAGGCAGCTTTCACCTGCGGCTATGCAAGGACCTTCAAATCAAGTCAGAGCTCAGAAAGAAGCACTAATCTCCAATTGAACAATTTTTGGGATCATAACAACATATTGCTCACCTCAAAGCCAAGCTAAAAGAAATCATTTTTTGCATTGGTATGCTGTGGTTTCTAGAAGGGTTCTTCTGAATAATTGTTATCTAGGTCCATAACAATTAAAGTAGGTTCTTGATTAGTAAGGGTATCAAAGGTTATGGGGAGAAGGCAGGAAAATGGGGTTGAGAGGGATAATAAATCAGCCATCATGGAATGGCAGAGCAGAGTTGATGGGCCAAATGGCCTAATTCTGCTCCTATGTCAAATGGTCTTAGGGTCCAAACTCAGGTGAGATGTAAAACCCAAACAAGAGAAAATCTGCAGGTGCTGGAAATCCAAGCAACACACAAAGGGTTTCAGCCCTAAATGCCGACTGTACTCTTTTCCATAGATGCTTCCTGGCCTGCTGAGTTCCTGCAGCATTTTGTGTGAGATGCAAAACCCCTCTGGTGCTGTTGGATTCTTGATGGTTAACTTTAAATCACTCCTGATTTTGAGCTCGGCTCACAAACTTCCATCAGTAATCTAACCTTATGGTTGGAAAATAGTGGCAGGTTACGGCTGAATTTACAGTCTTCTGTTTCTTATGCCTACCCACCAAAGTATGGATCATTCCATTGACAGATTAAGCACCTTTCATCAAGTACATCTTCAAAAGATGATGGCTTAAAAAGGCAGCATCCGTCATTGAAGATCCCCGTGACCAAAGACATGTCCTCCTCTCATTTGTACCATCAGGGAGGAGGATACTGAAGATACGCACTCAATGTTTCAGGAACATCCTCTTCCACTCTGCCATCAGGTTTCTGAATGGACAGGACGTCAAAGATTATTGCCATCTTAGGCATACATACCCACAGTACAAATGTCATGAGAATTAGATTCTTGCAGCAGCAGCACACCTTTTAAGACATACTTACAAATACATAAGATGTATGTAACAAAACATGTTATCACACTGCAAACTTAACATAAATTATACGTAACTTATACATAACAACAAAATCAGTGTATCACCCTAAGTGCAATATTGAAAGTGAGAGGGAGAAAAAGCAATACGGTCTGAGATTGTGTTCGGGTTTTTGTTGGGTCAGGATTGCAGTGGGTAAGAAGCTGTTGTTGAACCTTGAGGTGTTAGTCTTCAGACTCCTGCCTAATGGCAACTTCGAGAAAATGCCATTGCCCAGTTGGTGGGGCTCCCTAATGATGGAAACTGCCTTCCCGAGATACCAACTCTCATAGATATTCTCAATGGTGCAGAGAGTTAAACCCATGATGGAAATGGTTGCGTCCACCAGACTCCATAGTCCATTAAATTCCTTCCATCGTGGTTTCCATACCGGGCGTGATGCTACCAGTCAGAATGCTCTCTACCATACACCTGTAGAAATTTGTCAGATCTCTTTAAACTTCTAAGAAATGACATTGCGGTTACATCTATGTGTTGGGCCCAGCATACAGTACTGTGCAATGTCTTTAGGCACATATATTGTATACAGCTGGGTGGCCGAGGACTTTTGCATAATACTGTAATAATTTCATGTATTGCACTGTACTGCCGCTGCTGGGAAAAAAAAATCATGACATACTGTATGTGAGTGATGATAAACCTGATTCTGATATGGATACTGAAAGTCGGAATGGGGCAGGGAAATGGGAAACATGCTTGGGAAAAAGGAAATGGAGAAGGAAGGGAGTGGGAAGCACCTAAGGGATATTCTGTAATGATCAATAAAGGAATTGTCTGGAATCAAAAGACCTTGCCTGGTGTCTCAGAGCTGGGCGTGTCTGCACCCATGCCACCCCATGCCCCTGGCACTCCTTCTCTGCCACCTGACCCACACCCCTCCTGAGGTGCTCCACCCTCACCATTCTCAACGTCCTTTGCTCCTGCCAGATTTACAAACTTGCACTCCGCTCCATGTTGATAATTACAGGACTGTGTAAAAGTCTTAGGCACCCTAGCTATATATATCTGCTGAAGACTTTTGCACTCTACTGCAGATCCTTCTAGTTGTTGACACCCAGTAGTTTCAAGTTGCTCACCACAGACGTTTCGATGAGGTCTGGTGCACAACTGCCTGACTTCCCCTTCCTAATATCCAAGATCAGTTCCTTTTTCCTTGTTCCACAGCATTACTGCAAATTCTCAAGGCTTCCTCCTTTGTAGGTATATAGGTATTGCTATTGTCCTTTGAGCAATGGCCACTGATGCTGACAGACGATGATGGCGAATACAGGGCTGAATTTAATCAGAATCTGGTTTAATATCACCGGAATACCGTATGCTGTGAAATATGTTATTTTGCAGCGGCAGTACATGGCAAAGCATAATAAAAAAAAACTAAATTACAATAAGAAATAATTTGTATATATATACACACAAGCAAATAAGTTGTGCAAAAAGAGAACAAATGAAAAAAGAAGATAGTGAGGTCGTGTTTATGGGTTTATTATCCATTCTGAAATCTGATAGTAGAGGGGAAGATGCTGTTCCTGAAACCATGAGTGTGTGTCTTTAGGCTCCGGTACGTCCTCCTTGATGGTAACGATGAGAGGAGGGCATGTCATGGGTAATGGGGGTTCTTAATGATGGATGCCATCTTTTTGAGGCACCACCTTTTAAAGATATCCTCGATGCTGGGGAGGCTAGTGTCCATGATGGAGCTACTTTCTGCAGCTTTTTCCAATCCTGTGCAGTGGTCCCTCCATACCAGATTGAAATGCAACCAGTTCGAATGCTCTCTATGGAAAATCTGCAGAAATTTGTGAGTGCCTTTAGTGACATACCAATTCTCCTCAAATTCCTGATCAAATATAGCTACTGTTGTGCATTCTTTATAATTGCGTCAATAAATTGAGCACAGGATAGATCTTCAGAGATGTTGACACCCAAGAACTTGAAACTGCTCACCCTTTCCACTGCTGATCCCTCCATGAGGACTGGTGCGTGTTCCCTCAGCTTCCCCTTCTTGGTCTTACTGACATTTAGTGCAAGGTTGTTGTTTTGACACCACTCAACAGCTGATCTCATTCCTGTACACCTTCTTGTCACAACCTGAAATTCTGCCAACAATAGTTGGGCCGTCGGCAGATTTATTGATGGTGTTTGAGCTGTGCCTAGCTGCACATTCATGGGTGTAGAGAATGTAGAGCAGTGGGCTAAGCACACATCCCTGAGGTGTACCAGTGTTAATTGTCATTGAGGAAGAGATGCTATTTCTGAAATGCACTGACTGTGGTCTCCTGGTAAGGAAGTCAGGGATTTATTTGGGGAGGGAGGTACAGAAGCCCAAGTTTGGAGCTTGTTGATTACTATTGAGGCTATAGTGGTGATGAATATTGTGATGTAATCAATAAACAGCAGCCTGATGTATGTAGGTATTGCTATTGTCCAGGTAACCCAAGGCCGAGTGGAGAGCCCTGAAATTGAATCCACTGCAGACCTATTGTGGTGAAAGGGAAATTGCAGCGGGTCCAGATCCTTGCTTAGGCAAGAGTTGATTCTGGCCGTGACCAACTTCTCAAAGCACTTCATCACAGTAGATGAGAGTGCAAGTTGGTGATAGTCATTAAGGCAGCTCACCTTCCTCTTCTTAGGCACTGCTCCAATTGGTTCCCTTTTGAAGCAAGTGGGAACCTCTGACTGCCACAGTGAGAAATTGGAGACTTCTTTGAACACGCTTGCCAGTCGGTTGGCACAGGTTTTCAGAACCCTACCAGGTAAACCATCTGGGCTTGATGCCTTGCAAGGGTTCTCCCTCATGAAAGATGTTCCGATGTCAACTTCTGAGACAGAAATCACAGGGTCACCACACACTGCAGGGAATCACACAGGTGTTGCTTTATTCTTCTTTTCAAAGCGTACATAAAAGGCATTGAGCTCATCAGGGAGTGATGCATCTCAACCATTCGTGATGTTAAGTTTAAGCTTGTAGGAAGTAATAACGTGCAAACCCTGCAAGAAGCTGAGATGCATCCAATTCTGTCCGTAACTTCAATTGGAATTGCTTGTTTTTAACTCCTAAAATACTATTCCATAGATCATATCTGGACTTTTTGTATAATTCTGGATCACCAGTCTTGACCGCCACAGATCGTACCCTCAGCAGACTACAAATCTCTTGGTTTATCCATGGCTTTTGTTCTAAGTATGTTCGCTATGTTCTCAAAGGCACACACAGGCCTTGATTAATTTTCCCATAGGAGTTCAAACTTTCTGTCAAACTCTTTCAGAGTAGGAGCTCACAAATTATTTCATGCTGAAGATTAAAGATTCAAACTAACATTTCTCATGATTTAAATTTTAAACCTTAATCACGGTGATTTGCAACAGTTGTTCAGATTCAGTTTTATTTATCACACTTACATTGAAACAGTGGAATGTGTCATTTGCATTAGGAACAAAACACCCAGGGCTGTGCTGCAGGAAGCCCGCTAGTGTCACCACACATTCTGGCTCCAGCATACAGTAACATGCCCCCAGTGCTCAGTAGAACAACACAGAGCACAACAGAATGGAAAAGAACAAGCAACAGAACAACAGAAATGCATGCACATTTAGTGCGCATGCGCCAGTCGTGCGTGCAGCCTGGTACAGCCGTTAGCAGAGCGGCGGACACCCCTGCTGAAATCCGGAGGAAAACACACAGAGGATGCAGAGGGGGATCACAAAGTCGAGGAAAGAGGACCGGGTCGAGATAACAGAGACTTATGGAGAAGAGGAGTTCGGTGGGTAATACCGTTCCGGCTGACCGGAAGTGCACTGAGAGCGGTAAGCGTAAAGGAGTTGGGTGCTTACTGATCTGGTTAAAAACAGATGGTGCAATCCGGGTCATGTTACGATCGAGGAACGTGTTTGCAGACTGGATATTGAACTTTTTGCTGTTGGACTTTGGCCACATTCCACCGTGATACAACACTTGGCGGCACGGGAGGTCGTTCCTGCCTGTGGCCATCGAACATGCAGCTCCTCCCGTGGAGGGTCAGACACCCTGAGCCAATAGACTGGTCCTGGACTTATTTTCCATCTGGCATAGTTTGCACTTTTCTGTTTGATTGTTGGGGTTTTTTGTATTGCTATATTTACACTCTGTTCTTGGTTGGTGTGGCTGTAACGAAACCAAATTTCCCTCGAGATTAATAAAGTATATCTATCTATCTAGCTATCTATCAATCTATCTATCTAACTTTCCCTCCTTCCCCCACCCACACACACAGGAATTCCTCCAGCTCCAGGAAAGGCCTCCGATCTCCAGTCTCCAGTTCAGCCGTCAAGCTTCAACAACTGGACTTGAGATTGATCTTCGGGCTTCGAACACCGCAATCAGTCCCCGGACAAGCCGATTTTCGCCATCTGTAGCCAAGGAGGTTTTCACTATTCTCAATGTTTACCTTTTAGGTTTATTCCAGCAATAAGGCAATGATCATACCAAAATTTTAGAAAATGTTTATAGATAAAGCTTAATTTCTACAAGCTGAACTGTATTGCATCTTTAAGCTTAGATTCACCCGTAGCAAGGTGTAGCACCTGCTTAGATCCACCCCCCACCCCCACCGATCAGGGTCATGTGAAGCCATGGGAGAAGGTGGTGGAAGGTTGTATGAGCAGCTGGTGCATATCACAAGTCCTGGTTATACGACAACTGACCCCAGGCAGACAATCTCTGAAGAGTATTGATAATGGCTGGGGTCACCCGTCTTATAAAGAATGCAACGGCAAACCAGTTCTGTAGAAAAATTTGCTGAAGATAATCATGGTCATGAGACTATGCCCACCTACGTCATATGGCACAGCACATAATGATGACGAGCCTGGATTATACCAGTTTATGTCCCTCTCTGTTGAATGAAGTAAAGTAGAACAAGTTAGAACTCGATGTTTCAGACGCCATCTGTGAACAAAGAAGCCATTCACATTTCAGACTGGAATCCCTTCAAAGGTGAACACAGAAGTAGACCATTCAGTCCATTATATTAATGCTGATTTTTTTTTTGCCTATCTACACTAATCTTACTTGCCTGTAATGGGTCCATATTCAGAACTGTTCAGTCAATGAAACTCATCAGATGAAGGGTCTGTAACCTAAAGCATAAATTCTCTTTCTGTCTGCACAGACACTGCTGATCTGTCATGCTTCCAGCATTTGCAATTTTTTTCCCGGATTCAGTTTGTATTTCACATTAATGAACTTTCATTAAAACTGTGAAAGGTTTGAAGTTAAACATTTTAAGTTACAAAATAAAAAGGAAGCTTATTCAAAGTCAAAGTAAATTTATTATTGAAGTATATATATGTTCATATACTACCTTTAGATTCTTTTTTTTTCAGGAATTTACAGAAAAATAAAGAAATACAATAAAATTCATGGAAAAGAACTTCACACAAATAGAAACTGGCAAACGAGCAATGTGCAAAAGAAGATAAATTATGCAAAATAAAACATGAGCTGTAGCGACCTTGAAAGTGAGTCTGTAGGTTGTGGAATCAGTTCAGTGTTGAGGTGAGTGAAGTTATCCACACTGGCTTGGGAGCCTGATGGTTGAAGGGTAATAACTGTTTCTGAAACCTGATGTTGCGGTACCTAAAGCTCTTGGACTGCCCGACCAATGGCAGCAACAAGAAGAGAGCATGGCCTGGATGGTGGGGGTCCTTGGAGATGGATGCTGCTTTCTTGTGACAACATTGTGCAAATTCTCAGGCACGTGCATATAGCTAGGGTGCCTAAGACTTTTACACAGTACTGTATTTGTGAACATGGTGCAGAGAAAGAGTTTGTAAATCTGGTGGGAGCAAAGGATGTTGGGAATGGTGAGGGGTGGTGCGCCATGGGAAGGGTGCAGAGAAGGTGTGTCAGGGTCAGGGGTGGCATGGGTGCCGATATACCCAGACCTGAGACAGCAGAAAAGATGATTTGATTCCAAACAATTGGTTTATTGATCATTATAGAATGTCTCTCTCGCCTTCTCACTCTCTCCCCTCACCCTCAATCATGAATCCCCCCTCCCTGCCCCCTTCCCATCTCAATCCAGAATACTTTATACTTTATTGTCGCCAAACAATTGATACTAGAACGTACAATCATCACAGCGATATTCGAATCTGTGCTTCCCGCTCCCTGGAGTACAAATCCATATCAGAATAGAGACCCATATCAGAATCAGGTTTATCATCACTCATATATATCATGAAATTTGTTTCTTTTTGGGGCAGCAGTACAGTGGAATACATAAAACTACTGCAGTACTATGCAAAAGTCTTAGGCACCCTAGCTCTATTTATGTACCTAAGATTTTTGAACAGTTCTGTATAAAGATAGAAGTATCAAGAGAACAAAAAGGAGATACAAGCCAAAGCATTAACAATTCCTTTCCTCTCACAGATGCTGCATGACACAGCGAGTTCCTCGAGCACACGATTTGTTGCATTAAAGCAAAAAAGCAAGTTCTACAAAAGGATGAAGACAGGAAGGATTAAATGACATAAGTGTAGGTGATAGCATTATGGAGATGATGGCATGTCGTGGGGTACAGAATGAACAGGCTAAGTGGCCTCACGTGGTTACAAATTGGCATGTGCCTTTGAAACCTGAAATACTCGAAGAGAGAAAGATAACAATGAATGCCGGGGGTGGTGGGGGTGTAAGTAATGAGGCTGGAACGGTTGTATCCTTAATAGCGCCCTGAAGGCTTTAATGTTCTCAATCAGAAAATGAGATGGCATTGTTTGAGCTGATATTAGAACAATGCTGTTACAAAATACGGGAAGGTCAATGTGGGAATGGACTACTGACTGAATACTTTGCTTCCCTGAAACAAAATAATTTTCCTCATAGAATATGGGGGACTTGACTTTGTGCTCAGATTGATTTAAAACAGCAGAAAGCATGTCGTTTCCACACCTGGAGACATGAAAGACAAGAGGTGCTGGAATCTAGAGAAACACACAAGATACTGGAGGACCTCAGCAGGCCAGGCTGCATCTATTGAGGGAAATGGTCAGCTGATGTGTGGGTTCAGATCCTTCAAATGGGTCATGCTTATCTGCGTTGGTTCAGATGAAGGGTCTCCACCCCAAACGTGGACAGTCCATTGCCCGGCACAGATGCTGCCGAACCCACCAAGTTCCCCCAGTATCTTGTGTTGTTCATTTCCATATTTCCACACTTCCTTATGGCATAGAAAGAGGACATTCAGTCCATTGATTCTATACCTGCTCAGAAAAGCAGAATCACAATCAGTCTAATATCATGTGTTGTGGAATTGTTGTTCTGTGGTAGAGATACAGTACAATAAATTTAAAAAAGCTTTAAATTACAATAAGAAATACAGTATTATATATATTTATATATAGTATATACAGTATATATAACTCCTACAAGGAGAACAAAAGTAGTGAGGGAATGGTCATGGTTGGTTCATTGTCCTCTCAGAGTTCACATTTCAAAGTACATTTATGTCTGTGGTGGCCAGTGCGATCATGTTTGCTGTTGTGTGCTGGGGCAGCAGGCTGAGGGTAGCAGACACTAACAGAATCAACAAACTCATTCGTAAGGCCAGTGATGTTGTGGGGATGGAACTGGACTCTCTGACAGTGGTGTCTGAAAAGAGGATGCTGTCCAAGTTGCATGCCATCTTGGCCAATGTCTCCCATCCACTACATAATGTACTGGATGGGCACAGGAGTACATTCAGCCAGAGACTCATTCCACCGAGATGCAACACAGAGCGTCATAGGAAGTCATTCCTGCCTGTGGCCGTCAAACTTTACAACTCCTCTCTTGGAGGGTCAGACACCCTGAGCCAACAGGCTGGTCCTGGACTTATTTCCTGCATAATTTACATATTATTATTTAATTATTTATGGTTTTATTACTATTCAATTATTTATGGTGCAACTGTAACGAAAACCAATTTCCCCCAGGATCAATAAAGTATGACTATGACTATGAATATTTATTATCAAAGTATGTATACAGTCTTGAGATTCATCGCCTAACAGGCAGTCACAAAAATAAACAATAGAACCCACTAAAAAAGAACAAAAAACAAATTGTGCCAACAACAAAAGCAAGCAAATAACTGAATTTCACGAAAGTGAGTCTACAGCCACGAAGCCCAGTTTGGCAAAAGAATAAGTCAGGGAAGGTAGTGCACCCGTGGCTGACAAGGGAAATTAGGGATAGTATCAATTCCAAAGGAGAAACATACAAATTAGCCAGAAAAAGCAGCTCACCTGAGGACTGGGAGAAATTCAGAGTCCAGCAGAGGAGGACAAAGGGCTTAGTTAAGAAACAGAAAAAAGATTATGAGAGAAAACTGGCAGGGAACATAAAAACTGACTGTAAAAGCTTTAATAGATATGTGAAAAGAAAAAGATTGGTTAAGACAAATGTAGGTCCCCTACAGACAGAAACAGGTGAATTGATTATGGGGAGCAAGGACATGGCAGACCAATTGAATAACTACTTTGGTTCTGTCTTCACTAAGGAGGACATAAATAATCTTCCGGAAATAGTAGGAAACCAAAGGTCTAGTGAGATGGAGGAACTAAGGGAAATGCATATTAGTAGGGAAGTGGTGATAGGTAAATTGAAGGGATTAAAGGCAGATAAATCCCCAGGGCCAGATGGTCTGCATCGCAGAGTGCTTAAGGAAGTAGCCCAAGAAATACTGAATGCATTAGTGATAATTTTTCAAAACCCTTTAGATTCTGGACTAGTTCCTGAGGATTGGAGGGTGGCTAATGTAACCCCGCTTTTTAAAAATGGAGGGAGAAAGAAACCAGGAAATTATAGACTAGTAGCCTAACATCGATGGTGGGGAAAATGCTAGAGTCAGTTATCAAAGATGTGATAACAGCACATTTGGAAAGCGGTGAAATTATCGGACAAAGTCAGCATGGATTTGTGAAAGGAAAATTATGTCTGATGAATCTCATAGAATTTTTTGAGGATGTAACTAGTAGAGTGGATAGGGGAGAACCAGTGGATGTGGTATATTTGGATTTTCAAAAGGCTTTTGACAAGGTCCCACGCAGGAGATTAGTGTGCAAACTTAAAGCACACGGTATTGGGGGCATGGTATTGATGTGGATAGAGAATTGGTTGGCAGACAGGAAGCAAAGAGTGGGAATAAACGGGACCTTTTCAGAATGGCAGGCAGTGACTAGTGGGGTACCGCAAGGCTCAGTGCTGGGACCTCAGTTGTTTACAATATATATTAATGACTTAGACGAGGGAATTAAATGCAGCATCTCCAAGTTTGCGGATGACACAAAGCTGGGCGGCAGTGTTAACTGTGAGGAGGATGCTAAGAGGATGCAGGGTGACTTGGATAGGTTAGGTGAGTGGGCAAATTCATGGCAGATGCAATTTAATGTGGATAAATGTGAGGTTATCCACTTTGGTGGCAAAAACAGGAAAACAGATTATTATCTGAATGGTGGCCGATTAGGAAAAGGGGAGGTGCAATGAGACCTGGGTGTCATTATACACCAGTCATTGAAAGTGGGCATGCAGGTACTGCAGGCGGTGAAAAAGGCAAATGGTATGCTGGCATTTATAGCGAGAGGATTCGAGTACGGGAGCAGGGAGGTACTACTGCAGTTGTACAAGGCCTTGGTGACCACACCTGGAGTATTGTGTGCAGTTTTGGTTCCCTAATCTGAGGAAAGACATCCTTGCCATAGAGGGAGTACAAAGAAGGTTCACCAGATAGATTCCTGGGATGGCAGGACTTTCATATGATGAAAGACTGGATCAGCTAGGCTTATACTCGCTGGAATTTATAAGATTGAGGGGGGATCTTATTGAAACATATAAAATTCTAAAGGGATTGGACAGGCTAGATGCAGGAAGATTGTTCCCGATGTTGGGGAAGTCCAGAATGAGGGGTCACCTTTTAAAGATAAAGGGGAAGCCTTTTAGTACTGAGATGAGGAAAAACTTCTTCACACAGAGAGTGGTGAATCTGTGGAATTCTCTGCCACAGGAAACAGTTGAGGCCAGTTCATTGGCTATATTTAAGAGGGAGTTAGATATGGCTCTTGTGGCTAAAGGGATCGGGGGTATGGACAGAAGGCAGGTAGAGGGTTCTGAGTTGGATGATCAGCCATGATCATACTGAATGGCGGTGCAAACTCGAAGGGCCGAATGGCCTACTCCTATACCTATTTTCTATGTTTCTATGTTTCTATGAAGCCGGTTATCACTGCAGCCGATCCAGGAGTCTGTTAGTTGCAGGCCACAGCCTCAGTTCAGCGCAGAGGCGAGTAAACCTTGTGGAGCAGCGAGCAGAATCATCCCTCACCTCTGGCCCTGATACCCTGATCTTTTGCGTGTAAACCATTCCCCACTCATTTCTTACCATCTCAGGTTCTCAGATTCTGCAGTAGGGGCCTTTACAGTTGACAACTAGCCCACCAAACTGCAACTCTTTGGGATGTGGGAGGAAACTGGAGAAACCAAGGAAACCCATGCATTCACATACATTTTCACTCTGACCTGGTTTTAGATCAGTTGAAAACAACAGTTGGTTTGCTGAATCATTAACTCCCACATTGGTGAAAAAAGCAAGATCAAACCCAATAGAGCAAAAGGGCAAACTGCTGGAAGATCTCAGTGGGTCAAGTGGTGTACGTGAAGGAAAAAGGTTGGATGATATTTCAAGTCAACGCATCCTTTTGAGTTGAGCTATTGAACCATCAGCACACGCTCGCATTTTTGCAGTACAGACTGAAGTCTCAAAGGTGCAGGACAGTTACGGCGTGGCGTGTACAGGCAAAATTGAAGCAGCGGAGCCTGGGTCTGAGAGCACGGAACAAGCCAATGTTTGAACATTGCTGAAATGGACTTGGGGCCAATTTGAAGTAGCAGGTCAGAGGCGAGGAAAAGTTGAGGTGGCAGGGCCCCGGACCCAAGAGAGAGGAACAAGGTGACGTTTGACCTACTTAAGTGCCGGCATCAGACAGGATAGGTCAGGTATGGGCTGAATTGAGGTGGAGGGGTTTGGGCCTGAGAATGTATTGAAGCAGCAGGGCCTTTGGGTCCAAGAGCAAGAAATGATCCAATGTTTGGCCGATTTAAGTGCTGGGCCAAATTGAAAAAGTCAGGGTGTCGGGGCAGGAGGTGAAGGACAGGCCAGTGTTCAGCTTGCTGCTTGGTGAGGTTTCCTCATCTCTGCACAGAACTGGGGCTGAAGCCTGCAACTAATAAGCTCCTGGACTGGCTACAGTGATGACTGGCTTGTGGCTATGAGCTCAGTTTTGTGAACTTTAGTTCTGAATGTTATTTGCTTACTTTTTTATTGTTTGCACAGTTCGTACATTTTTTGCACATTGGATGTTTGCTGGTCTTTTTTCAGTGGGTTCTATCGGGTGTCTTTTTTTTCTTTTTGTAGCTGCCCGTGAGGAGACAAATCTTAAGGTTGCATAAACACAAAATAATCTTGCAGATGCTGGGATCAAAGCAACACTCACGACATGCTGGAGGAACTCAGCAGGTTGGGCAGCATCTGTGGAAACAATCAGTCGATGTTTTGGGCCGGAACCCTTTGTCAGGACTGTAGGTGAAGGGGCAGAGGCTCTATAAAGAAGGTGGGGGAGGCTGGGAAGGAGAAGGCTGGTAGGTCCAGTTGAAAAACCAATAAGGGGAAAGACAAAGGGGTGGGGGGGGTAAGCAGGGAGGTGATAGGCAGGAAAGGTGAAGAAGGAATAGGGGAAAACACAATGGGTAGTAGAAGGAGGCGGAACCATGAGGGAGGTGATAGGCAGCTGGGGGAGGGGGCAGAGTGAAATAGGGATAGAGGAAGGGAGGGGGAGGAAATTACCGGAAGTTGGAGAATTCTATGTTCATACCAAGGAGCTGGAGGCTACCGAGACGGTATATGAGGTGTTGCTCCTCCAACCTGAGTTTAGCCTCATATGGCAGTAGAGGAGGCCATGTATGGACATATCTGAATGGGAATGGGAAGCAGAGTTGAAGTGGGTGGCTACTGGGAGATCCTGTCTGTTTTGGCAGACGGAGCAGAGGTGCTCGACGAAGCGGTCCCCCAATCTGCATCGGGTTTCACTGATGTAGAGGAGGCCGCACCGGGAGCACCGGATGCAATAGATGACCCCAACAGACTCACAAGTGAAGTGTTGCCTCACCTGGAAGGTTGCATGTAGTATACATATTTTGATAATAAATATACTTTGAACTTGAAGCAGGTTTGCTCAGTTTGTTATCCTTTGCACATCGGTTACTTGTTCATCTTGTTGTGTGCGGTCTTTCATTGATTCTGTTGTGTTTCTTTGTATTTACCGTGAACGCTCACAACAAACTGAATCTCAGGATTATAGATGGTGACATATATGTAGTTTGATAATAAATTTACTTTGAACTTTTGAACTTTGAATATGTCTACTATTCTTTTGTGTTCACAGATGCCGTTTGGATTATTGAGTTCATCAATTTACCTATCGCTACAGATTCCAATATTTGCAGTCCCCTGTGTCAATGTTAAGCCCCAACAGGAGATCAACCTATCAGTTTTAATGACAGAAATAAATTTGTAGTAAGAGGGGATTAGATGTAATGTTCTCCACAGGCTTAATTCTGGCTTTATTCTCTGTGGATTATTCGGTCTAAACTCTTCACTATGTAGGAGTACAGGGAAAACAAGCGAAAAGGTTTAAGCTGAGTAGAAGGAGTTTTAGAAGAGAATTTGAGGAGTAGGTTTGTTACATAGAGAGCTGGTGATATCTGAATCTGGCTGCAAAATGAGGTGATGGAAACAGATACAATTACTATGTTTAAAAAGTATTTAGACAAGTAACTGAGAATAGGATTACTATTTCACATGTACTGAGATAAAGTGAAAAACTTTATCTCAGTTTTTGCATGTTATCTATACGGGTCATTCCAAAATGTAAGTATATTGAGGTGGTACAAAGGGAACAGCAATAACAGAATGCAGAATATAGTGTTACAGTTGCTGAGAAAGTTTTAAGATTAGCGATCAAAACATACAGTGAAATGTGCCGTTTGCACCAAAGACCACAGTCTGAGGATGTGTTACTTACGGTGGCACATTGTCTGCCTAAAGGCATCCGTTAGTCTTGCGAGACCATGGATCTGCGCCTGGAAAGTCTTCACTCTCCAGGGCGCAGGCCTGGGCAAGGTTGTATGGAAGACCAGCAGTTGCCCATGCTGCAGGTCTCCCCTCTCCATGACACCAATGTTGTCCAAGGGAAGGGCATTCAGACCCATACAGCTTGGCACCAGTGTCGTCGCAGAGCAATGTGTGGTTAAGTGCCTTGCTCAAGGACACAACACGTTCCCTCGGCTGGGGCTGGAACTCACGACCTTCAGATCACTAATCCAATGCCTTAACCACTTGGCCACATGCCCACATTGTCTGCCTACAACTGAATAAAACTGTGTCTTGGAACGTGGAACTTGGGAGAAAACCAAAGCACCCAGACGAAGGCTGCAAGATCATGGGGAAAATGTACAAGCAGTGACAGTAAGTAAACTCCGCTTGCTGGCACTGCAAATCATTACACTAACCACTACATTACAGTGCAGTAGAGTATAAGGCCCTTGAGAATGTAGACAGGGAGATCAAGATAATTCCTCTTGATTGTCCAAGAGGTCCATTCAAGGGTGTAATGAGCTCCTCAGGCCTGTGAGGGGAGCTGCAGAGCACTGGCTCCAGGGTTTTCAGAGCACCTGAAGTAGTTAATTGTTATTCAGTGAGAGTCATTAATCATTTAGAGTTTCTTGTGTTTTTCTCGAGCAATTTGCTCTTTGTAACATGGTCTCCTGATGCCTTTTGTTGAAGCTTGCGAAGTTTATTTTGAAAGGCTCAAGGCTTCCACATTACTTGCATTATTTAAACAAATGCCCGTTTAGCGCTAATCGCAGGGTCCAAGTTTTGAGAATGTTATGTTTTGTGGTGTCAATCGGCCGAGCCACCGATGTTTTTTTTGGAATTATTATGAATAACACCGTCTCTACATTGGAGTATGTCTTTCATCTGCACTTGGGTTCCAATATTGCCAGTACTGTATGTTCCGTGACAAAAAGTCTTAGAGAAAACCAATAGAAAACCTACTGAATATATTCTTAAGCCTTTGTATCTTCTGCCAGTGGAAGGAGAGAAGCTGGGTGGGAGGGTCCTTTGATTATGTTCTCTGCTTTCCAGAGAGAGTGGGATGTGCATTCAGATTCAGTGGAGGGGAGACACAAGATGCTGTAGATGATGGAATCTGGAGCATCACACATTTAAATATTTACTATCAACACATGGAATGACACACTTTGATAACCAAGTGCTGGAGGAATGCATGAGACAGCACCTATGGATGGAAATGGACAACTGATGTGTCGTGTTGAAAAGCTTCATGTGGTCTGAAAGAAAGAGGGGAGACAGCCAGTCTAAAAAAGCAAACGGATAGGGTGGAGCAAGAGTTGGCTGGTGATAGCCGGATCTAGGTGTGGTGAGGGGGTAGCTGGATGGGCAGAGGAGCAGATGAGGGAGGAGAAGAGCAAGAATGAAGTCAGAAGCTGAGAGGTGATAGTTAGAAGTGACAAAGGGCTGAAAATAATGGATGGGTTGGCTTTTTTTCTTGTGGTGGACAGAGCTGTGTCCACAACTGGGACATCAGAATGAAGTTTATTATCACTGAACTGTGCTGTGAAATTTGTTGGTTTGCGGCAGAAGTACAGTGCGAGACATAAAAATTACTAAAAGTTAAAATAATTGAATTGAATTGAATATTGTCATTATACATAGGTACAATGAAACTCTGTTTGGCTTCCTCTCAGAAATAAAGTGGTAGCTGAAAACAAGACAGTAAAAGAAAAACAGTATTAAATAGATAAGTAGCAGAAAATAAGTTGCAGCAGCACCAAAATATCACAGTAATGCACAAAGTGCCGTTAGTGCAAGTATTTGCGTCCTTGTGTGTGTGTGCTCACAGTTTCAGTCATTGTTCTGTGGGAGTGGTGTGATGGAGACCACAGCTCTGGGATAGAAGCTGTTCCTCGGTCTATTTGTTCTGGCTTTTAGCGTCCTGAACCTTTTGCTGGATGGCAGCGGGTCAAACAGGGCATGGCTGGAGTGAGTGGTGTCTCTGGTTATGCTGATTGCTTTCCTCCTGAGTCTGCTGGAATAGATGGTGTCCAGTCCTGGGAGCTCCATCCTGACAATTCGCTGGGCCGCCTTCACCACGCGATGCAGGTCTTGTCACTCAGTGGCTGTACGGCTGGCATACCACACTGTGGCACTGTTGGTCAGGATGGTTTCCATTGTGCTTCTGTAGAAGTTATGCAACAGCTTTTGTGGGAGTTTGGATTGTTTCAGCTTTCTGAGGAAGAAGAGTCTTTGTTGTGCCTTCTATATAAGCAGCGAGGTGTTGATGGTCCATGGCAGCTGTTTTGACAACATAACTCCAAGGAACTTCAGGATTTCCACATGTTCCACTACCTCTCCATGTATATGGAGTGGGGTATGTACTCTGTCCTTTGATCTCCTGAAGTCAATGATCATCCCTTTTGTTTTAGAAGTGTTAAGGACCAGGTCATTGTCCTTACACCTCTCCGTCAGATGATTCACCTCAAGCTTGTAGGCTGTTTCATCCTCATTCGAGGTCAGGCCAAACACTGTGGTATCGTCTACAAATTTAATTATGGAGTTGGAGGTGTAGATGGGGGTGCAGTCATGTGTGAAGAGTGTGTAGAGCATAGGGCTTAGCACACAGCCCTGCGGGTGCCTATTTTTAAGATGAGGATGGTGGAGGTGTGCTTACCAATTCTGACTTGCTGTGGTCGGTCTGTGAGAAAGTCCATGACCCATGAGCACAGGGGTGGAACCAAGGCCAAGAGTGTTCAGTTTGCTGACCAGTTTATGGGGGATGACTGTGTTAAATGCAGAACTGAAGTCCACAAATAACATCCTCACATGTGTGTTCGGTTCCTCTAGGTGAGTCAGAGCAATATGGAGGGCTGTTGTGAATATTATAAAAAAGATAATACATAAAAGAGAAGAAAAAATGAGATTGTGTTCATTGGTTCATGTTCTGATCAGAGATCTGATGGTGAGAGGGGAAGAAGCTGTTCTTAAATAGACATAACTAGTAAGGTGTGGAAAGATCTAGTCCCTATTCAGGTAAATGGGATTAGTGTAGATATGGCAAAAGGCTAGTATGGATGTGGCAGGCAGAAGGGTCTGCTTCTGTGCTGACTATGCACTCTTCAAGTTAGTGACAGTGTACCACTGCAGCATTCTGACCAGAATGAATGGATTTGCATATCGCTGATCAGAAGAAAGTTTCAGTTCCAGTTCAAGCTTATTGTCATTTGACTGTACATGTATATAACCAAACAAAACAATGTCCCCAAACACAGGGAAACCTGCAGATGCTGAAAGTCCAAAGCAACACACACACACAAAATGCTGGAGGAACTCAGCAGGCCAGGCCGTATCTAAGGAAAAGAGTAAACAGTCGACATTTTGGGCCGAGACCCCTTTTCAAAAACAGATTTCCTCTGGACCATAAAACTTATATCAAACACAGCACATTAAACAAAACATTGCTACAAATATGCAAGTAAAATATAATTCAAAGTGCGGAAAGTGTGCAGCACAGGTAAATAGTAAACAGTAAGCATTAAAATGTGAGGAGATACATAACCTAGGATGGTTCTCATGTCTACACCAATATCGGACACTCCAAGGCTTTTGTTGACCTTGATCTTTCAAGCTTTTGCAAAAGTGAGCCACAATATATTAAAAACATGCTGACAGGCGCCAGTTTAGCCTATTAGTCGGTGAGCTATTAGCTGACAATGCAAAAAATGTTGCTGATATTAAGCAGCAGTCAAATATCTACAATTGACTCAGATTACTGACCCTTGAAGGACTAACTCGACATTGCCATTAATTGTCAGGGCTGAGCACAGTTCTCAAATGCTCATCCCTGTGTTAATCCTGAACTTTGATATTCCAAGCTACCAGTGCCTGCAACCTAAATAACGCAAAGCCCCATTCTCAAGCTCGCGATGATCTGCTGTATGATATCATGTCCAAAATTCTCATCCTCACCTTCAAGATTTCATCCTCACTTCAATGCCCACCGCCTGGTACGGGAACTGCACCAACCTTGATCACTGGGCACTGCAGAGAGTGGTACGGACAGCCCAGCGTATCATGAGGACCTTTATAACAGCAAGTGCCTAAAGAAGACCTGAAACATCATCGGGGGCACCAGTCACCCCAACAGCTGCTTCCCTCTGGCAAACGGTGCCACAGCATTAAAGCCAGGACCAACAGGCTATGGAACAGCTTGTTTCTATAAACCATTAGACATATAAATCCACATCTGTATGAGGAATATTTGATGGCTCTGGACTTGTACTCAGTGGAGTATAGTCAAGAGAAACAGTCCAGAAGCATGAAAGAGGATCTCATTGAACCCTACAGAATACGGAAAGGCCTGGATAGCGAGGACATGGAAAGCCCAGGACAAGAGGGCTCAGTTTCAGAATAGAAGGACGTCCTTTTAGAACAGAAGTGAGAAGGAATTTAGTTAGCCAGGGGATGATGAATCAGTGGAATTCATTGCTGTGAAGGCCAAGTTATTGAGTATATTTAATGCGGAGTTTCACAGGTTCTTTGTTGATAAAGGCATCAAAGGTTATGGGGGACCCAACTCTGAAAATCTCTCCCTAAAACACCTCACTAACTTTCTGTCATCACAGTCCCGGTTTCTAGTTAAATGCAATGATATTTGATTTGGTTCCAAGTAGAGTTATAGAGTCATAGAGCACAGAACCAGGCCTTTCACTTATACTAATTTCCTTTACCAGCACTAGGTCCTGAAAATTCTCATGATAGGCCAGGTGCTTCTTGATGCTTTTGCAGCTTCTTTTTTCACCACATTCTCAGTTAGCACGTTCCCTCTAGGTAAGAATATTTCTCCTCAAATCCACTCCAACGTTTTTATTCCTCACCTTAAAGCCAAGTCCTCCAAGAGGACCACGACCTTGCTGTAGGGTTTGGGGGGCTGTGTTCCTCAATGACCCGGAGAGTTATATTGGCTGGAGTCAGGGCATTGTGCTTTGACTATTGGTTGGTTAACCCATACCAAACAGGTCAAAGGGTAGAGGCCAGACTAAGAGAGGTCTTCTGGTCCTCCAGGGTCAGGGGTTCAGCTCATGGCTAATAACCCTGACTGGTCAAAAAAATTGTCACAGAAACAACAATGAAGAACCTTTTGGACCTCCATTGCTGCCCTAAATGCCAATGGTATAACAGGCCGTAACTAACTTAAAGCCGAGGCCTCTGCTTCTCAAAACACTTGCCCTGGGAAAAGCTTTTTACTAGTCATCATGTCGATGTTCCTCATCATACACGGGTATCAGGTAACTCCCAGCTATCTTTGTTCAATGAAAATCAGTCTATCTCTCAGACTTTGTGATCAGTGGTGGGGACCAGCATGCAAGTGGCAGTACAAAGAAGGCATGGCGGCACCTCTATTTGCTTCAAAGTTTGCATAGATTCAGCATGTCATCTAAAATTTTGACAAACTTCTATAGATGCACAGAGGAGAGTATCCTGACTGGTTGTATCATGGCCTGGCATGGAAACACCATTGTCCAAGAATGAAGAAGTCTACAAAAAGTGATGGATGCAGCCCAGCCAATCACAGGAGAAGCTTTCCCCACCAGTGAGCACATCTACAAAGAGCGTTGCTACAGAAAGCAGCATCTATCATCAAGGACCCCCACAATCCAGGTCATGCTCTCTTCTCGCTGCTGCCATCAGGAAGGAGGTACAGGAGCCTCAGGTCCCACACCACCAGGTTCAGGAACAGCTACAACCTTCAAACACTAGGCTTCTGAGTCCATAGCCTATGGAACACACACAGAATGCTAGAGGAACTCAGCAGGCCAGGCAGCATCTGTGGAAAACAGTACAGTCGATGTTTTGGGCCGAAACCCTTCGGCAGTACTGGGAAAAAAAACAGAGGAGTAGATTTAAAAGGTGGGGGAAGGGAGAGAGAAACACCAGGTGATAGGTGAAACTTGGGGGGGGAGGGATGAAGTAAAGAGCTGGGAAGTTGATTGGTGAAAGAGACAGAAGACCATGGAAGAAAGAAAAAGGTGGTGGGTGGGGGGGGTAGGAGCACCAGACAGAGGTGATGGGCGGGGAAGGAGATAAGGTGAGAGAGGGAAAAGGGGATGGGAAATGGTGAAGGAGAGGAGGGGGAGGGAGACATTACCGGGAGTTTCAGAAATACAATTTATACTTATCATGAATCAGGCATATCATGGATGGACATATCAGAATGGGAGTGGGAACACTACCTATGAACTCACTTTCAAGGGCTCTACAAATCATGTTCTCAGCATTATTTATTTATTTATAATAATTTGTGAGGGTGTTTTTGTATTTGTAGTTTGTGTTATTTAGCACATGGATGGCCTGTCTGTCTTGTTTGTATGTCATTTTCTTCGATTCTATTATATCATATTTCATTCTTCTACAGTGAATGTCTGCAAGAAAACAAATCTCAGAGTAGTGTATGGTGACCTATACGTACGACGATAATGTATTTACTTTGAACTGAACTTTTGAGTCACAGCACATGTCGTTCACCCTAGAATTAATTTGTCACCTATATGGTGAGACTTGCTCCTTTTCCTGCCATCGAACAGAGTGATCCCTAACTGACTGACTAAGCAGCCTGATTAGCCAATCATATTGAAAAATTCTCACTAGTAACAAACTGGGGGATAAGTGGACTATTTTAATTGACTTTTTAAACATTACACAGAGAGCTAATTCAAGAGTAAAATCTATAGATGCGAGGCAAATTAACAGTAAAAAACTACTTAACAATATTCGTAAGAGAGATTTAGAATCCTGTAGACATAAAACTCATTTTTTTGGACCAACTAATTTACAAAGATAGAGATTTATAAAATAATGTAGGGCAGAGATAGAATGAATACACTTGATCTTTTTTCCTGGGTTGGGCAATTAAGAGCCAGAGGGCAAAGGTTTTCGGAGAGACAGAAGAGAGTTCAGAGAAACCAAATGGGGATTTTTTTCACCAACAGGGATGGTACACATATCAAATAAGCTGTTAGAGCAGGTACAAAAATAGCTTTTGAAGGATGACTGGACAGGTAAAGATTAAAAAGATCAGCTTTATTTGTCATATGACATCAAAACATTGAAATATACAGTTGTTGGCATCAACGACCAACACAGTCCAACGATACATGGGGGGCAGCCCACAAGTGTTACCGTGCTTCTAGTACCAACACAGCATGCCCACAACTTACTAACTCTAACCCGCACATCTTTGGAATGTGGGAGGAAACCGGAGCATCCGGAGGAAACCCAAGCAAACACAGGGCAAACATACCAACTCCTTACAGACAGCTGTGGGAGTTGAACCTAATCATAGAGCTGCAACTGTAATGAATTATACTAACTACTAACTGCTGTGCTACCGTGCTACACACTACACGGATAGCAATGGTTTAGAAGTATATGGGCCAGACGAGGGCAAGTGGGACTAGCCTGGATGGGCATTTTTGTTGACTGAAAATAGATGGGCCAAAGGGCCTCTTTCTATGCTGTATGTCTCTATAAATCTAAGCAGTGATTATCCCTAAGTACAGATACATAGTTGAGAACTTGCAATAGAGGGTGGAATTTTAAGTCCATTTTGCAGAAGGACTAGTTCACGGACACAAAATATATTAAGTCAATTCATTGATTTTTTGTTGCGAAGGTTGCGAAGCAATGCAGTCTGTGGAGGAGCACAAGATCACAAACAACTACTTTATGATTTCTGTATTAAAAATGAATGCATGCTGTGGTGTTGTGGTTAGTTTATTGGACTAGCCAATAGAGGTACGCAAAATTATCAGGGGTATAGAAAGGGTAAATGCAAGCAGACTTTTTCCACTGATGTTGGATGGGACTGCAACCAGAGGTTATGGGTTAGGGGTGAAAGATGGGAATTTTAAGGGGAACAGGAGGAGAAATTTCTTCACTCAAAGGGTCAAGAGAGTGTGGAATGAGCTGCTAGTGCAAATAGTGCATACAAGCTGGATTTCAATTTTTAAGAGAAATCTGGATATCTACATGGATGGTAAGGGTATGGAGGGCTAAGGTTCCGGTGCAGGTTGATTGGAGTAGGCATTTTAAATAGTTTGGCACAGACTAATAGGCCAAAAGGCCTGCTTCTGTGCTATACTTTTCTATGACTCTACGTGCCTGTTAATCTACAAATGTTTGAATCCCATACTGACAGCAAGTAATCAGTTCTAGAAATTAAATTAATCAGGAATTAAAAGAGCTGGTATCAATGATAGTAACAACGAAGGATTATAGAATCACACAGTACAGATTTACCAAACACGAGGAATTCTGCAGATGCTGGGAATTCAAGCAACACACATCAAAGTTGCTGGTGAACACAGCAGGCCAGGCAGCATCTCTAGGAAGAGGTACAGTCGACGTTTCAGGCTGAGACCCTTCGTCAGGACTAACTGAAAGAAGAGCTAGTAAGAGATTTGAAAGTGGGAGGGGGAGGGGAGATCCAAAATGATAGGAGAAGACAGGAGGGGGAGGGATGGAGCCAAGAGCTGGAAAGTTGAGTGGCAAAAGGGATATGAGAGGATCATGGGACAGGAGGCCCAGGGAGAAGGAAAAGGGGGAGGGGGAGAAAAAACCCAGAGGATGGGCAAGAGGTATAGTCAGAGGGACAGAGGGAGGAAAAGGAGAGAGAGAAAAAGGAGAGAGAGAGAAAGAATGTATGTATATAAATAAATAACGGATGGAGTACGAGGGGGAGGTGGGGCATTGTATATAAATAAACGACGGATGGGGTATGAGGGGCTTTAACTTCCGCTAATGCCCCACCGCCCCCTCGCACCCCATCCGTTATTTATTTATATACACACATTCTTTCTCTCTCTCTCCTTTTTCTCCCTCTGTCCCTCTGACTATACTTCTTGCCCATCCTCTGGGTTTTTCCCCCTCTCCCCTTTTCCTTCTTCCTGGGCCTCCTGTCCCATGATCCTCTCATATCCCTTTTGCCTATCACCTGTCCAGCTCTTGGCTCCATCCCTCCCCCTCCTGTCTTCTCCTATCATTTCGGATCTCCCCCCACCCCGCCACTTTCAAATCTCTTACTAACTCTTCCTTCAGTTAGTCCTGATGAAGGGTCTCCGGCCAGAATGTCGACTGTACCTCTTCCTAGAGATGCTGCCTGGCCTGCTGCGTTCACCAGCAACTTTGATGTGCGTTGCACAGATTTACCAATTGGCAATTGGCAGTCGGTCTATTGTTGGAAATACTGATATACATGTGATAATAATGATAATTGTGATCATGAAAATCCTTGTTTGGCTTGCCATTCAGAGAGATAAAAGTTCAAGAGTTTCATAACCATGGGACAGAAACTATCTTCAAGCCTGGTGGTGTATGTTTTTGTGATTTTGTGCATTCTGCCTAATAGAAAGGGAAGAAAGGAGAATGCCTGGTGCAAGCGGCGTCCTTGATTTCATTGGCTGCTTTCCTGAGGCAGCAGAAATTTATTTATTTAGAGTTTATTTACTTAGAATATTTATTTATGTGCAGTAAGTATATTTACGACAAGGTTGGATAGATTTTTGCATAGTAGGGGAATTAAGCATTATGGGGAAAGGCAGGGAGGTAGAGATGAATCCATGGCCAGATCAGCCATGATCTTATTGAACAGCGGAGCTGGCTCGATGGACCAGATGGCCTACTCCTGCTCCTATTTCTTATGATATGTTCTTAGAGATACAGTGTTGAGAGTAGGCTCTTCCAGCCCTTCAAGCATCATCGCCCTGCAACTCCAACAATCCCAGTTTATCCCTAACCTAAACACAGGACGTATTACAAAGACCAATTAACCTACCCTTTGGTAGTTTTTGGACTGTGGGTGCAAACCAGAGCGCCCGGGGGAAACCCATGCATCTCATGGAGAGGATGATGCTGTAATTGAACTCCAAACCTCAATGCCCAGAGGTGTAATAGCATCGCGGTAACCCCCAAGCTACCAGGAATTGTTGGCAAAGTCAGTGGAGGGGAAAGCCTGTTCGTGTGATAGACTGGACTTTTCCCACAACTCTTATGGTCTTGGGCAGAACAGCTCCCCAACCAGGCATTAATATCCCCAGTGAATGAAATCTGCACCTGGTGTGATGTTGAAAATCCAGTACAAGACCAGAAGATGCTGGAAACAGTCACCAACCCAAGCAGTATCTCAAGAGAGAGAAACAGTGTCAATGTTTCACGTCTATCATTTCTCATCAGGGCTGGAACACAAAGAAACTAAAGTTTCCCTTAAACTGTAAGTGAATAATAGGAAACACTGCTTTGAATATTTTGCTCACTAAATTTACTAATCAAATGAAGATTAGTATTACCTCTGCCTCATTGTTCTAAATACTATAATCAAAAAAACAACAGAATTTGGAATAGTCTTTCATTTTTTTTTTAAAAACAGTTGGACTCATGTAGCTTGAGGCTCCAGCTTTACTGGAAAATATGGCTTAGTGTTTACAGTATCATGAGGAGATGTTTTTGGATAATCCACGGCAGTCAACACTGATTTAAGCCAAAGCATCTTACAAGGCTCGTGAGCACTGAAAAGCTGGTCGGCTCCAGGGAATTGGATTGGAACCTACAATTGCATGTGTATTCTACTCGGGAGCAAAATTTATCGGAGGAATTCTTGTCTGCTAAAGAAAACCTTTAATCTGATGTTCAAGGTGTTCGAGGTCATTCTACAGAACCAAAGAGCAAATATCAATTGATCTGCTGTATTGTATTTCTGAAACGTGGTTAATCCTTTGCACTTAAATTGTGAACTGGCAAGGAAGAACTGTGTGTTTTTAAGACCTGAATGAAAATGGGCATTAAAATACAGCACTCTGTCTCTGTCTTGCACTCTCTCTTTATCTCTGTCTTTCTCTTTCACTCTTAACATCTCTCTCTTTCTCTCTCACTCTTTATCTCTCTCTCTTTCTTTCTCATTTTTTCTGTTTCTATCTCTCACTCTTTATCTCTCTCCTCTCTCTTTCTCTCTCACTCTCTCTCTCACTTTTTATCGCTTCTCTTTCTTGCTCTCTCTTTCTCTCTCACTCTATCTCTCTCCCCTTCTCTCTCACTCTTTCTCTTTCTCTCTCACTTTATCTCTCTGTCTCTTTCTCTCTGTCTTTCTCTCTCTTTTTCTCACATTCTTTATCTCTCTCTTTCTCTTTCTCAGTCTTCATCTCTCTTTCTCTATCACACTTTCGCACAAAGACACAGCTTTGGTCCTGACCCCGATGCTGTGAGGATGCATTTCCTCCTCATGTCCCATATGATTTTTCTCAGGTTTCTCCGGTCTCCTCCCACATCACTGGGACGTGCAGGTTCTGCAGAGCGGCAGAAATCTAAAATAAATCAACAAGTCAAACATCTCAGCAAGTTACACTGAGAATCGAAAAGTAGTCTGAGCTGCTTTCAGAGCAGTAAACTTTTATCAAAAGAGCATTACCGGTCCTTTGAAAGCTTAGAGTGTTTGGCAATGAACATTGAATGTAGAAACCTACAGCACATTACAGACCCTTTGGCTTGCATCGTTGTGCTGGCCATGCAACCTACTCTAGAAACTGTCTAGAATTACCCTACCGTATAGCCCTCTATTTTTCTAAGCTCAGATGCTAGATGGTAAGACATGGGAGTAGAATTAGTCCATTTGGCCCATTGACTCTACTCTGCCATTCAATCCCAGCTGATTTATTTTCACCCGCAATCCCTTTCTCCTGTTTTCATGATGTAACCTTTGACACACTTAATAATCAAGAACTTATCAACCTCCGCTTTAAGTGTACGGCCTCGACAGCCGTCCGTGGATTTTCTCTTTGGAATGAAGGATGAAAGGTGATTTGATAGAGATGTATATAATGATGAAGTATAGATAGAGTGGACAGCCAGTGCCTTTTTCCCAGGGCAGAAATGGCAATATGAAGCCGCACTATTTTAAGGTGATTGAGGAAAGTAGGGAGGGATGCCAAAAATAGATTTTTTTTTACACAGAGAATGGTGGATGAGTGGAACTTACTGCCGGGGTGGTGGTAGAGGTTTTTAGGAGACTTTTAGATAGGCTCATGGATGAAAAAAAGAGGGCTATGTGGGAGGGAAGTGGAAGATTGATCTTGGAGTAGGCTAAAAAGTTGACACAACATCGTGAGCCGAAGAGCCTGTACTGTGATGTACTGTTCTGTGTTCTGCCTTCTACTAGGGAACTGGATTTTTGCTTTTTTTTCCTTTTCCCAATATTTTTATTAAATTTCATATACACAAATACAGAATTCATAAGGATACTTATTATAAATCAAAATAAGGTGGCACAAAATGCACTATATATAAATCACACTGATACAATCATGGAATCCCATATTCATGATCAATCAAATAAAATAAGTTGAATTACAAAATACAATAATATGGTTAATTATATTATTAAAAAAATCTACACCCACTACCAAGACAAAGCTGGTTGGTAAAAAAAAAACAAAAGAAAAAAAAGAGTACTTTACCATATAGTGTTTTATAATAATAGCCCAGATCTGTATTTTAATAACGATAACAATTCAAAGATTTTCAAAATAGTTCAGAAAGGGTCCCCATAATGTTTGAAAATCTTGATTAGAATCAGAAATCGAACAACAAATCTTCTCTAAATTTAAATATGTCATAACATCACATAACCATTGAGCACATGTGGCGGGGGGGCAACCTCCTTCCATTTAAGCAAGATCGCCCTCACAGCCATAAAAGAAATAAAAGCTGATACCTGCAAATGAGAAGGATCCATAATTATAGCTGTTTCCTCAACAATACCAAATAAGGCAGTCAAAGGATTGGGCTTAAAATTAACTTTAAAAAGTACAGAAAAAATTTGAAATACTTCTTTCCAATATTTTTCAAGGCTCAAACATGAGCAAAACATACGAATTAATGAAGCCTCTCCATTATTACATCTGTCACAACAAGGAGATATATCTGCAAAAAAACAAGAGAGCTTGTCTCTAATCCAGAACTTGTCTGGATTTTTAAATATATAAAACAGAAAATACTCAGCAGGTCAGGCCAAGAGAAACATTTCTGACCATGGGTTTACAATCTGAAATTTCTGCTCTATTTCTCCTTCTGCATATGCTGCCTGACCTGCAGAGTAATACCAACATTTTCTGTCTGTATTTCAGATTTGCAGCTTCTGCATTTGTTTTCACAAGCTATTTTATATTTGTGTAATTGAGGTAGGATTAATAAAAGAAGCGGTGGTTTAAGGTCACATTGTGATCAAAATATAGTCAAATTCCAAGCATAGTTTGAGATTGGATGCCCAGGTCTATAACCAATGATATCAACTTAAACAAAGGCAATTACAATTGTATAAGGATAAAGTTATCCAAGTAGACTAACTGAGAAGTAGGTTCAGTTCATCCTCCAACCACATAGGTGCCTTGATGAAGAAAACAGACTAGTGCTTCTGCTTCTTCAGGAGGCTAAAGAAACTTCGCATGTTCCCTTTATTCACCACCATTTTGTGCAAAAGCACCATCCGATCTGGATGCATCACGGCTCGATATGACAACTGTTCTGCTCAGAACCACGAGGAACTGCGGAGAGTTGTGGACACAAGTCACCACATCACAGAAACCAGCCTCCTCTCCATAGGCAGCCTCTCCTCCATGAACTCTGTCTATACTTTCACTGACTCGGTGAAGCAGTGATCCCACCAGCCTGGGACCTTCTCTCTTCTCCCCCTTCAATCAAGCAGAAGATACAAAAGTCTAAAAGCACATAACACCAGGCTCAAGGACAGCTTCTGTCCCACTGCTATAAGACTATTGAATGGACATCTTCCATGATAAGATGGACTCTTGACCTCACAATCTATCTCATCATGAACTTGCATCATAGTTTGCTTGCACTTTGTAGCTGTAATACTTCACTTTGCAACACAGACAATGTTCTGGAGGAATTCTGCAGGCCATACATCATTTATGGAGGGAAATGAACAGTCAATGTTTCTGTTACAATGGGACGTTGGGGAGTGGACCCAAGTGCAGGACACAGACACGGAGGTAACATTAACAGAAGAGTATTTTATTAATAGTTGCCAGGAAGGCTGGAGAGCGAAGATTAGATGCTTACATGGATGTAAACATTGAACAAAATAAACGGAGGAACCTGGACTTGGACTTGGCCATGGAGCCTGGACTCGGACGCGGAACCTGGACTCGGATGCAGACTCGGATGCGGAACCTGGACTCGGACTTGGACTCGGACACTAAGCCAGGACTTGGGCTTGACTTGGACATGGAGCCTGGAATCGGAGTTGGACATGGGACGACAAAACTAACAAAGACAGACAATTCGTATCTTGTCACGGGGTAGCACATGGAGTGGCAAACGGCCGGCGATCACTTAGCTGAACACGAAGAGACAGAAGTCCCGAAGCAACCCCAGGCACCAAAGTCACTTAGAATTCACCATCCTCAGCGGCCCAGAACATGCAATACCTCACTGGCTATGAAGTCCATTCTTGGCAGCCCCAGAACGTGCATTGCTGCATGGGCTGCGGTGTGACGGTCCAGCACCGAGTAGACGTAAGCTGGAGTTTTTATGCTGCTGGGGTTCAGATGAGGATCAGGTGTCCTAATCAAGGAGCCCGGTAGAACACGGGGAAAAGGAAATTAACTGAAATGAGGAATCAACGGACCGGACCATGACAGTTTCGGGCTGAGACCCTTCATCAGGACTGGAGAACAGACTTGAGCCAAAACATCAACTGTACATTTC
The DNA here is from genome assembly GCF_963921235.1 of Mobula hypostoma. NCBI lineage: Eukaryota > Metazoa > Chordata > Chondrichthyes > Myliobatiformes > Myliobatidae > Mobula > Mobula hypostoma. The sequence continues at coordinate 184,234,883 of NC_086101.1, read as the reverse complement.
CATTCATAGATGCTGCCTGACCTGCTGTGTTTCTCTAGCATTTTGTCCACATTGCTCCAGATTTCCAGGAACCATTGTTTCTCTTGTTTACATTTTATTCTATATTCTATTGTTATTTTCCCTTGTGCTGTCTTGATGCATCTTGATGAAATGACGGCTCTGGATGGCATGCAAAGCAAAGTTTTTCATTGTATCTCGACACATGTGACAATAGTCATAATTACAGTCATGGATGAGTCATGGGGTTATAACATGGAAAAAAGCTCTTTGGCATTGCTCATCTGCAGCGATGATGACTCCCATCTAAACTCCACTGGCCCACATTTACCCCATATGCCTCTAAAGCTAAACCTTTTTTATCCATGTACCCCTTTCCAAGTGTCATAAAGTCAGAGGGTCATATGTCCTTTCAAACAGAATATGTACAGAATCAGAATGAGAATCAGTTTTATTGTCACTGGCATGTGATGTGAAATTTGTTAACCTAGCAGCAGCAGTTCAATGCAATACATAATATAGAAGAAAAAAAAAGCAAAAATAAATAAGTAAATCAATTACAGTATATGTATATAGAATAGATTAAAAATTGTGCAAAAACAGAAGTAATATATATTAAAAAATTGAGGCAGTGTTCATGGGTTCAATGTCCATTTACGAACCGGATGGCAGAGGGGAAGAAGCTGTTCCTGAATCGCTGAGTGTATGCCTTCAGGCTTCTGTATCTCCTACCTGATGGTAACAGTGAGAAAAGGGCATGCCCTGGGTGCTGGGGGGGGGGGTCCTTAATAATAGATGCTACCTTTCTGAGACATCGCTTCTTGCAGATGTCCTGGGTACTTTGTAGGCTAGTACCCAAGATGGAGCCGACTAAATTTATGACCTTCTGCAGCTTCTCTCGGTCCTGTGCAGTAGCCTCCGCATCAACCCACCCCCCCATACCAGACGGTGATGCAGCCTGTCAGAATGCTCTCCACAGTACATCTATAGAAGTTTTTGAGTGTTTTTGTTGACATACCAAATCTCTTCAAACTCCTAATGAAGTATAGTCACTGTTTTGTCTTCTTTATAGCTGCATCGATATGTTGGGACCAGGTTAGATTCTCAGAGACCTTGACACCCAGGAACTTGAAACTGCTGACTCTTTCCACTTCTGTGACTACAGTGCTACTACAGTGGCAGATATTTAAACACCTAGTTCACAACAGTCATCAGAAATCTATTCCATGCAGAAGGAAAGATGAATGATTCATCTTTAACATCCTATGTCAAGGAACATACGAAGTATGTTTATATATTCAAAGATTTGGACATATAAAATATCGAGGTGCTTCCCTGAACAACTCCTACAAAAACTTCTTTACAACCTGTTTATAAGGCTCTCATATAATCTTAATAAAAGCAATGGTTAAAAGGGGAAATCGTGGAAATCCTACTGGGGCTGGCGCTGCCGGCCTTGCACTCCCGGGACCGTCTGGAGTTGAGGGACGCGGGAGAAATGGTGATGAGGCCTGCTCGTTGGAAAGTTCCCCTGAGCCTGCGGAAGGTCCGAGGGTGGCGGCGGTGCGACGCGGTGCCGGCTCGGGTAGTGACCTTGCGGCCGCGATTCATGAGGTGGCCGATGCAGTCCAGACTTTAACCGGTAGGATGGACAAATTCGAGAGTCATTTAGACCTTATCATGCAAGAACCTAAGGAAATGAAGGAGACTTTGGAATCTTTAAATCAGCGAACCCAGGATTTAGAAAATAATATGAAGGATGATGTGAATAGATTACAAAGCCTGGAAAAAGAAAAATATTCCTGGAGGACTGAGAAAGTAAAAGTAATGGATAAACTGGACTCCCTTGAAAACTATAGCAGAAGAAATAATATCAAAATAGTGGGTTTAAAAGAGGGATTGGAAGGAAGAGACACAGTAACTTTCTTTCAAGAATGGATCCCCAAAGTTCTGGGGAAAAAGCATTGTGACAAAGAATTAATCATAGAAAGAGCCCATAGGACTTTAATCCCCCGACCACCTCCAGAGCAAAGGCCGCACTCTATACTTATACGCTTTTTGAAGTATCAAGATAAACAAAAAGTATTACGAGCTGCAGCAATAGAGGCCAGAGAGAGAAATGGCCTACTAGAGTTTGAAGGGAGAAAGATATTCTTCTTTCCAGATATTAGTGTGGCCTTGTTAAAAAAAAGGAAAGACTTTGACTTAGCAAGGAGGTTATTAAGGAATAAAGGTCTTCAATATTCTTCATTATATCCAGCAAAGCTGAGAATTACTCTGTCAGATGGAGGGAGGACATTTTTTACTAACCTCCAGGAGGCGATAAACTTTATTCAAAAACATATCTGAGACATCGTGATTCAGAATATTCTTCTGGAACAAGAGGCCTAGAAAGATGTATTTTGAACAAAATATATGAAGAAAATTATTTGATTTTCTTTATTAATATGGATTAATTTTAACAACATTATAATCTTGAACTTCGAATCTATATGATTATGGATGAAGACTATTATGATTTAAAATATTGATTATGGATGGTCTTTTTGAATTATACTACTTAGGAACTATATAGCTAATCTAATTTTGTTATAACTAGTATGAATAGCTTTGATTATATAGATGTCATCTTTTGATATGTTAGGGTTATATTTAGTAAGTTTTTTTAAATTCTCTGCTTTATTCGGCTATATTGCTATATTAATGATATTTACTTTCAATATTATAGATTATGTTAGATATTTAGTAATAACGGGTGTGGAATATAATTTATTTTTACAGAGGTTTAATTAAGGAGTTATTGGGGGAGTGGATAATCTTTTTCATCTCTTTTTTCAAAAAAAAAAGATTATTTATGTTATATGCCAAAGAATGTCCATCTTTAGTGTGATATTTATCGGACCCCAAGGTAAGAGGAGTTAAGGCGCCATGGACTTGGAGTGCCAGTTGGGAGGGGTTTTCTCCCTTTCTTTTACTTTCTTTTTATTTGTTTTCTTTTATTTTCTTTCCTCTCTATTTTCTATACTCTATTGAGAATGGCACCAATATCTCAGAGTCACTCAAAGAAGTGGGATTAATGTATCAAAGCTGCTGGTGAACGCAGCAGGCCAGGCAGCATCTCTAGGAAGAGGTACAGTCGACGTTTCGGGCCGAGACCCTTCGTCCCGAAACGTCGACTGTACCGCTTCCTAGAGATGCTGCCTGGCCTGCTGCGTTCACCAGCAACTTTGATGTGTGTTGCTTGAATTTCCAGCATCTGCAGAATTCCTCATGTTTACTTCTTTTATGGACAGGATTTATCAACCAAAAAAATCTGACAACTATGAATAGAGCAATTAATTTTTAAGTCTTAATGTTAATGGGATAAATGGACCGATAAAAAGGAAAAAGGTCCTGGCATATCTTTAAAAAATCATGTTGATGTTACCTTTCTTCAAGAAACTCATCTTACAGTGACAGAACATAACAAATTAAAGAGAAAATGGGTTATTCAAGTAATAGCATCTTCCCTTAATTCTAAAGCTAGAGGAGTGGCAGTATTGATAGGGAAGAATTTGCCAGCGAAGGTGGGGGTGGGGTGCTATCATAGATCTGGCCGGGAGATTTGTTATGGTCAATTGTCAAATATATTCAGAATCCTGGACACTTTTGAATTTATATGCCCCCCAATTATGACGACGAGAAATATATCCAAAATATTTTTTTTGAAAGTTGTTCAAGGATATGAAAATATCTTAATTGGAGGGGATTTCAATTTTTGTCTGGATCCAGTTTTAGATCGATCGGTTAAAAAAGTCGTGAAGGTCCGGGCAGCAAAAATCACCCCGGCTTTCATGAAGGACTTGAATATAATAGATGCTTGGAGATGGCAGCATCCAAGGGAAAGAGACTACTCTTTCTATTCAAAGCAAAATTCCTACTCTAGAATTGACTTATTTCTAATATCAGCTAAATCAGAAAGTAGGATCATTCAAACAGAATGTGCCACTAGACTACCATCAGACCATTCACTTTTGAGTTTATCAATTGAAATGCCTGATAAACAAAAAACATTATATAGATGGCGTTTTAATCCTTTGCTGTTGAAAAGACCAGAATTTTTCAGTTTTATTAGAGCTCAAATAGAATTGTTCTGTGAGACGAACTGCCAATAATTTCTTATTATGGGACACATTAAAAGCATACTTAAGAGGACAGATAATTGGATATGTTAAGGGTATAAAAAATAAATGCATAACAGATAAATAAATACGTAACAGAATTAAATGAATTGGAGAAGAAATAAAACAATTAGAAAAAGATTGTCAGAGTTTAACAACAGAGGAAAATTATAAAAAATTAATAAATAAAAAATTAGAGTATAACATCAAACAAACCTATAGAATAGAAAAAAATGATACTAAAATCAGACCAACAATATTATGAAGTAGGAGAGAGAACCCATAAAGTACTATCTTGGCAATTGAGGGTGGAAGAAACCTCCAGAGCAATGAATGCGATTCAAGCAGGGAAAGGTAAGATTTCATATAAGCCAAAAGAAATAAATGATACTTTTAAGCAGTTCTATTCGGAACTATATAACTCGGAATCAATGAGTGACTCACTGAAAATTGATGATTTCTTGCCTAATTTACAACTTCCCAAATTGAGTCAACAAGATCAGGAAGAATTGAATGCCCCTTTTTGTAGGGATGAAATTGAAAGAGCCCTAGGCTTATTACAGGCTAATAAATTGCCGGGAGATGATGGTTTCCCCCCTGAATTTTATAAGAGAATTTAAGGATCAATTAATGCCCCATTTTATGAGGGTTGTGACTCAGGCTGAGGAGACCCATACTCTACCGGAATCCTTTTCAACAGCAATTATTACATTAATTCTTAAGAAGGATAAGGATCCGCTAAAACCAGCATCTTATAGGCCTATCTCACTTGTAAATGTGGATTATAAAATTATAGCAAAGGCATTGGCTAATAGATTAGCTCAATATCTGCCAAAATTGATTAAATCCGATCAAATAGGATTTATTAAAAATAGACAATTATCTGATAATGTTGGCAGATTATTGACTATATTACATTTAGCTAGGATGAAGGTGGACCCGACTGTAGCAGTGGCTTTAGATGCTGATAGACCTGAATGGGATTTTTTATTTAAAACAATGGGAAAATTTGGTCTAGGCCAAATATTCATAAATTGGGTAAGAGCACTTTACCATCAGTCTAAGGCCAAAATAATTACAAATGGGCAGATTTCACCAGTTTTCTCTCTACATAGATCTAGTAGACAAGGTTGCCCACTATCTCCAGCTCTATTTGTTCTGGCAATAGAGCCATTGGCTGAGGCTGTTAGACGGGATCCAGACATAAAGGGATTTAAAGTGGCCCAGGAGGAATATATAGATTAATATATTTGCAGATGACATTTTAGTATATTTGGCTGACCCGGCCGGCTCTTTGGTAAGACTTAGGGCCTTGCCAGACAATTATAGTATAGTCTTGGGATATAAAGTAAATTGGAATAAAAGTGAAATATTACCTTTAGGTAGAGGAGACTATGCCCAATATCAATATGGCACTCAGTTTAGATGGGTTAAATTTAACATGGAATATCTGGGGATTAAGTTTAATCATAAATCGGATGACCTTCATAAACTTAATTATCTCCCCTTGCTGCGGAATATTGAGGAGGACCTACTTAGGTGGATAAACCTTCCCATCACACTGATGGGCAGGGTAAACTGTATAAAAATGAAGATAATGCCAAAACTTCAGTATTTTTTTCAGTCTTTACCTATCTCATAACCCAATAATTTTTTTAAGATTCTCAATGGACAAATTTGTTTATTTTTATGGTCGGGTAAAATATTTAGGATCTCCATGGAGAAATTGACCTGGGACTATAAATTGGGAGGGTTAAAATTACCAGATTTTAAAAAATATTACCTAGCTGCACAAGCATGTTTTATTGCCTTTTTTGATGAAACAACTATTCCTTCTTGGGTTACAATTGGCTTACATATGGTAGGAGAAGAGATGGCAGAAGAATTTATATATAAATCGGACTCCAAATTAATTAAAAAGAAAACAAACAATTCTCTACTGAGACATGTAATTTATATCTGTGAAAAAATTAAACAATTTATGGGTCTAAAAAAAGGAATATCCTCAAACTCGCCTCTATCTCAGAACAGATTAATACCCATGACTCTGGGTAATAAATTTCTAGTCACCTGGTTTCAACACGGTATCAGGCGCATTGAAGATTGTTATAATCAGCAGAAGCAATTTATGTCTTTTGAGGGAGTTAAAAATAAATATAATTTATCTAATAACACATTCTTCAGCTATCTCCAATTACGATCTTTCTTGAGGGACAGTTTGGGTCCATCACTGACCCTACCAAGGTACTCAGACATGGAGATTCTAATTCGAAAGGGGAATACAACTAAATTTATTTCTAATATGTATTCTTTATTCCAAGACCAACGCCCAAAGCTTGGTATAGACAGATCGAGGGAGAGATGGGAGTCGGATTTGGGCATTGTAATTGATCATCAATGTTGGTCACATCTATGCTTGGATAGTGTTACTACTCTTATCAATTCTAGATACAGAATGATACATTTTAATTTCTTACATCAGTTGTATCTCACACTTGAAAAATACATAAAAATAAACCAGAAATTTCTGACAAGTGTTTCAGGTGTGGCATAGATGTTGGTACCTTTTTTGCATTCCACCTGGCTATGCACATAACTGAAATCTTTTTGGATAGATCTGGGGGAGGTACTGGGGAAGATTCTGGGGACGGATTTCTCTCGAGACCCAGAATTGTTTCTTCTGGGGAATTTAGCAGTTTTGAAAGTTAACCTCCCCAGGAATAAACCCAAATTTACTAAAATTGCGCTGTCAGTGGCCAGGAAATGCATTGCAGTAACATGGAAATCCAATTCCCTTGTACATATTGATCATTGGAATAAAGAAATGCAAAGTTGTATACCCCTTGAGAAGATTACTTATACCCTTAGGAATGGATACACTATGCTCATTGAGATTTGGCAACCATATTTGGATTACTTAAACGTCCAGATTGTTTAATCTATTTATTTTAATTTTTTATAATTAATATATCCCTTATTATAAGCTAGTTTCTTTAATTTGTATTTTAAACTGACTCTGAGAGTTGGATGCCTACTCTTCTTTTTCTTCTTTTTCTCTTTTCTTTTTTCTTCTCTCCTTTCTTTCCTCTGTCTTTTATGTTTTTTTCCTCCCTCCTTTTTTCCAAATGTGGGGAGATGGTGTTGGGGTAGGTGTTCGTTCTTTTTCTCTCGGACTTATTAATGTATTTGAATTAATTTTTTTTCAATATGTATTAATTGAGTCCTTATATTTCTTCTTTAAAAAATAAATAAAATATTTATATATAAAGTATCAAGGACTTGTGTTAAAGCAGAGCACTGGGAACTTGAAAAGAACCAGCAGCAAGAGCAAAAAAAAAGATTATGAGGGAGAAAATTGAGAGAAAACTCAAGTAATATCAAAACAAGTTATAAGGGCCTATATAAATATATAGCCCAACGGAGGGTAGCTTGCTTTGTGTGAAATCCCTGGAGGAAGAGTCTGAGGAATTAATACTAGGAAGGAAGAGAATTCCATCAATTTTCACAGTGAAAGGTATCATAAATATCTGAAAATATCTAAGCATAAGAGATTCTGCAGATTCTGGAAATCCAGCGCAGCACACACAAAATGCTGGAGGGACTCTGCAGTTCAGACAGCATTAGGAATGTGGCATCCATTATCAGGAACCCCCACGACCCAGGTCATGCTCCCTCCTCGCTGTTGCCATCAGGCTCTTGAACCAGAGGGGATAACGTTACTCAACTTCATTTGCCCCATTATTGAACTGTTCTCACAATCAATTGACTCACTTTCAAGGACTCTTCATCTGATATTCTCAATACTTATTTGTTATTATTATTTCTTTCTTTCTGTATTTGCCCAGTTTGTGTTTTATTGCACACTGGTTGTCTGCTCTGTTGGGTGTAGTCATTCATTGATTCTATTATGGTTCATATGACACGGGCACATTTTTCCATAGAAGTGGTTTGCCATAGCATTCTTCTGGGCAGAGTATTCACAAATGGGAGACCCCAGCCATTATCAATATTCTTCAGAGATTGTCTGCCCGGTATCAATGGTCATATAGCCAGGACTTGTGATATGCACCAGCTGCTCATACCATCTGTTCTCATGGTTTCATATGATCCCGATCGGGGAGGCTTAGCAGGTGCTACACCTTTCCCAAGGGTGACCTGCAGGCTAGCGGAGGGAAGGAGCACCCACACCTTCTATAGTAGAGATGTATCTCCATCCCACCTTCTGCTATTAAGGTTGTTGGATTTACTATGTATGTCATGGTCCGGACCATGAAGTCCGCATTCTGGTTCACGGTCCAGTCCATCATTCCTTATTCCAGGTTTTCCAATTTTCCCTTGTTCTGTTGGGTGCTCTAATTGAGGCACCTGATTCTCATTTTCGACTGGCTACATGAATAGCTCCTGGGTTCAGCTTCATTGGCTGGACTGTTCCCTTCCCTTCACCTTTCTCTTGAAGCCTTATCTGTGTCCTCGCCTGTATTGCTGTCAAGTTCTACCACTGGAACAAGACTGGAGCCTTTCTGTGTCTGGATAGGAACTGTCTTTTGTTGTTTGGAACTGTCTCTTTGTGTCCTTGCCTTCACTAGGTAGCTCTGGGCATTTGCTGCTACCTTGAGTTGGGAACTATCTCTGTGTCCACATCTTTGCTAAGTAGGTCTGGCTATTTGCCGCTACCTTGTGTTGGGAACCATCCCTTTGTGCCCTTGCCTCTGCTGGGTAGGTCTGGCCATTTGCCACTACCTTGTGTTGGGAACCGTACCTTCGTGCCCTTGCCTCCGCTGAGTAGGTCTGGCTGTTTGCCGTTACCTTGAGTGGAGAACTGTCTCTCTGTGTTTTGTGTATGAGTCCTGGCCCTATGTCCTGCTCCCTGGGAGGGGTCCTGACTCTGTGCAAAGCCCTGGCCCAAAGTCCTGTTCCCAGGAGGGGTCTTGGCTCTGTGTTCCAAGTCTCTGTGTTCCTGTTCTGCCAAGACCGAGTCCAGGCTTTGGGTCTTCGTCCTGTCCATGTGCCTCGGCTTGTGCAGGACTTCCACGTCCAGTCCTGTAGTCACGTCTTGTCCTCGCCTAGATCCAGGGTCCACGCCAGAGTCAAGACCCAGGTTCAGGGTCCCTGTCCAGTCTCTGGCTTGGAGTCCTAGCCCAGGCTCCTAGTTCTTAGTTCCTTGTCCTGGTTCTGCTTTCCTAGTTAAGTCCTAGCCCAGGCCCTGTATCCTAGTCTCGTCTAGGGCCTGTGTCAATGTCCAGCATTATTTCTTCTTCTCCTCCCTTGCTTTCTTGACAAACTTAGTCCTGTTCCTTGTACTTCAATGTCTGTGTCTTGCTTTTGGGTCCGCTACCAGTGCCCCCACTTCTGACAGAGTATGCCCACAAGAAAATGAAAATCAGGGCTGTATATCTTGACATATATGTACTTTGATAATAATTTTTTCTTGACCTTGATCTATGGAAGGGAATAAGCAGTCGACATTTCGGGCTGACTGCTTATTCTCTTCCCTAGACACTGCCAGACCTGCTGAGTTCCCCTACTATTCTGTGTATATGCATTGTTCCCAAACTATATCAGAAGGACTAGTTTCAACAAGGATGGAAGAACTTGTAATTGTCATTGTCAAGAGCCCTTCAGTTTTGGGTCTTAAAGTAGATGAATCAATCAGTTTGAACCAAAGTGACTGGTCTCTTGTGTGAGGTTCTCAAAACTCACTAAGCTCCTGCATTGCAAATTTTAAAATGTGACTCCATTATTTAAGAAGGGAAAGGAAAACAAAAGTGGGCAGCAACAGCGGAAACATCTTTTGTTGGCAAAGTGTTTTAGAGAAGCTGAAAGGAATGAAATTGTCAAAATGGCTTTATGAAAGGTAAATTCTCTTTGACAAGTTTGCTAGCATGCTTTGAGGATGTGACAAGCAGAGTTGGTAGAGGAGAACCTATAGATTGAGCACACTTGGATTTCAGCAGACGTTTGACAAGATGTCACATTAAAAACATGCTCGTGCACAAAGTAAGATCTTGTTGTGTTACGGGAAGTGTGTTAACGTGGTTTGAAGATTAGCTGTTGCAGAAGCAGAATATAACAGGATTTTTTCCAGTCATGAAGGATACAAATAGGGAGTGCCCCAAGGCTTATCTCTTAGCTGTTATTTTCAGATAGAAATGATTTGCATCAGGGCACAGATTACAATGACAAAGATGCAAAGGTATTTGGTAGAGCATGCCATACAATAAAAGAGACCAAACTCAAGCCATCGGATACCACTAAAATCTGCAGATGACCAAAGCAGAGCTTGTCTTCTGCTGAGCGAACACTGAGGGCAGAACTGACTGCAGCTTGGATGCTGCACCTCACCATCCCCAGTGGCACTGGCCCCGACGTCTCTTGTTGCATCCCCTTAACCTTCAAAAAAAACGTAAAGATGCTAATACACCTTCCTGTGATTGCCTCTATGTGCTGGGCTCTTGACAGTTCATTCATTACGTTAATACTGAGGAACTTAAGCTGCCAACTCCCTCCACCACCTATCTCCCAATGCAGACGAGTACACATTCACCCTCCTTGCCTTCTCCTCCCGAAAGACAATGTCCGGCACTTCAGCTTTCCTCATGTCGAACAGGAGGTTGCTGCTAAAGGTTAAAGGTAAAAGCTATTATCTAAACGGATAAAAACTGCAGCTCAGTGCATAACAATCAGAATTAGAATCAGGTTTAATATCACTTGCATATGTCATGAATTTTGTAGTTAGGTATCTGTGCTAAATTTGTTCATTTACAGTCAATCAAAAGAACACAGCAGCATTTTGGTTGTCTATCGTATCCAGCGATGACAGTAGAAGCTGTTTGGGAGAGATTTAGGCGGAAAAGGCTTTGCAGTGGGACAGCTCTGCTCTCTCAATCTCAAAAGTCTGGGTCCAGTGATGCAAGTAGTCATCACAAACTGAGGTCTTCCTTGGTTGCAGTGGATAACCATGGATTCTTCTGTGTCTTATCACGCCATTCACTCTCCACGAAGCATTGCAGAGCCTCCTTCTTGGCTGTTGAATCTCACTGTTGATGCCATCTTCCCTGTCCACCTTCACGTACCGGGACAGGCAGAATCAGAAGCTGGTAAAATATCCCCAGCACTTACTGTGAAATTTGTTGACTTTGCAGCAACATTACAAGCAACATTACAATAATAATAGAGAAAAAAATAAGTAGTGCAAAAATAGAAATAAAAAAAGTAGTGAGGTCGCATTCATGGGTTCAATGTCCATCCAGAAACCGGATGGCAGAGGAGAAGAAGCTGTTCTGGAATCATTGGAGTATGTGCCTTCAGGCTCTGTACCTCCTTCCTGATGGTAAAAATGAGAACAAAGCACAAGGCATAACCTGGCTGATGAGGGCCCTTAATGATGGATGCCGCCTTTTTGAGGCATTGTTCATTAAAGATGTCCTGGATACTATGGTGGCCGCTGCTCATGATGGAGCTGACTACTTTTACAACTCTCTGTAGCTTACTTTGATCCTGTGCAGTAGTGCTCCTCCCCCATGCCAAATAGTGATGCAGCCAATTAGAATGCCCTCCAAGGTACATCGAGAAATTTTCAAATGCTTTTGGTGACAAACCAAATCTCCTCAAGCTCCTAATGAAATATAGTGGCTGTCATACCCTTTTTGTAGCTGCATCGATATGTTGAGTCCAGGTTAGATCCTCAGAGACATTGACACCCAGGAACTTGAAATTGCTCACTCCCTCCACCTCTGATCCCTCAATCAGCACTGGTGTGTGTTCCCTCGACTTACTCTTCCTGAAGTCCACAATCAGCTCTTTGGTCTTACTGACGTTGACTGCCAGGTTGTTGCTGCGATGCCTCTTAACTAGCTGAAGCATCTCGCTCCATATGTCTTCTCACCACCATCTGAAATTTTGACAACAATGGTTGTAACATCAGCAAATTCATAGATGACCTTTGAGATGCATCAGGCCACAGAGCCGTGGGTGTAGAAAGAGTAGAGCAGTGGGCTATGCACACACCCCTGTGGCACGCCAGTGTTAATAGTCAGAAAGGTGGATATTTTGTTTCCAATCCGCACAGACTGTGGTCTTCCAGTTAGGAAGCTGACGCTCCAGTGCAGAGGGTGTCACTATCTCACCAGGGTATGAGGCCTGCAGGTGACCTTCATCTGGTTTAACCCAACTAGCAAAGCAGTGTACCAGGATGGGGACCCTGTCACATGCACACAGCTACTTCGAGCCACAGGTGAGAGCTGAGTGTCTATAGGTGAATGAGCTGCCACAGAATAGACATAATAAGCCATCTCAGCAGAGATGTTATACGTCCCTGGACATGGCGGCATACACTGGATCAATTCCTCCATCAATAACTCCTCAGAATACACAGTTTTATAGAACTGTAGTTATATATATATGTAAAATTAAATTTAATATGTAATGCAAAACGAGAGCAAATAAAGGAAGAACAGTGAGGTAGGTGGGAGACTTTGTTCATGAATTAGCTCGGTAGAGGATACAGAAGCTGATGTGGAGGGCTGCTTTTGTGACTGAAAGCCTCTGAACAGTGGTGAGTTACCACAAGATTAATGCTGGGGGCCTTCATACACTGCATATTAATAACTGCGAAGCCAATGGAGGAGCCATAATTATTAGGTTTGAAGATAATAGCAAGATTGTTGGTGTGGCTAAGAGCAAGGAAGGCAATCTCGGATTACATATTGATGTTGATCAACTGCTACTTTGGCAAGATGATGGCCTATGGAATTTAATTCTGATAAGTGTGAAATAGTGCACTTTGTTGAAGGAGTAGATGAACAGTCAAATAAAGGTAGGATATATACTGAGGTTGTGTCTTAGTGAGTACTAAAGGTCAAATGGAATTTGGTGTACTACTCCAAAGATTGTTGAAGGTAGCGGGCACAAGTAGATGAGTTCCTGGTCAAACTTTGTAAAACATTGTTTTGACTACAGCTGGAATACGGAGCAAGTTTCACTCCCCGAACTAAAGGAAGGATGTGATTCTTTCGGAGGAGACAGAGAGGAGATTCACCTGGATGTTGTGTGGAATGGAACATTTCGTTTGTGATGAGAAACTGGACTGGCTGGACTTGATTTCCTCTGAGCTGTTGGAGGTTGAGGAAGAACCAGACAGAAGTTTGCAAATTATGAGAGGCATAATGTAGTTAGGTAGGAAGAAACTGTTCTCCATGGCAGATTCATTTTAAACCCAGAGAACATGGGTTTAAGGTGAGTAAGAGATTTAAAGGGGAAGAATATCTTCACTCAATCTGGAATATGCTACCCGAGAAAATGGTGGAGGCAGATATTTTTCCACAACATTTAAAAAGCATCTAAACCAGTACCTGAGGCATAGGAGGCTATGGACCAAGTATTGGTCAGTGGGATTACCACAGATAGAACTTAATGGCTGGCACAGGAATATTGGACTGAATGGCTTGTTTTTAAGGTGTGTGATTCTCTGATTCAATGACAATTCCCTCAGAGGTACAGTTATGATGTGGTTAACTTACCTGATTGTCTCCCCATCTTCCCCCAGGTTGGGTGAGACTTGAGCTAGAGGTCATAGGTTTAGAGTGAAAGGTGAAATACTTCAGGGGAAGCTGAAGTGAAAGAGGGTGGTGTGGAATGAGCTTCAAGCAGAAGTGGTAGATTTGGATTCAATTATAGCATTTAAGAGAAGTTTGAATAAGTACATAGATGGGAGGGGTATGGAGGGCTATGATCCATCTGCAGGCAAAAAAGGTCAGTGCAGACTAGATTAGCTCAAGGCTTTTTTCTGTGCTGTAGTAGTCTACTTAAAAGTTCAGAGTAATTTTATTATCAAAGTACATATATTGTATGTCTCCTTATATAACCCTGAGATTCATTTTCATGCAGGATTTCTTGTGGCATTCACTGTAGATACAAAGAAAAACTGCTCATGGCAACGACTGACAAACAACCAATGTGCAAAAGACAACAATCTATGCAAATACAAAAGGAAGTTAATAATAAATAAGTCTGCAATAAATATTAAAAACACAAGTTGTAAAGTCCTTAAAAGAAAGTTAACGGATTGTGGAAACAGTTCAGCGTTGAGGTGAGTGGTTATCCCCTCTGATTCAAGAGCCTGATGGTTGAAGGGTAATAACTATTCCTGAATGTGGTGGAGTGGGACTTGATGGTCCTGTACCTCTTTACTGATGGTGGCAGGTAAGAAGAGAGCATGGCCTGGGTGGTGGGGATCCTTGATGATAGATACCGCTTTCCTGTAACATCACTCCATGCAGATGTGCTCAGTGCTGGGGAGGGCTTTACCTGTGATGGACTAGGCTCCATTCACCACATTTTGGAAGATCTTCCACTCAAGCCCATTGATGTTCCCGTACCAGGTCACGACTCTATGAATCTATGGTCTTATAAATTCTGGTTCATTAACCTGAGGATGTGAAATCCAGTCTCATTGTGGGTGCTACAAAACTTCAAGTATAGAGAGGGTATATTGCAAGAAACAATTCCTCAAGGCAGAGGTAACTAAAACTAGCGGGGATAGCTTGAGCTGAGTAATAAAAAGTCCAAAGAAGATCTGAGCAACACACATCAAAGTTGCTGGTGAATGCAGCAGGCCAGGCAGCATCTCTAGGAAGAGGTACAGTCGACGTTTCAGGCCGAGACCCCTTAGTCGTGATGAAGGGTCTCGGCCTGAAACGTCGACTGTACCTCTTCCTAGAGATGCTGCCTGGCCTGCTGCGTTCACCAGCAACTTTGATGTGTGTTGCTTGAATTTCCAGCATCTGCAGAATTCCTCGTGTTTGAGGATCTGAGGAAGAATGTTTTCACCAAGAAGGTAGATACAATAAGAACACAACATTAGATTGGGTGAAAGGAAGGTATGAACTCTCATAACATTTGAGAAGCAGCTCGATGATCACTTGAATCATCAAGGCACCGTCAGGACTTGCAAATGGTATGCGTGTAGATGGGTACTTGCCGATGACCAGAGGTCATGTCTGTTTTTCTGCTATTTAACTCTATGTCTCTTATTGAAGTACACTCTGTGGCCACTTTATTAGGTACATCTGTGCATCTGCTTCCTAATGCAAATCTCTAATCAGACAATCAGGTGCAGCAACTCAATGCATGAGTGCAGACCCAATCATGAGGTTCATTTGGTCGGACCAAACATCAGATAGGGAAGAAGTGACTGACAGTGTAATAATTGTAGTGCTAGATGGGGTGGTTTGAGTATCTCAGAAACTGCTGATCTCCTAGGATTTTTATGCATAATAGTCTCTAGAGTTTACGGAGAATGGTGCAAAAAATAATAAATAAAAGACATCCAATGAGTGGCAGTTCTGTGGGCGAAGAAGCCTTATTAATGAGAGAGGTCAGAGGAGAATGGCCAGACTGATTCATGCTGACAGGAAGGCAACAGTAGCTCAAATAACCACAAGTTACAATAGTGGTGTGCAGAAGAACATCTCAGAACACACAACACGTTGAACCTTGAAGTGGATGGACTACAGCAGCAGAAGACACAAGCATACACTCAGTGGGTAGTTTAAGTACAAGAGGTACCTTAGAAAGAGGCCACTGAGTGCAGGCTTACAAACCAGCGAAACAAGTGCTCAGGAAGGTAACCTGAATATTGTCTTTATGGCAAGGGAGCCGTTATTTACAAATATTACAGTTCTATTGTTACAATTCTATCGTTGAAAAGATATTGGAGTCAATCCTCAAGGACGAGGTTATGAAATACCTCGAGGTGCATGACAAGATAGGCCGAAGCCAGCATAGTTTCATGAAGGGAAGATCCTGCCTTACCAACTTATTGGAATTTTTTGAGGTAATCTCGAATAAGATTGACAAGGGAGAGGCTGTGGATGTTGTGTATTTGGATTTTCAAAAGGCCTTCGATAAGGTGCCGCATGGGAGGCTGCTTAATAAGATGAGAGCCCATGGAATTATAGGAAAGATATTGAAATGGGTGGAGCATTGGCTGATAGGCAGAAAGCAAAGGGTGGGAATAAAGGGATCCTATTCGGATTGGTTGCCGGTTACTAGTGGTGTTCCGCAGGGGTCGTTGTTGGGGCCGCTTCTTTTTACGATATATATCGATGATTTGGATTATGGATTAAATGGTTTTGTGGCCAAGTTTGCGGATGACACCAAGATAGGTGGAGGAGCAGGAAACGTTGAAGAAATGGAAAGGTTGCAGAGAGACTTAGTCAGTTTAGGAGAGTGGGCAAAGAAATGGCAGATGAGATACAATGTTGACAAATGTACGGTTGTACATTTCGGAAGAAGAAATAATCGGACAGATTATTATTTAGATGGGGAGAAAGTTCAAAAATCGAAAGTGCAAAGGGACTTGGGGGTCCTCGTGCGGGATACCCTAAAGGTTAACCACCAAGCTGGATCGGCGGTAAGGAAAGCGAGTGCTATGTTGGCATTCGTTTCAAGAGGAATAGTGTATAAGAGTAAGGAGGTGTTGATGAGGCTCTATGGGGCATTAGTGAGACCTCATTTGGAATACTGTGTGCAGTTTTGGGCCCCCTATCTTAGAAAGGATAGTTGGAGAGAGTTCAGAGAAGATTTACGAGGATGATTCCTGGAATGCAGGGGCTAACATATGAGGAGCGTCTGTCGGCTCTTGGATTGTATTCATTAGAGTATAGAAGAATGAGAGGGGATCTCATAGAAACGTTTCGAATGTTGAAAGGGTTGGACAGAGTAGATGTGGAAAGGTTGTTTCCCTTGGTGGGTGAGTCCAGGACAAGAGGCCATAGTCTTAGAATTAGAGGGTACCCAGTTAAAACAGAGATGAGGAGAAATTTTTTTAGCCAAGGGTCGTGGATTTGTGGAATTCGTTGCTACATATGGTTGTGGAGGCCCGATCATTGAGGGTGTTTAAGGAGGAGATTGACAGGTATCTAATTAGTCAGGGTATCGAGGGATATGGGGGAAAAGCCGGAAATTGGAACTAGATGGGTGAATAGTTTAGCTCATGGGGGAGCTGCGGAGCAGACTCGATGGGCCGAATGGCCTACTTCTGCTCCTTTGTCTTGTGATCTTTTCTTGTCTTGTTATTATTAAAGATACAACCATTTTACAGGGTACTGATGAGGCCACAGCTAGAGTAATGCACACATTAGTCCCCTTCTGTAAAAAATTACATACTGGTATTGGACGTGATCCAAAAGAGATTTACTTGGCTAATTCCTGTTTTGAGCTGCTAAAGAAGTGAGATCTTTGGAGTTTAGACACTTGAGGGGAGATTTTATTGAAACGTAAGATCATGAGAGACCAGACATGATAACAAGATTATTTATTTTATGTTATTTGGAGATCCAACATCAGAACAAGCCCTTTTGGCCAATTAGCCTGTGCTGCTCAATTACACCCATGTAGCCAATTGACCTACTAACAAGTGGCATCTTTGGAATATGGGAGGAGAACCTATGCAGTCACAGGGAGAATGTAACAACTCTTTACTGACAGTGGCGGAATTGAACTCGTGTCGCTGGCACTGTATTAGTGTTATACTAGGCAATATGCCCCCCCTTAAAGGTGGGAAGTCATTTAGAACCTGGCCTTGTAGGAACTTTTCGGAGTTGAGGCTAAATCGCTGGAATTATCTAATCTAGAGAGATGTGGAGGCTAGATCATAAGACATAGTAGTAGATTTAGGCCATAAGGCCCATTAGGTCTGCCCCATCATTCAATCACAGTTGATTTTTATCCTTTCAATCCCATTCTCCTGCCTTCTTCCTGTAACCTTTGGCACCTTAATTAATCACAAACCATTAACCTCCGCCTTAAAAATGACTTGGCCTGCTCAGTTATCTGTGGCAATGAATTCCACAGATTCATCACCCTTTGGCTAAAGAAATTTATCCTCTGTTGTAAATGGCCACCCCTGTGCCCTCTGGTTCTAGACTCCCCCACTATAGGAAATACCCTTTCCACATCCACTTTATCCAAACCTTTCAATATTCAATATGTTACACTGAGATCCCTTCGCATTCTTCTGAACTCCAGTGAACAGTCCCAGAGCTAGAGAACACTCCTCATATGTTAACCCTTTCATTCCTGGGACCATTCTTGTGAACCTCATCTGGACCCACTCCATTGCCCCAGTACAGCTCCTCTTAGATAAAGGGCCCAAAACTGCTCATGTGTGCTCTAACCAATGACTTATACAACCTCGGCATTACATCCTTGCTTTCGTATTCTAGTCTTCTTGAAAGGAATGCTAAAATTACATTTGTCCTCCTTACCACTGATTTAACATGCTTGTTAACCTTTAGGGAATCCTGTTTGAAGACTCCCAAGTTTCTTTCCACCTCCGATTTTTGAATTTTCTCCCCATTTAGAAGGTAGTTTCTGCTTTTATTCCTTCTACCAATGTGCTTGACCTAACACTTTCCTGCACTGTATTCTATCTGCCACTTGTTTGCCCATTCTCCAACTCTGTCTAAGTCCTTCTTCGGCCTCACTACTTCCTTAACAGTACCTGCTCCTCCACCTACTTTCATATTGTCTGCAAACTAGGCTTGGGAAGCTAAAAAGCCTGAAGTTAGATAAGTCACCTGGACCAGAAGGACTACACTTCAGTGTTCTGAAAGAGGTAGCTGAAGAGATTGTGAACACATTAGTAAATGTCATTCAAGAATCATTAGATTCTGGAATAGTTCCTGAGGGCTGCAAATACACCCCATTCTTTAAGAAGGGAGAGAGACAAAAGAAAGGAAACTATTGGCCAATTACCCTGACTTCAGCATTTGGAAAGATGTTGCTAAGGATTACTAAGGATGAGGTCTTGGGGTACTTGGAGGCACATGATAAAATAGGCTAAAGTCAGCACAGTTTTCTAACGAGGAAATCTTGCCTGAAAGTTCTGATAACCATAAAGACCACAAGACCATAGCTGGAATTCTTTGAAGAAGTAACAAGCAGCATGGATAAAGGAGAATCAGTGGATGTAGCTTATCTGTATTTTCAGAAGGCCTTTGACAAAGTGCACACATGTGGCTGCTTCACAAGATAACAGCCATGGCAATACAGGAAAGGTACTAACGGATAGAAGATTGGCTGACAGGCAGGCAAAAAGAGGGAATAAAGGGGGCTTTTTCTTGTTGGCTGCTGGTGACTAGTGGAGTGCCACAAGAGTCTGTGTTGGGACTGATTTTCACGTTGTACGTCAATGATTTGTATGAAGCATTTCTGGCATTCTGCTTGTTTCCACAGAGAAGACTGATGGAAAATCCTTATTAAGATTATTAAGACCCTCTGCCATTTCCTTGTCCCCCATTACTACCTCTCTGCATCATTTCCCAGTGGTCCAATATCCACTCTCATCTCCCTTTATACTCTTTATAAATCTGAAAAACCGTTTTCTATCCTTTTTTATCTTATATGTCTCCCTACCTTCATATTTCATCTTTTCTCTCTTTATGGCTTTTTTAGTTGCCTTCTGTTGGAGTTTAAAAGCTTCCCAATTCTCTACCTTCCCACTAATTTGTACCATATAAAATGCCCTCACTTTTTCTTTTAAGCTAACTTTGACTTCCCTTGTCAGCCACGATTCCCTCATCCTCCCTTTAAAATACTTCTTCATCTTTGGGATGAATCTTTCCTCTGCCTTCTGCATTCCCCCAGAAACACAATCATTGCTGCTCTGTTGTCATCCCTGCTAGTGTCCCCTTCCAATCAACTTTGGCCAGCTCCTATGTCATGCCCCTGTAATTCCCTTTACTCCATTATAATACAGATACATCTGACTTCATCTTCTCCCTCTCAAATTGCAGGGTTAATTCTATCATACTTTGATCACTGACTCCTAAAAGTTCCCTTACTGTAAGCTTCCTAATCAAATCTGAGTCAGTCTAGAATTGCTCTTCCCCTAGTGGGCTCAACCACAAGCTGCATTCTACAAATTCCCTCTCTTGGAATCCAGCACCAATCTAATTTTCCCAATATACCTGCATATTGAAATCCCCCATGACTATCGCAACATCTCCCATTTTATATGCTTTTCTATATCACATTGTAATTTGTAGCCCATATCCTGGTTATTGTTCAGAGGCCTGTGTATAACTCACATCAGGGTCTTTTTACTCTTGCAGTTTATTAATTCTCCACACAAGGTTTCTACATCTTCTGATCCTATGTCTCCTCTTTCTAAGGATTACATTTCATTTTTCATCAACAGTGCCACCCCACCCCTTGTGCCGACCTGCCTGTCCTTTTGATACAATGTGTATCCTTGGATGTTAAGTTCCCAACTTCTTCCAGCCACGACTCAGAGATGCTCACACCATCATACCTGCCATTCTCTAACCGTGCTACCAGATCATCTACCTTATTCTGTATACTGTGTGCATTCAAATATAACACCTTCATTCCTGTATTCATCACCCTTTTTGATTTTGGTTCCCCATTACACATTAACTCATCCCACTGACTGCAATTTTTCCCTGTCATCTGCCTGTCCTTCCTTACACTCTCACTACACATTAGTTCTACACGAACAGTCCCATTCTCAGCCCGATCACTCCAATTCCTGTCCCCCTGCCAAATTGGTTTAAACTGTCCCCAACAACTTTACCAAACCTCCCTGCAGGGATAATGGCCCCTTTGGGTTCAGATGCACTAAATGATTGATGGAAATGTTTTGGAGACAACAAGAAAGAACTAAAAAGGTGCTCCACTGAACAATCTCTTCTTTGTCTAATTAAAAACTCAGCCTATTCAGAGTAAGAGGATCTGCCATACTGCCGTGTGGCATTAAGTTATGCAATGATTTTCACAGTGATGTTTGTATGGTGACCATGGAAAGTTCCTACATATCATTAGCCAATGGTTCTAGTGCACTCAGCATTCTATACATGAACCTATGGACACCACCCCCCTCCCAACTTATTCTGCCATCTTCCTTCTTCCTTTCCAGTCCTGAAGAAGGATCTTGGCCTGAAATGTCAACTGTGTATTTATTTCTATAGCTGCTGTCTGACCTGCTGAGTTCCTCCAGCATTTTGTGTTGCCCCAGATTTCCAGCATCCGCAGAATCTCTTGTGTTTATTACCTCACCATTCCTCCTTTGCATGTTCTCTTTATCTATCAATCCATCCATCCATCAATCCATTCATTGTTACTAAAGTTACAATATTGCCACAAAACAGCCAATTTCATGACATATGTCAGTGATAACAAACCTCATTCTAATTCTGAGTCTGAAGAAGGAATTTGTAATTTTCTTTATCTGTTCATGACTGTATAACCTTTCCGTGCCAGGAATTTGCCTCATGAATCTCAAGTGGACTGACTACTTACCCCGTAGATAGGAGGAGTATTTAATTAAAATCTCCCAATGGTGTCTGTCTCAAATAGCCTCTGATAACCAAGCTTTCACATGTGGATTAGCTATGGCATTATTTCTACTGATAGGAGAAGGGGAAAAGTTGTGTAACTGGCACCTTAAAACCAGTTGCTTTAGAAATATGAAGCCATCAGCTACAGCACAATACAGGCCCTTTGGCCCACAAAGCTGTGCTGAACATATCCTTATCTTAGAAATTACCTAGGGTTACCAATAGCCCTCCATTTTTCTGAGCTCCATGTACCTGTCCAGGAGTCTCTTAAAAGATCCTATCGTATCCACCACCACCACCATCACCAGCAGCCCATTCCACGCACTCACCACTCTCTGCATAAAACAATTACCCCTGACATCTCCTCTGTACCTACTTCCAAGCACCTTAAAACTCTTCCCTCTCGTGCTAGCCATTTCAGCCCCGGGAAAAAGCCTCTGACTAGCCACACAATCAATGCCTCTCATCATCTTCTACAGCTCTATCAGGTCACCTTTCATCCTCTGTCACTCCAGGGAAAAAAGGCCGAGTTCACTCAACCTATTCTCATAAGGCATGCTTCCCAATCCAGGCAACATCCTTGTAAGTCTCCTCTGCACTCTCTCTATGGTTTCCACATCCTTCCTATAGTGAGACAACCAGAAATGTGTGCAGTACTCCAAGTGGGCTCAAACCAGGGTCCTATATAGCTGCAACATTACCTCTCGACTCCTAAACTCAATCCCACGATTGATGAAGGCCCATGCACTGTATGCCTTCTTAACCATAGAGTCAACCTGTGCAGTAGCTTTTAGTGTCCTACGGACTGGGACCCCAAAATCCCTCTGATCCTCCACACCGCCAAGAGTCTTACCATTAATGCTATATTCTGCCATCATATTTGACCTATCAAAATGAACCACCTTACACATTTCTGGGCTGAACTCCATCTGCCACTTCTCAGCCCAGTTTTGCATCCTATCATAGTCCATCTTTAACCTCTGACAGCCCTCCACACTATTCACAACACCTCCAACCTTTGTGTCATCAGCAAATTTACCAACCCATCCCTCCACTTCCTCATCCAGGTCGTTTATAAAAATCACGAAGAGTAGGGGTCCCAGAACAGATCCCTGAGGCACACCACTGGTGACTGACCTCCATGCAAAATATGACCCATCTACAACCACTCTTTGCCTTCTGTGGGCAAGCCAGTTCTGGATCCACAAAGCAATGTCCCCTTGGATCCCATGCTTCCTTACTTTCTCAATAAGCCTTGCATGGGGTGCCTTGTCAAATGCCTTGCTGAAATCCATGTACACTACATCTACCGCTCTATCTTTATCAATGTTGTTTAGTCACATCCTCAAAAAACTCAATCAGGCTTGTAAAGCATGACCTGCCTTTCAGAAAGCCATGTTAACTATTCCTAATCATTATGTTGTTCCCATGTGCAACACCTCTTGGTCTTGATGATGGCCCAGAAGTGGCTTGCTCCCTTGCATTGTGACCTCAGTCAAATCTTTGACAATATGGAAAGGGAGGAAGTTATGAAACAGCACAGGATGAAAGAATGAAGGCAGATTGACGGCCTTGAAATAAAGTGCCAAGAGGTGAGTACCTAAATAAAAGTTACATTTTCGGAATTTGTTTAGAGAGTGTATGGATCGAACATGCCTAAACCTCACAGACTCTGCCAACAGCACTTCAAAGAATTGAAAGGAGATGCGGGGAAGGAAATAGGAAATATTTTTAGTTCTAAAGTTGTACAGATTCTTTCATTTCCTACATAGACTCATTAACTCCAGAAGGCCACCATAAATCAGGAATAAACTGGGTGATATTAATGCTGAACAAAAATTAATGGAATCTTTGAATCCTTACCTTGTACTTGCTGTGTGTTTCAATGCAAAATAACTGCAGTGTTCTTCAATCTGAATAAGAAGAGCACTCTTTAGTTGTCAGAAAGAGAGAGTAAAATAGATCACAAGACATAGTTCAGGGTCATAATTTCATTCTTTCTAATTCATGGGGAAAGGGAGTTCTTAACATCACCAATGAAGTATTCAGCTTTCTCTCACATGAATTTCATTTCCACAACTCCGCCAGGCATGTCTGCTAGAGGCTGATTACACTTTGTGTGAGCAAATGGACTACTTGATTTATAGCTACACACACAAAATGTTGGAGGAACTCAATAGGTCAGGCAGCATCTATGGAAACAAATAAACAGTTGACATTTCAGGCCAAGATCCTTCTTTAGGACAGAGAAAGAAGGAACAAGCTGCCAGAATAATAAGGTGGGGGGAGGGGAAGGAAGCTAGCTGGAAGGTGATAGGTGAAGCCAGGTGGTTGAGAAAGGTAAAGGGCCGGCGAAGAAAGAATCTGATCGGAGAGGAGAGTGGATCATAGGAGACATGGAAGGTGGAGGGGTCCCAGGGGGTAGTAATAGGCAAGAGAGAAAATGTATAAAGTCAGATTGGGGAATAGAGTTGGGGATGAGGACTTGTTCACTGGAATGAAAAATCAATATTCATGCCATTAGGTTGCCACTGGAATGAAAAATCAATATTCATGCCATTAGGTTGGAGGGTACCCAGATGGAATATAAGGTGTTGATCCTCCATCTTGAGGGTGGCCTCGTCTTGCCACAAGAGGAGGCCACAAATCAACATGTCAGGATAAGAATGGGATTGGGAATTTAAATGTTTGGCCACCGGGAAGTCCCGTTTGTGGCGGATGGTGCAGAGGTGCTCAACGGATCTGATTCATAATTGCAGGATCGTCTAATGATGCGGCATAGAAGGTATCATTTGGCCTACTGTATCTGTGTCAGCTCAGAATCAAAATCAGGTTACATATATCATGCAAATTTGTTGTTTTGTGGCAGTAGTATATTGCAGTACATTATATACACATATTGTGACGTTCTGAGTGGGGCATGGTCGGCAGCCCACCCCTGCATTTCTAATGACCAGTACTGTTTATTGTCCTTGTTTTAAAATGCTTTTGTGGGATTATGATGGGAAGTTCCAATTCATTTACTGTTACATTTTAGCTTGGGTTATACAGTTATTCACTCGTGTATTTGTGGGTCACCCTAACTGTAACCGGGTGTGTGATGGTCACCTGCCCCGTCTCTGGGAGACTGGTTGGGTTCATTCTCCGGGTCATGGTGCCCGGTCTGTTTTGTGTTTATCACAATAAAATGGTTGTTGAGTTAACCAGCTTTCTCGTCTGTCATTATGGACCAAATGGTCGCCACAATATAAATAAAATTAAATAAGTAGTACTAAAGTAGTTCTATGTTTCTATGTTTTTAAAAAGAGGGAAAAAGTGGTGAAGCAGTGTTCATGGATTTATTGTCCATTCAGAAATCTGATGGTGGAGGGGAAGAAGCTGTTCCTGAAACATTGCGTGTGTGTCTTCAGGCTCCTGTACCTCCTCTTTGATGGTAGCAGTGAGAAGAGGGCATGACCTAGTTGGCGGGGGTCCTTAATGATAGATGCAGCCTTTTTGAGTCACCACCTTTTGAAGGTGTCCTAGACACTGGGGAGGCTAGTGCCCATGGTGGAACTGTCAGGGTTTACAACTTTCTGCAGCTTTTTTCTGGTCCTTTGCAGTGGCCAGAATGCTCTCTGCAGTATATCTGTATAAGTTTGTGAGAGCCTTTGATGACATAGCAAGTCTTCTCAAACTTCTAATGAAATATAGCTTCTTGTTAAATTGCATCAATATGCTGGACCCAGGATATATCTTCAGAGATGTTGACACTCAGATCTGGATGTTGCAAGTCCTTGATGGTAGATGTTTCTTTCATCTATCATCAAGAACCCTCCACCATTCAGATCTGGATGTTAACATCTCTGAAGATCTATCCTCCAAGGGGACCTGTGACTGGGGGAGAGCAATAATATTGTCAATTCCTCAGAACTAGTCCTGACTAAATTATTAATGATCAGAAATTTCTATTGGAAATGAGTTAAGTATCAGAATCAGGTTTATTAACACTGATGTATCTGTGGGCACGTGGCCAAGTGGTTAAGGCATTGGACTAGCGACCTGAAGGTCGTGAGTTTGAGCCCCAGCCGAGGCAACGTGTTGTGTCCTTGAGCAAGGCACTTAATTACACATTGTTCTGCGGTGACACTGTTGCCAAGCTGTATGGGTCCTAATGCCCTTCCCTTGGATAATATTGGTGTCATGGAGAGGGGAGACTTGCAGTATTGGCAACTGCTGGTCTTCCATACAACCTTGCCCAGGCGCAGATCCATGGTCTCGCAGGACTAAAGGATGCCTTTATTATCTCATGAAATATTGGATAGAGTGAATGTGAAAAGGATGTTTCCAGTAGTGGGGGAGTCTAGGAGCAGAGGACACAGCCTTAGATTGCCTGAAGCATCATTGTGTCTTCGCTAAAACATGACCAAACCAACCAACTAACACACAAATTGGAGAACGTGAAACAGTTCCTCAGAATGGCTGTCTCCATCTCTAAGCACATGGGCAGGAACAAAAAACAATTGACTTGTCTGTTTCCCCTGCCATTGACCCATTCGAGCTTGATGTTTCCTTACATATTTCAAATCCGCCATGGCCAACATCCTTCCATCTATCTTTGTATCACCTGCAAAACTTGACCACAAAGCCATCAATTCTGTCATTCAAATTGTTGGCAGTCCTTTGTAGTCGCACCAATGTATATACAGTATACAGGATACAGTATGTATGTGCGCGTGGTGCAAATGAAGAGAAACATAGTGAGGTGGAATTCATAGGTTGGTTCATTGTCCATTCAGAAATTTGATGACAAAGGAGAAGAGGTTGTTTCTAAAATATTGAGTGTATGTCTTCAGGCATGTCCTGGCTGATGGGTCTATAATGACAAGTTGTGCCTTTTGAAGATGTCCCCTGTACTGTATAGCCTACAATATAATAATGGACTACTGTATGTTTTTAGTAACACGTCATTGAATGCACTATTAGGTGCGTACTGAGCATGCGCTATTAGGCGTGTATTGATCTGTACGTGTGTGTCGAGTTCGAATTCTGCCAGTAAAGAACCATGAAACTTAGCTCCCGTCTCCTGCATTTTTATTAATAGCCTTGTTGTGTAACCAGGCCACATACACAACAAATTGAACCTGCATCGTATCGAAACACCGTGTTTTAGTTGATAACAACACTTGGAGGAAGAGCACAAAGAACGAGCCAAGGAGCAGGAGAAGGAGGCAGAGCGAGGCCGTGTGTCTGAAAGGAAGTGGAAGCACAGCCAGGGTCAGGAACGTCGGGAGACCAACAGACACAGTCAGAGCTGCAGCACGTCCAGCCGAGACCACAGCCGGCGCTGACCCCAGGGGCTGAGGATCTCCCTACCCCATAAGGGAGATAAAAAGGAACGACACACACACATCTAGACGGAGTACGCTCGTGGCGCTAGCAAAAAGGACATGTGAGTCAAAAAGGAAAATGAGGGAGAATGGGGCTTAACTAACATAACAAAGATGGCGATGATTGGAACCATTACAGCATTTGACAGTGGCATTGAAGACTGGGCAATTTACATTGAAAGAGTGGAGTTATATTGTGAAGCTAACAGTGTTAAGGATGAATAGAAAGCCAGCGTCTTACTCAGTATTATGGGAGCAAAAACATACGGCCTGGTACAGAGCTTGTTAACCCCTGAAAAGCCAGTTGTCAAAACGGTCAAGCAAATAGTAGACACTCTCCAACAGCATTTAAACCCCAAACCACTGGTCATTGCTGAAAGAGTTAAATTTCACAATCAGAATCAGAGCAAAAATAAAAGCAATTCTGAATATTGTGCTGAATTGCGCAAATGATCAGAACATTGTCAATTTGGAGCTGGTCTTTCGGATGCATTGAGGGATAGGTTAGTGTGTGGCATGTACTGTGAAACCACACAGAAGAAGCTCCTGTGTGAAAAAGACCTTACATTAGAGAAGGCGCTGAACATTGCGGTATCGACGGAAACAGCAGCACGGAGTGCTTCCGAGATACAACAAAAATCTCTGGAATATGCTACGAATAAAATGTCACTGAACAGAGATGAAGGAAAGAAATGTTACCATTGTGGGAACATGTCACATGACCCTGATGATTGTTGGTTTAAAGACAAAGAATGCAGAAACTGTGGCAAACAGGGTCACACTGGCAGAATATGCAAAGCTAGTAAACAGCAGAAAAAGGACAAAATACAGAGAAACAAGAAACCCCAGAAAGGAAAACACAACAATGTACACAAAATGAAAGAAAGCAGTTCTGATGAAAACGACTCAGATGAAAGTGAATTGTCTTGTCTGCAACTTCACAGCGTGAAAGCGACAAATGATCGAAGAGTAATAAGGATCACTCCACAAGTGGCGGGCGTGAGACTGAAAATGGAATTGGACTCAGGCTCAGCTTTAACAGTGATCTCTGTACACAGCTACAAATGACTGTTTTCTCACATACCTCTGAAACGAACTAAACTACTGCTGAAAACTTACACAGGACAGAAAGTACGTCCCAAAGGTAAAATTAAAGTGACAGTGACCTATGGAGACAAAACACAGCAGCTGAACATCTATGTACTGGAAAATGGAGGACCACCTTTGCTGAGACGTGTATGGCTCAGGAAAATCCAGTTGGATTGGCACACCATCAAGGCACTAGTTGTGTCAACAAAGGACGGCAGCTCAGTGGGGAAGATGTCCACAGCTCTCCTCTCACCCATTGTCGACTATTACAATGATGAGGAGGAGCTAGACAGCGTCGACGATGAGGACGAACACAGTATCCGTGGCCGTGACTCAGATGAAGATATGGAGGATGGAAGGGAGACAGATATTTCCAATAAGCAGGATGATGAAGATTACCTGGAAGTAAAAGAGCAGATGTATGAGGAGAAATTGACATCTCTCAAAAGACAGCTACAGCAGTTACAGGAAGGCACTTTGCAGGAGTATCAGAAAAGGATGAAGAAACTAGATCAACAATACAAGGAAAGAATACGAAATGCAGAGCTTTTTCTGCAACTGGAGACAGAACAAGTGGAAAGGAATTATATTAAAGAGAAGAAGGCAGCATGAAGGAATTTGAAGATAAAAAGATTGAGTTAGAAGAAAAGAAAAAGATGATTGAGAAAGAGAGGCTAACAATAGAACTCAGGAGATTCTATGGAGGTAAAGCCAATAATGGCTCGGAAACTAATGAGGAGACCTAATGACCCTGCTCCAATTACAGACAAAAGACAAAAACCTGCACCTGCGCAGTTAAATTACTTGTTAACAGATGAACAGATAATGGAAGATCTACGAACTCTTAATAAGCTTAAATCTCTGAAAAGACCAGCATCTCCGTCTTCTCCAGAGCATCTTCCCAGCACTCCTGCTAAATCAGCAGCAGAAAGAGATGAAGCACGAATAGAAGATGGAAAATTATATTACGATGAGAGATGGTATCATAAAGGTCAGGCTATCTATTTGGAATCTAAGTAGAATATGAAGATTAGCTGTATAATTAGCTCAGTTGGAACAAATGAGATATGGGTAAGGAAGACAAGTGATAGCACAAAGATGCATATACAAATATTTGTATATCTAGGACAGCTGCACAGAGGAGTCCTCATTATATGGAGGCAATCTGCTGCCAAGAACTCTTAGCAAGTTGGAGGCGCACATCTTCTTAACTCCCTGTGCTCAGAGTTCAACTTTTCATGACTTTTATTTGGAAATCTGTATTAAAAAAAAACAAGTTTATTGACAGACTGAGGAACACACTATTTGAAGACACTTTCCAATGCCATCTCAGTTTTGATGATTGTACATATTTTTAAGAATAACATTCACCTTTTCATGGATTTTACTTTGCTTTCATCATCTTTGCAAGCTGGAGGTGACTACTCTTTATGGCTGGAACCTGCCAATTTGTGAATTGTTTAATTATTCCAGACCATAGAGGGAAGACTTATTTGCTTCAGAGCGAGAAAACCTAGATAAGATCCTCCCCCCACCACCCTCCAGGGAGTTGAATTATAAATGGGTCTTAGACCAAAAGTAAAAAAAAAGCTTGTTATAGTTTGATGTTATTATGTTACTTTGTTACAATTTGACATTATTAAGTTACTAAGTAAACAAATGTTAGGTGTTTGTATGTTAAGGGTAAACATATTTGTTTAGCATAGTGCCCCAGTTAAAAAAACAGTTGATTCACTATTAAAATAAAAGGGGAGGAGTGTACCGTATAGCCTACAGTATAATAAGGGACTACTTTATGTTTTAGTAACACGTTGTTGAATGCGCTATTAGGTGCATATTGAGCATGCGCTATTAGGCGCGTATTGATCTGTATGTGTGTGTCGAGTTTGGGTTCTGCCAGTAAAGAACCATGAAACTTAGCTCCCGTCTCCAGCGTTTTTATTAATAGCCTTGTTGTGTAACCAGGCCACATACACAACATCCTCGATGCTCTTATCCTCACCTACTATCTACATTATATTAATATATAATAAATATATTATTAAAATATAATGATATTATAATAGAATAATAACCATAACAGAATCAATGAAAGACCACACCAACAGACCAGACAACCAGAAAGAAAAATAGAAATTAAATAAGCAATAAATATCAAGAACCTGAGATGAAGGGACATTGAAAGTGAGTCCATTGTTTGTAGAAACATTTCAGAAATGAGGCAAGTGAAGTCAAGTGAAGTTAACCCCTTTGGTTCGAGGGCCTAATGGTTGAAGTCTAATAACTATTCCTGAACCTGGCAGTCTGAGTCCTGAGGCTTCTGTACCTTCTTCCTGAAGGCAGCAGTGAGAAGAGAGCATGACCTGGGTATTGGAGATCCCTGATGTTGGATGCTGTTTTCCTGTGAAAACACTCCACGTAGATGTGCTTATTCCATCACCCATGGTGTATCAGGCCATATGCATTGCTTTTTGCAGGATTTTACATTCAAGGCATTGGTGTTTCCAAGCTCTGATGCAGCTAGTCTATATACTCTACCACACATCTATGGAAGTTCGCCAGATTTTTAGACGTCATGCCAATGTTTTGCAAAATCCAAAGGAAGTAGAGATACTACTCTACTTCTTTTGTAATTGCTCTGATGTGCTGGGACCAGGTCAGGTCCTCTGAAATGATAACACCAAGGAATTTAAAGTTGCTCACCCTCTCCAACTCTGATACCCCCCCCCCCCACCCCAGTGAGGTCTGGCTGATGGACCTCTGGTTTCCTCCTCCAGAAGTCAATAATCAGTTCATTGATCTTGCTGACATTGAGTGAGAGGTTATTGTTGTGGCACCACTCAGCCAGATTTTCAATCTCCCTCCTATATGTTGATTCACCTTTGGTTCAGACTATGACGATGGTGTCGTCAGCAAACTTAAATATGGCATTGGCGCTGTAATTAGTCACAGCCATAAGTATAAAGTGACTACAACAGGGGTCTAAGCACACAGCCTTGAGGTGCACCTGTGGTGATAGAGATCATGGAAGAGATGTTGTTGCCAATCCAAACTGACTGGGGTCTGCAAGTGAGGAAATCCAGGTCCCAATCGCACAAGCAGGTGTTGAGGTCAAGACCTTGAAGCTTATTGATTAGTTTTCATGTATAAGTACATTGAACTAATAAAGAGGAAAACAGAATGCAGAATAGGAGAGTTCAAGAAGACACAAAAAGTGCAAGGACCACATTGAGGCAGATTGGGAGATCGGATCATGACATGTTCCCTTCAAATAGAGAGGAGAGGAGAGTTCATGCCTTGGTCAACTTCAATCATAGGGGAAGTTAAGTTACGGTTATCTCCAGGTGGACTTCAAAATGAGTTCTTTCATTGGAATATCCAAATGCTAGATAGACACTTATTGACGCTGATGGTCTATTGGAGAACACTTGTGGTCTGCCCTTATACAATAAAGCTCTGCATGGCCAACTAGCACAGTTCGTTATTGTTGATCACATTTCTGAATCTAAAGGAACAGTGCTTTGTATATGAACCATTACACTACTGGTTTGTGTTCGATGCAGGGAATGGTAAGTGCCTGGAGTGTGCCACCTGGGATGACGGTAGATGCAGATACATTAGGGACCTTTAAAAGATGTTTGGATAGACGCATGAATGTGAGGAAAATGGAAAGATATGTAAATTGTGTATGCATAAGAGATTAGTTTAGTTAGCCATTTGATTATTAATTTAATTGTCTCGGCATAACATTGTGGGCCGAAGGGCCAGTTTCTGTGTGGTACTGGTCTATCTTCTATGATCTATGTACTTATCATAGTAAGGACATCTAAAGTTATGCAGGAAACGCAGGAGAATGGGGAAGCAAAGGATAATAAATCAGTAATGATGGAATGGTCGAGCAGACTCAATGAACCGAGTGGCCTAAGTCTGTTTCCATGCTTTATGGTCTAAAGCAATTTGTCTGCTCATCCCAAACTGGGCATAATAATGAAGACTAAATAAGTAATTTGATTGAAACCTGGCATGGAAAATTTTTCAGCCATTCACGTTCTTCCCATATACAATAAATCTCTGCTTGGCCAACAAGCACCGTTAATTATTGCTGATCACAGTCCTGAATCTAAAGGAACAGCGCTTTTTATTTGGAGAGAAATAATTGCAAATTGTAGAGTTTGGGGTTTCAAGGGTCTCTCAGCAAGAGGACACACGTCACACAGGTTTAATAATCACAGCTTTAATGGCTCTCAGTAGGCTGTATGTTTCATTGTTTCACACCTGGCGGATGAATATCAGAGATCGAATGGGTGATTAAATCGCTCCAGTGCTGTTACCCACTGGAGTAACATGTTCCCATTCTGCAGGTCTGTAGAAACACTGATGCAAGCCCATTAGATCTTACAACTGTTGTCTGGGCAATGTAGTTGAGAGCTTGAATTTGTTCTGGTTACGGTAAATCCCATCTTGCATGAATATGGACTTGCTTAGTGATCCTTCTTTTTCCACTAATGTCTCTATTTTCCTCCTCACTCTCTTGTATAATTTAGTGGAGTTCTGCAGAAAGCAGTTCTGGAAACACTCTGTATAATTTTTAAATTCATTTATCTTAACGATTTGGATGAAAATGCAGAAGAACTGATGAGTAAATATGTACTGTTTACTATACACAACGTTGAAATTCATCATCTTGCAGGCAGCCACAAAACAAAGTAACCCAACAGAATCCATGAAAAAAGACTGTCAAACACCCAATGTGCAAAAAAAAAAGCACAAATTGTGTAAACAATGAAAAGTAAGCTAATAGTATTCAGAACCGAAGTTCACAAAAGTGAGTCCATGGCCACGAAGCCAGACATCACTGCATCTGGTCCAGGAGCCCATTAGTTGCAGGCCACAGCCTCCGTTCAGTGCAGAGAGGAGCAAACCTTGCCAAGAAGAGAGCCGAGCACCTGCCTGCCCGTCGCCTCCAGCCCTGACACCCTGAGCTTTTCAATCTGGCCTGGCACTTAAATCAGTCAAACATTGGCTTGATCTTCACTCTTGGACCCTGCCGCTTCGATGCGCTCTCATGCCCAGGTCCTGATGCCTCGATTCGGCCTGTACCCAACCTTTCCAATCTGGCCTGGCACTTAAATTGGTCAAACATTGGCTCATTTCTCACTCGTGGGCCTGAGCCTCGCCACCTTGACTCTGCATTGTCTCACCTCAAATCTGCCACTTCAAATTGGCTCACCGTGCATTCCAGCAATGACCAAACGCTGGCTCATTGCCCTGCTCTCAGGCCCAGGCCTTGCCACCTCGATTTGGCCTGTACATGCCATGTCATGTTCTGCATCTTTGAGACTTACAGTTCACACAAAAAATGCCAGGTTGTACGGGAGGTTCTAAAGCTCAGTTCCTAAAGGGAAATTACAGGCTATTGATTGCTGTGATTGTTGTCCAGAAAATGTGTGATTAATCAAGTAGTCAGTAGTTTTCTTTGCTGTCAGTAAGGCATCACTGTGTCTCAGCAGCGCCATCTTAAACAGGACCAAGTTATACATAGACATAGGAGCAGAATTAGGCCATTCAGCCCATCAAAACTGTTCCATCATTCAAGCATGGCTGATTTATTACCCCTCTCAACCCCGTTCTCCTGCCTTCTCTCCCTAACTTTTAACATCCTTGCTAATCAAGAACTTGTCAACCACCACTTTAAATATACTCAATGACTGGAACTCTACAACCATCTGTGGCAATGAATTCCACAAATTCACCACCCGCTGGCTAAAGAAATTCCTCCTCATCTTTGTCCTAATAAGACAATTTGGGTTCTTCTGTTCAATGTTTCCATGTTTTTAACCCCACTACGTTAAGCTTAGGACGTTCAAAATGGAGGCCCGGTGTGGATGCATGGAGACGGGGAGTTTCCACGGTGTCAGAAATGGGACAATCCTGAGCTGTGTGGGGGAAGAACCAGTCACAAGAGTTCCCGAAGCAGCTGTGAAATGAAGTGTTTCAGTGTAGTCATCTGTAACAACTGCCGACAGCAAGGAGCTGTGGAGCCGTAAGAAGTTTAAGCTTGAAGCGGACAGCTAAGAATTCAATGTAGATGACCTTGAACTGTCCCTATGTCAGAAAGAGGAAGCTTTCAAGTTTGGAGACTCTGACCTGCCTCCTACTGGAGTCAGCACTGAATAATTCTTTTTGCTTATGATGACAGTCAACATCAACAGCCCACAATTACATCATGCCCTTAATATTATAAAACCTCCCTCAGAGTTTCATAGCAGAACGTTTGACACAGAACCACTTAACAAGATTTTATGTTTAGTGAATAAACAAGCTTAGAGAAACAAGGGGTTTGGGAAGAGCTGGGGTCGTGACTGGAAGGAGTAAAGCAATAGCAATTAAAAGATGTACAAGAGGCCATCAGTTAGAAAGGAGAGCACATACTGTCCAATTAAGTTTGATAGACCATAAGCAAAAGAGCAGAATTAGGCCAATCGGCCTTCCAAATCTCCTTGCTATTTGGTCATGGCTGATTTATTTCCACTTCCAACCCTGTTCTCCTACCTTCTCCATGTAATTCTTCCCCTGTAAATTTTTTGACCCCCTTACTAATCAAGATAGAGTGGCGGGTTGGAGATGTGTCTCTGCCAAAGGAGGTGTAAGGTGGTCGTTTCTGCCACTAGCCTGCAGGTCATCCGTGGGCAAGGTGTAGCACCTGCTTAGCCCCCCCGATCAAGTTTAAGTGAAGCCATGGGAGCAGATGGTAGATGGTGGTATGAGCATCTGCTGCATGTCACAAGTCCTGATTATGTGACCACCGACACAAGGCTGACAATCTCTGAAGCATATTGATAATGGCTGGGGACACCCATCTTATAAAGACAATGCCCAGACAAAGGCAATGGCAAACCACTTCTGTAGAAGAATTTGCCAAGAGCAATCATGGTCAAGACCACGATCACCCATACCATATGATACAGTACATATTGATAATGATGGTCAATCAAGAACCTCTCAAACTCTGCTTTAAATATACCCAAAGACTCGGCGTCCACAGCAAGGAATTCCACAGATTCAGCACACCATTGTAGAAGCAACTCAACGTAACTACAACCTAAGTGGAACACTCACCTACTTCAGCCACCTGCTGGAATGCAGAATATTGAAACAACGGATTCTCTAAAACAGAACAAAACTATCAATGAGCTCTATGAATGTGTGAGCCTGATGTAGATGTAGATTGGGGGGACCCTTCTGATGAGCACCACAACAGGCAAGATTTCCCAGTGGGTGCCCATTTAACTTCTACTTCCTATTCTCATTTTGACACATTGGTCCATGGCTTCCTCTACTGCCAGGATGAAGATACTCTCAGGCTGGAGGAGCAACACCTCATATTATGTCTGGGTAGCCTCCAACCTGATGGCATGAACAAATATTTCTCCAACTTCCAATAATTTCTCCCCATCTCCCCATTCTCTCTTTTTCCATTCCCCATTCTGGCTTCCCTTTTACCCCTTCTCCTCTCCTCAACTGCCTTTTACTTCCCTTCGATGCCCCTCTTCCTTCCCTTTTTTGCCACGGTTCTTTCCCCTCCCCTGTCAGATTCCTTCTTCATCAGCCCTTTACATCTCCAACCTATCACCTCCCACCTTCTCACTTCATACACTCTCACCTTGCCCACCCACCTTGCCCCTCAACTATCAGCTTGTACTCCTTCCATCCTGTCACCACCCCACATGCACAGATGGGCCTTCACCCAAGGTCAGGCTACCTCCAGGCCTCTGACCTCCAGATCATAGCCCTGGGTTCACAGATATTGAGCGTCCGATCTCTAGAATCACTAATTTTGGGGCTTTGAACTGTGTGCTTCGACCTCCGGATTCACCATCCACTGACATCAAACTTCTGACTCACTGACCTCGAGGCTTTGATTCCAGGGCTTGTCAATGACGAGCCTCCATTCAGGATCTGCCAATCAGACTTGTATTGCACCCTTGGACACAAAAGAGACTTCCAGGCATGCAGTTTAAAATAACGTCTTTATTTTCCTTTCTGGAAATACAGGAACACAAGCGCATCGGCTTACCCTGCATGCTGCCGGGCCGTCTCCCTCTTCTCCATCACGTGCGCACTACCGTGCCCCCAGGACCCCTCAGCTGCCCCAAGTGCCTGTATAAGCTTTGCCCCTTGTAACCATCAATTAACCTCCTAAAATATTACCGTTGCTAGTGCAACTGACCATTAACCAAATTGTGAATGAACAAACCAAAGCAATAAAAATAATATGAACATAAAATATAAGAAAATTAGGGGGGGGGGGATCCTGTGTCCATTAATTTGCTCCACATTACTATGGGTCCCACACTTGGGCCTCCAAACCCAGGACTCACTGACCTTAGTGATCCAATCCCAGGATGAGCCAACCTCGAGGATCACCAATCCTCATTCTCGGCGGCCCATAAACCTCATCGGGGAATCACTGACCTCCAATCTTAGAGTACTCTGAACTGAAAAAAATCACAGAACATCCTAATTACTGGTCCTTCTTTGTCACAAGGTCTATGTCCTGCAGCTCACTTCCCAACAACATTTTGGAGGGACATTCACAAGAAGGTACCATTAGTTGAAGATGACATCTCATCACCCCTCTCTTAAGGGAAATTTGGGATTGAGAATAGGGATGCCTCAATTCCAAGAAATGAATTTTAAAAATAAGTTGAAATCAAACATCATCACCCAATCCATTTGCTATTCGACCAATTGGAGTCTGCCATCATTTGTCTGACTTCCAGGTGTTCATTGGAAATACAGTGATCTATCATCACTGCTAATGGTAAGATCTCTTAATTCTCAGTGAATAGAACACATGCTCTACAACTGTCTGGATAAAAGTCATAATTTAATTGGATTACACTTCAAAAATGTAGAGGACTGACTTTATGCCAATACTATTCTTGAGGAAACCATTCCTTTATTTAACATGATATAAATCTGCACTTCTGGGATTTGCTACAAAACAGTATGAATGTGCCACATGATGATGAAAGAGATTAGGTCACAAGACAGGGAATGTTTTAAGGGTCAGTATAAGCTCTTTGGGCCAAATGGCCTTCTTCCCTGTCTTAAGAAAGTAAAAACTATGAAAATTGTGAACTGATGACTGCTTCAAAAAGTCATTCTACACATTTACCCTTGTTACCTTTAACGGGGAATACTGTCAACTAGAAGCACAAACAAACTAGTGACATGAGAACTTGGGTTATCCTATGGAGAGTGACCAACCTGATACCTTAAAGCAATTTCATCACCTTGAATTTACATGCCAAGATAATTTCCAATATTCATTTCATATCACTAATACTATAAGACATGGGAGCGGAATTCGGCCACTTGGCCCAGAGAGTCTGCTCCACCATTTCATCATGGTTGATTTATTAACGCTTTCAACCACATTTCATCTGTCAAAGTGCATGACCATACACTTCCTTGCACTATAGTCATAGTCATAGTCATACTTTATTGATCCTGGGGGAAACTGGTTTTCTATGTTCCATCTGCCACTTTTTTCAGTCACTGTCACATTCCTCCTCTGAAATTATCGCACAACAATTGCAGCAGTTCAAGAAGGCAACTCATCACCACCTTCTCAAGGGCAACTGGGGATAGGCAATAAATGCTGGCTTAGCTAGCAATGCCCACATCCCATAAATGAAAAAAAAATAAATAATCCTACCAACTTTTGACTTATTTGAACCAGCAAAGCTTGAAATCGCTTCAAGTTACTGGGCAGTCATAATATTATAGTCATATAGTTACAGTCCAACATGTCCAACACTTCAAAGGTTCAAAGGTACATTTATAGGCATCTGTTAGTCTCGTGAGACCATGGATTTGCGCCTTGTAAGGTTTCCAGGGCGCAGGCCTGGACAAGGTTATATGGAAGACCAGCAGTTGCCCATGCTGCAGGTCTCCCCTCTCCATGACACCAATGTTGTCCAAGGGAAGGGCATTCGGACCCATACAGCTTGGCACCGGTGTCATCGCAGAGCAATGTGTGGTTAAGTGCCTTGCTCAAGGACACAACACGCTGCCTCAGCCAAGGCTCGAACTAGCGACCTTCAGATCACTAGACGAATGCCATAACCACTTGGCCACGCGCCAACACAAAGGTACATTTAATGCCAGAGAAATGCATACAATATGCATCCTGAAATGTTTTTTCTCTACCAAGCCTATTTACTATCACTTATTCCTTGGCTTGGACATTCAAATACTCATCTACCTATGACTAGAGCTTTGACCAACGGCCAATCCGGACATTAGAGGTTTGGAGAGGAGGTGACTTCCTCTTCTTCTTCTTCTTTTTTGTTTTATGGTGGTTGGCAACCAGTTTTCAGTGCATTACCGCCACCTGCTAGACATGGTGTTCCAACCAAATGTGTCCTGGAGTTCTCTACTTTGGACAATCTAGTTCAGCCTGCAGTTCTCTATTAGCATCACTCTGTAGTTGCAATTCCTTGTGAATGCTTAATGCGCTCATTAGATAATGCTGCAAACTGCTATTCTTCCCTAATTATGTCACATGTTTTTGTGTAGTTGCATTACCTCAATTACATCACTTGTAAGACTAAAATTTTCATCTACATCACTTGTAAGACTAAGATTTTCATCTACGTCACTTGTAAGACTAAAATTTTCATCTACATCACTTGTAAGACTAAAATTTTCTTGTTAAAGAATAGTAATTATCGCACATTATACTTTTAAAATAGCTGTTTTTCCAAGTTTATCTGCTTTTTCATGTTTTCCTTTTCTTGGATCGTAGCCTGCAGTTGCTTACTGAGACCTCAGAGTTCTTCTTCATTTGCTTCCATGTTTTCATTTTATAATCTGAACGTAGAGAATTCACTTTGCAATAAATTCCTTTTCCTTTTGTATCCTTGTAATAATTTCCTCCATTTTCCAATCTCTTTCCAACTCACCGTTGTTCTTGTCGGGTACTTCTTTGTTGTTGGAGTTCTGCACATTTACCCTGGGCTTCAACCATAAAATCTGAAGATTTTCCTTAAATTCTGAAACATTTCTTAAATTCTTGACCATTTACGATAAATATACTGCCATTAGGATTCCATCTCCCCTGCCTGTGAACTGTTGGATCCTCCATTCAGCGTTTCTTTGATTTCTTCCCACCTAATTCCTTTAATACCAAGATACTCCTCTGCAGACTTGACGATAATTTTAATTTTCTCAGTTCTTTTGCTTGTTTGCGCTGATCAATTAATTGCATCCATCATAAAAAGCACGAACTCCTTTCTACGCATTAATAGTGTATCCTTATTTTTCATATTACAGCTCTCACAGTTCACCAGTTTATTATTCCCTGTATTTGTTTGCTTGACAGCCTTTTTTTCATCAAATTCTTTCACTGCCTCTGCATGACTGATTCCTTGAGTTACTTTTACATATTGTATCTCAGCCGCCTTCTTGCTATAAACGCACCCTCGATAAGCTGCGCTGTGTTCCTCGCACAATTGCAGCATTTCAGCCTAGCTCCCACTTCACATTTCCCATATTCGTGTTTTCCAGCGCATCTCCCACATCTTTGTTTTCCTCTGCAGACCGCCGCAATGTGCCCGAATTTCTGACATTTATAGCATCTTAAAGGTGGTGGTATATATATTCTAACCGCATAACACATATACCCTAAGTAAACGTTAGTCGGCAATCTCTCTTCATCAAAGTTAATCATTACCGATAAACTATCACACTTTTTCCCATTTCTTGTAA
Source organism: Mobula hypostoma (assembly GCF_963921235.1). Classification (NCBI taxonomy): domain Eukaryota; kingdom Metazoa; phylum Chordata; class Chondrichthyes; order Myliobatiformes; family Myliobatidae; genus Mobula; species Mobula hypostoma. The sequence goes on along the minus strand of NC_086101.1, from coordinate 184,195,130 downwards.
CTTTCAAACGTTTGGCCTCAATAATTTTTGCTCCTTTTATGTTCTGTTTAATCTCATCCATAGTAACTTTTGTTGGTATCCCCGAAATAACTCCTCTAGTCCACTTTCTATTGTTGGGTATTGAGCGTTGTACTTCTTTGTCACCTATTTTACTTAATCTTCTCACTTTGCCTTGCTGAGCACTATCCCGACAAATCACTAATAGTGATCCATTTCATAAAATCCTTGCCCCTTTAATCTCGCCTATAATTTTGTTGAGCACCTTCATCAAACGAATCGGGTTCCAATCACCAAATGACACCCTGTCTTCACTTAGTTTTCTAATTGCTTTAATCTCATCTTCTTTCCATTGTTTTGCTGTCCTGCTTTGATCATCCGCTGACTCCTCAGAGTTTGATATCCCATAGCTCTGCTTTCTTTTCTTCCTCTTTCCAGCCGACCTCCATCCTAGTTCACTTCCACTTTCGCCAAAAACTTCCTTCAACAGCTTGGCTCTTTCCTTGATGTTCTCTCTCTCTCCACCAGTCACAACTCAACTCTCTCTATCCACAACCCGGAGGGGACTTCAATCAGATCCATTAAATAAGAATAAAAGGCAGGGGTGGGTCACAGCAGTTGATGACCAGCGACCAATCGTCATTTGGGATTGATTAGCAATAGCAAGTTAGGGGAAGGCGGGGCAAGTGCAGTGGCCACCTTCTGAGTGGTGATCTTAAGACTTTAGCAAAGAGAGCTTCACTCAGAGAAAGCAAAGGAAAGAAAAGCTCAAGTTTTTTTCTTCTCTTCTTTGTACCTGCTCAGCTAGGACAGGAGAAATGCCTGGCATCTTATGGGATGCTCCTCTTACGGGATATGGGAAGGCAGGGAGACCTGCAGTCTCCCTGGCGACTACAACTGCGAGAAGTGCATCCAGCTGCAGCTTCTAACTATCTGCGTTAAGGAGTTGGAGCTGGAACTGGATGAACTACAGATCATGCGGGAGGTTGAAGGGGTGACAGACAGGACAAATAGAGAGGTAGTTACACCCAAGTTGCAGAACTCAGGAAACTGGGTGATAGTCAGGAAGGGCAAAGGGGTTAAGGAGCCAGTGCAGAGAGCCCGTGCGGCCTAGTACCCCTCAACAAGAGTTATATCACTTTAGATAATGTCGTGGGGAAAACCGAACAGAGGAAAGTCACAGTGGTTGGGTTTCTGGCACTGAATTTGCCTTTGTGACTCAGAAGAGAAAGGAAGGGCTGAGAAGAGGCACGCTATGGTGATAGGAGATTTGTTATTAGGGGAATGGACAGGAGGTTCTGTGGGTGAAAACAAGATTCCCAGATGGTATGTTGCCTCCTGGGTTCCAGGGTCCAGGATATTTCAGATCAGGTCCTCAGCATTTTTAAGTGGGATGGTGAACAGCCAGAAGTTGTGGTCCTTGTAGGTACCAATGACATGGGTAGGATGAGCGACCAGGCTCTGTATAGGGAGTTCAGGGAGTTAGGTCCTAAGTTGAAGGGCAAGTCCTCCAGGGTTGGGAACTCTGGTTTACTACTCATGTCACGTGTGAGTGAGGCCAGAACCAGGAAGTTCATGCAATTTAATACATGGCTAAGTGATGGTGAGAAGGAAGGGTATAGGATTTTTGGATCACTGGGCTCTTTTCCAATGAAGTACGGAAGTGATGTTTGGATCCTGAACTGGAGGGGGACTAATATCCTAGCAAGAAGGTTTATTATTGCTTCACAGTGGGACTTAAACTAGAGTTGCAGGAGGATCAAAAGATTGAGCATGGTGTGACTAGAGTCTTGAGCTGCCCATATTTAAATGCAAGAAGTATAGGAAAAGGCTGATAATAGTGCTGAAGATGGGGTAGGTGGTTTACAAGCAGGCAACGTGTAGAGAGGAGAGGCTGTCGACAGGGCAAAATTGCAGTCAACAGGATGAGTTGCAACGTAAAAGGTGGACAAAATCAAAAAGGGTGAATACAGGACTGAAGGTGTTGTATCTGAATGTGCCCTGTGTACAGAATAAAGCAGACGAATTTGCAGCACGATTGCAGATATGCAGGTATGATGTTATAGGTGTCTCTGAATCATGGTTGAAAGATTATAGCTGGGAGCTTAATGTCCAAGGATACACATTGTATCAAAAAGATAGGGAAGAAGGCAAAGGGAGTGGCGTTGCTCTGTTGGTTAAAAATGAAATCAAATCATTAGAAAGAGGTGACATAGGGTCAGAAGGTATTTGAATTATGGTGGATAGAGCGAAGCAACTGCAAGGGTTAAAAAGACCCTGTTGGGAGCTGTATACGGACCTGCAAACAGTAGTTAGGATGTGGCCGACAAATTAAAACGGTAGATATTAAATGCATGCCAAAAGGACAACGTTACAATAGTCATGGGGGTCTTCAATATGCAGGTAGATTGGGAAAATCAGGCTGGTGCTGGAATTTCCAGTCTGCCTACAAGATGGCTTTTTAGAGCAGTTCACGACTGAATCCACTGGAGGATCGGATATTCTGGATCGGGTGGTGTGCAATGAATAAGAATTGATTAAAGAACTTAGAGTAAAAGAACCCTCGGGCAAAGTGATCATAATATGATCAAAATGGAGTCACCTATTTCTCCCTTATTAGGGAGAAAGAGAATCTGCGGTATGTCAAATGCCGGGTGTAATGCGAAGTCTTTGGGGTAACTGCATGTCTGTGTCTTTGCTTTTGCCTGTTGCTTTGCTCATGCTTGAGTGCTTGGTGATGGTGTCAACACTTGCTTTTTCTTTGCCGGTGGGGGGAGGGAGTGTTGCTGCTCGCTGACTCTTCCGCAGGGGAGGAGGGAGTTGGAGTGGACTTTAGGGTTCTAATGTTTATCTGTCGTTCATTCTTTGGGGCACTTCGCCGTTTTCGTGGATGTTTGTGAAGAAAAAGTACTTCAGGATGTATATGTATACATTTCTCTGACATTAGATTGGATCTTTGAACCTTTGAAATTGCACCGCTGAAGTTCAGCCTGAACTTCAAGAAGGAGAAGCTAATGTCAGATGTATCCATATTACCGTGGAATAAAGGGAATTACAGAGATATGAGGGAGGAGTTGGCTAGAATTGATTGGAAAGAATATTAGCAGAGAAGACAGCTGAGCAGCAAAGCGTGTGGTCATGAACTTTGGTAGAAGAAATGAAAGGGTTGACTATTTACTAAATGGAAAGAAAATACAAAAAACTGAGAAGCAAAGGGACTTGGGAGTTCTTGTGCAAGATTCCCTAGAGGTTAATTTGCAGGTTGAGTCTGTGGTGAGGAAGGCAAATGCAATGTTAGCAGTCATTTCAAGAGGACTAGAATATAAAAACAAGGATGTAATGTTAAACCTTCATAAAGCACTGGTAAGGCCTCACTTGAAGTATTGTGAGGATTTGGGCCTTTTACCTTAGAAATCATGTGCCGAAACTGGAGAGGGTTCAAAGGAGGTTCACGAGAATGATTCCAGAGTTGAGTGGCAGCTTTTCTATTGGTTAGCCACCTGGTGTCCACTTTCAAATATCCTGGGTACATAGAGAGTACATGTGGGAGGTTCTCTGTCTCCCCTTTTGTTTAAGGCAAGCAGTACACATGGCCATTGGGAAGGTATGCTCTGCGTGCACTTTCATCTAAGGATGTTTGTTGAATAGTCAGGTTCGTAGTTTCTGTAACTTGAGGAACATGAATGATTGGTTGGATTTTTACTGCTTATAAATAAATGATTAATATACTGAAATTCAAAGTCTGTACTTTCTGTCTCTCTTTCTAGTTCTGTGAACCTGACTCAACATTACAGTGGCATGTGCAAAATGCTGGTGGAAAGGAATAAACAGCTGACGCTGATGAAGGATCTGGGCCTGAAACTTCAACTGTTTATTGCTCTTCATAGAAGCTGCCTGACCCGGAGAAATTTCTTTAGTATTTTGCTTGTGTTATTCTGGTTTTCCAGAATCTTGTGTTTCTCCTCTGGGGAAAGGTTTCCTGATATATATACCGACCACAACTCATTGCTACACACTCTACCCATGTCAATGCAAGTAATTCCAACTCATGTTTATATAACTGGAACTTGGAATTTTAAAAATAAATGCAAATTTGCATGAACTTAATCCATGGGTACCACTATACCTTTAAAAAAATTAAAAGGCAAGTGAATACCATCGTTTAATTTCTGAGGTTAATTTAGCCAATAGGTATCACTGCAGCTTTTTAATCTGACCTAGCACAATCCTCGGTCTGTTGACAATCCTGTTGACATAAAGCAAAGCATTTCACTGCATGCTTTGATGTTTTAATGTGTATGTGACAAATGAAGCTAATCTTTCATTAAATCTTTATACCTTTTAAACTTTAAAAGGACTGGTGTGTGTGTTTGTGTGTTCTCCCATCAAGAAAACCATTGACATGTCACTATTGATTCACTTTCTGCATTCCCGTTTAGACTTCTTCCCTGCAAATCTTGGTGCTGTCAATGATGAGCATGGTGAAAGATTTTACTGTCTGGTATGTTTGGTGGGGGGGGGGGAGCCGGGGAGGCTACTGCACAGGACTGGAAGAAACTGCAGAGGGTTGTAAATTTAGTCGGCTCCTTCTTGGGTACTAGCCTACAGAGTACCCAGGACATCTTTAGGGAGCGATGTCTCAGAAAGGCAGCGTCCATTATTAAGGACCTCCAGCACCCAGGGCATGTCCTTTTCTCACGGTTACCATTAGGTAGGAGGTACAGAAGCCTGAAGGCACGCACTCAGCGATTCAGGAACAGCTTCTTCCCCTCTGCCATCTGATTCCTCAATGGACATTGAACCTGTGAACACTACCTCACTTTTTTAATATACATCATTTCTGATTTTGCATGATTTTTAATCTATTCAATATACATATACTGCAATTGATTGATTTTTTTTCCTCTATATAATGTATTGCATTGAACTGCTGCTGCTAAGTTAATAAACTTCACGTGCTGGTGATAATAAACTTGATTCTGATTCTGATTCTCAGAACATTGTGGTCATGGAGAAACAGTATCAGGGCAACAGGAATCCATCAATGCTGGCTGATTATTGTTGGACACAAGCAAGAAACATCAGATACTGAGTACAAGTGAAAATCACCAAGAATACATTTTTAGTTTATTGCAAAGCATTAGCACCATTATGAAATTAAATGCATTATATTCAATAAAAGCTAATTTCTTGTTTCTCCTATTTCCTATGTGATACAAGTAATCTGAAATTATATTTATGTTCAGCTTCAAGCAGTCTATCATAACAGAAGCAAATTTCTGAGGAAGCTATACATTCGAAGAAGCTTGCTGTCCAGTGTAATGAACCAATTACCAAATAATCACTCTTAGTACCTAGCTTTCACCAACTTGGACAAACATACCCAGGATTCTTTGAAGATTAATATTGCTAAATATCCAAATGTGTGCCCATTACATCAAAACTCAATGCTCCAGTTGGAGCAGTACTTTACAGATTTCCTTGACACTCATTGGAGTTTTGTACTTAGTCTCACTGGTCATTTCAAATATTTGCTCGGAATTTCAAAGTTCAAAGCAAATTTATTATTTAAGTGTGTGTATATGTCATCATATACTACCCTGAGATTAATTTTTGTAGGCATTCACACTGGAACAATGATATACAATAGAATCAATGACAAACTTTACACAAAGACTGACAAGCAACCAATGTGCAAAATAAGACAACCTGCCGAAATACAAAAAAAGGAAAAATAAATCATATTGAGGACATGAGTTGTAGCATCCTTGAGTCCATAGCTTGTGTAATCCATTTGGAGTAGAGGTGAGTGAAGTTATCCACACTGGTTCTGGAGCCTGATGGTTTGAAGGGTAATAACTGTTCCTGAACTGGAGATGTGGGACTTAAGGCTCCTGTACCTTCATCACAAGATGGCACCAGCAAGAAGAGATGGGGGGAGGGGTCCTCGATGATGGATGCTGCCTTCTCGAGGCAGCTCTCCTTGTAAATGTGTTCTATGGTGGGATGGCCACCATGCAACTATAGAAATTTATTAGCTTTAGATGACATACTGAATCTACACAAACTTATTTCAGGAGCTCAGGAGGTTCTTGGAAGTTGAAAAGCAACTGGGTCAATTTTTGTCTCAAAACTAAAAGAAAGCAGTAAGGATCTGACAAAAATCCAAGAGCTGTGTTGTTGAAAATATTACCATAAGATAAAGGAGCAAAATTAGGCCATTTAGCCCGTTGACTTTGCTCACCATTTCATCATGGCTGATCCATTTCCATCTTAACCCTATTCTCCTGCCTTCTCCCTGTAACCTTTCATGCCTTGACTAATCAAGAGCCTATCAACCTCCACCTTAAATATACCCAATGACCTGGCCTCCATGGCCCGTGGCAACATATTCCACAGATCCACCACTCTCTGGCTAAAGAAATTCCTCCTATCGAAGTTCTAAACGAACGTCCCTCTATTCTGAAGCTGTGCCCTCTGGTCCTAGACCCCCCAGTATAGGAAACATCCTCTCCACATCCACTTTATTTAAGGCCTTTCAACATTCAATAGATGTTAATGAGATGCCCCTTCATTCTTCTAAATTCCATGAGTACAGGCCCAGAGCCATCAAACACTTCCTAGGATCATTCCTAGGATTATTCTTGTGATAAGGAGCCCAAAACTGTTCACAATACTCCAAGTGAGGCCTCACCAGTGCCTTATTAGTCTCAGCATTACATCCTTGTGTTTATATTCTCTAGAAGAAGAAAGCCCTGAACTCCGAGTGGAGTCATTGGGACGCCGTCATGACGGCGTTTCTTTAGCAGGCTTTCTTACTTTTACGAGGCCGAGTTGCTAGCTCGACACTCAACCCAGCACGGATGGAAAGTGTGCAAGGGAGCCAGCTGGATTCAAACTCGGGAGCCTTTGCTCCAAAGTCCAGGGCTGATGCCACTACGCCACCAGCCAGCTGTTTATATTCTAGTCCTCTCAAAATAAATGCTAAAATTGCATTTGCTTTCCTTATTACAGACTCGACCTGCAAGTTAACCTTTAGGGAATCACGCATGAGAACTCCCAAGTCCCTTACTTCACAGATGACCTCACCTGCTTCCTCAACATCACCTCCCTGAACAATACGGGACAGCAGTGCCCTCCACTTCCTAAGGAGACTGAGGCAAGTGAGGATTTCCCTTCCCCCATGTTAACTGTATTTTGAGGACATCCTGCCAAGCTGCATTTCCATCTGGTATGGGAGCAGTCGAGCATCGGACCAGAAGTCACTACAAAGGACTGTGAGAATGGTTGAGAGGATCAAAAGGTTCTCCTACCATCCATCGGAAACATTAATTGGGGACGCTGCACACGCAGGGCCCTTAGTATTATCGAGGATCCCACCCATCCATCCAGCATCCTCTTTGATTTTCTACCATCAGGCAGGAGACTACGATGCATAAAAACAAGAACAGTCAGGATGGAAAACAATTTCTTCCTTCAGGTCATTTGGCTTCTGAACTCCCTGCAGCATCGCATTCAAAGTATACTACAGTGTTTTACACCCTGGTCCGTCAAAGCATTATATCATTTGACGGCATATAGTTAAATGACAATAAACTTGACTTGATTGGGGGAATGACAGCTTCTTTACAACAGACTCATTTCATGGCTTGTCTCTAGTTAGTTATTCTTTTTCAAATCATGATGTTTATTTTTAGCCAGAGTTACAGCTGACAGATGGAATTTCTTCTCAATTCAGCAAAGCACATTGCAAATGGGACTAATGTATGCAGTCTTTCAGAGTGTGGAACAGGTTTCCATACAGATTTCTTGTGAAGTGATGAATCACTGTTGTATTAAGCATCTTACGAAGACAAACTGCTGGGGGAGCTCGGCAGGTCAAGCAGCATCTGTGGAGGCAAAGCCATAGTCTGTGAAGTTTATTGCAGGACCGGTGATGCAGGTTCAATTTTTGCCACGGCGTGTTCGGAGTTTTTATGCCTTACCCATATTTGCATGGGTTTCTTTCAGGTGCTCCGATTTCCTCCCACAGTCCAAAGACGTACTGGTTGTTAAATTAATTAGTCATTGTAAATTGTCCGGTAATTAGGCTACAATTAAATCGGGGGATTGCCAGGCAGCGTGGTTTGAAAAGCTGGAAGGGCCTACTCTGTGCTGTATCCCAATAAATAAATAAATAAATTAATTAATTTACTTTGCTAGTCAATGATTTGAGTCTTAACACAGCATCAAGTCCTAATGCTGACTGTGGAGAGTTTGTCCATTGTCTCTGTGACTGTGCGTGTGAGAACCCCTGGGCGATCCATTTATGCAGATGTAAATCTCGTACATGCTGGTTTTTTAATTGGCCACTGTAATTGCCCCTGGTCTGAAGCTGGATGGTAGAATTTAAGTGGAGTTGTTGAGAATGTGAAGAGAGAAGACACAGCAAAAACTAATAGGGGATTGGGATTGCCTTCCTTCTGTATGGTAAAGAAATATGGAAATATCTGTTACATAGAATATTTTAGTAGCTCAGTAGAGACCACAGCATTAACTTCTACAGTATGAGAACAAAAATGAGTTACTGCTATGGGAATAGAATACAGAAGACTGCGGGGAACTGAACAGATGAAAGGTTCTTAGTAAGATTGTTTCCACTGCAAAATTTATTTATCTGATGAATCAACAACAAGTGGTAGTCAGAGTGGAGATTATCACCAGAGAACAAATAAAACAGCAGATGCTTGAATTTGAAACAAGAATAGAAATATCAGAACATTTCAGTCAGTCTCTGGAAAGCCGAGTCTCCGGAAAGGGAAATTTTTCAGGTCAGGGACCTTTCCTCAGAACTCGAGGGAGAGCGGAGAGTTTTCAACGCAGAGCTGTTATGAGGAGTGTGGCTAAAAACGAAAGACTATGTGGAAATAAGTACTTTTGACTGAACGAGTTAAGGATAACAGAAGCAACACACGTCAAATGCTGGAGGAACTCAGCAGGTCATGCAACATCTGTGGAAGTGAATAAACAGTCAATGTTTTGGGCTGAGACACTTTTCAAGAGTTATAGAAGAATTTAACATCACAAAATTTAATCCTACGGTGAGTCAAATAGGGATAGAACATAGAATAACAGGGAGGATGTTAAAGAATGCTATGAAATCTAAAGACTTATTGTGATACAGAATGCTGTTGCTTGTTTCTATTGTTACATGATTTGTGTTCTTTTCGCTTTCTCTGAGCATTGCATGTTGGTCTTTATCCTATTTTGCTTAATTGGGTTCTTTCGAGTTTCTTGTTTTGTGGCTGCCTGTAAGCAAACAAATCTCAAGGACATCATCATCATAGCTTGTCACACCAAACAGCCAGGCACTCTAGTGTTGTTTGGTTGAGGTTGAGCAGGTCAGTGTCAGCTAAATCAGGTGAGATTGGGGAGTTGCGCAGAACGTGTTTGATGTTCTGCACCCTTTCGCCACACTCACAGGATTCACTGGTCTTTAAACCCCACTTCACTATATTGTTTCCCATCCTACAATCTCCCGCTCTCGCTCTGTTGAGAGTGCATCACTTCCGTCTGTCAAGCAGTACCCCGTCTGGTAACATTTCTGTGGGGTCTTGCACTGTATTGTTTGGTGGGGTTCTGGCTTCTGTTCATTGCCAGAGGTCAGTCCTGTATGTTTGGGGGGATGTTCCATGTGGTAGTTCCTCTACTGTAGCAAAGTTTTTCCTTGATTTTAGGCGGTTGGAAACTGGCACATAGTGATGTAGTGGGTGCCGTGGATCCGAGTTCTGTTTACCTTTTTCAATTTCTGTTGTAGTGTGTCTTCGGATCTCGGGGCGAGCAATGCCTGCAAGTCTGTAAATGATGTTAGTGGGTGTGGGGCGCAGTGTGCCTGTGATTATTCGGCAGACTTCGTTAAGCAATGGGTCTATTTTCTTCACATGGGCTGATGTGCCCCACACAGGTGCACAGTATTCTGCAGGTGCATAGCAGAGTGCTAGGGCAGTTGATCTAAGTGTGTGAGCATTAGCTCCCCATTTCATGCCTGCTAATTTTCTCAAGAGAGAATTGCGAGAGCCAACTTTCCTTCAGAGTTTTTGGATGTGGATGGCAAGTGAGAGTGTCCTATCCAGTGTCATGCCCAGGTAAATTGGAGTTGGATGGTGTTCGAGCTCCTTTCCACACCAGAAGATCTTGAGTTTCCAAGCTGCTTCTCGATTCCTCAAGTGGAATGCACGCACTTGAGTTTTTTGATGGATTTGGGTTCAGAGACCATATTTCATAATGCTGCTCCATTGCTTCGAGGACTGCTGTAAGTCGTATTTCAACTTCCTGGGAGGAGTTAGCTTGAGTTGCTGTGCATAGGTCGTCTGCATAGATAAACCAGCGTGTGTTAGGAAAGGTTGGTTGGTCATTTGTGTAGACATTAAGTAGTAGAGGTGCCAGGACTGATCCCTGTGGTAGTCCGTTCTCAAGGTAATATAACTTATACATTCTTTGATAATAAATGTACTTTGAATAGAGAAACCTTGGGGCTCAAACAGATTGTGCTGGGGGCAGCCCGCAGGTATCACCAGACTTCTGACACAAAGATAATATAGCCATAACTCACTGACCCTTATTGCTACACTACCATGCCACCCACGGTCTGAAGGGGCTGATTGTGCTGTACTATTCTATGTTCTATGATGTGCTTGCCTTCATAGGTCTTGGGGTAGAATATAAAATGTAGAACTTTGACCCAAAATATCAAGAATTCCTCCCCCCCCCCACAGATGCTACTCAACCAGCTGAGTTCTTCCAGTTGAATGTTCGTTGATCGTTGGAACATCATGTTGTAACTTTAGAAAACAGAAGATTGATTACCCTTCCAATATCGGATGCACAATATGATAGGAGGAATGTTCTTGCAGTGGAAAAGCATAGAGGAGATTCATCAGGACTTTACTTGGGCTAGTTGACTTTAGTTAAGTGGTGAGATTAGATAGGGTGAGCTTGCTTTCCCTGGAGTTGAGATGTGACCTGATAGAGTTAGATAAAATTATAAGAGGTATAGAGAGAGAGTGTGTCAGAATCTTCTTCCCATACCAGGTTTAAGGTGAAAAGTAGGATTTTTTAAAAGGATTTTAAGAAAAAAGGTTTTTTTTTAACACTGTGTTTGAGATATTTAGATGTGCACTTGAGTGGGAAGGGCACTGATAGATGTAATCTAATATAGCCAAATGGGATTTATGTAGAGGCACAAAAAAGGTCAGCATATATGCAATGGGCCAAAAGGCCCATTTTTTTGTTGTTCTGTGCAACTCTTTGACAGACTGGTAATAAGGAATATTTTAAAGAGATGGGGAAAGAACGGACACAAGCATCATGGGATCATGGGAAATGATGTGAGAGCAGTTTAAATAAGGCTGGAAAAATCAGAGTTCATTCCAGAAGCTTGTTATAGGTAAGCTAGAGAATTGGTTTATTATTGTAACATGCACTGAAAAGCTTGTCTTGCATACTGTTCATACAGATCAATTCATTACCACAGTGCATTGAGGTAGTTCAAGAAAAAAACAATAATAGAATGCAAGATATAGTGTTACAGTTGCAGAGAAAGTACAGTGAATCCTCTGCAACTAGATCCATGACTTCTTCACTAGAAAACCACAGTCAGTGTGGATTAGCAATAACATCTCCTCCTTGCTGTCAAACAACACCAGCACACCTCAACGGTGCATTCTTAGCCCACTGCTCCACTGTTCCTACACTCATGACTGCATGGGTAGACACAGATCAGACACCATCTGTAAATTCATCGCTGCTGTTGGCTGAATCTCAGATGATGATGGGGAGGCAGACAGGAATGGGATAGATCAGCTGGATGAGTGGTGTGACAACACCCTCGCACTCAACATCAGCAGAACAAAAGAATTGATTCTGCAATTCTGAAAGTTGAAGGCAGGAGAACACACACAGCGGTCTTTGTCAGCAGTGGTAAGGGCGAGCAGCTGAAGTTCCTGAGCATCAGACATCTCAGAGTGTCTTTCGTGGGCCCAACACAGCGATGCAGTCGTGAAGAAGACTTGCCGGTGGATAGACTTCATTAGGAGATTAAGGAGATGTGGTATGTCACCAAAGACGCTAACATATTTCTACAGATGTACCACTGAGAACATTCTGACTGGTTGCATCACCACCTGGTATGGAAGCACCAATGTCCAGGATCTGAAAAAGCTACAGAGTGTTGTAAACTCAGCCAGCTCCATCATCGGCACTGGCTTCCCTATCATCAAGAACATCTTCAAAAGGTGCTGCCTTAAGGAGGTAGCATTCAGCTATACTACTGCCACAAAACAGCAAATAAAACAACATACAGTACTGTGCAAAAGTCTCAGGCACCACACACACACACACACACAGTACTGTATTTGTCAAAGTGGAGTGGAAAGTGAGTTTGTAAATCTGGCGGGAGTAATGGATGCTGGTGTTGACAAGGGTGGAGCGCTGCAGAAGTTGTGTGGGTCAGGCGACAGAGAAGGAATGCTAGGAGTGGGGTGTGGCCTGGGTGCAGACACACCCAATCATGAAATTTGTTTTTCTTTTCTGGCAGCAGTACAGTATATATAAAATTACCACAGTACAGTGTAAAAATCTTAGGCACCCTGGCTATATATATATGTGCCTAAAACCTTTGCACAGTACTGCATGTCCATGATAAAAAAAACCTGATTCTGATTCTGATTCATTGTGGGTAGACAGTGGTGTGCAAGGTCAGAACAGGTAGTTTGTGAGGTCAAGAGTTCATTCTTATGATACATTTACTAATCTTATAACACTTGGGAATCTGTCCTTGAGCCTGGTCATATGTGCTTTTTGGAAGATCAATTATTCTATTATGTCTATAGTAACCATGATGCCAAATTAATTTGTGTGCAGTTTTTTGGTGGGGGGCAGTGTTGATGTTCTTGCCATTTGCACAATTTGTCTTTTGCCATTTTCTGCATGGGGTTGGGATTGATGTTGCCATTTGCATGATTTGTTTTCTTTTGTGTTGGGGGGGTTGTTGACCTTTAACAACCTCCATGATTTTCTTTGTTTTGTGGCTACCCGGAGAAGACAGATCTCAGAGTTGCATACTGCATACACACTTTGATACTAATAAGCAAACCCTAATCAATGGACCTGACTGCACATTGTATCTCTTTTTAGCCTCAGTATACAAGAATATCCTTTTAGAACAGAGATAAGGGGGAGTTTCTTTAGCCAGAGGGTGTTGAATCTGTGGAATTCATTGGCACAAGTGGCTGTGGAAATTAAGGCATTGGGTGTATACAGTATAAAGTGGAGGTTGATAGATTCTTCATTAGTATTGGTATCAAGGGCTAAAGGCAGGAGAATGGGGTTGAGAGGGATAATAAATCAACCATGATGGAATGGCGGAGCAGACTTGATGTGCTGAAAGGCCTAATTCAGCACCTATGATATGCTTTTATGGTCTTTATATTCTGCTTGTTTATATTTCTGTATAAGTGCCTCTTAAACGTTCCTCCTATTTCTCACATCCTCCTGAATAGTGGTGTAGCCGTGAGTGCTCGCTTGGACCCTAATAATACATGCCTTTTCATTGGCTAATAATGCATGCCTTTTCATTGGCTACTTGGAACAATCCATGTTCCAAACCTACACCGGCAATGCTCCACAACTCTTTCCCCATAACCTTGATGATCACATCGGTGCTACTTCCTGCACCCGTGCTGAGCCTGTCAACTTCACCAGCTTCATTTTCAACTTCCACCCTGCCCTCAAATTCATTTGGTCCATCTCTGACACCTCTCTCCCCTTTCTTGATCTCTCTGTCTCCTTCTCAGTAGCCATATTATTCATTGGCATCATCTACAATCCCATTGTCTCCGGCAGTTACCTCAGCTACAGTACTTCCCATTCTGCCACAACTGCCACAACGTAATTCCCTTTCCTCATTTCCTCTGTGGCTGCTACCTTGTGACAACCAAGATGTATCTAAAAAGACCAAGGTAGCATGTCTGAATGACTGGCGTCCTGTCACACTCACGTCAATAATACACAAACGCTTTGAGAGGCTGGTCAAGGATTACATCTGCAGCATGCTACCACCCACAATGGACCCCCTACGATTCGCCTACTGACACAACCAATCGACAGATGACGCAATAGCCACAGCTCTGCACACCGTCCTTACACATCTGAAGAAGAAGGATGTTTATGTGAGAATGCTGTTCTTGGACTACAGTCCAACACTCAACACCGTAATTCCCTCCAGGCTTGACAAGAAGCTCAGAGACCTCGGCCTTCACCCTGCCTTGTGCAGCTGGATCCTGGACTTCCTGTCAGATTGCTGGCAGGTGGTAAGAGTGGGCTCCCTCACCTCTGCGACTCTGACCCACACACAGGAAACCCCCAGGGCTGTGTTCTAAGCCCCCTCCTTTACTCTCTGTATACCCATGACTGTGTCGTCACCCACAGCTCCAATCTGCTAATTAAATTTGCTGACGACACTACATTCATTGGCCTTATCTCAATTAATAACAAGGCAGCCTACAGAGAAGTCATCACCATGACACAATGGGGTCAAGAAAACAAACTCTCCCTCAATGTCGCAAAAACAAAGGAACTGGTTGTAGACTACAGGAGGAATGGAGACAGGCTAGCCCCTATTGACATCGATGGATCTAGGGTTGAGAGGTGAGTAACTTTAAGTTCCTCAGCGTGCACATCACCGAGGATCTCACATGGTCTGTACATACTGGCTGTGTGGTGAAAAAAGCACAACAGTACCCCTTGCACCTCAGACAGTTGAAGAAGTTTGGTGTGGGCCCCCTAGTACTAAGGACTTTCTACAGGGGCACAATTGAAAGCATCCTGACTGGGTGCATCACTGCCTGGTATGGAAACTGTACTTCCCTCAATCGCAGGACTCTGCAGAGAGTGGTGCGGACAGCCCAGCACATCTGTAGATGTGAACTTCCCACTATTCAAAACATTTACAAATACAGGCGTGTAAAAAAGGCCTGGAGGTTCATTGGGGACCCAAGTCACCCCAACCACTATCTATTCCAGCTGCTACAATCCGGGAAATGGTACTGCATCATAAAAGCCAGGACTAACAGGCTCTGGGACAGCTTCTTCCACCAGGCCATCAGACTGATTAATTCATGCTGACACATCTGTATTTCTCTGTTACATTGTTGTATATAGTATTTATTATAACTTACTATAAATTGCACATTGCACATGTAGATGGAAATATAACATAAAGATTTTTATTATTCATGTATATGAAGGATGTAATAAAGTCATTTCAATTCAATTCAATCCAAGATGTCCTCCTTTTCCAGAAAATGGCACGGCTATTCACCTTCTCATCTACTCAGCATCCACAACCCCTTTGACAGAAAATTCCACCGATCCCTGGATAAAGAACTTTGCTTCACTCGGGTAGTATTTTACAGTCATAAATCGATACAGCATGGAAACAAACCTTCTGGCCCAGAGACTGCACTGACCATCAACCATCCATTTACATTAATCCTTTGCTGTTCCCAATTTGTTCTCTGCACATTCCTGTGAACTTCTTCCAGATGTTGTCACTCATTTGCACACCTGGAGGCGCTTGCAAGAGGACCACAACCTTGCCGTTGGGTTTGGAGACTCACACACCTCAATGAACTGGAGAGATATCCTGGCTGGAATCAAAGCCTTATGCTGTGGCTCTTGATTAGATTAGATTAGATTATGAGGACACGCAGTCCTCTTTTATTGTCATTTAGTAATGC
Source organism: Mobula hypostoma (assembly GCF_963921235.1). Lineage (NCBI taxonomy): Eukaryota > Metazoa > Chordata > Chondrichthyes > Myliobatiformes > Myliobatidae > Mobula > Mobula hypostoma. Next base: position 184,179,357 of record NC_086101.1, on the reverse strand, counting down.
ATGCATTAAGAAATGATACAACGTTTTTCCAGAATGATATCACAGAAACACATGACAAACCGATTTAAAAACTAACAAAAACCACATAATTATAACATATAGTTACAACAGTGCAAAGCAATACAGTAATTTGGTAAGAACAGACCATGGCACGGTAAAAGTCTCAAGGTCTCTTGAAAGTCCCAAAATCTCATGTAGACGGTAGAAGGAAGAGAACTCTCCCTGCCATGAGCTTCCAGCGCAGCAAACTTGCCGATGCAGCACCCTGGAAGCACCCGACCACAGTCCGACTCCGAGTCCGTCCGAAAACTCCGACCCTCCGACCAGCTCTCCGACACCAAGCACTGAGCACCACCTCTGCTGAGCGCTTCGACCCCGGACCTGGCAACAGGCAATAGGCAAAGCCAAGGATTTGGGTCCTTCCCCTCTGGAGATTCTCGATCGCACAGTAGCAGCAGCAGCGAAGCAGGCATTTCAGAAGTTACTCCAGGTGTTCCTCCGTGCTTCTCACGGCTGTCTCCATCAAATCAGGATCATGCACGGCCCCTAGTTACACATACGATATCATTCGGAATGGCCGTGTGTGCTGCGTCGCGCCGCCATCTCCTCCTCCCTCCTCACCCATGCCAAACAGGTCAGATAGAGACCAGACCAAGAGTGGTCCATTGGTCCTCCAGGTTTGTGGTTCAGCTCAGGGCTGCCGACTCTGACTAGTAAAACAAAATTGTTGCAGAAACAGCAATGAAGAATCCTACATCCGAGTGCAACGATATTCCTGAGTCTCCACCTGGGACTTGCATGACTACTAGTTGTGAAAACGCAGAGGAAGCTACTAACAGGATGAAGGAAGCCCTGAACACCACCAGAGATGGAAGACCTTCATTGCTGCCCTAAACACCAGCAGTGTAATGGGTAGTAAGAAGAAGAATTAACCCACTAATCTGTGTATGTTTGGAATGTGGAAAGAAACCGGAGCACCCAGAAGAAACCACACACAGTGATCGGAAAAACATGCAAACTCTACACAGATAGAAGGTCAAAATGGAACCCCCAGATTGATGGAGCAACTCTACCAGCTGTGCCATTGTGCCGTGTTTTCTGGGCATCTTCCCCAAAGATCCCGCATGCCTGGAGCCTTTATATTCCTTGGAATTTTCAGCTGAATCCGACAATGACAACTTATTTATCATATTTGTTTTGTGATGATAAGTAGCTCAAAGGTACTGGTGGTATTTTTTTGAACAATTCGCTTTTCAAATCCAAACTTCTTATCCGTCGCCTCTTTCCTGGTCTCGACTGTCTACTTATCATCTCTCAATGGAGGAACCAATTATGGCTGCAGGCATTAATGTTGCTAGGCAACTTCCCTTCCAACAAAATGGCTTTTGTGGATTTTTCTCTGTTTTCCTTTACTTGAGTTTTAAAAGGAGGATGTTTCTTGGTAAATTTTTATTTCATGTTGCTTGATTGTCATTGAAAATGCCAAACAGTTTGGCTTGTCCGTCCAGCACTTTAGTACTATTCTAGAGGTCAGCTGATTCTATGAAAGGGTATTCCAAGGTCCAGAGAAAACTGTAAGGTGCTACAGAAAGAGAGATCAGCAATAGCAGTGAGGCAGGCTAACGAGTCAACAAGAACATGGTAATTCACTTCACACTTTTTGAAGAGTTGCTAGGGATTATATTTCTAGAGGCATTTATAGCCAGCTAGAAATAAAAGCCTTGTATTTTAGTAACAGCTGCTTACTGTTATTCAGTTCTGTTTCCTCCCACCTTCAGTCTGGCCAGAGGCAAAGGACTATTCCTCCAAGCTCTGGAAAACCCAGGTGTCCTGAAACCAAACCGATTCAAAAACAACATAAAATTCATGCTGGCATCTCAGCTTCTGAATCTAAAAACTACCACGGTAGCAATTCACACTGTTTTACTCTTGATATGAATGAATTGCAAGCATCCTTTCAGAAGTGTGAGAGGATAAATAATTTCCTCTTCTTCCTTGGTTCTAACCCTGTGGCTCACCTGAGACTGCTCCTTCCCCGCGTCTTCAACCAGCACACATTCTTGTGGTGGTTACTGATTTACTCATTTATTTTGGGCAATAGTCAAATTTCTTCTGCATGTCGGGACCTCTCACCTCTGAGTGGGAAGGACATGGGTTCAGTGGTCATTGTGGGGATTTGAATGCAAAGCCTCTGCAGGCAACTCAAAGGACTACAGGCTTACCCAGGCCTGACCTTTGGATGTGCAGAAATATGGACGAGCTCCCACAAATGCTATTGAAATGAGAGTGTTTAAAATAATGTTTAATTAATATATTAATAAAAAATTAACATTATTAATTATCTACTCTCTACTCTCTCTACACTCATAACTGTGTGTCTAGACATATAACCAGGTCCATTATGGGTACAGCAATCCCCAACATCTTCAAGAGGCAGGATCATTAAGAGGGTGGCATCCATCATTAAGGACCCTCAATATCCAGGGCATGCCCTCTTCTCAAAACTAGCATCAGGGAGGATGTACACGGTACAGGATCCTGAAGACCCACACACAACATTTTAAGACCAGATTCTTCCCCTTTGCAATTGGGATTAAGAACAGTGCATGAACCCACGAACTCGACTCTAATATTCATCTTTTGCACTATTTATTCAATTCATTTTATTATTTATAATATTTTCTATGTCTTGCAATGTACTGCTGCCACAAAACAAAAATTGTCACAACCTGTCAGTGATAGTAAAATGAGATGAAATGAGATAGTAAAATGAGAGTAAAAGATGATAGCATGCTGAGATGCCAGCATGCCAGCAGTGATAGTAAACTTGAATCTGATTCTAAAATATTATTAATATTATCAATATTATAATATTTACTTCAAAGGTACATTTAATGCAGAGAAATGTATACAATAAACATCCTGAAATTCTTTTTCTTCACAAACATCCACAAAAACAGAGGAGTGTCCCAAAGAATGAATGGCAGGTAAATATTAGAACCCTAAAGCCCCCCCCCAGCTCCCCCACCCACGCATAAGCAGCAAAGCAATGATTCCGTCTCCCCCACCAGCAAAAAAAGCATCAGCGCTCCCCACCGAGCACTCAAGCGTGAAGCAAAGAATCAGTAAAGACACAGACTTGCAGTACCCCAAAGACTACTTGTTCACCCAGTAATTCAACATACCACAGGCTCTCTCTCTCTCTTTAATAAGGGAAAAAAAGATGTCCCCATTTCACAGTGAGAGAGGAGACATAACAAAGAACTCGCTGATTTACGCTGTTAAAAGTCTGTTGCACCGCTTTTTCCAGGATCTGTTTCCCAAAGAACTCGAGACTGTGGATATGCAGCCAGCAGTCAGATTGCTGCTTTCGATCTTCTGTGCACACCCATGACACACGAATTTCTTGCAGAGGGTCTGACCTCGAGTCCACCCGCCTCCAGAGCCATGAAATCCCGCAACCCTAAAGGCGCACTGGTCTCCTTAGACCATGTCCTTGGTATATCGAATAGCGGCCAGTCGTGAGACCCTGAGAACGGATCCCATTCCCGCAAAGTACCAATGTCAGCAGTAACTCCAGGTCAGGGTCTTCAAAAGAACCCTGAAAGGGAAAAATAGAGATATTAAAGATGGAAATAGAGCTGTTTCTGAAGATGCAAACAAAGGAGTCGCCGTTAGTGACCATCATTGCTCCTAAGCTCCACCCCACCTAGGTACCGTAGAGAATCAAAATCTTTCACCAAGATACAAATATGCCAGAGGACATGTTTTTTTTTAAGCTGCAGGGGTGTTTAATGGCAACCTGAAGTTATTTATGCAGAGAGTGGTAGTTGCCTGGAATGGGTGACCTGGGGTAGCAGTGGAAGCAGACATTTAGATGAGAGGCTTTTAGATAGACACAGGATTCTGAAGGGAATGGAAGGATATGGATGAAACACTTGGAAGGCATTCAGAATAAATCGGCTTCAAGGCCGCCACAACATTGTGGGCTGAATGGGCTGTCAGTGCCATACGTTTCTATGTTATATCCACCATGCTGGATTCCCAGATAGCAATGAAAATAGGTTCAGAACAAGAAAGTGAAGTTAGAGTTAAGAATCAACCATAATGGTATTTATTTATTTAGTGAAGCAGCATGGAACCGATCCTTTCAGCCCAACCAGCAACCCACCTATTTAACACTAGCCTAATCACAGGACAATTTGCGATGACTAATTAATCTACTATGCGGTATGTCTCTGGACTGTAGGAGGAAACAAGGGCACCTGGAGGAAGCCCATGCAGTCACGGGGAAAATGTACAAACTCCTGACAGGTGGCGCCAGAACGGGACTCTGAAGTGAAGTAAATTTAATGTCAAAGTACATACATGTCCCCATTTACTTTGTCATCTTACCACTGAGATTTATTTTCTTGTAGGCATTCACGATAAGTACAAAAAAAATAATAGAATCATTGACAAACTATTCACAAAGATGGACAAGCAACCAATGTGCAAGAGACAACAAATTATGCAAATACAAAACGAAAAACAAAATAAATATATTATATAATTAAGTAAAGAAATAATGTTGAAAACATGAGTTGTAGAGCCCTTCAAAGTGAGTTCAAGAGTTCATCTTAAACACAAGCGATTCTACAGATGCTAGGAATCTTGAGCAACACACACAAAATACTGGAGGAGCTCAGCAGGTCAGGCAGCATCAATAAAGGGGAATAAACAATCGATGGTCTGGGTCCAGACCCTTCTTTAGGAGTTGAAGGGTCTCTGCCTAAAATGTCAGGATTTCATCTTTTTAGCATCTGAAAGGTTGGTTCAGGTGTCCCACACCAGCAGGATAGAAGCTGTCCTTGTGTCAGGTGGTTTGTGCTCACAAGCTTTTGTATCTTGTACTCTACATGAGAGGGTGGAAAACATGACCAGGGAGGGAGGGATCCTTGCTGGCTGCTTTTGGGAGGCGCTGGAATGGTGGCAAGGCTGGCCTGGGTGATGGACTGGGCTGCATTCACAACTCTAAAGGCTTTTCCAAGACTGCAGCTGAGCCAGTTCAGAAACACCTAAAGGTGGTTTGACTTCACCACCCACTGACTGAGGGCTTTTACCATGAGACTATCACAGGTTAGGGTCATTGCATTAGCAATCAGAGCTACGAGACTGAAGCAATTATTATTGAGATGCTAATGGCTCTATTATACATGTTAACAAGACCCGTCAAAGGTCAGGAAAGGGAAACTACAACTTGGAATAAATTATCATCTTTTAAAATATTTTTGCTTAAATATGTCTTGTCTTTGTATCAAAATAAGACAACATAATGAAAATATTGTTTCTAATTTGACTTGCTAATACTGACCTTTACCTATGCCATGTGACATTTAACACAGATTGAAAGGTGAGTTCTATTTTTCATATTATTGTTCATTTCCAGTCTTCATTCATTATAGATTAAAACTCATTGATTCAAGTTGAAGAATAAGTATCAGTTCAACAGCAGCACAACTTTATTCAGTGCATGTCAGGCACTGTTTGCAAAGTGATTATAATTTACATTCAACGATCCTGCCTTCAGGGAATACAGGATGCCAGCGCGTGAATGAATATGAATGACAGTGGGCTGAATACTGATTTTGGTGCTTTGTATTGTACACAGGACCATGTTAAAGAAAAGCTGTCCAAACAACAGAGCCGCCTGGCACGGTGGTACAATTATAGCAGAGCTGCTACCTGACATCTCCAGTGACCCAGATTCAGTCCTGACCTCTGATGCTCTGGAAGTTGCATGAGTTAATTAATGTCCAGCCAAGGAGAGATTACTGATAAAGTGAAGACACCCTAGACAAGAAAGATTCTTGAAGAATGTGGCTTCCCTTTTTACAGCAGCTAATCAGAGCCATTTAATTTACTGAGAGTCAGAATCAGAAGCCATTTTAATATCACTGGCATGTGTCATGAATTTGTTGTTTTGTGGCAGCAGTACAGTGCAATACATAATAATAAAAAAAACTATATATTACATTCAGAAATGTCTATAATCACTGTACAAAAGACTTAGGCACATGCAAAACAATTATGTAAAGCGAAGATGCTTTCAGAAAAATGAAATGAAAAGTTTCTAACTATCAAAAAACACTAAATCGTTCAAATAGTTCAAGCTGAATTGCCAATCAATCTTACATGAATACCCATGAATACAGCCAAATGCATTAGCGTTAAAGAGCAGTTGACAGTAAAAAGAGACTAAATCAAATTAATAATTGGTGTTACCACATGTAACCTTTAAAACTGCATCAATTCTCTCAGGTGCACTGTCGTGCATCTTTCTAAGAAAATCAGCATGTAGATGTTCCAAACATCTTCAAGAACTTGCTGCCATTCTGTAGATTTTGGTTGTCTGGCTTGCTTCTCCAGCTAATTTGTACATGTCCTGGGTGATAGCAGTCCTTAATAATGGATGTCACTTTTTTTGAGGCAATGCCTTTCGAAGATGTCCTTGATGCTGTGGAGACAAGATAAGAATGTAATGGAAGGATTCAAGGAATGTCTAGCAATCAAGGAACAATTAGTTTACTAACTTCAGTGTATCATTGGTGGTTAACTTGTCATTTCAATTGACTATATTGAGAATAGTAATTGATTTTGCAATAAGGAATTTGAACACAAGAGATACTGGTGATACCGGAAATTCAGAGCAACTCACACAAGATATTGGAGGAACTCAGTAGGTTGAGTCTCGGATTGGATAAAAAGGGGAAAGAAGCCAGAAAAACAATGTGGGGAGAGGGCAAATGGAGCTAATAGGTGAAAAAGAAAAAAGGCTGAAGAAGAAGAAACATGTTAGGAGGGAAGAGTGGACCATGAGAGAAAGGGAAGGAGGTGGGGCACCAGGAGGAAGCGATAGGCAGGTGAGGAGAAGAGAAGAGGTAAGAGGGAAGGCAGTGCGAGGAACGGAAGAAGAGAAAAGAAGGAGGGGGTCAATTACTGGAACTTAGAGAAATCATATTCATTGCCGGAAGTTAGAGACGTTGTTTTGAACATACAGAGTTTGCCAGATGATCGATATCTGAAAGTCAATTCTGTATAGAAATAGCATTCTTCTGTCCAGACTTCAGAACAGTGTGCTGATAGGGGCCAGACTGTTCACCCTATACACATGCAAATAAAGTGTGACTGCTCAGAGTTCAGATAATCTGCAATGTCAAGGAGGAGTTTGCAGTTCTCCTTGAGATCATCTGGTTTCCCACCAGGTGCTCTGGTTTCTTCCCACATCCAAAGAAACTGCAGCCTGGTAAGTTAATAGATGACTGCAAATTGTTCTTGTTTATGGGTAAATGGTACAATTTGTCCATGGGAGTGTGGGAAGAATAAATTGTGTGGCATAATGATTAGTGTTACAATGAGGACTGGATGGTTAGTGCAGACTTGATGGGTTGATGGGCCTCGTTCCATAATGTATCTCTCTGTAGCTTCATGACTTGATGACATGAGGTAATAAGCTTCTGAGAATTCAAAGTTCAAAGTACATTTATTATCAAAGTACATATACATTATACAACCTTGAGATTCGTCTCCTAACAGGCAGCCACCGAAACGAAGAAACCAAAAGAGAACCCATAAAAAGAAGGACCGCCAAACACCCCAATGTGCAGGGAAAAGAAACAAAAACAAATCATGCCACCAATAACTACAAGTAAATTACATTCTGAACTGAAATCCACAAAGGGAGTCCGAGACCCATAGTTCTGCACAGAGCTGAGTAAACATTGCAGAACAACAAGCTGTATCAACCTGTTGAGAAGGCAGGTGTGTGGGGTCAAGTGGTTTTTGGGATCAGCCATGATGGAATGGTGGAGCAGACTCGATGGGCTGAATGGCCTAATTCTGCTCCTATGTCTTGTGGTCTTCTGATCCCTCGCCTCATTTACCAAATTATATATATATCCCAGTGTTCTCCATTTAGTCCTCATCTCTGGTGCTATGTAGAGACTGCACATTCTCTCCCGGGCACATAGTTTTCCATTGGGACGAGTTGATAGGTGAATTGGCCACTGTCCTTTGCCTCCAATGTAGGTGAGTGGCAGGGCAGCCCGATGTGTAGGTCTATTACAGTGCCAGCAGCCTGGGTTCATTTCCCACTGCTGTCTATAAGAGGTCTGTACACTCTCCCCGTGATCCGCATGGGCTTCCTTCATGTGCTCCAGTTTCCTCCTGCACTCTAAAGATACATGGGTGAGTAGGTTGATTGGTCACATGGGTGTAGTTGGGAAGCATGGGGTTCATGTGCCAGAAGGCCTGTTATCGTGCTGTAACTCTAACTAAAATAAACAGACAATTGGGGTAACTTGATAGACGTATGAGAGATTATAGGTTACAGAGAAATATGTTAAGGAATGGGCAAATGGGATTGTTGTGGTGCCAACTTAGATTCAGAGAACTGAAAAATATATTCCTGCATTGTAACAAGATACTTACCTTCTTAAAAGAGTCAGTCAGAGCTTTCAAAAATGAATTGGAAAGTGAAGGGTAATAATGTGTTGCTATGGGGAAAGAATGGTTGGGCTGAGACTGGGTGCCTCTCAGCACCACATTCTCGCACTGTTCCTGTTCTGACTTAGCTGAACATAATTTTTTTTTTAAATCAATATTCGTACCAGGACACAGCCATAATAGAAGAGGCAACTGTTGTCAGCCTTTTAGCTATGGAGCTTGTCTTCCTTCCGTAGATCTGACCTGATCACCACACAACTGATAAAGTGCATTTTCAAATGCTGTGAGTGTTGACAGCAACAATACAGAGACAACATTTTAATAAGAGCCAAATAATAAAATCAGAGTTTGGAACGTTGTGTCATAGAGTATGAAAACATAGCCTTTGACACATCGAATCCATGCCAACCATCAAGCACCCATTCATACTAATCCTACTGTCGTCAGCAAATAACTGAAATCAGAAAACTTGCAGCCAGTGCTCAATCTTACTTTATTTTACTTGTGTGCCGGGAAGACAATATGGCCCTTGTCACCACACTCTCTGAAGCTTGAACAAAGAAAATATCTTTTTTATACAAAATTGACTAGTTGGATACAGATATCGATCAATTGGCAATCTTGTGTTGTGCATTTGATTAATCAAACACCAAGCACACTGTAAAAATACACGTATTAATAGCCAATAGAACCTCCACATTAAAGGCCAATAAGTAAAGTAACTGATCAATAGTAAGTGTCATCCCAGAATCCTTCATTTAAATCCTTATCTTGTCTTGGTATGCCAAGTAGGTCTGGTCCCTTGCTATGCAGAGGGAAGCTCTGCTCTTCAACCGGCCTCACTTACCTGGGCTGACTGCACACCATCTGTAAACTATCCTTGCCTGGTCATCAGAATCAGGTTTATTATCACCGGTATGTGACGTGAAATTTGTTAACTTAGCAGCATGATCTTAATCCTTGCCTTACTGGTCTTCCTCACTACAAAAAAAACCCTTTTATAAACCCATCTAATCTCTTCTATACTACAAGAGTAATTTACAACAGCCAAATAGCCTACCCACATGAATGCCTTTGGGATATGGGAGGAACACCGTGAGGAAACCCACACATTCACAGGGAGAAGAAACTCAACATAAGCGGCACGCAGGGTCAGGACTGAACCAAGGTCGCTGGAGCCATGAGGTAGCATTGTCACTAACTGCATCACTGCCATCTTGAAATAACCAGGTATTCTCAATCAGTGACACTGCTGAGAGAGCTTCAGAAGGCCTGAAGACAGGTGACCAAAAAGAGGGTGAATGATAACTCTGCGCGTCTGAGGCACCGAGAGGCAGAGATGGTTAGGAATAAAATCCCAGAGATCATGTCTGCAAGGGAAAATGGAAATCTGAGAGGGCAGGCTTGAAAGAGGCCTCTGGATATTCTGACTTAACCTGCCAAAATCATGCCAACTCTTTTAATCCAAATGTAGAAGTAATATTGTAATACTTGCAATATTATTGGTTCACAACCAGGAATTTGTCTTTAAGTAAACAAGTTATCTATTATCTGGCAAGCATTTTCTGTTAAATTCAGGAAACTTAAATAGTGAAATATGATCTATTTATTGGTCGAACCCCCATCACCCAGGCCATGTCCTCTTCTCACTACCACCATTGGGCAGGAGATGCAGAAGTCTTAGGTCCCACACCACCACGTTCAGGAACAGATATTACTCTACAAGCATTCGGCACCTGAAGTGACAGACTTAACTTCATTCACCACTACTCTGAACAAAATCTATCACTTATACTGTCACTTTCAAGGACTCATGTTCTCAGTGTTCTTTTTATTTGCAGAGTTAGATTTCTTCTGCATGTGGGTTGTTTAACAGTCTTCGTGTCTTTATTTCTAGTTTTATAAAATTCCACTGTATGTTTCCAGTGAATGCCTGCAAGAAAATGAATCTCAAGGTCGTGTATGATAACATATATGTGTTTTGATAGTAGACTTACTTTGAACTTGAATACCAGCTGGTGAGAGAGAGGGCATAGAGAGCCTGAGAAACAAGTGTGAAGTGCTACCACTTTGGAGTCAGAGCAGTTTGGCAAGCATTAGGACAATAGAACCTGCCCTGGATTCATCCACCAACGGGAAAAGAAAGGACTGATTCTGAGGATAGTTTGTTGGACACAGCCATTGAGTAAGGAATGGGACTGGCTCAGTTGCTGGATAGTCAACGGTACATAAAACTAAATCAAACATGATGTAGACTTGGAGACCAAACCTTGCTACCTGCCACTACTGGGATGTGTTAGAGTGAGCTTTCTACCCTCCCTTACCCTCTACCTTTAAAGACCATAAGAACACAAGATATAGGAGTAGAATTAGGTCATTTGCCCCATTGAGTCTGCTCTGCCATTTCATCATGGCTGATCCATTTCCATCTCATCCGCAATCTCCTATCGTCTCCCCAGAAGCTTTCATGCCCTGACTAATCAAGAATCTATCAACCTCTGCTTTAAGTATACCCAATGACTTGGCCTCCACAGCCAACATTGGCAATGAATTCCACAGATTCACCACTCTCTGGCTAAAAAGAATTCCTCCTCTTCTCTATTCTAAGTGGATGCCCCTCTATTCTGAGGCTATGCCCTCTAGTCTTACACTCCCCAACCATCGGAAACATCCTCTGCACATCCACTCCATCGAGGCCTTCCGACATTTGATAGGTTTCTATGAGATCTCCCTTCATTCTTCCTTAAAAGGAAGAGGATCTGCAGCATAGTATGTCCAGAGCCATCGACATGGAGTCAAGGATTTATTTACTATTATTTATTATTTTTAGTTAGGGTTACAGCATGGTAACAGGCCCTGCGGGCCCAGGCCACCTGATTACTTTATTTACTTCATTTTATTTTGAGAGACAGCGCAGAACAGGCCACACCACCCAGTAACCCACCTATTTAACCCTAGTCTAATCACAGGAAATTGACAATGACCAATTATCCTACTAACCAGTACATCTTTGTTCTGTGGGAAGAAACAAGAGCACCTGGTGGAAGCTCACGTGGCCGTGGAGAGAATGAACAAACACCCATATCACCAATTAACCTACTAACCTGTACATCTTTGTTCTGTGGGAGGAAACTAGAGGACTCAGAGGAAGCCCGCAGGGTCACGGGGAGAACGTACAAACTCTTCACTGGCAGCAGTGGCCGCGTTGAACCTGACTCTCCAGCGCTGTAATAGGTTTGCACGAACCACTAGGCTACCCGCCACACCAATATTTGAATGATTGTGTTTCAGGAGCCCCAAGGTGTTGGGTGAAAATAACCATCATTACCTTCTCAACTCCACTAACCTGAGCATAAAGAATATCTGGGCCAGTGTCCCAGCGCAGAAGTAAGCATCGTTGTGGGTACCGTCTGTTGAATACAGAGCAGAAATAGACTCTCGGCACACTGAGTCCTCACTAACTGCAAACTCTCTGCAGAACCTGCCATCACTGCTGCACTGCCCTACACACCAGGGGCAATTTACTGTGGTCACACTGTCATCTGCATATCCATAAGGCCATAAGACCATATGATGTAGAAGTAAAATTAGGCCATTTGGCCCGTCGAGCCTGCTCCACCATTTCATCAAGGCTGATCTATATTTCCTCTCAGCACTAATCTCCAGCCTTCCCCAATATCCTTCCATGCCCTGACTAATCGAGAATCTATCAAACTCTGCCTTAAATATACATAAATATTGGCCTCCACAGTTGCCTGTGGCAATGAACTCCACAGATTCGCTACTCTCTGGTTAAAGAAATTCCTCCTCATCTCCATTCTAAAAGGACACCCCTCTATTCTGAGAGAGTGTCCTCTGGTCTCAGACTCTACCACCATAGGAAACCTTCTCTCCACATCCACTCTTTCACGGTCTTTCATCATTCGATAGGTTTCAATGAGGTCACCCCTCATTCTTTTGAGTTTGACTGAATACAGGCCCAGAACTATCCTCCTTTTTGTGATCCTTTTCCAGTTTCAGGACCCCCTTTCTAAGATAAAGGGCTCAAAACCAGTCACAATATTCCAAGCGAGGACCCATCAGTGCTTTATCTTTGGGATTTGGGAGGAAACTGGAGAACCTGGAGGAAACCCATGAAGTCACGGGGAGAACATTCAAACTCCACACAGACAGCACCAGAGGACAGGTTTGGCTCCAGGTCACCTGCGCAAGAATGGTGAGGTACAGGTACAATGAAAAATTGTTTGGAGTAGCAGTACATGCAGATGACATACAGAATATAATGGAGACAAATTATGCATAAATTATATAAGAAAGTAGAAAACGGATGTGACAAATTGGTTTACAAGTAGATGATGGATGTGAATTGAATGTAAGGAAGAACTAAGCCAGTGATTGGGTACAAATGAAAGTCAGAGTAAAGAGTTAAATTGTACCACGGAGACAAAATTCAAAATTCAGAAGGGTGAAGTATACAGGACTGCAGGTGTATGCACATAGCATTTGAAATAAAGTGGACAAACTCATGGTACAATTAGAGATTGGTTAGTATGCGATGTGGGCATCACTGAGTCATAGCCGAAAGAAGGCCATAGTTGGAAGCTTAACATCAAAGGATATATTTTGTATCGAAAGGACAGGCTTGGAGGCATAGCCGGTGGTGTGGCTCTGTTGGAAAGAGATGGAATTACATCTTTATAAAGAGGTGGCATAGGGACAGAGAATATTGAATCTTTGTGGGTGGAGTTAAGACACTGCAAGGGTAAAAATACCATTATGGGAATCCTTTATAGGCCTCCAAATAGTAGCCAAGGTGCGGGGTTGAGATTGCAAAGGGAGCTGGAAGAGGCATGTAATAAGGGTAGTGGGAAACTTCAATATGCAAGGGGATTGGGAAAATCACATTGGTGTCAGATCGCAAGAGAGAGAATTTGCTGAATACCTACGAGGTGACTTTTTGGAGCAGCTTGTTACAGAATTACAGAAGCACGAGAGAGGAGCTTGCCCAGGTGGATTGGATCATTCAGGGCATCCAATGATACGGCAAGAAGGCAGGTGTATGGGATTGAGTAGGATCCGGGATCAGCCATGATGGAATAATGGCGCAGACTCATTGGGCTGAATGGCCTAATTCTGCTCCTATGTCCTATGGTCTTATAGACGTAAAGAGGAAAAGACCGAACTTAGTTTGAAAAAAGACACTGAGACAAGTCCAGAGGTGGGCCATAGAGGCAGTATTAGGGTGCTGGATAAATCCAGTAGGTCAAACTGTGTTGAAAGTGATAGAAACTTCTCAGGTGGTATTACAGATGAGTGATTTACAGCAGTGATGACTGGCTCTGATACAGACACAGAAAATGAGTTACCTGAAGTTGTGTAATTTGATAATTGAGCCCAAAACGCAGTATGTACACGTGTATCCACACTTACTTCTCCAAGGATCGTCACATTGTTGTGGTGGAGAGGCTTGTGAATTCCCGACAGTGAGAGCGGTACCATTTGGAGTTTAGCCATCTTGTGCCTAGCTCCTGGTAGGTTCACCTATGGTGGTAAGGTTTAAGGGGAAGTTCCAGACTAAGAGCGATCCAACCAAGACCTCGGTGGTGAAGCCGGTGGAAGGTGACGACACATCTCAGTAAAAGCAGAGGAGGGCAGCAGCAATGAAGGGTCTTCAGTCATCCTGTATGCTATGCCACTGGAGCCTGACCCTAATCCGTCAAGGAGTGTTTCATAGCTTCCCATGCATCAGCCTTCCCACATTATACAAAGTCACACACAGGCATTCTGCATTAAGGGAATAATCCCTTGGGAGAACATCATACTCAACTCAAGAGATCACACTACTAAATTCAAGCAAGAGAAAATCTGCAGAGGCTACAAATCCAAGCAACACGCACTATATGCTGGAGGAACTCAGCAGGCCAGGCAGCATCTATGGAAAAGAGTATAGTCGAAGACCCTTCATCAGGACTGGAGAAAAAAAGATGAGGAGTCAGGGTTAGAAGGTGGGGGAAAGGGAGGAAGAAACACAAGGTGAGAGGTAAAGCTGGAGGAGGGGAAGGGGGTGAAGTAAAGAGCTGGGAAGTTTGTTGGTGAAATGGGCCTGGGGAAGGGGGAATCTGATAGGAGAGGACAGAAGGCCATGGAAGAAAGAAAAGGGGGAGGACTGCCAGAAGGAAGTGATGGGAAGATAAGCAGATATGGTAAGAGAGGGAAAAAGGGAATCGGGAATGGTGAAAGGTGGAAGGTCATTACTGGAAATTCAAGAAATCTATGTTCATGCCATCAGGTTGGAGGATACCCAGATGGAATATAAGATGTTGCTCTTCCAACCTCATTGTGACAGTAGAGGAGGCCATGGACTGAAATGTTGGATTGGGAATGGGAAGTGAAATTAAAATGGGTGACCACTGGGAGATCTCACTTTTTCTGGTGGACGGAGCATAGGTAATTGGCGAAGCGGTCTCCCAATCTAAGTCGTGACTCACTAATGTACAGGAGACTATACTGGGTGCACTGGATACAGTAGATGACACCAACAGACTCACAGGTGAAGTGTCGCCTCACCTGGAAGGACTGTTTTGGGCCATGAATGGTAATGAGGACAGAGGTGTAGGGACAGGTGTAGCATTTGTTCCACTTGCAAGGATAAGTGCTAGGAGGGAGATCAGCGGGGAGAGACGAATGGACGAGGGAATCGCATAGAGAGCGATCCTTGTGGAAAGCAGAAAGTGGGGGGGGCGTGAGGGAAAGATGTGATTGGTGGTGGGATCCCATTGGAGATGGCGGAAGTTATGGAGAATTATGTATTGGATGTAAGTCTGGCAGGGTATTAGGTGAGGACAAGAGGAACCCTATCCCTAGTGGGGTGGCAGGAGGATGGGGTGGGGACAGATGCATGTGAAATAGAAACATAGAAAACCTGCAGCACAATACCGGCCCTTTGGCCCACAATGCTGTGCCAAACATGACTTACTTTAGATTGTAAGAGATGTGCAGCTTTGATGGTGGAGGAAGGGAAGCCCAATTATTTGAAGAAAGAGTATATCTCCTTCATTCTGGAACTGAAGGAAAAGCCTCATCCTGAGAGTAGACGTGGAGGGATTCAGAGAACAGGATGGCATTTTTACAAGTAACGGGGCGAGAGGAGGTATAGTCCAGATAGCTGTGAGAATCAGTGGGTTTATAATAGATATCAGTAGATAATCTGTCTCCACTGATAGGGACAGAGAGATCAGATCAAGGGAGGGAGGTGTCGGAAATGGATGAGGGAAATTTGAGGGCAGAGTGGAAGTTGGAGATAAAGTTGATGAAGTCGATGAGCTCCGCCTGGGTGCAAGATGCAGCACCAATGAAGCCGTCAATGTAGGGTAGGAAAAGTTGGGGATGGTCACCAGTGCAGGCTTGGAACATAGACTGCTTCTCAGAGCTGACAAAAAGACAAGCATAGCTGGGACCCATACAAGTACCATGGCCACATCTTTTGTTTGAAGGAAATGGGAGAAGCCAAAGGAGAAGTTATAGAGAATGAGGACAAAATCCACCAGATGGAGGAGAGTGGTGGTGGAGGGGAACTAGTTGGTCTACTGTCCAGAGAGAAATGGGGACTTTTGAGGCCTTCCTGCTAGGGGATGGAGGTGCATAGGGTCTGGACATCCATCATGAAAGTAAGATGCTTGAAATCTTTGAAAAGATCAAGAGTGTGTGAAATGTCATGGACGTAGGTAGGAAGGGATTGAACTAGGGGGGATAAAACTGAGATGAGATATGCAGATATGAGTTCAGTGAGGCAGGAAAAAGCTGAATCAATTGTTCTACCTGAACAGGCAGGTTTGTGGTTTTTGGGTTGTAGGTAGAAACGGGTGGTGGTGAGGTTAGGATTACTACTACTAAGTTTCTCACTTCATAACTGCCCCTTTTAATCCATTAACTGAACAACCTCTACTAGTTATCCCCACAACAACCCTGAACTCACCCTTTGCCCCTCTCCCACCTTCTCAGCAAACTAAAACAAAATCCCAGTTCTGAAGCTCCTGTTTCACTCTTCACAGATGTTGTCTGACCCGCTGAATGTTTCCGGCAGTTTCTGGTCTTCCTTCTAGCATCTGCATTTCGTATTTTTTGATTTCCGATCACTGTTAAAGTTGTCGGGGTGATTGCAACCCTTAGCCATGTTGGCAGCTCATCGCATTGTTTACTCTTCCAGGCTGAGACCCACGTGGGGTGGTTTAAAACTAGAACACATATGAAACTGCGCAAACCTTGCTGACTGCTTATCAGAGGTTTCCAGGTCATGTCAGGACTACCATCCTGTGGAGTGTGTATACAATCTCAGGAAAAATAACAGTCCCTCAGTGGATGTGATGCATCATCAAGTATGCCTGCAGTTAGTCACCTTTCCAGTACAACTGTGCACGCTGGATTTACTGCTGGACTGTTTCCCCTTCATTTATTAACTGCCTTAATTAAAAGCCACAGTGACACCAGCCTCCAGCTGTGGGAAATGGTCCATATCTACAGCAGTGATCAGTCTCATGACGAGATGTGAACTGTTGTTACTTCAAGCAATGTCAGCGACTTATAAAAGAAAACAGTACCTGTTTTTCCATTCCTCTGGTCCACGCTGTGGCCATTCAAACTCAGTGGAAAATCTCTTTAAATCAGGTGGCACAGTATCGTAGCAGTTAGCGCAAGACTTCTCAGCACCAACTGTAAGATCGGGGGTCATATCCAGACATCCCACCCTGCAAAAATTCATTTCAGGGAGGTAGCACTATCAATTTGCGGGAGACTCCCTGAACTTCCGGGAGAGGTGGGATGTCTGCAATAGAGTAGCTCCTTAGCAGCTAGCCAGCTAGTTTAAATAACATTAGCTATGCTAATGAACAAATGACATCTGTTAAACTCACCTCAACATGTCTTTTACAGTCTTAACCCACCATGGGCAATAGAAAAGTCACTGTTGCAAACCGTGCAGTGAGCAACACTGTCATTATTTTTGACCCCTATTAGGCAGGGGTACACTTTAGTGTAGTCTGGGGTGATGTACGTTTTATATTTTCTTTTTTTGGAACACTCTGCAATGGCGCTCTTTCTCTCTCGCTCTCTCTCACACGCACTCACTCTCTCGCACTCTCTTTCTCAAAAAAAATTGATTTCTGGGATATTGTATATAATTTGCAGGCATCAGGGAGTCACTATCAATATGTGGGAGACTCCCGGAACTTCCGGGAGAGGTGGGATGTCTGCATATCCTGCCTCTGTTTTGTAAGGAGTTTGTACCTTTTCCCTGTGACTACGTGTGTTTCCTTCAGATGTTCCGGTTTCCTTCCATATTCCAAAGATGGAGGAGCAGGTGTTAGTAAGTCGTGGGCAGGTTATGTTGGCGCCGGATGCCTGGCGACATTTGCAGGCTGCCCCCTGCATGTCCTCAATACAAATGTCGCAATTCTCTGTATGTTTTGAAGTACACGTGACACGTACAAGCTAATCTTAATCTCATCTCTAAAAATGCACTGAACCAGGGCTGTGTTTTAGAGATATAGCACAGTAAGAGGCCCTTCTGGCACAATGAACCGGTGCCACCCGTGTGACAAATTAATCTACTCAGTCTTCAGAACGCGGGAGGAAACCAGAGCACCCAAAGGAAACCCGCACAGTCACAGGGAGAATGTACGGACAGCTACAGCATGGCCTCACTCTGCTCCAGAGTCTTATGGTCTTATCTGCAGAAGGTCACCAGCATAGTTCAACAGCAGATGTGTTGGTGAGCTTCCTAGACTGTGGAGGTCACGTTCTGGGACTATCTGGGGTTGTGCAAGATGTGCTCTCCCAGGTGTTTGAAACTGCTCATCGTATCCACTGCTGAGCCACCGATGTAAAAATGGGTGTTAGTGGTACAAGTTCTCAGGAAGTTAATAACCATCTCCTTTGTCTTGATAACATTAAGGAAGAGGTTATTTGCCTGAAATGAACCCGGATCACTGGCACTGTAATAGCGTTATACTAACACCTACGCTACCATGCTCCTCATCAGCAGTTTGATTTTCGATGGCACTAATTGTTCATTTGAGTCTGATCAGAGAAATGTACCCAAGGAACACTGAGGTAGAAAAAGCAGACTTCAGCCTTTGTTGACCGAGCTTCACCCCCACATCACTGACAAGTCTGGCATTTATTGTCCATCTCGTATTGTCCTTGAGAAAATGGTGTCTTTTTGAACCACTACAGTTCTTCTGGCAATTTTATGGTGCCGCTGGGGAGAGAAGGAATTCAAGGAGTCAGATGCAGTACTGCTGAAAGAAAAGTGATATCTTTCAGAATCAGGGGTGTGACCTGGAGGGGAACCTGCAATTAGTGGTGTTCCCATTTGCCTAGATCTATAGTCCATGGTAGAGGCCTGTGGTTTAAAAAAGTGTTGTCAAAGAGCCCTTGCTAAGTAACTGCAGTACCTTGTGCAGATGTTGTACACTGAAGATATACTATGTGGCCACTGAGTGTATTTCTGTATGTTTGTGGTCTTCTGCTGTAACCCATGCATTTCAAGGTTTGACATGTTGTGCATTCAAAGATGCTCCTCTGTACACCACTGTAATGTGTGGTTATTTGGGTTACTGTCGCTTTCCTGTTGGCTTGAACCAGTCTGGCCATTCTCCTCTGGCCTCTCTCATTAACAAGGCATTTTCACTGACAGGCCTGCTCCTCATTGGACGTTTTCTGTTTTTGTACCATTCTCTGTAAACCCTTGAGTCTGTTGTCTGTGAAAATCTCAGGAGATCAGCAGTTTCTGAGATACTTCAATGATCCTGTCTGGCTCCAACAATCATTCCATGGTCAAACTCACTTAGATCACCTTTCTTCCCCATTCTGATATCTGAACAACAAATAGACCTTTTGACCATGTCTGTAAGCTTTTATCCATTGAGTTGCTGCCACATGGTTGTCTGATTAGATATTTGCATTAATGAGCGGGTGTACCTAATAAAATAGCCACTGAGTGTACGTACCGCTGTTGGATGAGCTCAACATTCAGATCCCTAGCATGTGGGCTTTTGTAGTCTGCATGGTGTTATGTTATACCATATGAAAGTTGTTGGTGTTGCAATCTACCAAGGGGGCAAAGAGTATTCTATAACATCCTCTATGGATAGGAAAATTCTGAGGGGATTGGGTCAAAACCGGGCACATGGAGACTAGCTTAGACGGGTATCTTGATCAGCATGGGCAAGCTGGGCTGAAGGGCCTGTTTCTGTGTTGTATCACTCAATGACCTTCTTTGAAATGGAAATACAGCTAGACAGTGCAGTGAAGAAGGCTTTTAGCAGACTGTCAGAGCTATCAGTGTAAAAATTGAGGTTGTGCAAGATGCTGGTGAGGTTGCACTTGGAGTATTGTGTTCAGTTTTTGTCGCTGGTCCATTTTGGTCAGTTATGCACTTTTTCCAGTTCGTTAAACTTCCGGAAAGACCTACGAGGATGTTGCCAGGACTTGAAAGACTAAGTTATAGGGGGAGATTGGGCAGGCTAGGGCTTTTGTCATTGGAGCAGAGGAGCCTGAGAAGATGACCATATAGAGGCGTACAAGGTCGGTCTTTTCAACTACGTTTAATTATCATTCAACTATACATGAATACCCATGAATACAGCCAATGAAAAAGCCCGACACCGAGACCAAGGTGCAAAACACATTACCAACAGTCATACATAGCACAAGGCACATATAACACATATAAGGTAACAGATAACATGCAGTCACAGAACAAAAATATATATAGCCCAAGTCCGAGTGACTGTACGTTGATGGTGCGTAGGTGTTACCAGCAAAAACAAGCAGTTCTCAGCAGTCTGCAGACGGAAGTGTGTGCGCATGCGTGTAATAGAGCTTGGCTTCCGCTGAGCGTACCCTGGAAAGCAGCACCAACAGAAGGGGCAGGTCTCCAATGCAGCATGGATGCCGTGCCACACTGCCTCCAGTATCTCCCCTTATGGACTGCTGCAAAAGGCAAGCCCACAGCTTGAGGCCTAGTCCTCACACTAAGGCCACACAGCTCCCCACCATGCATCTCACCAATAAATCAGTGAGCTGGACTTGCAGTATTTTACATGACCACTGTCCAGCAGGGTCTTGTGATTGCAAGAAGAATGTCCAAAACTATCACTCGTTGTTACGCTGTTAGACAACACATCACCTTCATCCCTCAACTCTGATGGCTTTCTGTCACAGGCAGCAACACGGTCCACACCAAGTCCAGCTCCTCTACCAATGAGCAACTCGCCGATGAGGTAGACCTTCAGTACATGAAGTTCTTAATGTCCAGTATTGTCCTGCAATCATAAAAAAGACATTCAAAAAGGACAAAAACACCTTTGGTTGTCCCCAGAGAGGCCATTGCGAGTGAGCATGCTACCATTTTAAGGGAATTGCTCAGGATTTGGCAATCCAGAACTAGAGGGCATATGTTGAAGATGACAGAGGAAAGATTTAACAGAAGAGGGTTAACTTTTTCTTTTCCCCCCTCACAGAGCGGTGTGTATATGGAGTGAACTGCCCGAGGAAATGATTGAGACAGGCACAACAACAAATTTTAAAAGACAGTTGACTAGGAACATGGATGGGAAAGATTTAGGGGGTAAAGATCAAACACGGGCAGAGAATTTACATTATTTACAGAAGTACTGTGGGCAAAATACTCCACTCAGAATTCAGTTTCAGTTGCAAGTAATATTGGAAACTGGTCTTCAGTCAACACCTTGGAGGATCTGTCCTTTTCTGTCCTGGACCCGACACGTTGATGAAATCGCAAAGAGGGCACACAAGTACCTCTAATCCATTAGGCTAATAAATCAATTCTGATTCTGACTGTTCTTAATGACGATGGCGCCATTTGCATCTACCTCAGAGTATAAGTACTCAATTTAAGGGCTCATCCTGGTAACAAATGTTTCTCTGACAGTGGAACATACCCAGAGTACCTCACTGACGTGTCAGTTTGAATTCCCTTGCACAAGCTGCTGGAGTGGGATTTAAACTTAATTTTCAGACAAAACTGAAAAGAAAAATGATTCTTTTCTCTTTAATACTGGACAATTACTTAAAGCCTGAACACTTCCTTCATATTGGTTCAGTTGGTTTCCATGCTGATAAAGGGTTGAATGAATTTGTTCGAAGCACCTCTGCATATCACCTTTAACCCATACTGCCAGTCAGTGGCAAGAAGAAAGGTCAACACATTTTCACCTTTAAAATGTAAGTCGAAGATAAAAAAAAGTTCAAAGTAAGCTCATTATAAAAATACATATATGTCACCCTGAGGTTCACTTTCTTGCGGGCATTCGCAGTAGATAAAAAGAACCAGTGAAAAACTGTAGATAAACAAAGATGGACGGACAACCAAAGTGCAAAAGATGATCAATTGTGCAAGCACAAAAATAAAAACAAAGTAATAAATGTTCATGCCATTTGTTAAAAAGCAAGAGGCAGAAAATCATGCAGCAGTGTTCCTGAAGGATTCAGAAGGTATTTTGCCCCAGCCCAAGGTTAGATGGAGGAGCTAGGGTCCTTACCCTCAGGTTGGAGAAGCTTGATTAAAGATTTGACGGAGGTAGTCAATGTCATGGCAGATTTAGACATGACAAAAAAAAGGAATTTGTTCTTATCTGTGAATGGTGTAAAGACCAAGGACCTTCAAAGAGAACCGTACTTCACAAAGTAGAGAAGCAACACATTTAGTTCTTGCCAAAACCCTAACAGTCAAGTATATGCTTGAGAAAGGGCATGGTGGAGATATCTTTTGGATAAGACATTCAACGAAAAGCTCCATCTGTCCTTTCAACAAGATGAAAAGGATCAAATGGCAGTCTGAGAGAGAGATTGTACAAGGTGCTTTCAGCAAATAAGCATTCATCGAGTTCATGTAAAATTCTTTACTTGATTGTTCTGGCAGATGTTACTGATGTATTATAAAACAAAGAAACCTCACAGAGAAATGTGAAGTGTTTGTATGCCAATAGTCCTATTGATTCGATGAGTAGGCTCGGACATATGCCAATTATAGTTAGTACTGAGAAACCTTATCTATCACACATTGGCTAACAAGAGAGAAAAGCATATGAAACATAAAAAACATGTTATTCACGTAAATTAGCAAAGTTGCACTGAGGTAGCAGGAGGATGAACAGCCAGACATCGTGGTCCATGTAGGTACAAATGACATGGGTAGGTTGAGTGATGAGGTTCTGCATAGGTGAGATTTGGCTGCTGGAGAGCGACTGGCAGCTCAATATTCAGGGGTTCAGTTGTTTAAGATGTGACAGAGCAGGAAGTATTAAAGGGGTATGGGTGGCATTGCTAGTCGGAAAATATCACAATAGTGCTTCATCAAGACAGACTAGAGAACTTGACTAGTGAGGCATTATAAGTGGAACTGAGAAATAAGAAATGTGTGACCACTTCAATGGAGTTATATTACAGATTACACAGCAGTCCTAGGGATTTGGAGGAGTAAATTTGTAAGAGATCACAGACTGTTGCAAGAAACATAAGGTTGTTATAGTAAGTGATTTTAACTTTCCACATATTGACTGGAACTTGGAATCCAATACTATAAAAGAACTTGATGTAATAGAGTTTATCAAATGCATTCAGGAAAGTTTCCTTCATCAATACATAGAGGTCCCAACGAGAAAGAGTATGATACTGCATCTGCTAATGGGGAATGAGACGGGGCAGGTGACAGAAATTTGTGTAAGGGAACACTTTGAATCCAGTGACCTTAAAGCCATTAGTTTCAAAGTAAATATACAAAAAGAAAGGTTTAATCCGTGGGTTGAGGTTCTAAATTGGAGAAAGGCCAATTTCAAGGTGATTTGGCAAGTGAGGAAGGGAGCGGGCTGTTTTCTGACAAAGGTGTACTTGGTAAATAGGATGCTTTCAAAAAATGAAATTTTAAGAGTACAAAGTTTGTTTTTGCCTGTCAGAAATAAAGACAAAGATAACAAGCGTAGAGAACCTTGGGTTTCAAGAGATATTGAGGCTCAGGTTAAGAGAAAAAGGGAGGTGCTTAGCAGGTATAGGCAAGCAGGAGCAAATGAGATGCTTAAGGAGTATAAGAAATGCAAGAGAAGACTCAAGAAAGAAATTTGGTATGCTAAAAGAATGTATGAAGTTGCTCCCGCGGACAAGATGAAGGAGAATCCTAAGGGATTCTACAGATATGTTAAAGAGCAAAAAAAAAAGGATTACAAGGGACAAAAATTGATCCTCTGGAAGACCGGAATGGTAATCCATGTGTGGAGCCAAAAGAGATGGGGAGAACCTAAGTGCATTATTTGCATCTGTATTCACTCAGGAGGTGGACACAGAGTCTATAAAAGTGAAGCAAAGTGACATCATGGACCCTGTACAGATTAAAGAGCAGGAGGTGTTAGCTACCCTGAAGCAAATCAGGGTGGATAAATCCCTAGGACCTGTCAAGGTGTTTTCTTAGACCCTATGGAAGGCAAGTGCAGAAATTACCAGGACTCTAGCAAAGATATCTAACAAGGATGTTACTGGGTCTGAAGGATCTGAGCTATAAGGAAAGATTGAATAGGTTAGGACTGTATTCTTTAGAACATAGATGATTGAGCAGAGAATTGATAGAGGTATACAAAATGATGTGGGGTACAGATAGGGCAAATGCAAACAGGCTTCTTCCACTGAGTTTGGGTGGGACTACAACCAGAGGTCATGGGTTAAGGGTGAAAGATGAGAAGTTTAAGGGAAACATGAGGGGAAACTTCTTTACTCAGAGGGTCATGAGAGTGTGGAATGAGCCACCAGTACAAGTGGTATATGTGAGCTTGATGTCAATGTTTAAAAGAATTTGGATAGGTACATG
This sequence comes from Mobula hypostoma, assembly GCF_963921235.1. Lineage (NCBI taxonomy): Eukaryota > Metazoa > Chordata > Chondrichthyes > Myliobatiformes > Myliobatidae > Mobula > Mobula hypostoma. The sequence goes on along the minus strand of NC_086101.1, from coordinate 184,154,996 downwards.
GATGGTAGGGGTCTGGAGGGCTATGATCTTGGTGCAGGTCAATGGGAGTAGAGAGTTAAATAGTTTCAGTATGGACTAGACGGGATGAAGGGCCTCTTTCCATGCTGTACTTCTCTATGACTCTATTGCTGCAGCTAGAACAGCACAGCTTAACAGTTCCAGAGTCTCAGGTCCAATCCTGACCTTGGAAGATACCTGTGTGAAGTTTGTGCAATTTCCCTGTGATGGCGTGCTCCAGAATCCTCCCATTCCCCTAACACAGGTGGATTGGTGAGGTATTTGACCTCTGGAAATTTCCCCTAATGTAAGAGGGTAGTAGAATTTGTGGGGAGGTAATGGAAATGTGAGCAAATTTAGAGGAGTTTTTGAATAGGTTCAAGAGAACAAGTGGATACCTTTTATGCTAGAAGGAAATAGAGAAAAATATAAATATCAGAATTGCCTTCCTTCAGTTTAGTAGTCTCATAAGAATTTAAGAACATAACTGTGTCTTAAATACTGAACATTTAATGAAGTATTATCTACTGCCTACCTAGGCAGAGAATTCTACAGATTCACTACATTCAAGAAAAAAGTTTCTTCTCACCTCCAACTTAAAACTATTCTCCCAAATTTTAAGGCTATTCCCTTTACTTCTAGTCTCATTTACCAGTGGAAACATCTTTCTGGCCTCTACCCTATCAAACCTTCCATAATTTACTTTTCATATGAAATGTTTCATATGCTTCTCTAAGATTCTTTATCGTTCTTCTGATGGTTTCATGAAACCCACCTCATCTCATCTCTCTCACCAAGGTATTCTGAATACTTGCTTAACCCTAGTTCACTTCTTGTTACCTTCCTCAGTGATCTGGAGTGACTCCTGGCCTAGAAGTGCCTTTAGTACCAGCACTGTCTATTTGCTCAATTGTTCTCCAGGTCCATAGCCTGGAAGTCTCTGATTGACACTTTTTGCCTCTCTCTCCTCCGAGTTGCTCCATAAAATCTTTTGCTCCAAGCAACTTTGCCCTAATTGCCCTTTCCACACCTCATTCACCTCACACTAAAAGATAAATGGGCAGAAAAGGTTTAGAACAGAGGTTCTCAACTTTTTATTTATGCCATGGGCCCCTACCATTATCCAAAGGGTCCTGGGACCCCAGGCTGGTAATCCTTTTTGAGGGATAAGGGCCAAGTGTGGGCAAACATCTTTTGTTCTTGCCAATGTCTCTCAAAATGATCCAATCATTGAGATAAGCAATTACTTTTGATCACAATTTCCTTGGATTACTCAAAAAATTTCTGAAGGGGTAGATTTAGTGAGTGAAGATTTTTTTTAATGTAGCAGGTGGATGTTGCTGCCAAAGCAACATGTCCTTAAATCTGAAGTGATTTCTTAGGAACTGAAGAAAGGCAAACGCAATGTGAGCATCCATTTTGAGAGGACAGGAATATAAAGATAATAATTTAATACTTTATAAGGCATTGGTCAGACTGCAATCAGAGCATTTAGCGCAGTAATGGGCTTCTTATCTAAGAAAGGATATACTGGTACTGGAGAAGGTCCAGAGGAGGTTCACGAGAGTGACAAGGTTAACAGTTGAGGAGCGTCTGATGGCTCCGGGCCTATACTCACTGGAGTTTAGATAATGGGGAGAATCTCATTGAAACCCATCAAATATTGAAAAGCATAGACAGAGTAGACATGGAAAAGCTGTTTCCTTTAGTGAGGGAACCTAGGAGCAGCCTCAGGATACAAGGACATCCCTTCACAAAAGAGATAAGAACACGAAGCATGGTGAATCTGTGGAAGTTAATGTTGCAGACAGCTGGAGAGACCACATTGAGTATATTTAAAGCAAAGGTTGATCATTTCTTGATTAATAAGAGACTGAATGCAGAAGGCAAACAAGAGAAAATCTGCAGATGCTGAAATTCCAAGCAACATACCCAGCAGGCCCGGCAGCATTATATAAAAAAGTACAGTCGACGTTTCAGGCCAAAACCCTTCGGCAGGACTGGAGAAAAAAAAAGCTGAGGAATAGATTTAAAAGGTGGGTGGGGGGGGGAGAGGGGAGAGGGGAGAGAGAACCACCAGGTGATACGTGAAATCTGGAATGGCGGCGGGGGGGGGCGCGGATGGATGAAGTAAAGAGCTAGAAAGTTGATTGTTGAGATGAGGTGAAGGAGGTAAAAGGGGATGGGAAATGGAGAAAGTGGGGGTGGGGAGGTTGGGGGATCATTCCTGGAAGAGTTTGACAAATCGATGTTCATGCCATCAGGTTGGAGGCTATCCAAACAGAATACAAGGTGTTGTTCCTCCAACCAGAGTGTGGCTTCATCATGACAGTGATGGATGGACATATTGGAATGGGAATGGAAGTGGAATTAAAATGGGTGGCTACTGGGAGATCCCACTTGTTCTGGCAGATAGGAAAATTACTAGGCTCTATGCTACATCGATAACTGCATTGGTGCTGCTTCCTGCACCCAAGCTGAACTTGATGACTTCATCCACTTTGATTCCAACTTCTACCTTGCCCTCATATTCACCTGGTCTGTTTCTGACACCTCCCTTCCCTTTCTTGATCTCACTGTCTCTATCTCTGGAGACTGCTTATTCACCGTTGTCACCCATGGACTATCACAGCTACCTAGACGATACCTTGTCCCACCCTACTACTTGTTAAAACACCATTTCAATTCCTCTATCTCTGCCGCATCTGCTCTCGTAATCCGGCTTTTCATTCTAGAATGAAGGCGATGTCCTACTTTTTCAAAGAAAGGGGCTTCCCTTCCTCCACCATCAACGCTGCTCTCAACCACATCTCTTCTATTTTACACACATCTGCTCTTATCCCAACCTCCCGCCCCACTACCGGTGATAGAGTTCTTCTTGTCCTCTCCCACCACCCTACCAGCCATTGCATCCAGCACATAATTCTCTGAAACTTCTGTCATCTTCAACAGGACCCCACTACCAAGCTCATCTTTCCCTCCCTCCCACTGTCCATTCGTCCCTCCTTACTGATCTCCCACCTGGCACTTATCCTTGCAAGTGGAACAAATGCTACATCTGCCTCTGCACTTCCTCCCTCACTACCATCCAGGACACTAAACAGTACTTCCAGGTGTAGCGACACTTCAGCCGTGAGTCTGTTGCAGTCATTTACTGTGTTCAATGCTCCTAGTGTGGCCTCCTGTACATCGGTGAGACCCGATATAGATTGGGAGACCACTTCACCAAGCATCTATGCTCCGTCCACCAGAAAAAGCGGGATCTCCCAGTGGCAACCCACTTTAATTCCACTTCCCATTCCCATTCCGACATGTCAGTCCATGGCCTCCTCCACTGTCATGATGAGGCCACACTCTGGTTGGAAGAACAACACCTTATATTCTATTTGGGTAGCCTCCCCAACCCAGCATGAAAATCAATTTCTCAAACTTCCGGTAATGCCCCCAAACCACTCCCTCCTCCATTTCCCCTCCCCTTTTCCCTCTCTCACCAATCCACTTCCCAGCTTTTTACTTCATCCTTCCCTGTCCAGGTTTCACCTATCTCCTGGTGGTTCTTTCTCCACTTCCCCCACCTTCTCGCTCTAGCTCCACATCTTTTTTCCTCCAGTCCTGCCGAAGGGTTTTGGCCCGAAACGTCGACTGTACTTTTTTCCATAATGCTGTCTGGCCTGCTGAGTTCCTCCAGTATTTTGTGTAAGAAGGCAGAAGAATTGGGTTGAGAGGGATAATAAATTGGCGTGGCCATGATGAAATGGTGGAGTAGAAACCCAGCATCATGAACGGCAGTGAAGCTTCACTACCAGAAGAGCTCAACAACTTTTATGCTCGCCTTGACAGGGAGAATAAAACTACAGCTATGAGGATCCCTGTAGCACCTGGTGACCTTGTGATCGCTGTCTCAGAGGCTGACATCAAGGTGTCTTTCAAGACAGTGAACCCTCTCAAAGCAGCAGGACCCGATGGAGTACCTGGTAAGGCTCTGAAAACCTGTACCAACAAACTGGCTGGGATATTCAGACATCTTCAATCTCTCACTACTACAGTCAGAAGTTCCCACCTGCTTCAAAAGGGCAACAATTATACCAGTGCCCTAGAAGAGCAGCGTCAACTGCCTGAACACCTATCATCCAGTAGCACTCATATCTACAGTGATGAAGAGCTTTGAGAGGCTGGTCATGGCTAGAATCAACACCTGTCTCAGGAACGATCTGGACCCATTGTAATTTGCCTATCACCACAATAGATCTACAGCAGGCGCGACCTCAATGGCTCTCCACACATTCTCGGAATACCTGGACGACACAAATACCTACTGTATGTCAGATTGCAGTTCATTGACTCTAGCTCAGTACTTAACACCATCATTCCTACAGTCCTAATCGTAAAGCTACAGAACCTAGACCTCTGTACCTCTCTCTGTAACGAGATCCTTGATTTCCTAGCCAGAAGACCACAGTCTGTGCAGATTGGAAATAGAATCTCCACCTCACTGATAATCAACACTGGTGCACCACAGGGATGTGTGCTTAGCCCACTGTTCTACTCTCTCTCTACACCCATGACTGTGTGGCTAGGCATAGCTCAAATACCATCTATAAATGAAGGAACAGGAGTGAGATATACCAGCAACTTTTATGTGTGTTGCTTGAATTTCCAGCATCTGCAGAATTCCTGTTGTTTGTGAGATATACTGGTTGGTTGAGTGGTGTCACAGCAATAACCTTGCACTCAATGTCATTAAGACCAAAGAGCTGATTGAGGACTTCAGAAAGGGTAAAGGACAAAATCTCTGACAACTGAATCTGAACGCAATAGAGTGATGCTGCTATAAAGAAGGCAAGACGGTGGCTATACTTCAGTGGGAGTTTGAGGAGGTTTGGTTTGTCAACTAAAACACTTGAAAACTTCTACAAATATACCATGGAGAGCATTCTGACTGGCGGCATCACTCTCTGGTATGCGGGGTGGCGGGGGGGGGGCTACTTCACAAGATCGAAGTGCGTTGCAGAAGCTTGTAGAATTAGTCAGCTCCATCATGGGTACAAGCATCTTCAAGCAGAGGTGCCTTAGGAAAGCAATGTCCATCATGACAGATCCCTACTACCCAGGATATGCCCTGTTACCATCGGGAAGGAGGTACAGAAGCCTTAAGGCACACACTCGGCGATTCAGGAGCAGGTTCTTCCCCTCTGCTATCTGATTTCTAACTGGACTTTGAACCCATGAACACTACCTCGCTACTTTTTTATTTCTGTTTTTTTGCTCTACTTATATTAACTTAACTATTTAATAGACATATATATACTTAATGTAACTCAGTTTGTTTTCACAGTATTTATTTATCATGTATTACATTGTACTGCTGCCGCAAAGTTAACAAATTTCATGACATATGCTGGAGATATTAAATTTAATTCTGATTTCGACTAGCAATACCACTGCAGTATTATAAAACTGTATATTATTTCCTAATAGTTAGCTGCCTCAATGACTAGCGTCCAGTAGCACTCACATCTACGGTAATAAAATGCATTGAGAGGTTGGTCATGGACAGAATCAACACCTGCCTCAGGAAGGATCTGGACCCACTGCAAATTGCCTTTCACCACAATAGGTCTGCGGTAGACGTGATCTCGATGGCTCTCTGCACAGCCTTGGATCACCTGGATAATGCAAATACCTATATCAGGATGCTGTATATTGACTATGGCTCAGCACTTAACAACATCATTCCTGTTTGAAAAGGTATAGAACCCAGGCCTCCGTAGATCCCTCTACAACTGGATCCTTGACTTCCTAAGTGGAAGACCACAACCTGTGTGGATTGGAAATACCATCTCCACCTCACTGACAATCAATACTGGCATACCACAGGGATGTTTGATTAGCCTACTGCTCTACTCTCTAGGCATAGCTCCAATGTTGATGATACAACCGTTATTGGCAGAATTATAGATGGTGATGAAAGAGCATACAGGAGCGAGATATACCAGTTAGTGGAGTGGTGTGGCAGCAACAACCATGCACTCAACATCAGTAAGACCAAAGAGCCGATTGTGGACTTTAGGAAGAGTAAGATGAGGGAACACACTCCAATCCTCGTAGAGGAATCTGAAGTGGGGAGAGTGAGCAATTTCAATTTCCTGGGTGTCAATATCTCTGAGGCACTAATCTGGATGGAACTTATTGATGCAGCAATAAAGAAGGCAAGGCGATGGCTATATTTCATCAACAAGAGAAATCAGCAGGTGCCAGAAATCCAAGCAACACACGCAAAATGTGAGAGGAACTCGGCAGGCCAAGCAGCATCTATTGGAAAACAATATAGTCAACGTTTGGGGCTGAGACCCTTCATTATATTTCACTATATTTCATTAGGAGTATGTCAACTAAAACACTGAAAAGTTCTATAAATGTACCATGGAGAGCATTCTGACTGGCTGCATCACCATCTGGTATGGGCAACTACTGCTCAAGATCAAAATAAGATGCATAAACGTCATATTAGCCATCTCCATCATGTGTACCAGCCTCCATTGTGTCCAAGACATCGTCAAGGAGCAATGTTTTAGAAAGGCAGCATCCATTATTAAGGATCAGCACCACCCACGATGTTACCATTGGGAAGGAGGGACTGAGACATGAAGGCACACACTCAGTGATTCACAGAGAGCTTCGTCTCCTCTGCCATCTGCTTTCTGACTAATTTTTTTATTTCTGTTATTTTGCTCTACTTATTTCAATGTAACTATTTAATAGACATATAATGTAACTCAGGTTTCCTCTATATTTACTTATTATGCATTGCAATGAACTGCTGCCGTAATGATAGTAAATTTCACAGCATATGTTGGTGACATTATATCTGATTCAGTGGGGAATCAAAGTTGGGATCTCGGTAAATGCAGGTAGGATTAGTCCACTGAGTTTGGGTAAGACCACAACTAGAGGTTATGAGCTAAGGATGAAAGGTGAAATGTTTAAGGCAAACATGAGAGGATATTTAGTCTATACAACCATTAGATATAGGAGCAGAAATAGGCTATTTGGCCTATCAAGTCTGCTCTGCCATTTCCGCATGGCTGACCCAATTATCCTCTCAGCGCCAATCTCCTTCCTTCTCCCCATATCCCTTAATAACTTGACCAATCAAGAATCTATCAACCTCTGTCTTAAAAATACATAAAGATGTGGCCTCCACAGCTGCCTGTGGCAAAGAATGTGGTGAAATAAATTCCTCATCTCCATTCTAAAAGGATGCCCCTCTATTCTGAGGCTGTGTTCTCTGGTTCTAGGCTCTGTCACTGTTGGCATCATCCTCTCCACATGCACTCTATCAAGGCCTTTCATTATTCAATACGTTTCAATTAGGTCACCCCTCATTCTTCTGAATTCTAATGAATACAGGCCCAAAGCCATCAAATGCTCTTCATATGACAAGTTATTAAATCCTGGAATCATTTTCATGAATTTCCTTTGAACCGTCTCCAGTTTCAGCACATCCTTTCTAAGGTAAGGAGCTCAAATCTGCTCACAGTACTCCAAGTGAGGCCTCACCAGGGCTTTATATAGTTTCAACATTACATTCTTGCTTTTACATTCTAGTCCTCTTGAAATGAATGCTATCATTGCATTTGGTTTCCTCACCACAAACTCAACCTACAAATGAACCTTTAGGGAATCCTACACAAAGGTTCCTTTGCACCTCAGTTTTTTGTATTTTCTCTCCATTTAGCAAATAGTCAATCTTTTCATTTCTTCTACCAAAGTGCACGACCACCCACTACCCGACACTGTATTCTATCTGCCACTTCTTTGCCCATTTCCCTAATTGGTCTGTCCTCCCGTAGCCTCTCTCCTTCCTCAAAATTACCTGCCCCTCCACCTATCTTCATATCATCTGCAAACTTTTCAACAAAGCCATCAATTCCATCATCCGAGTCATTGATATATAACGTAAAAAGAATCCATCCAAAGTAATTAAATAATTAAATGCCTCTGTTGGTATTTGAAAGCTTCTAATATCCTCTAACATCCCTCTAGTTTTTACCCTATAACATGCCCTCTTATTTTATTCTTGGCTTTGACTTCTCTAGTTAACCTCTGTTGTGTCATCTTTCCATTAGAGTACTATTTCCTCTTTAGGATGTATATATACTGCACTTTCGAATTCCCTCCAGAAACTTCCGCCATTGCTGCTCTGCCATCATCCCTGCCAGTGTTCTGGCCAACTCCTCCCTCACGCCTTTATAATTCCCTTTACTCCACTGTAGTACTGATACATCTGATTTTAGCTTCTCCTTCTCAAATTTCAAGGTGAATTTGATTATATTATGAAAACTTCTCCTTAAGGGTCTTTTACCTTAAGCATTCTAATCAATTCTGGTTCAGTGCAAAACATCCAATGAAGAATAACTGATCCTTTGGTCAGCTCAACCATGAGCTGCTCTAAAAAGCTATTTCATCAACACTCTAGAAATTCCCCCTCTGTAGTCCAGCACCAACCTAATTTTCCCAATTTACCTGTATATTGAAGTCCCCCATGACTAGTGTAATATTGCCCTTTTGGCATGCATTTTCTATCTCCCATGGAAATTTGTAAGCCACATCCTTACCACTGTTTGGGGGTCTGTGTACATCTCTCATTAGGGTATTTTTACCCTTGCAGTTCCGTTGGTCCATCCACAATGATTCAACACCTTCCAACCCTATGTCAATTCTTTCTGATGATTTGATTTCATTTTTCACCAAAAGAGCAACACCGCCCCATCTGCCTTCCTGTCTATCCTTTCGATACAATGTGTGTCATTGGACATTAAGCTCTCAGCTATAATCTTTCAGCCATGATTCAGTGATGCTTATAACATCATACCTGCCAATCTGCAAATGTGCTGCAGTTCATTTACCTTATTCCATATACTGTGCGCTTTCAGATACAACACCTTTAATCCTAGTTTTATTTAACCTCGTTATTGGGAGCTGCTTTATCTATGCAATTAAGTAAAGTTGTTAATTTAAACCTATATCCTGTGATTAAGTATTCTTTACAAATTTGGCTCCGGTTCCACAATTTTTTTAATCTTAAAAAATTTAAACTTTGTAGTTTAATTTATCGAAATTACTTTTTTAAGCCTTCTTTGAGTGATCCAATTTTTTTATTTTGGAAAAATAAAGGTATTAATTCTTTTTTGGATTTATTTAAAGAAGATAGATTGATGTCTTTTGAACAATTAATTGATCAATATTCTCTTTCATACTCACACTTTCTGCAATACCTTCAAGTTAGACATTTTTTACAAAAATATTTAAGTAATTTTCCTTACATATTGGAGGCTGACCTGTTAGATACTATTATGAGTATGAATCCTTCAATCAAGGGTTCTATTGGAAGAATTTATAATTTATTATTACAATAGGATAAGCGTTCTTTATCTAAGATTAAACAGGATTGGGAAAAGGAACTCAATTTGACTTTTATGACGGAGGATTGGATGCGGACTTTGAAATTGGTTAACTCTTCCTCAATTTGTGCTAGCCATTCATTGATTCAATTTAAAATTGTACATCGTTATGATTTGACGAAGGAGAGACTTTCTAAAATCTTTTCTAATGTTGATAGTCATTGTGATAGATGTGAAACTGAGATAGCTACACCTTCAATCCTGTATTCACCCTTTTCAACTCATCCTGTTGACTCCAATTTTGCCCCATCAACAGCCTCTCTTCATTCCACATTGCCAATGTTTGTAAACCACCTACATCATCTTCAGCACTATTATCTGCCTTTCCTACGATACTTCTTGCATTGAAATACAGGCAGCGCAAGATACTAGTCGCACCATGCTCAACCTTTTTGATTCCTAACTTTGTCTGAGGTCTCACCAACATCTACCTCCACAACCTCCCCACTAACTGTTCTGGTACTTCGGTACCTATTCCCCCGCAACTCTAGTTTAAACCCCAAATGCAGCATTAAAAAACCATCCTGCTAGGATATTAGTCACCCTTCAGTTCAGGTACAAACTGTACATGTCCTAGCTTCCCTGGAAGAGAGCCCAATGATCCAAAAATGTTATGCCCTCCCTCCTACACCAACTTCTTAGCCACGTATTAAACTGTGTAATCTTCCTAGCTCTAGCCTCATTAGCACATGGCAAGGATACTTTATACTTTATTGTCTCCAAACAATTGATACTAGAGCGTACAATCACCACAGGATAGCAATCTTGAGATCACAACCCTGAAGGTCCTGCCCTTTAACTTTGCACCTAACTCCCTGAACTCCCTATGCGGAACCTTGTCACTTATGTCACTGGTACCTAGATAGAACAGGACTTCTGGCTGTTCACCCTCCCACTTAAGAATGCTGAGGACTCAATCCGAGATATCCCAGACCCTGACACCCAAGAGGCAACATACCATCCAGGATTCTCACTGCCACCCACTGAACCTCCTGTCTGTTCCCTAACTAACAAATCCTCTATCACCACAGTGTGCCTCTTCTCCCCTCTCCTTCCCTTCTGAGTCACAGAGGCAGACTCAGTGCCAGAGACCCAACTACTGTGACTCTCCTCTCTTAGGCTCTCCCCCCTGAGAGTATCCAAAGTGATATATCTGTTGTTGAGGGCAATGGCCACAGGGGTACTTTGCACTGGCTCCTTAACCCCTCTCCTCTTCCTGACTGTCACTCAGTTTCCCGTGTCCTGCACCTTGGGTGTAACGACCTCTCTACATGTCCTGACTTCAGCCTCCCGAATGATCTGGATTTCATTCAGTTCCAGCTCAAACTCCTAACACAGTTTCTTTGAAGCTGCAGCTGGATGCACTTCTCGCAGATGTGGTTGTCAGGGACACTGGAGATCTCCCTGCCTTCCCACATCCCACAGGAAGAGCACTGAACTATCCTGCTGTCCATAGCTCAGCAGATATTAAGAGAACAAAAATAACACAAGCTTTTCTTTGCTTTCTCTGAGTGAGACTTCTCTTCGCGGAAGCCTTGAAGAGCTCATGCCTCAAGATTACCACTCTGACTCTGTCCAGTCTGATGATGACTGCTGCTATGATGCCCACTGCACTTGCCCCTGCCTTCCTCTTATTTGCTATTGCTAATCAATCACAAATGCTGGTTGTCCACTGGTCAAATCTCCAATACGCTACCCCAACCTGCTGCTGCTGCCTTTTATCCTTGGGCAGTGGATCTCATTGATGTCCCCTCCTCTCCAAACTTCCATTGTCTGGAATGGCCACAGGTCAAAGCTCTATTACGCTCACCACTTCTTCACTCAGAGTGTGGTGAGAGTGTGGAACGAGCTGCCAGTGCATGTGGTGGATGCAGGGTTGATTTCAACATTTAAGAGAAGTTTGGACAGGTACATGGATGGTAGGGGTATGGAGGCCTATGGTCCCAGTGCAGTTTGATGGGACCAAGCAGATTAATGGTTCGGCACAGACCAGAAGGGCTGAAGGGCTTGTCATAGAGTCGTAGAATACTACAGCTCAGAAACAAGTTGTGCCGACCCTTAAACCCTGCCTCCCATATAACCCCCCACCTTAAATTCCTCCATATATCTGTCTAGTAGTCTTTTAAATTTCACTGCTTCTACCACTGACTCAGGCAGTGCCTTCCACGCACCAACCACTCTCTGAGTAAAAACCCTTCCTCTAATATCCCCCTTGAACTTCCCACCCCTTACCTTTGTAAGGGGTTTCTTCTTTTATGTTACTGCGTAGGCTAATCAAAATGGCTTCTTTGTTATGAACCGAATGGTGAAAAGAGGACCGTTACTACAGCTCCAACTCTTTGTGCACGAAGAGGTTGAACGTTGATAAATTTGGCGCCTTTTACTTTCCTTTTATATTTTATATCTATTAATTATATAGTTCCAGTAATATCTATAAATTGTAATTATTTAATCGCATATGGTGTATTGTCTGTTATTTGGCAGGGTGGGGTACATCACACAGCATCCACACAAACTTGATTACCCAGTTTGGCGGAGCCGAAGACTGCTCCCACCAGACAAAGGCAAGCTGAGCAAGCCTGAGGCTTACCGGGGGGCTACACCTTAAAGCCACGTCCTTTTGTATTGAGCAGTGGTGCCCTGGGGAAGAGACGCTGGCTGTCCACTCTATCTATTCCTCTTAATATCTTGTATACCTCTATCATGTCTCTTCTCATCCTCCTTCTCTCTAGAGAGTAAAGCCCTAGCTCCTTTAATCTCTGATCATAATGCATACTCTCTAAACCAGGCAGCATCCTGGTAACTCTTCTCTGTACCCTTTCCAATGCTTCCACATCCTTCCTGTAGTGAGGCGACCAGAAATGGACACAGTACTCCAAGTGTGGCCTCACCAGAGTTTCATAGAGCTGCATCATTACCCCGCGACTCTTAAACTCTATCCCTTGACTTATGAAAGCTAACACTCCATAAGCTTTCTTCACTACCCTATCTACCTGTGAGGCAACTTTCAGGGATCTGTGGACATGTACCCCCAGATCCCTCTGTTCCTCCACACTACCAAGTATCCTGCTATTTACTTTGTACTCTGCCTTGGAGTTTGTCCTTCCAAAGTGTACCACCTCACATTTCTCCAGGTTGAACTCCATCTGCCACTTCTCAGCCCACTTCTGTATCCTATCAATGTCTCTCTGTAATCTTTGACAATCCTCTACACTATCCACAACACCACCAACCTTTGTGTCATCTGCAAACTTGCCAACCCACCCTTCTACCCCAACATCCAGGACGTTAATAAAAATCACGAAAAGTAGAGGTCCCAGAACTGATCCTTGTGGGACACCACTAGTCACAACCCTCCAATCCGAATGTACTCCCTCCACCACGGCCCTCTGCTTTCTGCAGGCAAGCCAATTCTGAATCCACCTGGCCAACCTTCCCTGGATCCCATGCCTTCTGACTTTCTGAATAAGTCTACTGTGTGGAACCTTGTCAAATGCCTTACTAAAATCCATGTAGGTCACATCCACTGCACTACCCTCATCTATATGCCTGGTCACCTCCTCAAAGAACTCTATCAGGCTTGTTTAGACACGATCTGCCCTTCACAAAGCCATGCTGACTGTCCATGATTTTATTGAATACAGGAGCAGGCTTTGAGGGGAGATATGGTCTATGCCTGCTCTTATTTCTTATGTTCTCCTGTTCCCAATCAACCAACAGACCATATCATCACCTCATGCCCTTGACAGAAGCTTGATGGATATATATGCTGAGATAAATTCCTTCTCGAAAAAGACTGTAAAATTCCTTATAAATGCTCCTCCTGCCATCCTCAAGAAGGTACCTATCTCCAAGTTCCCACTGAAATAAGTAGCCCGATAGGCACTTTCTCAGAAGGTCATTAGGAGTCAAAGCATTGCTGGATCTGGATGCAGACACATCTATTGTCAAGGGTGAGTCCAGGCCTGGAATTCAGTTCCTTGTCCAGGTTCCTCATTTACCATCATTGGCAAGTTCTGATTTGATACCAAAGCTTGAAACCCAAAGATCAACCGGAAGTCCAGATCAAATCCTGAAGGTTGACTTGGAAGTCCGGAGGTCAAAGCCCATCGATGGCAGCCCAAGTCTGTGAATCATTGTGGGAAATTGTTAGAATAACATTTGCATCGTAAAATATATGTGTAAATTTGACTTTCTGAAAAGCAGTAGACTTCTTGATACCATTTGAATTTTTTCGGGGGCTAACTGGCCCAAAAATCTGAACTGGGGAAGTGGAAGGCTCAATGCCTGAGACGCCACAAGCCCATTGGAGGCTGAGGATGGCCTCTCCTGTGGTTAGAGAACTGTTTATGTGCCTAAGTGGGTAGGTGGAGGGAGAAACAGGGTTTGTTCTGCTGTTGTTTTGTCGCTTGTTGTTTTCTGTGTTGCTCTGTCGAGCATCGTGGGCGTGGTACATTAGCACTGGAGTATGTGGTAACACTTGCGGGCTGCCACCAGCTCATCCTTAGGTGTGTTGGTTGTTAATGCAAATGACAAATTTCACTGTATGTGTCTATGTACATGCGATAAATAAATCTGAATCCGATTCTAGACTGACTAAAGAGCAGAGATGGCTCCTTTACTCATTTCACCTTTTTAGAATACCTTGATTTTCTGTTATCCCTACAGAAGTACATGCTCACTTTTCTCATCGTCCCCAAAATGAAAAGAAGTGCAGTCTTCAAACAAAACTATTGCAGAAAAATGTGCAAGTTGGCAAGAACTTGGTTGAGAATAATGTCATTCTGTTCCTTCTTCCATTTGTTGTGATTCATGGCATTTGGCAGACCGACATAAGGTGCATTACCACCACCCACAGAGCTGGAGTGTGGAGCAGAGACAGGAAGTATGCCCACTAACCACACCCCCAAATAATATCAATATGTCTAATGCTTTTCAGAAAGTCAAATACACACTTATATACATTACTATGGCAACATTATCCCAACAAAACTACTATCCGGGAAACGGTACTGCAGCATAAAAGCCAGAAGCAACAGGCTCCAGGACAACTTCTTCCACCAGGCCATCAGACTGATTAATTCATGCTGATACAAATGTATTTCTACATTATATTGTTGTACATACTATTTATTATAAATTACTCTAAATTGCACATTGCTCATTTAGACAGAAATGTAACGTAAAGATTTTTACTCCTCATGTATAATCTCAAATTAGCAATTAGATGTTTCCTTTATACCTTATAGGAACTGCATTCAAACAATATACATATGTTACACCATTTCTTGATAAATGCACTCCCCTCAAATGCCCATATCATGCATATTAATTCTGAATAATTCAACCTAGTATATATCCAATATGTAAAGATGTAAGTATAACAACTTCCATCCTTTTATATCCATCTCCCAGTTGAGTTCCCACCATCCTCTGAATTTTATATAAATACCCAACCTTTCTTTTCCTTAACCTATCTTTGTTGCTACAATGATCAAATAGACTTTTTGATTGCAGATTTCACCTCCCCCTTATACACAGGCACCACTGCATTTATATCCTTAATTTTCAGTGGCTGCTCAGCTGGAATGACATTCACCTTTTGATACATGCAAATTAATATTGTCAAGGACTGCAGGTGTGGTAATGGTTCATGTGTTAAATGGCTTAATTGAAGCCTGTTCACTTTTGTGATTAGTCATATGACAGGAAGAACCTATCACGTGTCAGGCTGGCGGGGGGGGGGGGGGGCGGTGGTTTGACCACGTGTATAAAATGAGATTTTGGTATTAAGTCAATTCCTTTGGACTGGTTTCTGATGTGGTGCTAAGAATCAAAGTTGCATTTGCTGTTGTCAGGATGCTAGACCAGTAGCAGAAATGTGAGTATGTTGTTTTCTCTTGAGTTTGGTTTACTTACTTTATCACTTGAGCAGACTTCACCTTGAACTATTGTTGTGACTGAATGGTATCAAGGACTATTGAAAACTATTAGTGTCCAATGAAAGCAAAGTAGCATCTGCAGACTTTTTTATGGATGGGCATGAGGTGGGCAGGCAGAGGTGGTACACTTCTTTCACTGTTTGTGGAGGTCTGTGTGCTTCTGAGGAATGACGTGGAGGTTCACTATTGATTACAATGCCTTTCAACACCATGAGCTTCCATTATCTAAGGATTTATAGAATCCAGTAAGGATGTTGTATTTTTTTAAAGGTAATTTTTGTTTATGCTTGGGTCTCTTCTGTCTACTAGTCAACCTCTTCCTATGACCAGACATGGAACAGTTGGCTTTGGTAATGAGGTATCAGCCATGTGAGTAGCTAATCTACCAGACCTGAAGTGAAATGGCAATACTGGGAATGTTGGTCTGGGAGAGTTTGTGGCAAGATGGCACCAGCAACTAATGGCAAAGATGTGGAAATGTATCCATTGACCCTAAATTCTTCTGTAAATCCAATGTAACAAAATAGGGTATATGGAATTCTAAGGTGGTTTGCTAGTTTGGATGAGAAAACTTAAGTATGTTTGTGTTATATGGGAACAAACTATTTTTTCTGATGGTAGGCAATTGTTTTATGGCCAGAGGCGATATTGCATAACAGAGGATACAGGATGGAACTTCGAAAGGTCAAATGTGTGGATGAGATAACGATGAAGATAACACAAATGTAATGTTATGGAATGGAGCAATCTAATGCTCTTCATGAGGAAAAGAAAAGGTATAAAAGTACTTGGCTTTAAACAGATGATCAGAGCTATATTTCCAGATGAAACTTGGCTGGAGGTATACCTCCCCTTGCAAGTAAAATAATAAATGCATTAATAATGCGATCTACTCTGAATTTGTTGCAGTTTGCTTCTTTATAGTGGAAGATATTGCTGAATGGTACACAACAGAATGCTGAAGAAGGTTCATGAAACTACTTTTAAATGTACTTCTACTACTGTTCTGTGTGTGACTAGAGCCTGTCATTTACATTTTGATAATTTATTTGGGCCTCCTGGCACTTTGCTGTCTTTGAGGGAATTTGCAGTGATTGAGGCAACATTGGGAGTGGAGTGTATAGCCTAATGGCAGAGTGTGAACTGACAATCTCTCTAATCCTCAACCAACTTGCCAATTAAAGCATTTGAGGAAGATTGAAATCAATGAGAACGAAGGTGGAAAGCGAACAGGTGTTCAGTGCCATCTGCCTGGATTTAACCAGTCCCCCTTTCTCTTCCCACTGACAGAGGAAGGTGCAGGAGCCTTGGGTCTTGGACATGTTTGATCAGCACAGTTTGTGGATTGGACTCATTTTTAGAGGACTCTGCAGTTCATGTTATATGTATTTCTGGTTTCTAGTTACTCCTTTTTATTCATATTTTGATTGGGGCAGAGTGGTTCTGCAGCCTGCATTCAATGAATAACTCAGTGCTAAATTGAACTGAACTGAGCATTCCTAGACTGTTTCAATGACGTGGGGTGTTTGATGTTTTCTTTGAACAGGTTCCATGCTGTTTCTTTGTTTCGTGGCTGTCTACGGGAAGTTGAATCTCAGGGCTGCATACTGGATATGTACTTTGTACTTTGATTCTTTGAATCCTTGTACACTAATGTAGACTTGCTTATCCTTCCAGTGATGGAAACAAACAAATGCAGATGCTGGAATCCAGCACAAAAAAGAAACTGCTAAAGAAGTGGAACAGGTCAGAGTTCAGATGAAGCATTCTGACCCAAAACATTGACTATCCATTTCCCTCCACAGATGCTGCTTGGCCCACAGATCCTACATTTTTTTTTCTGTATTCTTGCAGTGAGCTTGGGCAATTGTGGAGACAGCATTGGTTTTTGACGCTGTATGGTTCACCAAGCCTGGCGGTTAGCTTGCAGACATTTCATCACCAGTCAAGGTGATATCCTCGGTGCATAGTTGGTGGTGTTTCTTTCTGGGAGTGCTCATGTTTATATAGGTGGCTGTTCACTTGCTTCAGCCCGAATTACCCCTACAGTTGACCTTTGAATTCTATTGGTTTGCACTTCGGCTTGTAGATGGTGTCTATTTCAATATGTTTGTTTATGGAATTATCGGAAGAGAACCACGTTTCCAAAAATTCTCATGGCTGTCTCATGTTTGCCTGCTTCAGAACTTGTGTCCTAGTTAAAGTGGTTTCCTGATGACGTTGTACTTCTGAACTACTGTTACTGCAACCTGTAGCCTGTAATTTCCCTTTAAGTAACTAACTTTTGAACTGTCTTAGTGAACTAGTGACTTCATGATCTTTGGTGGATTTAACTCTCAAACATCAGAATCAGGTTTATCACCAGCATTTGACGTGAAATTTGTTAACTTGGCAGCAGTTCAATGCAATACATAATCTAGCAGAGAAGGAAAAAATACTAATAAATAAAATAAAACATAATAAACAAGTAAATCAATTATGCATATTGAATAGATTTTAAAATGAGCCAAAACAAATACTGTATATTTTTAAAAAAAAAAGTGAGGTAGTGTCCAAAGCTTCAATGTCCATCTAGGAATCGGATGGCAGAGGGGAAGAAGCTGTTCCTGAATCGCTGAGTGTGTGCCTTCAGGCTTCTGTATCTCCTACCTGATGGTAACAGTAAGAAAAGGGCAGGCCCTGGGTGCTGGAGGTCCTTAGTAATGGACGCTGCCTTTCTGAGACACCGCTCCCTGAAGATGTCCTGGGTACTTTGTAGGCTTGTGCCCAAGATGGAGCTGACTAGATTTACAACCTTCTGCAGCTTCTTTTGGTCCTGTGCAGTAGCCCCCCCATACCAGACAGTGATGCAGCCTGTCAGAATGCTCTCCACAATACAACTATAGAAGTTTTTGAGTATATTTGTTGACATGCCAAATCTCTTCAAACTCCTAATAAAGTATAGCCGCTGCCTTGCCTTCTTTATGACGACATCGATATGTTAGGACGAGGTTAGATTTTCAAAGTTCTTGACACTCAGGAACTTGAAGCTACTCACTCGCTCCACTTCTGATCCCTTTGTCTTACCCTTCCTGAAGTCCACAATCAGCTCTCTTGTCTTACTGATGTTAAGTGCCAGGTTGTTGCTGTGGCACCATTCCACTAGTTGGAATATCTTACTCCTGTACGCCCTCTTGTCACCACCTGAGATTCTACCAACAATGGCAGTATCATCAGCAAATTTATAGATGGTGTTTGAGCTATATCTAGCCACACAGAATTGTATACAGAGAGCAAAGCAGTGTGCTAAGCACACACCCTTGTGGTCATCCAGTTAAGAAGCTGAGGATCCAATTGCAGAGGGAGGTACAGAGGTTCAGGTTCTTCAATTTCTCAATCAGGATTGTGGGAATGATGGTGCTAAATGCTGAGCTATAGTCAATAAGCAGCATCCTGACGTAGGTGTTTGTGTTGTCTAGGTGGTCTAAAGCTGTGTGGAGAGCCATTGAGATTGCGTCTGCCGCTGATCTATTGTGGCGACAGGCAAATTGCAATGGGTCCAGATCCTTGCTGAGGCAGGAGTTCAGTCTAGTCATAACCAACCTCTGAGACATAGAAACCATAGAAACTACAGCACAGAAACAGGCCTTTTGGCCCTTGGCTGTGCCAAACCATTTTCTGCCTAGTCCCACTGATCTGCACACAGACCATATCCCTCCATACACCTCCCATCCATGTATCTGTCCAATTTATTCTTAAATGTTAAAAAAGAACCCACATTTACCACCTCGTCTGGCAGCTCATTCCACACTCCCACCACTCTGTGTGAAGAAGCACCCCACCCCCCATGTTCCCTTTAAACTTTTCCCCCTTCCCCCTTCACCCTTAACCCATGTCCTCTGGTTTTATTCTCCCCTTGCCTCAGTGGAAAAAGCCCGCTTGCACTCACTCTATCTATACCCATCATAATTTTGTATACCTCTATCAAATCTCCCCTCATTCTTCTACGTGCCAGGGAATAAAGTCCTAACCTATTCAACCTTTCTCTGTAACTGAGTTTCTCAAGTCCCGGCAACATCCTTGTAAACCTTCTCTGCACTCTTTCAACTTTATTAATATCCTTCCTGTAATTTGGTGACCAAAACTGAACACAATACTCCAGATTCAGCCTCAACAATGCCTTATACAACCTCACCATAACATTCCAGCTCTTGTACTCAATACTTTGATTAATAAAGGCCAATGTACCAAAAGCTCTCTTTACGACCCTATCTACCTGTGACATGTCTCACTCTAGACATGCTGGATACATTGGTAAAACCAGAGGACGACTTGATACATAATATGGACTGGACTGCTAATTTGGAGATGGTGAAAGGTAGGAGACTGTATTTCATGATGGTCTTTGTGGTGTTCAGATGTAGCAGTCCTGTCACACTCTTGTTCCCCCAACCTGGAATGTCTAATTAAGTGCCAACCGTTCTACTTAACAAGAGATCTCCATTGTGATCCTGATCAGCTTATAAACTGTCAAAAGCCAATGTTAAGTAGGCACTGAGTGTTGTCATCAGCAAACAAAAATACCTGAGGGGTATTGGCCTAGAATGTCGACTATTTATTCATTTGCACAGATGCTGCCTGAGCTGCTGAGTTCCTCCAGTATTTTGTGTTGCTCTGGATTTCTAACATCTGCAGAATCTCTTGTTTATGATTAGCTGCCTACTCTGTTGCCTTCAAATTGTTGTAGGAGAAAGGACTGAGGGCTAATAACTAGTAAGTGGAGATGTGATTATGCTAATGTGGTTACAGGGAACTGCAGACAAAGCCTAGAAGTAGCAACATGTAATGTAGTAGTAATGATGTCCAGGGTTCAGAAGCTTCATTAATCATGTTATAATTGAGTTGTTATAATTCTTGTAATTGCCGTAATTGAAAATTGGATTTACTGTTGGACCTATGGATAACTATTTTACTCAGTAATCATAACCTAGTCTGTTTCTTAATTGATTCTTCATTTAGCCACAATTCTGTTATCAAAATGTAGTTTTACTGGTAATCTCATCGACTAAGAATGTAAAAGCTGTACCAGATTTGTGCTCACATAGATCAGCTTTGACTGGTTTCCTGATGTGCACTAGTTTTTTAAAAGAAAGATCGCCTGTTATTTCGAACATCACATCCATGTGATCTTTCAGTTTGCTCCTTCACAACTCATTGCTGGGGACTTCAGTCAGCCTTGCTTGAAGAAATTTATGCCAAAGGATCACTAACATATCACCTGTAACAACAGAGGTACCAATACACATGACCACTGCTATATTCTGATAAAGAATGCCTATCGTTCCATGCTTAGACCATATTTCAGGAAATCTGATCACTCAGCTGTCCCGCTCTTACTTGCGTACAGGGAGAGGCTAAAGAGGAAGGCTCCAGAGATGACCACAACAAAAGAGGGGGTCACAGTAGGCAGAGGAGCAGCTACGGGATTGCTTCAAGTCAATGGACTGGGCTGTGTTCAATGACTCATCAGTGGATCTGATCAAATATACCATGGTTGTCACAGACTTCATAAAAATAGTTTTAGACCATAAGACAAAGGAACAGAAATTGGCCATTTGGCCCATTGTGTCTGCTCCACCATTTTACTGTGAGCTGATCCATTCTCCCATTTAGTCCCACTCCCCTGCCTTCTCACCATAACCTTTGATGCCCTGGCTACTCAGATACCTAGCAATCTCTGCCTTAAATACACCCAATGACTTGACCTCCACTGCTGTCCGTGGCAACAAATTCCATAGATTCACCACCCTCTTGTGCTATATGTGTATATGTACACACATACATACGTGTGTGTGTGTATGTATATGTATATATATATATATATATATATATATTCAATAGTGGTTAATAATTAAATTTATATAAATTCTTTACATCATTATCAAGTCTTATACCTAAAAAAAATTCAAGAAGATCTTGACAAATGGATGATACTACCAATAACATTAGTAGGTAGAGTCAATGTTGTAAAAATGAACATATTTCCTAGATTACAGTATTTGTTTCAAACATTACCAATACAATTGCCACAGAAATTTTTTCAAGAGTTAAATAAATGTGAGAAAATTTCTTTGGAAAGGTAAAATGTCAAGAATATCATTGGAAAAATTGACATGTAAATTTGAGTTAGGAGGGTTACAACTTCCAAACTTTAAGAATTATTATAAAGCAAATCAACTTAGATTTATTGCATCTTTCTTCGATGATCGAAAACCAGCATGGATGAAAATAGAATTAGACAAGATAGGAGAAAATAGACCTGAAGATTTTGTATATAAATAGGAATCTAAATGGATACGGGAAAAGAAAGTATCTCCTATATTAACACATTTGATTGATCTATGGAATAAGATAAATGCTGATAATGAAATACAGAAATCTTTATTAGCAAGGAGACCTTTGTTCCAAAACAGACTTATTCCTTTTACAATGGACAATCAACATTTATATAATTGGTACCAAAAAGGGATTAAATATATAGGAGATTGTTATGAATGAGGTATATTGATGTCATTTGAACAACTAAAGGATAAATATAAAATATCAAATAACTTTCTTTTGTTACCTTCAATTAAGGGCTTACTGAAAACGTAAGCTGGGTCAAACAATGTTTTTGCCAAAACCTAATGAAATTGAAACTTTAATTCAAAAAGGGAAAATTAAAAAAATTATTTCTTGTATGTATAATTTGATTCAAAAACAGACAATTAAACAAGGAATCCATAAGTCAAAACAAAAATGGGAAACAGATCTGAATATTAATATTGATGAAACAAATTGGTCAAGACTCTCTTGACAGTATGACAAATACAATAAATGTTCGACTTAGATTAGTACAATATTTTTTACACCAAGGATATATTACACCACAAAAAATAAATAGATTAAATTCAAATCTATCTGATAAATGCTTTCGGTGTAATCAAGAAATTGGTACTTTTTTACATTCTACTTGGTCTTGTTTTAAAATTCAACCCTTTTGGATAAATTTAAGAGTCTTATTGGAACAAATTACTGGAACTCAACTTCCACATAACCCTGTATTATTTCTATTAGGTGATATTGAAGGGATAAAGCCAAAACTTAAATTGAATAAATATCAGAAAACTTATAAAAATTGCATTGGCAGTAGCTAAGAAGACTATAGCAGTTACTTGGAAATCTGATTTGTATTTAAGTATGAATCATTGGAATAATGAAATGGCTAGTTCTATTCCACTCGAAAAAATTACTTATAATTTAAGAGATAAATATGTAACATTTTTGAATATTTGGCGCCCTTATTTACAAAAGATAGGATGGCATATTTAAGTGCTCCAATAAAGATCTTGGTCCCTTGGGGAAAGTAACGAGTAAGTATACCAAATTTATTTTGAACTCCATGGAGCATGTGGAAAACCTTCCAATACCCAGGTGGCTCTTTTTTTTTCTTCTTTTCTTTTTTAGCTAGGACTTTATATGGGGGGGAAGATGGTTAAGGGGAGGGGGAAGGTAGATATTATCTTTTCATGTATTCATTTTGAAAACTCAGTAAAAATTATATTAAAAAAATTTCTTTGCATCTGTTCTGAATGGGTGCCCTTCAATCCTTAAGTCATGGCCCCTCGTACTAGACTCCCTCATCATGGGAAACAACTTTGCCACATCCACTCTGTCCATGCCTTTCAACATTCAAAATGTTTCTGAAGTCCCCCCTCATTCTTCTAAACTCCAAGGAATACAGTCCAAGAGCGGACAAATGTTCCTCATATATTAGGAACGTTCCAGAGATGAAAGTGTCTCTCAAAATCATTCAGGGTCTTCCCCAAACAGAAGCCCTGGATGAATGATCAGATCCACAAACTGCTGAGGGCCAGGCCAGTGACGTTTTATGTCTGGTGACTCAGTAAAATACAAGAGGTCCAGGTATGATCTCCAGAAATCCATCTCATCTGAAGAGGCAATTTGGGACTAAAGGTGAATCACTGAATGTGCTGTGGCAGGGTTTGAATGCTCTCACCTCCTACAAAGTGAAACCAAGTGATGTAGTTACAACAATGCTTCACTCCCAGGTGAGCTGTCTTTTGTGCTTTGACTGTTAAAACACGGAGGAAACTTCGCAAACTTCCATAGCCCCTGATGATCCTGTGATTTCAATCTCAGCCAGCATGAGAGTGAACCCACGGAAATCATCTGGCCCAGATGGAGTACCTGACTGATTACTAAAGACCTGTGCTGTGTACCAGGTGTGGGGTGATTCCAAGCCAGTTTAGAGGGGTTTTGATTTTTGTATGCAGTACGATATACAAAACCAATACAGTAGTGGCAATTTTTATTTCTAGCGCACAGGTGCTTAACTTCCAAACACGTAGGCTAGACCTTGAAATGAGTTCTCCTCCCTCACGCTAGTAGGCCAATTAAGGAAC
This sequence comes from Mobula hypostoma, assembly GCF_963921235.1. Taxonomy (NCBI): domain Eukaryota; kingdom Metazoa; phylum Chordata; class Chondrichthyes; order Myliobatiformes; family Myliobatidae; genus Mobula; species Mobula hypostoma. The sequence continues at coordinate 184,131,149 of NC_086101.1, read as the reverse complement.
TTCGCAATCACGCAATCCAGCGTTGATCAATTTACCCGCGAAAATCTTTTCTCGCCAAACCTGGAAAGCATTCGAACGTTGTCCTTTCTAGAACATGACAACTCTTCACTCTACTCCACCCAGGTCTCGTAAAGCCACAGGTTGCTATTTGCTATTTGGCATTACCAAGGTGAATACACAAGCGCACTTTAACAATAGAAAAATGATATTCAACGGTCACCTGGTTACAGCTGATCAACTAGCTGGAGTGCTCACCTCTTGTGCTTTAACCTCTTGTTTCGGCACTCAAATTTTGCGTGCGTTATGTTTTGTAACTTCAGAACATTAAACTATTTCAAAGGAAGACACGGGAGTGCGGGGTCTGTCTTCGAGTTTACTTTAAACAAGGCGCACCCGCGTATTGCGGTGGTGTGATGAATGCAATTCGTGTATTTTTACAGATAACCCGCAATGAATTATTGAAATGAACAAGAATGCTTAAACAATATATATGCAAGATTATTCAAATATTACTTAAATATTAAATACACAACACCCACTGCTTAGCTATAAAATCCAACTCAATAGAGAATGCATCTCGACTGCATACTCTATAAAACAACGACTATACACACAAATTAAATTTTAAATTATTCCATTTCAGGCGGAAAGATGTGATCAGTGTGGAGGATTTCTTTGTGGGATAACATCCTTCCTGACAAGGAAAGCTTGGCATCTGGGACTTGCGGCTGTAAAACAGTCTCGGGTTCTGAGGTCTCCTCTGGTTGTAGGTGTTGACTGAGACTGCAGGAGGTGGCTCTGACAGCTCTGGGCACCTTTCTTCATTATTCTAGTTTCAGCATCTTCATCTTGGGAAGGTGTATTTAGATCACTGGAGTATTGTTATTGACCCTTGCAGGTTTTTGCAAAAACCTGAAGCGTTTTATGTTTAAGAAAAAAAGCTGACATTTTATTGAACCTGAACAGTGTGCTAAAAACCCTTAATGTAATTTCATAACGTCAGCCCCAACTCTTAAAATGAACCCAGTTAACAGTGAGGTTGCGTTCCTCGGAAGTGGTGTGGTGCAAAGCAGCGCTAAACAGGGTCATTATAGCATAAATGGGCATGTGTGCCCGATTTTTTAAAAAATGAAACCCGTGAAACATGGTATTATTTGCTGTAATTTGTGGAGTAACAAACACAAATAGCCCTAACCTGTACATGAATGGAGCAGTGACCATCGCAGGAGTGGCGGAGGGAAGCGGGTAGTGGTTACATCTTGGAGGCGGGACCAGGCTGTGGGTCCTCCTCTAATTCTTCAAGTTGGTGTTGAGGTTTGATGGCCTGATGGCATGAACATCGACTTCTCTAACTTCCGCTAATGTCCCACCTCCCCCTCGTACCCCATCCGTTATTTATTTTTATACACACATTCTTTTTCTCTCTCTCCTTTTTCTCCCTCTGTCCCTCTCACTATACCCCTTGCCCATCCTCTGGGTCTCTTCCCCACCCCCCCCCTTGTCTTTCTCCCTGGGCCTCCTGTCCCATGATCCTCTCATATCTCCTTTGCCTATCACCTGTCCAGCTCTTGGCTCCATCCCTCCCCCTCCTGTCTTCTCCTATCATTTTGTATCTCCCCCTCCCTCTCCCACTTTCAAATCTCTTACTAGCTCTTCCCTCAGTTAGTCCTGACGAAGGGTCTTGGCCTGAAACGTCGACTGTACCTCTTCCTAGAGATGCTGCCTGGCCTGCTGCATTCACCAGCAACTTTGATGTGTGTTGGTTGAGGTTTGACTGCCTTTTCAAGTTTCCTGTCTTGAAGCTGTTCTCACTAGGAAGTCATGTCTCTTTGCTTTATTGCTTCGCTGCTGGTCAGGGTCATTATTGATTTGTGCGATCGTGGGGATAGTGCTGAGGAATTCTGTGGTGAGGTTTCTTGCTGGTGTTTCATCTCTGTCCATGTCCTCAGGCTCACCCAGGATCCGTTGCTCCACCAATTCTCGAAGCTCTTCGTTATTATAGCTGTCACCATGAGAATGCAGTAACGCTCAGCATTGCTATCATTAACATCCTCTAATCCCCCTTCACTGGCCAGTTCAAAGATGTTTTGGATGACCGGTTCCAACTGGAATCCTAGGATGTCGTTGCATGCTTCTGGCCATAGCTCCTTCCACACTCTGTTCATGCAGTTTGAAGTTACTTCATCCCAAGCTGCGCTGACATTGTCTGCAGCTTCCATGACGTAGTTTTTCCAAAATAGCCTGATGGATTTCTTGTCTTTACCTTTTGTTTCCTCTACAAGCTGCTTTAAATTCAATATTATTCCTTGATCCATTGGTTGGAGTAATGGAGTGGTTTGGGTGGAAGGTAAACCACTTCTACGGGAATGCAGGTATGAAGCATGTCAAGATTCTCAGGGTGACCTGGGGCATGATCAAGCAAGGTCATGCTCCTCACAATACCGCTTCACTGCTGGATAAAAATGTGAAACAAGCCAATTTTGGAAAACATCAATCATCACTCAAGCTTCCTTGTTTGATTTCCAAATCACTGGGTTAGACTTGGCTTTAAAATGGCTTTCATTGCTCGTGGATGTTTGAGTGATACACAATCATGGGCTTTAACCTAAAGTCCCCTTTAGCACTGCCTCCTGGCAAAAGAGTTAACCAGTTCCTTTGCAACCTTGAACCCAGATGCATGTTTCTGTTGGGAGATAGAAGTAGGAGAAGGTATTCTTTTCCAAAAGAGGCCTGTTTCATCCATGTTGAATATTAGCTCAGGAGGAGAATCATCCTTTCAATTATGGATTTTAGTGTTGCAGGAAAATTCTGGACTGCCTTGCCACTTCCCCAGTTTCATTTAAAATCTTTTTTATTAATTATTAAAGATCAACAAAAATACATTAAGGTAATCAAGTCAATGTCAATATGTACAATGAAGAATTAAATTAGCAAATAACTGATTAACAAAGCTAAGCAGGGTATCAATAATAAGAAAAATTGTGTTAATTTTTTTGAAAGGAAGGGGGGGGGAAGAACTCCTACTAACTAAGAGGAAAAAAAACATACTAAAAAAATGAAGAAAAAGCCCCATTGGGAGCACAACCCTGGAGCTATGTCATACAAGCTTCCATAAAAGAAAAACATCAATCCGCCAACTCAAATCCATTTAAACAAAAATCGGAAGGAAACCATATTATTTAACTCAAATCAGATGATAGTAGTGGGCAAATGAACCCCACCTTTTCTCAAAATCAAATCGAGGATCAAAAGTTCAACTTCTGATTTTTCTCCAAACTAAGACATAGCATCACCTGAGAGAACCATTGTATCAAAATAGGAGCAGAAGTATTTCCATTTCAACAAAATAGCCAATAATGTAACAAATGCAAACCATGAATATATTGAGGGACTATACCAAACAACTGTCAATTTATTAGGTTGTAAATTAATTTTTTAAACTTTAGAAATTGTAGAAAAAAATAGATTTCCAAAAATGTTTCAATACAGAACATGACCAAAATGTGCGTCAACATAGCTGTCTCTGTTTTACATCTATCACACTGACTATCAACATTAGGAAACATTTTAGACAGTCTCTACTTTGTCAAATAGTAATGATGTACAATTTTAAATTGAATTAAAGAGTGAATGGCGCAGATCAAAGAAGAGTTAACCGACTTCAAAATCCACAACCAGTCCTCTGTTATCAAGGTCATGTTAAGCGCTCTCTCCCAATCTTGCTTAATCTTAAATGAAGGGTAATTGTGCTGTTGTAACAATAAATAAGGAGGAGGCAGAACCATGAGGGAGGTGATAGGCAGCTGGGGGAGAGGGCAGAGTGAAATAGGGATAGAGGGAGGGAGAGGGAATTACCAGAAGTTGGAGAATTCTATGTTCATACCAAGGGGCTGGAGACTACCTAGATGGTATATGAGGTTTTGCTCCTCCAACCTGAGTTTAGCCTCATCATGGCAGTAGAGGAGGCCATGTATGGACATATCTGAATGGGAATGAGAAGCAGAGTTGAAGTGGGTGGCTATCGGGAGATCCTGTCTGTTGTGGCGGACGGAGTTCCGCCTCCTCCTCCTCCCCATTGTTTTCCTGCCTATGACGTCCTGCTTCCCCTCCCCCACCCCTTTCTTTCAAATTACTGGTCTTTCAACTGAACCTACAAGCATTCTTCAAATCCTTCCCCCTCTTCAGTCCTGACGAAGGGTTCCGGCCCGAAACGTCGACTCATCGTTTCCACGGATGCTGCCCGACCTGCTGAGTTTCTCCAGCGTGCTGTGAGTGTTGCTTTGATCCCAGCGTCTGCAGATTATTTTGTGTTTAGCTAATAAACAAATCTCTTTGAAAGTAACACGATATTTTGGGAATTGGCAGGTGACAATCAATAGCTGTATGCTATGAGGAGGGAAATGGAATGCACAAAGACGGAAACAAACTTTTGGTCAGTAGTATAGTACAGATGAGAAAGAAAACACTCACTAAGGGAGGACTCCAGACAATGAACATCAACATTTAAGTGTTGTATTTGTACTGGATGCCTCTTAATGGATATATCTACTGTGCTTGCTGCAATTATGAGCAAGTCTCTTGAGTGAGATCAAATTAAATATGAATTAGTGAATCTTGTAATATCACCTCACCCCATACAAACAGCCATTTATTAGTTCTTATAAACAACATCAATTTTACTAAATTGAATTATATTGTATTAAAGTGCTGTCCTTTCTCAATGAAGGGGGCATGTCTCCAGACAGAGCTGGGAAAATAGTCGAATTATCACAAGCTGCAATTAATAACATGGATTTAAATGGAGGCAATGCGACCAAATGAAGGAAAGTGCCAAAATTATTTGGAAGGGTTTTGAAGTCCCTCAGGGTATGAAGACCACTATTCCTTCACCATCCCCAATATAGTTGAAAATAGTTGCTAAATTTTAAGTTGTCAATGCAAATTGTGAGCATTTAAAGTACTTTGTAACTAGTGACAGTGGTCAAGCAACTTTAAGAAATTCTCCAGTATTTGAATTGTAGTTAAAAATACCTTTTGAGCTTGGCAAGGAAAATCAACCGAAATAAATGATCTCCCAGCAGAGTCCTGTTTGATTTCCTCACTGCACAAGGCCTGAAGCTAACAAGCAAAATCTAGATTTTAAAATGTAAAGAACAGAGACCAACCTTAAATGCATGAAGGACAACAGAGGCACTGGCGGGAATGCAGTGGAATGATAGCTGGTGTCTGACGGTTAATCAGCCACGCTCAGTAGAAGGTCAGTTTTGTAAGGATTTGTATTGTTAATTGCAGGATGTACAAAAACCGGAGTCACTGAGGGATTTACTGATGGAAGGAACAAGGAAATATCATGAAAGTGAGAATAAGAAAAGTTAAGAATGACAGCAGAATCAACAGAGCAGAAAGCTCAAGAAGGGATAGTACAGTGTGGCCAAGTGATACAGGAATTGATATGGGAGGTGAGGGAGTAATGAATTATAAGTATTGTATATGAATGCACGGAGTGTAAGAAATAAAGTGGACGAGCTTGAGGCACAGTTGGAAATTGGTAAGTATGATGTGGGAATAACAGAGACATGGCTTCAAGTGGACAGGGCCTGGGAAATGAATATTCAAGGTATACATCATATCGAAAGGACAGACTGATGGGCAAAGGGGATGGGGTGGCTCTGTTGGTGAGGAATGATATTCAGTCCCTTGCGAGGGGGGACATAGGAGACGTGGAGTCAGTATGGATAGATCTGAGAAGTTCTAAGGGTAGAAAGACCCAAATGGGAGTTATTTACAGGCCCCCAAACAGTAGTCTGGATGTAGGGTGTAAGTTGAATTAAGAGTTAAAATTGGCATGTCATAAAGGTAATGCTACAGTTGTTACGGGGGACTTCAACATGCAGGTAGACTGGAGGAATCAGGTTGGTGCTGGACCCCAAGAAAGGGAGTTTGTGGAGTCCCTCTGAGATGGATTCTTAGAACAGCTGTACTGGAGCCTACCAGAGAGAACGCAATTCTAGATTTAGTGTTGTGCAATGAACCGGATTTGATCAGGGACCTCGAGGTAAAGAAGCCATTAGGAGGTAGTGACCATAATATAAGTTTTAATCTACAATTTGAGACGGAGAAGGGAAACTTGGAAGTGTCAGTATTACAGTTGAACAAAGGGAACTATAATGCTATGAGGGAGGAGCTGGCCAAAGTTCAATGGAACAATACCCTAGCAGGGATGACAGTGGAACAGCAAAGGCAAGTGTTTCTGGGAATAATGTGGAAGGTGCAAGATCAGTTCGTTCCAAAGAGGAAGAAAGATCCTAAGGGGAGTAATGCGAGGCCGTGGCTGACAAGGGAAGTAATGGACAGCATAAAAATAAAAGAGAAGAAGTATAACATAGCAAAGACGAGTGGGAAGCCGGAGGATTGGGAATCTTTTAGAGCAACAGAAGGTAACTAAAAAGGCAATACGTGGAGAAAAAAATGAGGTACGAAGGTAAACTAGCCAAGAATATAAAGGAGGATAGTAAAAGCTTGTGAAAAGATGTGAAAAGGAAAAAAAAGTTAAGACCAAAATTAGGCCCTTGAAGACAGAAGTGGGTGAATTTATTATGGGGAACAAGGAAATGGCACATGAGTTGAACAGGTACTTTGGATCTGTCTTCACTAGGGAAGACACAAACAATCTCCCAGATGTAATAGTGGCCAAAAGACCTAGGGTAATGGATGAATTAAAGAAAATTTATATTAGGCAGGAAATGGTGTTGGTTAGGCTGTTGGGTCTGAAGGCTGATAAGTCCCTGGGACCTGATGGTCTGCATCCCAGGGTACTTAAGGAGGTGGCTTTAGAAATCGTGGACGCATTGGTAATCCTTTTCCGATGTTCTATAGATTCAGGATCAGTTCCTGTGGATTGGAGGGTGGCTAATGTCCCTCTCCAAGAAGGAAGGAAGAGAGAAAACAGGGAATTATAGATTGGTTAGTCTGACATCGGCGGTGGGAAAGATGCTGGAGTCAATTATAAAAGATGAAATTATGACACATCTGGATAGTAGTAACAGGATTGGTTTGAGTCAGCATGGATTTACAAAGGGGAAATGGTGCTTGACTAATCTTCTGGAATTTTTTGAGGATGTAACTATGAAAATGGACAAGGGAGAGCCAGTGGATGTAGTGTACCTGGACTTTCAGAAAGCCTTTGATAAAAGCCCACATAGGAGATTAGTGGGCAAAATTAGGGCACATGGTATTGGGGGCAGAGTACTGACATGGATTGGAAAATTGACTGGCTGACAGAAAACAGTAGCGATTAACGGGTCCCTTTCAGAATGGCAGGCGGTGACCAGTGGGGTACCGCAGGGTTCAGTGCTGGGACCGCAGCTGTTTACAGTATATACTAATGATTTAGATGAGGGAATTAAAAGTAAAATTAGCAAATTTGCCGATGACACAAAGCTGGGAGGCAGTGTGAAATGTGAGGAGGATGTTATGAGAATGCAGTGTGACTTGGACAGGCTGGGTGAGTGGGCAGATGCATGGTAGATGCAGTTTAATGTGGATAAATGTGAGGTTATCCACTTTGGTGGTAAGAACGGGAAGGCAGATTATTATCTAAATGGAGTCAAGTTAGGAAAAGGGGAAGCACAACGAGATCTAGGTGTTCTTGTGCATCAGTCACTGAAAGCAAGCATGCAAGTACAGCAGGCAGTGAAGAAAGCTAATGGCATGCTGGCCTTCATAACAAGAGGAATTGAGTATAAGAGCAAAGAGGTCCTTCTGCAGCTGTACAGGGCCCTGGTGAGACCACACCTGGAGTACTGTGTGCAGTTTTGGTCTCCAAATTTAAGGAAGGACATTCTTGCTATTGAGGGAGTGCAGCGTAGGTTCACAAGGTTAATTCCTGGGATGGCAGGACTGTCATATGTTGAAAGATTGGAACAACTGAGCTTGTATACACTGGAATTTAGAAGGCTGAGAGGGGATCTTATTGAAACATATAAGATTATTAAGGGATTGGACACGCTGGAGGCAGGAAGCATGTTCCCGCTGATGGGTGAGTCCAGAACCAGAGGCCACAGTTTAAGAATTAGAGGTAGGCCATTTAGAACAGAGTTGAGGAAAAACTTTTTCACCCAGAGTGGTGGATATATGGATGCTCTGCCCCAGAAGGCTGTGGAGGCCAAGTCTCTGGATGCTTTCAAGAAAGAGATGGATAGAGCTCTTAAAGATAGCGGAATCAAAGGTTATGGGGATAAGGCAGGAACTGGATACTGATGGTGGATGATCAGCCATGATCACAGTGAATGGCGGTGCTGGCTCGAAGGGCTGAATGGCCAACTCCTATACCTATTGTCTATAAAACATCATGCAGCATCAGTCTAGCAGTACTTACATCCACAGTGATGAAGTGTTGAGAGGTTTTTGTTTTTTAAATTTTATTTGAGATCCAGCATGCAATAGGCCCTTTGAGCCACACCACCCAGCAATTCCCTGATCTAACCCCAGCCTAATCATGGGACAACTTGCAATGACCAATTAATCTACAACCAGTACAGCTTTGGACTGTGGGAAGGAAGCAGAATACCTGGAGAAAACCCTTGCAGTCCTGGGGAGAAGGTACAAACTCTTTGCAGGCAGTGATGGGAAATAGACCCAGATCGCTGGCACTGCAAAGCATTGTGCTAACATCATTACTGTAGTGATGAAGCATATCAATTGCCTGAGAAGTGACATGGATCCACTCCAATCTGCCTGCAGGTGAACAGCAGATGCCATTTCATTGGCTCTTCACTCAACCCTGGACAACAAAGATGCAAATGCCAGGATGCTCTTTATCACCACTACTCAGCATTCAATACTACCTTCCCCTCAAAATCAACAATCTTCAAGACCTTAGCCTCAATACCTCCTTGTGCAATTAGATTCTTAATTTCCTCACAGACTCCAGTCAGTTCGGATTGGCAACAACTTCTCCACAATAACCTTCAGCACAGGTGCAACACAAGGCTGTATGCTTAGCCCCCTGCTCTATTGGCTTTACACTTCTGACTAAGCCCAGCTCCAATGCCACATTCAGGTCTGCTGACACCACCATTATCATAGGCCAGATCAATGTTGGTGGTGAATCAGTATACAGGAGCCTCAGGACCCACACTACAAGTTCAAGAACAGTTATTACCCCTCAACCATCAGGCTCTTGATGAGAGGAGATGGCTTCACTCAACTTCACTTGCCCCATCACAGAACTGTTCCCACAAACTATGGACTCACTTTCAATGACTCTTCATCTCTTGTTATCTATTTATTGATCACTTATTTATTAGTATTTTCCTCTTTCATATTTGCACAGATTGGTATATTTTGCACATGCATTGTTTTTCTTACTGGGTATGGTATTTCCTCAATTTTTTTTATTTTTATTGTTTCTTCGATTTGCTGAGTATGCCTACAAGAAAACCAATCTCAGTTGTATGTGGTGCCATTTGTACTGTGATATGAAATTTAGTTTGAATTGAAACCAGTGTCAATTCATCGAGGGCTCCATGTTAATAACATACTTCTAATCTACAAGGACAGAAAGGATATAATGAACAAAGTAACTTTCAAAATTACATGGTTGCTAAAGTGGTATAGAATTTCGCCCCAATGGAAATGCACATGAATTGCATTAAACATGTCAGACACTGACTGCATATCGTGCAAGAATTTTCAACTCTCTCCATTGCTGTTAGTTGAATCCCTCAAACAACATCACTGCGTGAAGTGAAGGTTTATAACCATTTTGAAAGCAATTACAATACCCTACACTTGAAAAGGAAGCTTGATTTAGTTCTGCAGGTCAATAGTCATTTTCTTTGCACTCAAGTGCAGTCAAACTAAGAGGCTGAAGTACTGCTCTTCAGAGAGGTAACCCATAGTTATACTTTGTGATCTGCATTTAAACAGGTTTGAAGATGTGTCACAATGTTGGTGCTTAGTCGCTGCCGTCTTCAGTTTCATTATTCCATACAGTTGTGCCAATACTAGCTTTATTGAGCATGTTGTGCTGTTGGAAGAGCAGTCTTGTGCAAGGTGTTAATAAATATAACAAAACTGCTGGAGGAACTCAGCAGCTCAGGCAAAATCTATGGAAAGGACTGAAGTCAACATTTCAGGCTGAGACCCTTCATTGGGATTTGGATGAAGGGTCTTGACCCAAAACAAACTTTATTACTTTCCTGTCTCACCTGTTGAGTTCATCCAGCATTTTGTGTGCTACTCTGGAATTCCAGCTTTTGCAGAATTGCTTGCGGATTTCTGATCGACCCGAAATGTCTCCAATTTATTCCCCTCGATAGATGTTGCCTGACCTGCTGAGTTCCTCCAGCATTTTGTGTGTTGCTGTGGATTTCCAGCATCTGAGAATCTCTCATGTTTAAGATATTAACAAATCTATTGTTTTCTCAGGCTAACCACAACCCTAACCCAGAATACCCTCTGGCTTCATTTCCACTAGCATCTCAACTGATTTATATTTAAAACAGAATATTTAATTACTATCATATTATGACACCTGCAGGAAGACCATCCAGCAGCAGCTCCTTAAAGACCATGTTAAGGAACTGGAGCTGGATGAACTCCAGATCATTTGGGGGGCTGAGGGGTTGATCGATAGGTGATACGGGGAAGTAGTTATACCCAATGTGCAGGACATGCAGGACACAATTAATCGGGTGACTGTAAGGAGTGGGAATGGGGATAGGCAGTAAGTGTAGTGTACTGCTGTGGCTCTTCCCCCTCGATAACAAGTCTACTGCTTTGCATACTATTGGGGGGGGTGCTTAATGACCTACCAGAGGAAAGCTACAGTGGTCAGATCTCTGGCACTGAATCTAGCTCTTGATCTCAGAAGGGAAACGGGGATGAGAGGTGAGCTGCATTGATAAGGGATTCAGTGGCTATGGGAATGGAGGATGTTCTGTGGATGAAAAAGATTCCCAGATAGTACATTGCCTCCCAGGTGTCAGGGTCTGGGATATCTCAGATCGAGTCCGCAGCATTCTTAAGTGGGAGGGTGAGCAGCCAGAAATCATGGTCCACATAGGTTCCATTGACATGAGCAGATTCTGTAAGTGAGTTCAGGGAGTTGGGTGCCAAGTGTTACGTACCCCGTAACTGGGTTGCCAAACCAGCAGAAATGGATCACTCAGTTGGAGTCTGGAGTACTAGAACTAAGAAAGTTTTATTAAAGAAACAAGCAACACAGTAATCGAAAGGATAATAAATGCAACAGTTCAGTGATGATAAACACACATGTGCACAGCATTAAGATAACAGCATCAATCAAGCTCTATCGTTGTCTAGGGGTAAATGACCAATTTCAAAATGACTCAAAGTTCAGTCCAGTTAGTAGTTCAGTTCGCAGTAATCGTTGCCATGGCGGTGGACAACGTGGGGGAAGAGAGAGATAGAATAGGAACAACTGATCATTCAGAACACTGCTTCACTCACAGACCAGCAAGATGGCTCACAGACCAGCGAGATGGCTCACAAACAGCTTTTGGGCGGGTCCTTGGTGATGTCACCTGAGGTCACCGACTGTGACCCCTCCTCCAGATGCGGTCGATCCTCTGCAGTGAACCCGGCACCCAGGCAAGGGCGGACACACACCGGGTTCCCGCTGATCGTACCTTTCCACCCTTGTCGTTGTCTGGCACTTCTCACCCACTCGTGAGAGGCGCACCGCTTCCAGGGTCTTGTTACCTCGGGTGGCGTGTGTCCTGCCTTAGCGAACCTGTCCCTTTTTATCCCCCTGCTGGGGTATCGCCTGTCCATCACTTCAAACAGTTCAGGGTTCAAAGGGGGGAGCCGCTCCAGACAGCTCTCTCTCCCACATCCCTTCATTACACATCTCCAGACGCTGCTCCATTGTTCCTTATCTCTCCTTCCCCTGAGGGCAGGTGGCAGACCAACTGCTGATGCCACTGATGCTAGCCCAGGCCAGCAAACATCTTAATTTTATGTGTATTCTCGTAACACAAGTTAAAGAATGAGGCCTCCAAGACTGTGATCCTGGGATTACTACCTGTGCCATGTGCTAGTGAGGCCAGAACTGGGAAGATAATGCAGTTTAACATGGGGCTAAGGAGGTGGTGCAGGAGGGATAGCTTCAGACTTTTGGACCATTGGACACTCTGCCAGGAAAGGCGGGACCTATATTGACAGGGCTGTTTGCATCTGAACTGGAGGGGGACTAATATCCTTGCAGGAATGTTTCTAGCACTGCATGGGGGAGGGAGTGTTGATTAAGCTTTAGCTGCAGAGGAATGGGAACCAGAGCATTTGGTGGAGTTTTGTGGAGAAAGATATTGCAAAGTCTATATGTAAAGTCAGGAATTAAAATGCTGAACACAGTGGGGCTAATGGTCTGAGTTGTGTATATTTCAATGCAAGTGGTATTAAAGTGTATGACTTGTGGCCTGTAGCAACATGTGGAATGATGACACTAGTCATTCGTGAGACTTGGTTGCAGGAGGGGCAGGAATAGGTCAATATATATTCCTGGATTTAATTGTTTTAGATGTGATAGAGCAGGATAAATTAAAGCTGGAGTGGTAGCGTTACTAGTCAGGGAAATTGAGACTATGTAGGTGGAACTAAGGAATTAGAAAAGAAGAACCACATTAATAGGATTATATTATAGATTCCTTCAGTCAGTGGATTTAGAGAAACAACTTTGTAGAGAGATTTCAGCCTGTTGAAAGAAACATAAGGTTTTGATAGCAGGTGATTTTAACTTTCCACATATTGATTGGGACTCCCATGTTGTAAAAAGACTAGATGGGATAGAGTTTCTCAGATGTGTTCATCAGTACATAGATTCCAACTAGAAGGATTGTGATACTAGATCTTCTATTAAAGAATGGGGCAGAGCAGGGGTTCCCATCCGGGGACCCACAGATCCCTCGTTTAATGGTAAGGCTCCATGGTATTAAAGGTTGGGAACCCTTGGTGTAGAGAATCATATGCCATTTGTTTCAAGATAATTATGGAGAAGGATAGGTCATGTCCTTGGGTTGAGATGGGAAATTTGAGAAATGCCAATTTTGATGGTATCAGAAAGGATCTGGCAAGGGAGGATCTGGACAGGTTGTTTTCTGGCAAAGGTATACTTGGTAAGTGGGAGGCCTTCAAAAGTTAGAATATGAGTTGCAAAGTGTCCTTAAAAGATGAATCTGTAGGTCATAGAATCAGTTTAGAATAGAAGAGATTGAAGGTATTGCTCCCAGTTCAGAAGTCTGGTTGTAGGGCAATAACTGTTCCTGAACCTGGTGCTGTGGGATCCTGCCCGATAACAGTAAGAAGAACACATGGCCTGGATGGTGGGGGCTTTGAATGCTGCTTCTTGTGCTTGTAAATGTATTCAATGGTGGGGAGGGCTTTGCCTGTGGTAGACTGGGCTGTATCCATCATTTTCTGTGATCTTTTTGTCATACCAGACCATGATGCATATAGTTAGGATAGTCTCCACTGCATCTATAGAAAGTTTCCACAGTTGAAGTAGAATAAGAGAACTTGAGATTGCCTGCTCTGCTGGGAAGAGAAACTGATCATCTCCACAATAAAAGCAGAAGCTGTTGGCATCCAAGATCACTGGATTAACTGATTAGGAAATCAGTGGGCCAAACTGTGGGGATAATTCTCCTCATTCTCAGTGGTGCCAAGCATTCTTCAACCTTTCCCTGAAGTAAAAGCAGGTTCTTGTTCAAGGTCTCTTCCATAAACCAGTACTTCCAATATACAGCTTTTCCTTACCTGTTTGGTTGGTGGGATCCGTTAGTCTTGCGAGACCATGGATCTGCACCTGGAAAGTCTTGCTTCTGTGCTGTCATGGTGAGGCGTTGCTGGAGCGTCCTCTCCAGGGCGCAGGCCAGGGCAAGGTTGTATGGAAGACCAGCAGTTGGCCATGCAGCAAGTCTCCCCTTTCCATGACATCATTGTTGTCCAAGGGAAGGGCAAGGGCCGATACGGCTTGGCACCAATGTCATCGCAGGAGTTGCCAGAGTGAGGTTGAAGGCAATGTCGGACTGGCTTCGGGACTTCAGTCTGGATTTGTCCTCAGGGTTTACTCCCGAAGCCTTTCCCATGAGTGGGTATGGCTGCAAGGCAGCAGAGGTTTGAAATCAGAGTTTTTCCTCTCTTAGATGGACTGCCTTCCCAGGCTGATGAGCTCCATCTAGCTGAAGCATTGGTTTTAAGGTGCCAGAACCCACCTTCGCCCCTTCTCCTGTCAGTAGAAGCAGTTCTGCTGGGCTTAGAGGCTAAGCCACACAAGAAGGCCAGGAGTTGGACTTGGACTTGGTTGTCAGAGGCTATTTGAGGTGCATGCCATGAGGACCACTTTTAGGTAGCGGGAGCTTGTCCACACTACCACTTCTCGGCTTGACAACCTTGGAACCACTACATCACCACCAGCGTACCACTTTCCTCACCACTACATTAGTATTCCTAGGTTTCTGGGCTGGGATCCAAATCCACAAGCATCCAACTCTACAGAGTGTATCCACTGAAAAATTAACCATGTCAGCTGAGCAGTTAAGGTATTTCATTCACTGGGCCCTGCCAAATAATTTTTCTGAAGTGGTTTTGAGCGAGGTATCATAGTTAAAAATGTGTTGTTATTCAACAAATCTCTAATTGTGAGGTCCTATCATTTCTCCAGGAGATGTGACATTGGTGACTATTACTCCAGCTATCTGGGGGGAAAAGTTCCCTCCTGAAAGATAGTTAGATGAAGCAGTCAATCAAAAACTCACAACCAACTTGCATGTGGTTCTATTTCCACACATGACATCAATAATTATATCTCAAAGGCAAGTATTTTATTCATTTGTGATACTCTAAAGAACCTCCAAGCAAAATTATTATCGAAGTACATATGTATGTCACCATATAAAATCTTCATTTTCTTGCAGCCATACTCAATAAATCCAATAACCATAATATAATCAGCAAATGACTGTACCTGACAAGGTGGACAACCACTGTGCAAAAGGCAACAAAATCGTTCAGGGTTTTCCGCAATCAGAAACCCTGGATTTAAAAAAAAAAAAAAAAAAAAAATGAAATCCGGAACCTGCTGAGAGCCAGTTCAGAGGCATTTCAGTCGGGAGATCAAGAATGCCAGAAGTAGTGCAGGTATGCACTCCAGAAAGCCATCTCTCATGTGAAATGGAGATTCTGGACCAGACTGGAATCGACAAGGGATGCTCAACAGTTGTGGCAGGGTTTGAATGCCATTAACCTCCTTCAAAGTTAAATCTTGCGACACAAGACAGCAGAGGTGGCGTGCAGATGAGTTCAATACATTCAATGTGTGCTTCGACCACCAGAACAGGGAGGAGCCGTTGCATGCCACCATGTCTCCTGATAACCCTTTGGTCTAAGTATCTGAAGATGACATGGGGGTACTTCCAATGGAGTGAACCTAGGGAAGCATCTGGTCGAGGCAGAGTACCTGGCCAAGTACTGAAGACCTGTGCCAACTTGCTGGCTGGTATATTCATGGATATTTTCAACCTCTCACTCCAGCAGTGTGATACCCACTTACTTCAATTGTACCAGTGCCCAGGAAGAGTTTAGTAACCTGTCTAAATGACTATCACCCAGTGGCGATTACATCCACAGTGGTGTTGAGAGGCTGGTGTTGAAGCATATCAGCTCCTGTCTGAATGGTGACTTGGATCTGCTCTGATTTGTCTACTGGAGTAACAGGTCTACAGTAGATGCTATCTCATTGGCTCTTCACACCACCCTGGAGCATCTGGACAGCAAAGATGCATAGATCAGGATGCTCTTTATTGACTACAGCTTTGTGTTAACACTCAAAATTGATGATTAAACTGAGACCTGAGCCTCAATACCCCTTTGTGCAATTGGATCCTGGATTTCCTCACTTGTAGACCCCATTCAGTTCAGATTGGCAAAAACATGTCCTCCACAATTTCCATCAGCATAAGAGCTTCCCTGCGGTGCTCCTACATAGGGATGTGTACTTGGCCCTCTGCTCTACTTGTTTTACACCTATGAATGTTTGGCTAAGTACATCTTCAACCTATACAAGTTTGCTGATGACACCACTGTTGTGGACTGTATCAAAGGGGTGAAGAATCAGCATACAGGAGGGAGATTGAAAACTTGGCTGAGTGGTGTAATAACCTCTCACTCAATGTCAATAAGACCAAGTAACTGATTGTAGACTTCAGGAGAGGGAAACCAGAGGTCTATGAGCCTTAATCATCGGAGGAGCTGAAGTGGAGAGGGTCATAACTTAAAATTCATGAATGTCACTATCTCAGAGGACTGTCCTGGACCCATCATAAAAATATTATTACAAAAGAAGTATGACAGTATGTCTACTTCCTTGAAAGACTGCAAAGATTTGGCATGTCATTGAAGACCTGGGCAAACTTCTGACTGTGGTGGAAAATGTGCTGACTGGCTGTATTACGGCCTTTTATGGGAACACCAATACCTTTTGAGCAGAATATCCTACAAAACATAGTGGATTCAGCCCAGTTCATCATGGGTAAAACCCTCCCAGCCATTGAGCACATCAACATGAAACAGTGCTGTAGAAAATTGGCATCCATCATCAAAGATCCTCACCACTCAGGCCATGCTCTTTTCTCACTGCTGTCATCAGGTAGAAGGTGCAAGTGTTTCAGGACTCGCACCACCAGCTTCAAGAACTGTTGCTACCACCCAACCATCAGGCTCTTGAACAAAAGGGGATAGCTACAGTCATTTAAGGACTCAGTTACATTGTTTTTTCATGTTTGCTATTTATTGGGTTTATTTATATCTGCATTTGGACTGTTTACAGTTCAGTGTCAGCTGTTTACAATTTAGTTACTGTTCAATAGATTAGCTAAGTACCTGCGGAAAAAGAATCTCAGGGTTGTATGTGGTGACATGTATGCATTCTGATAATAAATTTTACTTTGAACTTGCACATGCATGCCGGACTGAGGACAGATCTTTGGAAATGAAAATGCTGAGGAATTTAAAGATGCTGACCCTCTCCACCTCTGATTTCCCCCAATGAGGAATGGCTCATGGATCCCTGGTTTCCTCCTGAAGTCAATAATCAGCTTCTTGGCCTTACTGACGCTGAGAGATTGCTGTGGTACCACTCAGCCAGCTTTTTAATCTTTCTCCTATATGCTGATTCATCAGCACCTCTGATTTGCACAATGACAGTGTTGTCACCAGCAACCTTGAATATGGCATTGGAGCTACGCTTAGCCTCAGTCATAAGTGGAAAGTGAGTAGAGAAGGGGGCAAAGCAGTCTTCAATTCACAGGCTAAATAAGATTGTTTTATTGCAAAACCCTGTGATTGACAGCTACAGTAACACCCTTTTAACTTTCAACCACACACATTCCTGTTGCATTGTCTGCATGAGGGATTTCTTCCACAAACTGCTGGAAGAAAGAAAGCAAGGGTGTCTCTACTTCAGGAGTCTCCAGAGGTTTGGCATGTCATCAAAAACCTTGGCAAACTTCTATAGATGTGTGATAGAAAGAGCGCTGACTGGCTGTATTACGACCTGTTATAGGAACACCAATGCCTTTTGAGTGGAAAATCCTATAAAGCCTAGTGGATTTGGCCCAGTATATCACGGGTGAAGCCCTCCCAAACATTGAGCACATCTACATGATACATTGCCATAGAAAAGCAGCATCTATACTCATAGATCCTCACCACCCAGGCCATGATCTTTTCTCACTGCTGTCATCAGGTAGAAGGTACTAGTGCCTCAGGACTCTCACCATCAGGTTTAAGAACAGTTACTACTCCTCAACCATCAGGATCTTGAACAAAAGGGGATAACTACACTCATTCTATTTCTGGTGTACTCACAATCAATGAACTCATTTTAAGGACTCTCTATCTTGTTATTTCATACACATTATTGCTATTTATATTTGCATTTGTGCAGTTTCTTGTTCATTGATCCTGTTTACAGTTACTGTTCTATAGATTTGCTATGTATGCCCACAGAAAATGAATCTTAGGGTTGTATGTAGTGACACATATGAACTCTGATAATAAATTTTACTTTGGATGGTATATTTTTTACCGTGCCCATGGCCTGTTCTTCATCAAGTTAAGATATTGCTTGCACTGCTGTAACTATGTTATAATTATGTGGTTTTTGTCAGTTTTCCAGTCTTGGTCTGTCCTGTGTTTCTGTGATATCACACCAGAGGAACATAATATTATTTTATGCATGCATTACTAAATGACAATAAAAGAGGACTGCGTGTCCTCATAATCTAATCTAATTTAATTTCTTTTAGAGTCTGCGCAAGCACAGATGCATGACCTTTGGTCCATCTAGTTCATACTGGGCTATTGTTCTGCCTAGTCCTATTGAAATACACCTGCATAGCTCTCTATTCTTTCTCTTTCTCCCCCCACCCCCAACCATCCATGTACTTAACCAAACTTTCCTCAAATGTTTAAATTGAATATCCATCACTTCTGGCAGCTCGTTGCACTCTCACCATTTGCTGAGTGAAGCGGTTTTCCCTCGTTCTTGATAAACATTCCACCTTTCACTCTTGACCCATGACCTCTAGTACTGGTCTCACTCAACAGTAGTGTGGAAAATGCCTGCTTGTATTTACCCTATCTATATACACCCATAATTTTACATACTTCTATCAAACCTCCCCTCATGCTCCTGCACTCCAGATAATAAAATCCTAACCAATTCAACTTTTCCCTATAATTCAACTGCACCATTCCCAGCAACACACTTGTAAATCTTCTCTGTGCTCTTTCAATCTCATTAACATCTTTCCTGTAGGCAGGAAACCAGAACTGCACACAGTACTCCAAATTAGGCTTCACCAATATCTTGTACAGCTTCAACATAAAGTTTGAAGTACACAGCGCCTTATACAATCTTAAGATTCATTTTATTGTGAGCATACTCAATAAATCCATAGAATAACCACAACAATCAATGAAAGACTGCAGCAGCGAGTGTTCAGCCAGTGTGCAAGACAACAAGCTATGCAAATACAAAAAGAAATCAATAATAAATAAGCAATAAGTATCAAGAACTTGAGATAGAGAGCCCTTGAAAGTGAGTCCATTGGTTGTCGTAACATTTCATGATGGGGCAAGTGAAGTTGCCCCCTCTGGTTCAAGAGCCTGATGGTTGATAACCGTCTTTGAACCTGGAAGTTTGAGCCCTGAGGCTCCTGTACCATCTTCCTGATCACAGCAGGGAGAAGAGAAGATAGTGGTGTCGTCAGCAAACTTGACTATGGCATTGGAGCTGTGCTTGGCCACAGTTATAACTGTAAAGTTGGTGGAGCAGGGGGCTAAGTATGCAGCCTTGTGGTGCACCTGTGGTGATGGAGGTCATGGAGGAGATGGTATCGCCAATCCAAACCTCCCAGATGTAGTTTGGTTTGTGAAGGCCAATGTGCCAAAAGCTCTTTACAACCTCTTTTATACTGAAGGAAATGTAACCATTACCAGTAAAAGATATTAGAAATTCTATTGCTTCAGTCTGTTGGGTTAGCTCAGCAAAATCAGTAGTTCTGATTGTCTATTCAATAGGTCACAAGGTCAAGCTGCACATACAAAGGCATGGGTTATCCGGGAGTCCTGTTCTGGGCTAAAATGTAAACCTACTTGTACATGGAGCAGCCCTATCTGGAAATATTAATGGAACTTAAAATGTTCCAGGATGTAAAATGAATTTCTATCAGAACCAAAAGCTGCTTACCTGGTTATTTACTTGTGGGACTTTCCAGTGTAATAAATGCACTTTTCCCATATATAATAAAGTAGTAACTGTATAGAAACATAGAAAATAGGTGCAGGAGTAGGCCATTCGGCCCTTCGAGCCAGCACTGCCATTCAGTACGAACATGGCTGATCATCCAACTCAAAACCCTGTAGCTGTTTTCTCTCCATACCCCCGATCCCTTTAGTCACAAGGGCCATATCTAACTCCCTCTTAAATATAGCCAATGAACTGGCCTCAACTGTTTCCTGCGGCAGAGAATTCCACAGATTCACCACTCTGTGTGTGAATCTCATATTAATTGCTGGCACACCACACGTTTTCATGTCATTGTGGTTACAAAAGTATTGTTTTAATTGATGAGTTAAAGCTGGATTTAAGCTAAAATGATATGAATATAAGCATGAAGTTTTATCACCAGCATGAGACTCCCTCACCATTTTCCTGCTCTCTTTTTGTGGTGGGGTTGAACTTGGGAATGCTTCTTTTGGGTGTTACCATTTAAGCCAATTAGCAGGGACCAATCTGTTTCAAATTTTAATTACTTTTTGTAATGCCCAAGAATTACACATTAATGCATGAAAGCAATGTTCTTTAGTACTCTGCAAAACCATTCAAACCAAATACAACGGAACTATATGATCTGGGAGTTGTCAGTAACACTGGTTCAATTAGGTAATTAACATACTAAAAACAACTACTAAAATATAAAAAAATGTTCTCTTCATTATTTTCTAAGTCACCTGTTGAAACAATGGTCATAAATTCCCTTTGGACTACCTTTTGTAAAGTATAAATACTTCCAATATCACGTGTTTGCCTATCCCTGTTACTTCATCCTCTAAGGCAGGAGTTCCCAACTTGGGGTCTATAGACCCCACAGTTAATGATGGGGTCAATGGCATAAAAAAGGTTGGAAACCCCAGCTCTAAGGTTTGTACTGTTCTTCATCCCTCGCCTTCTGTGAAGCTTTAACTTTAATAATCCTAGGATAGGTAAGCATGGTTCAGCTGATTAACCACCATGTTCTGAAAATTCTCCCTCTTTACCCTTTCTCTTTAAAAGATGCATAATTTTGCCTCATAATAGTTCTTGTTTGATAACATTCTGTTATCTGTCTTAAGGCCGATTTACATTTGTGCGTCAAATGTGTGCCGTAGGTACGGTGTAGCCGCGCACCCTACGCTGTTATCTACGCCGAACCCTACGCCGTAGCCTATTGGGGTTGTCTTCGATCAAAGTTAATTGCATAAAGTTCCCACAATTAGAGTGAAACTTAAAATACTCTCCATCAATAAAGACCTGTACAAGAGAGACGGGTTACACTTGAACTACAGGGGGACCAATATCCTTTCAGGGAGGTTTGTTAGTGCTATTGGGGAGGCTTTAAACTAGATTTGCAGGGGGATGGGAACCAGAGTGCCAGAGCTGACAGTGTGGCTGGGGTGAAAATAAATGATGTTAAAAGTTCAAGCAAATCCGCTAATAGAAAGGTTGTGAGTGGTGGTAAAAATCTTCTGAGGTGTATATATTTCAATGCTAGGAGTATTGCAGGGAAGGCGGATGAGTTGAGGGCATGGATTGACACGTGGAATTATGACGTTATAGCAATTAGTGAAACTTGGCTACAAGAGGGGCAGGACTGGCAGCCTAATATTCCAGGGTTCCGATGTTTCAGATGTGATCGAGGCAGAGCAATGAAAGGTGGGGGAGTAGCATTGCTTGTTAGGGAAAATATTACAGCAGTGCTTGGGCAGGACAGATTAGAGGGCTTGTCTACTGAGTCCTTATGGGTGGAGCTGAGAAACAGGAATGGTATGGCCACATTAGTGGGATTGTATTACAGACTACCCAATAGTCAATGAGACTTGGAAGAGCAAATCTGCAGAGAGATAGCAGGCAACTGCAGGAAACATAAAGTTGTGTTAGGGGATTTTAATTTTCCATATATTGATTGGGACTCCTATACTGTTAGGGGTCTAGATGGTTTAGAGTTTGTAAAATGTGTTCAGGAAAGTTCTCTAAATCAATATATAGAGGGACCAACTAGAGGGATGCAATATTGGATCTCCTGTTAGGAAACGAATTAGGCCAAGTGACGGAAGTCTGTGTAGGGGAGTACTTTAGTTCCAGTGATCATAACACCATTAGTTTCAACTTGATCATGGACAAGGATAGATCTGGTCCTAAGGTTGAGGTTCTGAACTGGAAGAAGGCCAAATTTGAAGAAATGAGAAAGGATCTAAAAAGCGTGGATTGGGACAGGTTGTTCTCTGGCAAAGATGTGATTGGTAGGTGGGAATCCTTCAAAGGAGAAATTTTGAGAGCGCAGAGTTTGTACGTTCCTGTCAGGATTAAAGGCAAAGTGAATAGGAATAAGGAACCTTGGTTCTCAAGGGATATTGCAACTCTGATAAAGAAGAAGAGGGAGTTGTATGACATGTATAGGAAATGGAGTAAATCAGGTGCTTGAGGAGTTATAAGTAGTACAAGAAAATACTTAAGAGAGAAATCAGGAGGGCTAAAGGAAGACATGAGGTTGCCTTGGCAGTCAAAGTGAAGGATAATCCAAAGAGCTTTTACAGGTATATTAAGAGCAAAAGGATTATAAGGGATAAAATTGGTCCTGTTGAAGATCAGAGTGGTCAGCTATGTGCGGAACCAAAGGAAATGGGGGAGATCTTAAATAGGTTTTTTGCATCTGTATTTCCTGAGGAAACTGGCATGAAGTCTATGGAGTTAAGGGAATCAAGTAGTGAGATCATGGAAACTGTACAGATTGAAAAGGAGGAGGTGCTTGCTGTCTTGAGGAAAATTAAAGTAGATAAATCCCTGGGACCTGACAAGGTGTCCCCTTGGACCTTGAAGGAGACTAGTGTTGAAATTGCGGGGGCCCTGGCAGAAATATTTAAAACGTCGCTGTCTATGGTGAGGTGCTGGAGGATTGGAGAGTGGCTCATGTTTTTCCATTGTTTAAAAAAGGATCGAAAAGTAATCCGGGAAATTATAGGCCAGTAAATTTAATGTCGATAGTAGGTAAGTTATTGGAGGGAGTACTAAGACAGAATCTACAAACATTTGGATAGACGGACTTATTAGGGAGAGTCAACATGGCTTTGTGCGTGGTAGGTCATGTTTGACCAATCTATTGGAGTTTTTCGAGGAGGTTACTGGGAAAGTGGATGAAGGGAAGGCAGTGGATATTGTCTACAAGGCCTTTGACAAGGTCCCGCATGAGAGGTTAGTTAGAAAAATTCAGTTGCTAGGTATACATGGAGAGGTGGTAAATTGGATTAGACATTGGCTCAATGGAAAAAGCCAAAGAGTGGTAGTAGAGAATTGCTTCTCCAAGTGGAGGCCTGTGACTAGTGGTGTGCCACAAGGATCAGTGCTGGGTTCATTGTTATTTGTCATCTATATCAATGATCTGGATGATAATGTGGTAAATTGGATCAGCAAATTTGCTGATGATACAAAGATTGGAGGTGTTAGTAGACAGTGAGGAAGGTTTTCAGAGCCTGCAGAGGGACTTGGTCTGGCTGAAAAATGGCAGATGGAGTTTAATGCAGACAAGTGTGAGGTATTGCACGTTGGAAGGACAAACCAAGGTAGAACATACAGGGTTAATGGTAAGGCACTGAGGAGTGCAGTAGAACACAGGGATCTGGGAATACAGATACAAAATTCCCTAAAAGTGGCGTCACAGGTAGATAGGGTCGTAAAGAGAGCTTTTGGTACATTGGCCTTTATTAATCAAAGTATTGAGTATAAGAGCTGGAATGTTATGATGAGGTTGTATAAGGCATTGGTGAGGCCGAATCTGGAGTGTTGTGTTCAGTTTTGGTCACCAAATTACAGGAAGGATATAAATAAGGTTGAAAGAGTGAAGAGAAGGTTTACAAGGATGTTGCCAGGACTTGAGAAACTCAGTTACAGAGAAAGGTTGAATAGGTTGGGACTTTATTCCCTGGAGCGTAGAAGAATGAGGGGAGATTTGATAGAGGTATATAAAATTATGATGGGTATAGATAGAGTGAATGCAAGCAGGCTTTTTCCACTGAGGCAAGGGGAGAAAAAAACCAGAAGACATGGGTTAAGGGTGAGGGGGGAAAAGTTTAAAGGGAACATTGGGGGGGCTTCTTCACACAGAGGTGGGAGTATGGAATGAGCTGCCAGATGAGGTGGGAAATGCGGTTTCTTTAACATTTAAGAATAAATTGGACAGATATATGGATGGGAGGTGTATGGAGGGATATGGTCTGTGTGCAGGTCAGTGGGACTAGGCAGAAAATGGTTCGGCACAGCCTAGAAGGGCCAAAAGGCCTGTTTCTGTGCTGTAGTTTTCTATGGTTCTAAAGTATGAAGCAAAATACTAGGGCTCATAGGCTGCAGACACTGGACACATTCAAAACAAAAACAGCAAATACAGGAGGCAAGGAGGCTTGGCAGTGTTTGTGGAAAGAAATAATTGATACTTTGAGTCCAAAACCCTTCATCAGAACTGAAAGAAATCAGTTCGTCTAGGTGGAGGAGGAGGGAATGGACAGTTTTTTTTATATAAGGGTCAGTAAACCTTCATGGCTGCATATCAACCTATCAGAAAATTCTTCAACAGGTGAATCTTCAGAACTCTCTCTCTCCAAGGGTGATACGGAGATTTACTCAAACAGTCAAGGCACAGATCACTGATATTTTCGATGTTGAGGTTGAAGGATGAGCGGCTTCAAGTTCCTGGCTTATTGGCATCTTAGACTGTCTATTCTGGACCTAATGTATAGATGCTATCACAGAAAAGGCACACCAGTCTCCACTTCATTTGAGGATTTAATGTGTCACTAAAGACCTTATCAAATTCCTACAGATGGATGGTGGAGAGCTTTCTGACTAGCTGCATGGCTGCCCACCAGTCAGGCTCTAATGTGTAGGGTCGAAAGAGGCTGCAGAGGGACGTTAACAGCAAGCTCCTTTATGGCCACAACCCTCCGCACAATTGAGGATATCACTGGGCAATTCTTCAAGAAGGCAGCATCAATCATTAAGGATCCTCACCAAACAGGGCATGCCCTCATCTCATTGTTACCATTAGGGAGGAGGACAGGGACCTGAAGTCCCAGACTGATTATTTTAGTAACAGCTTCTTCCCTGCTACCATCTGATTTCTGCTTCATGAACAGCACCTTTCTATTTCTTTTGTACTTTTTTTATTGTAATATAATACCATATGACACAGGAGCAGAATTAGGCCATTTGGCCCATTGAGTCTGCTCTGTCATTCCATCATGGTTGATTTATTATCCCTCTCAATCCCATTCTCCTGACTTCTCCCTGTACCCTTTGATACCCTGACTAATCAAGAACATATCTTCCTCTGTTTTATATATACTCAATGACTGGTCTCCCATTGCCATCTGTGGCAATGAAGTCCACAGATTCTAGACTCTGCCTAAAGGAACTCCCCCTCATCTCTTCTAAATGGATGTCCCTCTATTCTGAGACTGTGCTCATGGGTCCTAGATGCCCCCACTATAGGAAACATTCTTCCTACATCCACTCTGTCCATATCTTTCAATATTTGTAATGTTTCAATGAGATACCCCCTCATTCTTCTAAACTCCAGCAAGAAAATGCCCAAAGCCATCAAATGCACTGTATACAATGAAAAGGTTAACCCTTTCATTTATTGGGTCATTCTCGTGAACCTCCTCTGGACTCTCCAATGCCAGCACATCCTTTCTTGGGTGAGGAGCTCAAAGCTGCTGAAAATACTACTGATGCAGTCTAACCAATGCCTTATGAAGCCTCAGAAGGACATCCTTGCTCCTCTTGAAATGAATGCTAATATTGTATTTGCATTCCTTACCACTGACTCAACCTGCAAGTTAAACTTCAGGGAATCCTGCACAAGGACTCGCATCCTTTTGCACCTTTTTTTAATTTTCTCCGTTTTGTAATTAGTCTTACCTTTATTCCTTCTACCGAAGTGCATGATCATACGCTTCCCTACACAATATTCCATCTGCCAATCCTTTGCCTATTCTCCAAATCTAATCCTTCTGCAGACTCCCTTGCCTTTTCAACACTACTTGTCCCTTCACCTAACTTTGCAACATCTGCAATATTGGGCATAAAGCCATCAATTCCATCTAAATCATTGATGTACAATGTGAAAAGAAGTACAGGCTAGTGCTGTTAAACCTGGTTTTGATTCTGCAAGGAGGTGGAGATCAAGCATGATATAATTGAACACAAGGGGCTGAATGTTCTCGTTCTGCTATTCATTAAGTTATACCATTGCACGCATTCCTTCATTGGTACTTGGTACAGATTATGAAGATTTTTTGAAGATTTCTTGTCATTCTTTGATTTCAATAATGAAGAATTACTATTACAAAAGAAATTACTGGTGCCTATGGTCTCCTGTATCATTGCAAGACTTTGATTCTTGTAGAACTAAATAAGGCACAGTATCACCTGCTTGGGAAATTAACTAGAAATAAAATGGACCAACATGCCAACATCAATAATGCCTTGCGAAAAGATTTTAGAGAAGGATAACAAATGAAAATAAAACTGGTCTTTATTGGAGACTTATAAGGATATGTTGCAAAACAAAGCCTAGCAAATGCATTTCAATGCATGGAGTACGAGTTGAAATGGCACTTTAAATGTTGCATTAAAATATCCATGTTAGATACCAATTTTCAAGGATCAACTTTAGCATTAATGCTCAACTTTATTCAAAGTATATGTTTGTAAGTACAGGTCATGCCTCCCTTATCTGAAATTCCAAAATTCGAAAACCGCTGAAATCCGAAAATTTTTTCAGCGCAGATATGACGACACAAAGGGAAAATTCCACAAGGCAGTAGGGAGGTTCCCAGGTGATATGCAGATCTGTGCACTACACAGACAGTTGTGAAAAGTGACCTCTCATATAAGACCATAAGGTATAGGAGTAGAATTAGGCCATTTGGCCCATCAAATCTGCTTGGCCATTTCATCATGGCTGATCCATTTTTGCTCCGCCCCAATCTGCTTTCACCCCCATATCCCTTGATGCCCTGACCAATCAAAAATCTATCAACTTCTGCCTTAAATATACGTAAAGGCCTGGCCTCCACATCTGCCAGTGACAAAATATTCCACAAATTCACTGCTTTCTGTCTAAAGGAATTTCTCCTCATCTCTGTTCTAAAAGGATGCCCCTCTATTCTAAGTCTGTGCCTTCTGGTCCTAGACTCTCCCACCATAGGAAACATCCTCTCCACATGGACTCTATCCAGGCTTTTCAACAATCGATAAGTTTCAATGAGGACACCCCTCATTCTTCTGAACTCTAGTGAATACAAGGCCAAAGCTATCAAACTCTCCATGTGACAATCCGTTCAAAGGTGGTTCAGAAATTGATTCCAGGATTGAACTGTCTCCACTTTCAGAATGTCCTTTCTAAGATGAGGCCCACAAAACCACACTCATACTCCAAGAGAGGCCTTACCATTGTGTAATTGCTTAAGTCTCAAAATTGCATCCTTGCTTTTATATTCTAGTCCTTTTGAAATGAATGCTAACATTGTATTTGCCTTCCTCGCCGCAGACTCAATCTGCAAATTAAGCTTTAGGAAATCTTGCACAAGGACTCCCAAGTGTCCCGGTTTTTTCCTCAGTTTTTTGTATTTTCTCTCCATTTAGAAAATGGTCTATCCTTGACATTGTACTCACCCAATCCAGAAATGCTGATCCCCTAGTGGGCTCAGCCAGAAGCTGCTCTGAAAAGCATTCTCATAGGCAATCTAGAAAATCCCTCTCTTGGGAAAATCATGTTGGTGCTGGATCTCAATCTGCCTGCATATTGAACACCACAGCCCCAACTGTTGTAATATTGCCCTTTTGGCAATGTTAATTTGTAGACCATGTCCTTACTACCATTTGGGGTCTGTAGAAAACTCCCATCAGGGTCTATTTACCCTTTCAGTTCCTTGGCTCTATCCACAATGATTCAACTCCTTCCAAACCCATGTCGCCTCTTTGTAACTTTATATCATTTTTACAAACAGAACAACTCCACACACTCTGCCTTCCTGCCTGTCCTTTTGATATAATATATATCCTTGGACATTCCAGCTATAAACGACTTTCAGCCATGATTCAGTGATGCCTGCAACATCATACTTGCCAATCTGTAACTGTACTGCAAGTTCATCGACTTTATTCTGTATACTGTGCACATTCAGACACGACACGTTCCGTCCTGTAGTTGCTCTTTTTGATTTTGTCTGCATTTTACATTGCAACTCATCCTGTTGACGGCAATATTGCCCTGTCATCAGCCTTTCCTTGCTGGGAATCTCATTACAGATCGCTTCTGTTTGTAAACCAGCTACCTCATCCTCAGCACTCATTCCAGTTCCCATCCCATTGCCAAATTTGTTTGAACCATCCCAAACAACTAGCCATCCTTGCATGCAAGGACAGTAGTGAAAAGTTGAAAAATAGAAAAACACTGCATAAATGAAAAATAAGGTTCTCGATCGTGTATTAAAAGAGTGGATTCGTCAGCAGTGGAGTGAGCATATGCAGCTGATCACGAAACAAGCAAAGATCTATCTATTGCAATGGATTAAAGGTAGTTGTGAACATTCAGCAGGCTGGTTGCCGAAATTTAAGAAAAGTACAGCAATAAATTTTGAAAGGTTTCTGGTGATAAAGCATCTGATCACGAAGCAGCAGAGAAACTCATTGAGCTTGCCAAGGTCATCGCTGAAGAAACTCTAACCGGCTGAGTAGATGCATCAGTCCATATGTGTGATGAGCAAGTGTCAAAAAAATCAGAATCAGATTTAATATCACTGGCATATGTAGTGAAATTTGTTGCTTTGTGGCTGCAGTACATTGCACTACTTAATAAAAAAAACTATAAATTACAATAAGTACATATATAAAAAAAGTAAATTAAATAAGTACTCCAGAAAGAGGGAAGAAAATAGAGGAAGTGTTTGTGGGTTTATTGTCCATTCAGAAATCTGATTGCAAAGGGGGAAAAGCTGTTCCTGAAACATATAGAACTTTAGAATTTTTAGAATTTAGATAGATACACTTTATTGATCCCGAGGGAAATTGGGTTTTGTTACAGATGCACCAACCAAGAATAGAGCATAAATATAGCAATACAAAAACCACAAACAATCAAACAACAATATGCAAACTATGTCAGATGGAAATAAGTCCAGGACCAGCCTATCGGCTCAGGGTGTCTGACCCTCCACGGGAGGAGCTGCAAATTCAATGGCCACAGGCAGGCACAACCTCCCATTACGCCCTGTGTTGTATCTTGGTGGAATATGGCCGAAGTCCAAAAGTAAAAAGTTCAATATCCGGGCTACAAACACGTTCCTCGATCGTAATATGACCAGGAGTGCACCATCCGTTGTTCACCAGAACAGCAAACCCCCAACTCCTTTGCGCTTACTGCTCTCAGTGCACCTCCGGTCAACCCGAACAGTCTGGAAGCCCTCCATGGAAAAGTTTTGGTCGGGTATGTCCTCATGCAGCCTTGTTTCAGTAAAACACATACTACTGCACTCCCGAAATGTTCTCTGACTCCTGGCTAGCACCGTCAACTCATCCATTTTATTACCCACTGAACTCCTCTTCTTCACAAGTCTCTGTTGTCTCGACCCAGTCCTCATTCCTCGCCTTTGTGATCCCCCTCTGCATCCTCTGTGTGTTTTCCTCCAGATTTCAGCAGGGGTGTCTGCCACTCTGTTCACTAAACCGGCTGGCATAAGTGCAATCAGCTGGTCCCTGGAATACACAATGCGACCATACTGCTGCCCTGCTAATGAGACGTGTCCGAATGTAACTAATTCCAGCGCTTATATCCATCCCACAATGTGAGGGACTAAATATCTCTGTGATTTGACTCCATTGCAATGTACAGACATGTGAATTTAAAAATCTAATGGCTTGGAGAAAGAAGCTGTCCCCATAGCCTGTTGGTCCTGGCTTTAATTCCGCAGTACCATTTGCCAGATGGAAGCAGCTGAAACAGTTTATGGTTAGGGTGACTGATATCCCTGATGATCTTCCAGGCCTTCTTTCTGCACCTGCTGCTATAAATGTCCTCAATGGAGGAAAGTTCACGTCCACAAGTGCACTGAGCTGTCTGTACCACTCTCTTGCAGTGCCCAACGATGAGGGTTGGTGCAGTTCCCATACCAGGCAGGGATACAGCCAGTTAAGATGCTCTCAATGGTGCCCCTGTGGAAGGTCTTCAGGATTTTGGGGGCCAATGCTGAACTTCAGTCGCCTGAGGTATAAGAGACACTGTTGTGTGCTTTTTTTGCCACAAAGCCAGTGTGTACACTGCAGGTGAGACAATCGGTGATGTGTATACTGAGGAACTTGAAACTACTCACCCTCTCAACTGCAGACCCACTGATGTTGATTGAGCCGAGACTGGCTCCGTTCCTCCTGCAATCCACAATCAGCTCTCTTGCTTTTTTTAAAATATTGAGGGAGAGGTTGTTATCCTGGCTCCACTGTGTCAGAGTGTCAACCTTTCCTCTGTAGGCTGTCACATCACCGGAAATAAGGCCGATCAAAGTCCTGTCATTTGCCAATTTGATCAGCAGATTGGAGCTCCGTGTGGCAGTACAGTTGTGGGTGTAAAGGGAGCAGTCAGTGGGTGCCATCCCGAATCCGGGATTGGTGGCTGTGCGCCTCTATCTTCTTCGATCTTGCGCTCTTTTTCTGGCCTCAGCATAACTCAACCCAGTCCATTGCAGCACATGATTGTACCAAGTGGTTCACTGCCTTCCTCTTTCTTTCCTTCCTTCCTTCCTTCTATCATCCCTTCCAATAACAATTTCTGCAGTCCACCACCTCTTAACAAGTGCCCAGCATATTCCAGCTTCCTTTTCTGCACATTCTTCAGCAACTCCTTTTCTCTTCCCGCTCTCTTCAACACTTCCATATTACTGACCTTCATCACCCATCTAATTTTCTGCATTCTCCTTAAACACCACATTTCAAATGCTTCCAGTCATCGTTGCATTTCCTTGCATAAGGTCCACGATTCGACTCCGTACAATAAACTGCTCCAGACGTAGCATTTCCAAATTCTACAACGCAGCCCAGAGTTTAACCTCTTGCCACACAGCACGCCACTCAGGCTCCAGAACGTTGATCTTGCAATCTCAATTCTTTGTCTAATTTCTGTATCACATTCCCCACCCTCTGTGACCATCTGTCCCAAGTATACAATCTTCTTGACTTGCTCTATGCCTATGCCGTTAATTTTGATACTGATCTTGGGGAGTTCTTTCTTCCGTGATACTACCATCATCTTCGTCTTTGCTGCATTTAGTTTCATTCCAAATCGTTCTCCTTCAGCATTTATCTTATCTACTATTCTGAGTAACTCGTCTTCAATCTCGGCTAACAACGCTGAGTTATTTGCATACCTCAAGTTGTTCACCGTCACTCCACCAATTTGGACACCAGCTTCATCGTTCAACACCCTGAAGATTACCTCTGAGTAAATGTTAAATAATAAAGGGGAGATAATGCAGCCCTGATGAGTAGAGAAGGGGACTTGGAACAAACTCTAGAGGACACCTGTATTGAGGGTAGAGGGGCAGAGGTGATGGAACCCATTCTTACCACCTCTCGGCGATCTGATAGGAAGTCTAGGATCCAGCTGCACAAGATGGGTGGGAGCGTGAGGTCTTTGAGCTCCCTGTCAAGTCTGGAGGGAATTATGGTGTTGAATGCTGAACTGTAGTCCAGGAACAGCATGCTAATGCATGTGGCCCTCTTCTCCAGGTGAGTGAGGTTGGTGTGTAGTGCTGTGGCTATTGTCATTGGTAGTCTGGTTCCATCGGTAGGCAAATTGTAGGGGGTCCATTGTGGGTGGTAACATGCTGCAGATGTGGATTTGCTTGTAATTGAGGTGAGTGCAACAGGGCGCCATTTGTTCATGCATGCGACCTTAGTCTGTGTCTTCAGGCTCCTCTACCTCCTAGATGGTAGCAATAAGAAGAGGGCGGGTCCAGGGTCCTTAATGAAGAATGCTGCTTTTTTTTTTATGCATCACCCTTTGAAGTCCTGGATGCTGGACAGGCTGGTGTTCATGATGGAGTAAGCTGAGTTTCTGCAGATTTTTGTAATCGTTGTGAAGTGGCCCTTCCAAACCAGTGATGCAACCAGTTAAAATGCTCTGCACAGTCCATCTATAGAAATTTACAAGCGTCTTTGGTGACATACCAATTCCCCTCAAACTCCTAATGAAATGTAGCTGCTGTCATTCCTCCTTTGTAACTTCATCAATATGTTGGGCCCAGGATAGATCCTCAGAGATGTTGACACCCAGAACCTGAAGCGGACAGACTGCTTACCAATAGCACAAGTTCAGAGTAAGGAATGACGGTAATGCCAAACAACCACTGTCTGTCCACCTGGGCAGCCAAGGTAGTGATAACTTACCTTTCCGATAGTTCAATGTGCACATTATTGTTTCTTGCAGAAAATTATTTAAAATATTATACAGAACTGCCTCCCTTCCTGTGGAATAGACAGCTGTTTGTAATTGATGACAGATATGAAGCCAGTCACAGCGCTGTAACCCCGTAATAGATGCGGTCGGGAGCAGTCATTCAACTCTGACAGTCCGTGGAGGACACAGCTCCATCACGTCAGACTGTACTTCAGCTGCAGTTCACTCTGAGCTTCACACCAGAAGCACATAACCAGTAGATGTAACGTAAGTGGATTTCACATTTAGATTCGGGTCCCATTCCAAGGTGTATCATTATATAAATGCAAATATTCCAAAATCAAAAAGATCCAAAACACTCCCAGCTCCAAATATTTTGGATAAGGGGTGCTTAACCTTTATTCTGAATTTGCTGTGGTGCGTTGATCAGGGCATAATAATCAATGATTATAAAGAATTGTATAACAAGTTGGTGGTCAAAGTACAGATACGGAATAAAGTGTGCATAGATACATAAATACTAACATTTCTATACAACGCATTATGAAATGTAGTTCAGTGTTTAATGTGCAGTGACTGGGGTAATAGAGGGGTGGGAGTGGGGGTTGTGGGCTATCTAGAGTGATTAACTACCTGGGGGACGAAACTTTGAAGAAGGCATGATAATCATATAACCTTATAACAATTACAGCACCAAACAGGCCATCTTGGCCCTTCTAGTCCATGCCAAACTCTTACTCTCACCTAGTCCCACAGGGTGACTCTGGTGTGGAGTCCGGTGGTCCTGGTGTGGAGTAGGATGATTCTGGTGTGGAGTGTTTTTGAGATAAGTGATAAATATAATCACAGACAAGATTTTAAAGCTCCCTGGATCGAACAAAGTACAGGAAATGACAGCAGCAAGGATGGAATGCCAAGATGAAAGTAATGCTGACTTTAGTTATCAAATTCTTTACATTCACAGATTGTCTGTTGCACATTGCTTGTTTGTCTTCCCAGTTGGTGTGGTCTTTCATTGAAATATACTGTGTTATGGTTCTTGGATTTACCAGACAAACAGCTGGTAAGGATAAAGTAAACCCTAGATGTCTAGGAGCTTTAGCTGAGAGCCTAATATTGTCATGGTAAGCTTAAGATTTCATGGTTAACCCAACTTCCAGCAGAATAATCTAATTTTTGGGAAGGGAAATGCTTTCCAGATATTCCCTAGCAATAAACCCGAAGTCATTAATTGTCCATGACTGGAAAGTGGGGTGAACCTTGGGAGTTAAGATTAGTTTTATTTGTCACATGTACATGAAACTTGCAGTGAAATGCATTCTTTACATCAAATCAAATCAAAGTGGCTAGTGGTCAGGGCAGCTCGCAAGTGAAACCATATTTCCAGTGCTAAGATGCACACAAATTACTAACCCTATCCAATATGTTTTTGGAATGTGGAGGAAGCTGGAGTACCCACACAGTCACAGTGAGAACGTACAAACTCCTTGCAAACAGTGGTGGGAATCAAACCCAAATCAGAGCTTGCCAGCACAGGAAAATTATTGCACTAGCCACTGTACTAAGCCGTCAAACAATACTCATGCAGGCTGCTGACTGTGGTGCATTCTTCACACCTATGATTCTGTGACAATGCAGTTTATTGAGACTATCCAGTTAGGTGCTACACCCTGCACCAACTCATCTCGGGTTTACAAGTCTTCATACTTAATGCACTAATTGGGTAGTTTTGTTTTCTGCATTTTCTCCGTTGCAGGAACCACACTGTATTATGACATGCGTTCAGTAATGACTTGTTGTGAGGTTTGAGAACCTCTGAACAGTTTAGTTTGTGTCAGAGCAGTGGAGTGTGCAATTGGGCATTATTTAATTGCCTGTAAAACACATGAAATGCAGATTTTGCAGTAAATGTGTTCATGTTTAAACTCCATTATATCCCTAATATAGCAAAATTAAGCTGTGCACACCAACCCTTAGTAAAGCAAAAACACATTGGGGAAAACTAATAGGCAGCCCACTGGATTAATTAATTTCCATAATTACAGATAATAGAAACTGGAAAGGCTCATTAAAAAATCCAACCTTCCACAGTATTTTTCCCTTTGCAATTTCATTTAAGTACTGCTTTAGCAGAGAATGCTAATAATATGAGGGGCAGAGGGCAGAGAAAAGGGAATGTTTCCCCAGTGCAGAGGTGTCTAAAGCTGGAGAGCATGCATTTAGTGTGAGTGTAAGGAGGAATTTTTCTCTTGGACATTGGTTGGAATCTAGAACATACCTGAGTGATTGGTGTAGGCAGAGATTCTCTAAACATCTGAGAAGTATCTAGAGGAGAACGTCAGTCATTGAAAGACAGAGGCCTATAGAGTTAAGTGGTTGGTAAATGGGGTTAGTTTAGAGAGTGAAATAGTATCTTTGTCCCACTACAGTCAGGCCCAGTTGTTGTATCCAACTTCACCAGTACCTTAAACACGAGATTCTGCAAATATTGGAAATCCAGAGTAACACACTCAAAATAATGGAGGAACTCGACAGGTCAGGCAGCATCTATGGAGAGGAATAAAGAGTTGGGCCATGACCTCTCAACAGGACTTGGCCTGAAGCATCAAACCTTTATGCCTCTCCATAGATGCTGCCTGACCTGCAGAGTTCCTCCAGCATTTTGTGAGTTATACCAATATTGTGCCCACGTTAGGTCCAAAGCTTCCTATACTTTGGCTATTCAAGTGTTGGTCTAGAAACTGCTTAAACAATTTGATTGTATCTGCTGCCACCCCTACTGGTATTGTTACAGACATCAACCACTCTGTAGGGAGTAATTTTCACCTCAGATTCTTCTAAAGCTGCTCACTCCAGCCTTAATCCTATATTCTCTTTTTGAGACACCTCCAGCATGGGTAAAATATCCTTCCTATCTACTGTTTCTATTGCATTTCATAATTTTAGATACTTCTACAAGATGAGCCCTCAGCTTCCTTTGCCCCAGAGTTAATAAAGCTCAAAATACATTAGTGAAGTATGTATAAATTATACAACCTTGAGATTTGTCTCCTCATAGGGAGCCACAAAGCAAGGAATCTTACAGAACCAAACTTTAAAACAAAATCAACACCCTATGGCCAGAGGGAGACAAAAAAATGAATCCTGCAAACAATAAAGCAAGTATCAGCATTCAGAATGAAATTGAGTCCATAAACCCAAAGCCCGGAGTAGGCCAGTAGCCTCAGACTCAGCTTATCATGCTGTGGAGCAAGTTTCTGCAAAGCTCACAGACACTAAGCCCGGAGCAGCCATTGCACGACACAGGCTCAGCACTGAGGAAAGTGGAGTAAAACATCGTGGAGCAGGAGCAGAACCCGCCCCGACCTTTCCCTCCGGAACTGACACCCTGCAGTTTCAGTCCATCTGGCCTGGCATTTAAAATGTCCAAGCACCGGGTCATCTCACACACTAGGACCCAGGCCCTGCTGCGGTGATGCGCTCTGGGCTGGCCCATACTCGACGTTTCAAAATCGGCCTGGCGTTTAGATGGATCCAGTTTCACTCCCGGCTTGCGTGGATGGGCTCTGATAAAGCTCCACTCCAATTGTTCTCTGCTCCACTGTCTTCAACACCATATCAGACCCTGACTTTGTTTCAAACATGCCTCAACCTCACTCCTGCCACACAAACGTGCTTTGACCGTTGGATCAGCCTTGCCTTTGCTCATGTCTTCATTTGTGGTGATCAAGCGTTATTAATAGAGTATTTAGTCATATTTCTTGCTTGCAAAACTACCAGTAATCTGCCTCCCACCTTCAGTAATGCTATCCTGAACCATCCTGGTCAAAAAGGTGCAACAGCACTGTTATTTCCTGCCGAGCATCAAGAAAGCTCACCTCTGTCCCAGGATGCTGATGGATTTTTACCGCTGTACCATTGAGAGCATACTCACCAACTGCATCTCAGTGTGGTATGGCAATTGTCCCGTATCGGACCGCAAAGCACTCCAGTGTGTGGTGAACATCGACCATAAATGCTGCCTGGGCAGGGTGAAAAGCATTATCAAGGATGCATCTCACCCTAACCATGGACTTTTTATTTTCCTCCCATCCGGTAGGCTCTACAGGAGCCTCCACTCCTGCACTAGCAGGCACAGGAAGAGCTTCTTCCCTGAGGCTGTGACCCTGCTGAACCTCACATCACAGCGCTAAGCAGTATTGTACCCATATTGTACTGTCTCAGTACTTTTATATTTGTGTGCTGTAGCACTTACTTTTTATTCAGTTATTTTGTAAATAATACTATTCTTTGCATTTCTGGTCGGATGCTAACTGCATTTCATTGGCTTTGTATCTGTACTCGGCACAATGACAATAAAGTTGAATCTAATCTAAGTTTAAATAGACACATGGTCTTAAACAAACACAGCATAGGCACTTAAAGTTTGTCTTATAAATAGTGGGTTGAATAGCTATTGGTTCATTATATCAAATGTAGTAATATTCCTGAAAAATCTGTCTTGCATGCTGTTTATATCATTACACAGTGCATTGGGCTGGAATAATGTCAACCAATAAGATTGCAGAATGAAGTGTAAAAGCTACTGAAAGAGTGCAGTCCGGGTAAATGAAATACAAGATCATAATCAGGTACACTTTGAGGCCAAGAGTCTAACTTATCGTACAAGAGGTCTGTCCAAGAGTCCGATAACAGTGAGGTGGAAGCTGTCCTCGACCCTGGTGGTACATGCTTTCATGTTTTTGAATCTTCTGCCCGGTGGGAGAGGAAAGGAGAGAGTGTGTGTGACAGGTGGTGTCATTAATTATGCTGAATCTTTACTGAGGCAGCAAGAAATATAGACAGAGTACATAGAGAGGGGGCTGGTTCTTGTGATGTGTCCATAACTCTCTGATTTCTTGTGATCTTGTGCAGAGGGTGCTGTATGACTGATTCTACATGCAGCTGGCCAGGTTGCACTCGAGATGGGACCTGTAGTTAGCATCTCATCAATGATGGGTTTTAGACTTAGAATATTTTTTTTATTGAGGTATAGTGTGGAATAGGACATTCAGCCTTTCAAGCCATGTCACCCAACAATCCCCTGATTTAATGGTGGGCGAATCAGGGGACAGTTTACAATGACCAATTAACCTACAAACTGGTACGTCTTTGGACTGTGGGAGGAAACCGGAACACCCAGTGGAAGCCCACACGGTCATGGGGAGAACATACAAGCTTCTTCCAGGCAGAATTCCAGGGAATCAAACCTGGAATGCCTGTACTGTAAAGTGTTGTACTAACTACTGGGCTACCGTGCTGCATATATCCTGCTTTCACTAAAAAAAATATAAATTTGGATTAGTCCTTTGTTTCTTGTCCCTTTACCATAACATTTTCCCCGTGGCATCCTCTCCATTTAATAGCTCCCACATGGGACAGTACAGGTGAGCTGAATACTCGGAGAAGAAGTGTGCAAACTCCACATAGACAGCACCAAAAGTCAGCATTGAAGCTGCAGTACTACCTGTTGTACTACACAGCTGCTCAATGACACATTCTCTGACTGAATATCGGGGAGGACAAAATCATCAGTCCTTTTCACGGCTGTTATAAGCTCCCATAGGGGAGTTTGAGTCCGTGGTAAAGAAGGTAAATGTAATGTTAGCGTTCATTTAAAGGGACTAGAATGTAAAAGAAAGGATGTAATGCTGAGGATTTAAAAGGCATTGGACAGACCAATATGGAATATCATCAGCAGTTTTGGGTCCCTTGCCTAAGAGAGGTTGTGCTGGCACTGGAGAGGGTTCATAGGAGATTCTTGAGAATGATCTCAGGAATTAGAGGGTTAGCGTATGAGGAGTGCTTGTCTCTAGGCCTGTACTTGCTGGAGTTTGAAACCTATCAATTATTGACAGCCCTAGATATGGATGTGGGGAGCATGTTGCCTATAGTAGGGGAGTCTAGTATCAGAGGGCACAGCCTCAGAATTGAGGGACATCCATTTAGAACAGATGAGGAATTTCTTTAGCCAGAGAATGGTGAATCTCTGGAATTCATCGTCACTGATGGCTGTGGGGAACAAATCATTAAGTATATTTAAAGCAGAGGTTGATAGGTTCTTGATTAGTAAGGTTGTCAACTGATGTGGCGAGGAGGAGGAGAACAGGACTGAGGGTGATAGTAAAGCCTCAGCATTACATCCATAATGGAACAGTGGATGGAACTCGATGGGCTGAATGGCCTAGTTCTGCTCTTGTCCCTTATGGTCACAAGGGACTGTATGGCTCTTTGTCTCACAATATTGATGCCAATTCAAATTAAATCTTTTCTGACCAAAAGGCAGCTTGAGCCCTGCGGAGATCCACACAATTACACAGGCTCTCAAACTCCACGTAAACAGCATCAGAAGTCAGGATTGAAGCTGAGTAGTTGGAATTGAACCTTTTGTCCTACTCAACTGTCTAGTGATGCACTCTGAATGAATATCAAGGAGATCAAAATCATCAATTCTCTTTATGGTTTCTGTAAGGCTCTATAACTCTTTCAAGGTGTTAGGTCGACTCTGGCTGCCAGCACCTGCATTGCTTAACCTCAAACTGAGCTTTAGGTATGATCATCTCTAACCACAAAAATTATCTTCTCTTTCTTTACACCAAATATCTCCTCAGTCACCATATAATTCCTTACAACTTAGGCCATTCGCCCCTTGAATCTATTCTGGCTCTCAAAGCAATTGCACTGCTCCCCCACCCCCAACCAAGTTTCCCAACAACCAATTCCTTCACACGTCCTCAACAGTTCCCCACCACTTTGATGTCATACTAGCAGCAAATTACTGACCAATCAGCCTGCAAACCTGTACCTATTTGGGACATATCAGACTTCTCTGAGGACCGTCACCTTGTCGTGAGTCCCTCAGTTTCTGAGAGCACTGTCATCCAGAGGGTAGGCATCTGGTGCATAGTTTCTGGTGAGGTCGCCCAATAATGCCAAGAAGGAGTTTCCAGACAGAGCGATCCAACCAAGACCTGGTGTAAGATGACAACACACCACAATGGCAGTGAAGGCCAAATAAGGCTGCAGCAATGAAGGATCTCCAGTCACCTTGCAGTCCATGTCAAGGATGATGTGATGGCTGTCTGTGCATCAGCCTCCCCACATTAAGCAAAGTGACTCAGAAGCTTTCTCCACTAAGGGAATCTACCCTAACACATGACCTCTTGGCGGACCATCATACTCGACTCGAGTGTGTGCTCTAATACTAGATCATAAACAATAGGCTATTAATTTATTGATAAGTACATATATGTCATGATACATTACCCTGAGATTCATTTTCTTGTGGTCATATTAATAAATCTATAGAATAATAACCATAACAGAATCAATGAAACATGCCCAACTAGCATGTTCAGCTAGAGTGCAGAAGACAACAAACTGTGCAAATACAGAAAGAAGAAATAATAATAAATAAGCAATAAATATTGAGAACATGAGATGAGTCTATAGAAAGTGAGTCTATAGATTGTGGGAGCGTTTTAATGATGAGGCAAGTGAAGTTATCTCCTCTGGTTCAAGAGCCTGACGGTTGAGGAGTAGTTATGTCCATGTGATCAATTAACCTAACCAGTGTGTCTTTGGAATATGGGAGGAAACTGGAGCACCCGCAAGAATCCCTTGCAGTTAAAGGGAGAAGGTACAAACTCCTTAGATGGCTGTGGAATTGAGCCTGGCTTGCAGATGATTCAGTAGAGTTTTGCTAACTACTGCACTACTGTGGTACCCATAAGTAGTTTTGCTTTTATTCTCTCTGTCTCTCCAGAAACCATTCCAGACTCTGTAGGGGTTTGTTTAAAAAAAAGGTAATAAATGCATTTAATACCTTCAGAGTGGACTTTGAGAATCTTGTGATGAAGATTGTGGGATTTGTCAGCTTTCAACTTCATAATGTCTCTTTTTTTTAAAAAAAACCTCATCCTAAATTCTTTCCGTTCCCTAATCTAGCTAGACTCTTGGTTCTCTAGCACTTTGTTCTTTTCTTTGAAGACAGACACAAAACATTAATTTAATTTCTCTAGCACTTTAACATTCTCCATTATTAATTCTCCTGTCTGTCTGTAAGTTCTCACTTTGCCTTTTACTTGTCTTTTACTTTTTTTGCACATAAGTGTAAGCTTTAATTGTCTTTTTTTCCAATTTCTAAGTCCTTGATTTCTAAAGTGCTCTTGATTGTCAGGTCCAATGCTATTTCTGGCAATGTTATAAGCCTTTTCTGTGGATTTAGTGTTTTTATCGCCTGTTAACCAAAGATAGTCCTTTTTCCTGTTGAGTTTTTGTGGCTATTTTAAGGGAATAGATTTTTTTTTTGCCATTCGTATACTCGCTCAGTGGCCACTTTATTAGGTACCTCCTATAGCTAATAGAGTAGCCACTGAGTTGTACGTTCATGATCTTTCACTGTGGTAGCCAGCCACTTCAAGGTTTGACATGTGCATTCAGAGTTGCCCTTCTGTGCATCACTCTAATGCAAGGTTATTTGAGTTACTGTTGCCTTCCTATCAGCTTCAACCAGTCTGGCCATTCTCCTCTGACCCCTCTCACTAACAAGGCATTTTCGCCCACAGAACTGCCGCTCACTGGATGTATCTTTGATTTTTGCACCATGCTCTATAAGCTCTCGAGCCTGTTGTGCATAAATCTCAGGAGATCACCCTTAACCAATAACTTCTAGTTCTACACTCCGAGAAACTCAAACCACCCAATTTGGCACTGCTTTAATTACATAGTACTAAGTTTAAGTACATTTTTTGTTCCTTAAGTTTGTCATGGCCGGGGTTGGGGGGTGGGGGGGGGTTGATAGTGGGGATAAGCTCCCAGCAACCATTAAATGCTCCCAATGGCATGCACCTCAAATAGCCTCCTGAGCATCTTGACCTTGGGAAGGTCCATTTTGTTCACTGGAGTATTCTCTTATTAATCCTTCTATTGCTCTCTTTCTGGTCTGATCTCTCCTGTTGGCTTCTGCATGCACAACATCATCTGATGGATGCTCTGTTTTAATATCTCTATTGATGCCTTTCTTTTTGGCATTCCATCATCCAGCTGGGCTTTGGTCTTTGCATCTACTTTTACAAGGTCACTCTTGTCTCCCACTTGAATTTCATTCAATTACCTTAATGCATGCAGAATAGATTCTGGTTCTTTACATTCACAAAAGCTGAATGCTTGCAACTTTCCTGAAGCTCCTTGAACTCTCTCCCAGCTTAAAACCAAGCCACCTTTCGCAAGTAACTGACTGATTAACATATCAGAAGCTTTCTCAGATGCATCGCCTATGAAAACTCTTGTAGTCAGATGCATGCACGAGGAATTCTGCAGATGCTGGAAATTCAAGCCACACACATCAAAGTTGCTGGTGAACGCAGCAGGCCAGGCAGCATCTCCAGGAAGAGGTACAGTCGATGTTTTGGGCCGAGACCCTTCGTCAGGACTAACTGAAAGAAGAACTAGTAAGAGATTTGAAAGTGGGAGGGGGAGGGGGAGATCCAAAATGATAGGAGAAGACAGGAGGGGGAGGGATGGAGCCAAGAGCTGGACAGCTGATTGGCAAAAGGGATATGAGAGGATCATGGGACAGGAGGCCTAGGGAGAAAGAAAAGGGGGAGGGGAGAAAAGCCCAGAGGATGGGCAAGGGGTATAGTGAGAGGGACCAAGGGAGAAAAAGGAGAGAGAGAAAAAGAATGTGTGTATATAAATAAATAACAGATGGGTTATGAGGGGGAGGTAGCCTAGGGAGAAAGAAACACTTAACTGGGTT
Source organism: Mobula hypostoma (assembly GCF_963921235.1). Taxonomy (NCBI): domain Eukaryota; kingdom Metazoa; phylum Chordata; class Chondrichthyes; order Myliobatiformes; family Myliobatidae; genus Mobula; species Mobula hypostoma. Next base: position 184,089,062 of record NC_086101.1, on the reverse strand, counting down.
GAACTCCATCTGCCACTTTTCTGCCCAGAGGGTAGCCTCCAACCTGATGGCATGAACATTGACTTCTCAAACTTCTGCTAATGCCCCTCGTACCCCATCCATTATTTACCTCTTCCTAGAGATGCTGCCTGGCCTGCTGTGTTCACCAGCAACTTTCTTGTAGTCAGACCACTTCTTTTGTCACTTTCACACTTCCTCTGAGCAGCATAGTCCTTCCTTATTTCAAGATACTTTTCAATCAGGCACAAAGGTTGGCACCAGAACTTACTTGTCTTCTGTTGGGCAATGATTCATGGTGTTCAGCATGGAGACAGTCGTGGCATCATCCAGTACATTTCTTTATTCACGTTCAGTTGGCTTCATTGCAGGGAATGTGACAAGCAGATCGTGGATGGATCTCCAATCAAGCTACAATTGTCTCAGCCTATCAAGCCCCCACAATTCTGGTCCTTCTGTAATTTTTACCTCATACAAGCTCAATAAGGCTTGTTGGTTGATGTATTTCACAGTCACATGTCATTCCCACAGGAGTTATCTTTTCTCCAGTAGAAGTTCTTAGTTGGATATCTTCAGACTTCTGTTCAGTATATTTTAAATGTCGTTCAAAATCATTTTGTGGGATGACTGAAACAGCTAAACAAGTGTCTAATTCCATTTTAATTAATTTGACATTTACTTTTGGTGTAAGCCATATTGCTGATTTTCACACTGTTAATTTCAAGGCTACACAGTCCAGTGCCGCTCTCACCGTTACCATATTTTTCATCAACAGCATGCAGATCAGTGCTCTTTTGAAACAGCAACTTGACTTTTTAGCGTTTTCTCTGCTTTGTGCAGGTCAATTATTTTTCTGTTCAACATGCTCTTTGCATGCATCCTACTTTATTGTCCCCATTTAAATCTGCATTTGTTTGTTGCATGTGAGTCCATGGCACAATGGCAACACAATTTATTTGGCCAGACTAGGTTCTGTATGGACACTGCAATTTTGTTCACATTCTGTTTGATTCCCGACTGCAACTGAAATGCATCTCTGTCTGCGGTTTTCATTGAAACAGCGATTTCCATTGATCTTTTAAATGTAAGATGTGCGTCAGCTAGGAGCTGCTTTTGAATGCTTTCTTGTAAGATTCCACAAACCAAAAGATCCCTTAAGCCCATTACTGAACTGACAATGTTCAGGCAATCTTTTCAGTTCAGGTTCGTATGCTGAAATAGACTTCCCCCTTTTTTTGATCCTGCTTATGAAACCTAAAGCGACCCGTAATCAACAATGCATTGGTTCTAAGTGTTCCTACATCTAATAGCTTGGTTGGGCCAAAGTTCAAAGCAAACTGTATGCCTTTAAACCCAATGCAACTGGCAGTTGCTTTTCATTGGCTATTTCATCTGTTTCAAAATACTTTTCCAATAGCTTGATATACATGAGCTATGTACAATTGTGTGTGTGTATATACGTGTGAAAATATGTGTGTGTATATATATATTCAAATATTAAATACTCAACTCTTGTATTCTAGTCCTCTGGAAATGAATGCTAATATCTTCCTTATCACCAATTTAAGCTGCAAGTTAAACTTTAGGGAATCTTGCACAAGGACTCCCAAGTCCCTTTGCACTTCTGAGTTTTGAATTTTCTCCCCATTTAGAAAATAGTCTACGCCCTTATTATTTCTACCAGTGCATTATCATACAGTTCCCTACACTATATTCCATCTGCCAATTCTCCCAACCTGTCAAAGTCTTTCTGCAGACTCCGTGCTTGCTCAACTACCTGCCCCTCCACCTATCTTCATTTTATCCACAAATGTGGCCACAAAGCCAGGAATTCAGTCATCCAGACCATTGACACATAATATGAAAAGAAGTGGCCCCATCACTGACCTCTGCAAAACGCCACTAGTCCCCGGCAGCCAACCAGAAAAATGACTTCATTTATTCTTACTCTTTGCCTCCTGCCAGTCAATCAATCTTCTATCCATGCTAGTATCTTTCCTGTAATATCATGGGCTCTTGGCTTGTTAAGCAGCCTCATGTATGACATTTTGTCCAAGTAAACAACATCCATCAACTCTCTTTTGTCTATCCTCCATCAGTTATTTGCTCAAAGAATTCCAAATGATTTGTCAAGTAAGATTTCCCCTTAAGGAAACCATGCTGACTTTGACCTATTTTATCATGAGCCTCTAAGTAACTCAACCTCATCCTTAATAATGGACTTCAACATATTTCCAACCTCTGAAGTCAGACTAACTGACCAAAAATTCTTTCTTCTGCCTCTCTCCCTTCTTAAAGAGTGGAATGACATTGACAATGTTCCAGTCCTTTGGAACCATTCTGGAACCCAGTGATTCTTGAAAGATCGTTACTAGTGTCTCTGCATTCTCTTCAGCTACTTCCTTCAGAACCCTAGCCTATCTGATCCAGGCCACTTACCTACCTTCAGATATTTCACCATCCCCACCATTCTTCTCCTTAGTAATAGCAACCTTTTGCTTCCTCAATGAGGAGGCACGGTTTGGGGTAAGGAGGAAGATTTAGGGAGGATCTGAAAGGACTTCCAGGCAGTGAAATGAGCACCTAAATGCCTTGCCTGAGAGGAGTTGAAACTGGATTTTCTGACAGCATTTAAGTATCTCAATGTACACGTTAATCAGTTGAGCATAGGGCTGTGGGCCAAGGGTTGGGTGATGGGATTCACAGGGGAGGGTACCTAGTGGTCTGCATTGATCAGCTGGGCCGAATGGCCTCTTTCCATGCTGTACAATTCTATATCACAACTACTGTTCTCCAGGCCCTCAATTTTCCTGAATTGTCCATGGGTATTGCATCCAAGCTGTCTAAGTGATACGAAAGCCAGGGCCTGTACAATATGGAGGACAAGCTATTCCCCATGTAGCAGGCGCTCTCTCCCCCCACATAGCTGATGAATCCAAAGTAACAGCAGAGACCAGTGCAGTTTGGCACTAGTGGCATCACAGGAGTTCTCAGTCAGCATTGAATTTAATGTAAGACTAACTTAGGGACTCCAGCTCTTGATTTTTCCTCTGGGTTTAATCCAGCAGCCTTCCCCATGAGTGGGTATAACCGAAAGGCAGTAGAGGTTTGAGATCAGAGTTTTCCTTCTAGATGAGCTGCCAAACACGACTGCCAAGCCCCGTCTGCCCAAAGCAACTAGTTTTAAGGAGCCAGTAACTCACTTTTGCCTTTTCTCCTGTCAGTAGAAACTGCCCCACCAGGCTTAGTAGCCAGGAGCTGGACTTGCTTGTCAGAGGCTATTTGAGATGCACGCCATGGGAGCAATAATAGGCAGTGGGAGCTTACCCCCGTTACCACACCCAGCTCTAACAACATACAGGAACCATTATGTAATACCCTATAAATCTCACTCATATTTTCTGCTCTTTTTTAGTTCCACTAAACAAATTCTGATTCTACATCAGCTGATTTAAGATAATTTCTCTCCATTGTATTGGTTTTGACCTTATTCTTGGCACTAGCACTTATCCTCTTGCACGTTGCCGGAGCGTCAAATACCCTCTAGTATTCAGCTCTGAGCATTGGTGAACTGGATCAGTCTGGTCCCCTTCTGTTCTCTTAGTTCATCCAGCCTGTTCTGAATAGTGCACGAATTTAAATATTGTTCCTTTAACATTACCCTGAAATAGTCATTTCCTAACTTCTAGGTTATCCTTCTAGTTAATAAGATTATGCTCTTTTATTTATTTTTAAAATTTTATTTTTATTCAGAGATACAGCATGTTGACAGGCAGAGCCCGTGCCACACAATTACATCTATCTGAGAAATTACCCTATCAACCTGTAACCCACGCAGTCAAGGGGAGAGGGTACAGACTCCTCACAAGCAGTAGTGGAATTGAACTCTGGTCACTGTCACTGTAACAGAGCCCCACTATGCTACCATGCTGCCTCATTTAAGCCTTTGCAAGTTCAAGAGGTTAAACTGTGAGCTATTCTGGTACTAATAGTCATCTCTAATAAAAGAAATGTGTGCACATATAAACTGAGTATTGGCCATTAACTCTTCAGTTTTCCAAGTGCTTATTTAGTTTATCACCCAGAGAGCTTAATAGAGTCATAGTCATGTAGTGGTACAGCATGGAAAGAGGCCTTTTGGCCCATCTAGTCCATGCCAAAGCCATTTAAACTGCCTAGTTCTATCGACCTGCGCCGGGACCATAGCCATCCACATTCCTACTGTTCATGTACCTATCCAAAGTTCTCTTAATCACTGAAATCATGCCCGCATGGATAACTTGTGCTGGCAGTTCATTCCACATTCGCATAATCCTCTGAGTGAAGAAATTTCCTCTGATGTTCCCCTTAAATTTCTCACCTTTCTCCCTTAACACGTGACCCTCTGGTTGTAGCCCCACCCAACCTCAGTGGGGGGGAAAAAGCCTGCTTCTGTTTACCACTTCTATACCCCTTATAATTGAGTATGCCTCTATCAAGTCTCCTCCAAATCTTCTACATTCTAAAGAGTACAGTCCTAACCTATTCAATCTTTCATTATAACTCAGGTCTTCTAGGCCCACAAAATCTTTTGTTTATTCTCTTGATAAATTTATAAACTTCAGTTAGATCCCTCTTCCAGTTTCCTTTGTTCAAAAGAAATCAATTCATGCTTAGAATTCTCAAGCCCTGATCACAAACTTGCTCCTTCTAGTGCCATCAGTATTGGGTAGAGCTGATTGCATTATTGGTGACTAATGAAGTAAATAGTGGCTCACATTGTTCCCTGTGCCTACCTCCACAGCCACATCCTTAATAATCTGCATTGTGCCCAAAATCTCAAATTTAGTAACTTTCACATTCTTCCATTGTACCAGTCAGGTTCAATTTTATTGTTATTGAAACTATGTATACAACTAAAGAAAGCAACATTCTGCCGGGACGAAGGTGCAAATCACAGTACATATATCACATACAGCACAAAATAATATTAATACAGCAATATCAACAGATAAGACAAATTCTGTAGATGTACAAGTTGATATGAAAAGCATGTATTATAGATAAATATACAACAGTATAATGCTCCTGATGTTGTCATTATTGTGTGTACTGGGTGATAGCAGGGTGTTCAGATGTTTCATAGCTTGGGGGAAGAAGCTGTTACCAAGCATAACAGTCCTCGTTCCAAGCTCCTTCCAAAATCCTAGAACCATCTGAGAGGACCACACCTTGTGATGGTTTGTGGCTTGCGTGTTTCAATGACCTGGAGAGCTTTATGTTTTGGCTCTTGGTAGGGTCACCCTGCCAAACAGTTGAAAGGGTAGAGATAGACTAAGAATAATCCACCAGACCTCCAATTGGGGGTTCAGCTCTAGACTATCATTCCTGACTGGTAAAACAATTGTTATAGAAACACAAAGAAGAATCCTCCTTCAGTATTCCTGAGTCTCCTCCCGGGACTTCCCTGCTCCCTTCAAATTCTTCATGTGCAGTTCCCGTTTGATAGCCCTGGCTGACAGTTTCTACAACATCTGCAATACATTCTTTTCTCTCCTTTGACCAGAGTTCAACGAGCTCCGTTTATTCATTATTCAACATTCAAGATTCAAAATTGTTTCATGTCATTTCCAGTACACAAATGTAAACGAGAACTAAATAATTGTTACCATGAGTCTGATGCAGCACCAAAAAAAAATTCAATAAGATAAAACAATAAGAAAAAGAAAACACTATCCAGCTGTCTCTCTCCATTCAACTGAAATGCCAACTTGGATTAAGTTCCAATGTAGGGATCAAATTTACAAATGAATCAGATCCAAGCGCACCATGAACTTGACCAAACTGACACCAAAGGGGAGATGATATGAATGCAAATCTTCTTTTAATCAAAATAAACTTTATTCATAATAAAAAGTAATTTACAAGAATTTAATTTTTATATCAATAGACAATGCATTAAGTAGTGTTTTATTACATTTCATAAAACCAATAACACTTGCCACTCATGTGGCCCCTGGAGTTGGTACATGACCACAGTAATTGAGGGAGTTCCTCACCCAACTGTCCCCTTCCTCTCTACCTGCACGTCCGTCCTCCCATATGCCACAGCAAACTATTTTGTTTTCTGTGAACACTTATTTTCTCTTTGCCCCATAGACTTGATTTTATTGCCTAGTGATTTTGGTGAGGGGAAGGGTTATGCTGGAAGTTTAGGGGTGGGATTGATCCAGGATCTGCGGATCATCGAGGCTGGACAAAGTCCACTCCTGTGAGGTGAGCAGTGGAGGTTGGCCAATCGCTCCGACTCCCTGCATCTCTCTTGTGGCCTTGACTGTCAACAGTGACCTTTGCCTTGTGTGGCCAATCCACATTGGGAGAAATTGAATGGATATTGGGCATTGCCGACATTGACATTTAAAACTTTTTTTTAAAAAATCAGTTTCTAAGGATTCAGTTCAAGGGATATTGACCCGAAGCGTTCATTTGTTCTCATTCCAAGTCAAAAATACTTAATCAGAAATCAATTATTTTTTGAAATAAAACCGAACCTATTCTTTATTAAAACAAACTAACTTTGACCTGTCATTTTAACCCTTTATCTCCCTGTAGATGCCGCCTGACCTGAATATTTCTGTCTTGTTCTGATTTCAGGCTACCCGCGCCGCCAGATTTGATTTCTTTCCACAATTTCTCTCTCCGAAGATGCTGCCTGTTCTGAGCATTTCCAGATTTAGTTGCTTTTATTTCAGATTTCCTGCACCACTTTATCTTTTAGATGCTGTAGTCTGAGTTCTGTGCTAATCCTATAATCCCCTGATGCGCTCACACTTTAAATCGCACACCATATTCCGCAAGGCAGTGAATCGCATCTGCTCCAAAACCGTTTGAGGTGGATTGTTTATTTATTTATTTTTATTATTTAACCAGTTGAAGTGGTTTAGTTCACCTCTGTTTTATCTTTGCGTAAAGCCTCCGTGCTGTATCAGCATCGGCGACGCTTGTGCAGGGTTTTGGCTCCATCGTGGAGCGAGACGTGTTACTACAGCGCCGGAGACGCGGTTCACCTGAAGATAAGGGACAGTGTGAGGCGCACAGGTCTCAGCTAAATGAACTGGCGGGATTAGCCACTCACGGGTTCAAATTTGGGCTCGCCTCTACCCGACGGCGGCGGTCACAAACTTCAGGTACCTGCGAGGGGAGAGAGAGAGAGAGAAAGAGCTGCAGAGACGGAGGAAGAGCTAATTAAACGAAAGAGGGGGGAAAGAGGCTGTGACAGTGGATGAAGAGAGCCCTTAGTCAAAATTAGCTGTTAGGACGGGAGAATGTACTGAAATAAAACACAACTGGTTTCTTGGCACTGCGAAGTGTTACAGACTATTAAATCTCAGCACAAGCGCCAAGCAACTCAGGCACAAGTGGCCAGTTCCTTGAAATGTCTAGCAAGAACTTAAAAGCAGTGCCCTGGAGCTGAATGTAAACTACCCGCGGAGCCTGTTCACCCCCTCTGTCGGATCCCTCGATCTCTTCCCCCCCCCCCTTACAGATGCCATTGACTGAAGCGGACTGTTTTAAGCACAGGGATGGCGTTTCCCTGCGTCAGCTGCTGCTTTTCTGGTGGGGATTTGGCATCGGCGCTCCGACAGGGCTGCTCCGAGGGGCGAGGGGGAGAGAATGCCCAGTGCTGGAGAGGCGCTGAATCGATCCTTGAGCTCCGTTCTCCCTCTTCAGCCCTGTTCCCCGTGCGGTTTGGATAGGGTCTGTTCGAGGGGCTGGCCTGGCCTTGCGTCTACACAGGTACCACGGATCCGAGCCCCGCACGTGTGCTTTACGGAACGAGTGGAAGCAGAGGGGTGTGCGTGTGTGTCTCAGAGACCTGTTCCGTCCTTAACGCGACCCGTGGGGATCTCGGACCTTGAGCGTGTTGGCAGTTCCAACCCTCCTCGCTTTTGATGGAGCAAACGGCAATTAAAAAAAAATATAATGCATTTGGCTAGGACCACATAGCGAGCCGGAGGGTGTGTGTGTGTGGGGGGGGGGGGGGAGGTGGAAAAGACAACGCTTGTCATTCCCGGGAGTGGGCAAATGGATTGATACTGCGGCTGCTTTCTAGATAAGTGGCCACTCGCTGGGGTGAACGGAACGGACTAATCAAACACCGCGTCTCAACTGAGCCTTTCGTTTCCCCCGGTTCCGATTCTCATTTAAGCCTCTGCGAGTTCAAAGAGGATTTGTGTTAAACTGTGAGCAATTCTAGCACTAATAACCATCTCCACTAAAAGTAACGCGTGCGCGTCTAAGTTGAGTATTGGCCATTAACTCTTCAATGTTCCAAGTTTTGCTTTGTATTCTTTGATTGTTAATATGTGTCACTGGCTTTATTTTTTGAAGTAGTGTATTTGTTTTGATTTACAGATCCTCTTATCCCTTTTCTCTTGTGATCTAGGGGTCGTGTGCTCCTTCGGCCAAGAGAAGTTGGGCGCTCTCAGGGCTTCTCGCTCCTGGACCAGGCGCTGCTCACTCGCTGGGAGGCAGCGTGAAGAGAGACAAAAGTTGCCCCTTGACGGGATGAAGCGAAAACAGAAGCGCTTCTTGCAAATGATCGGCCTGATTATCGTGGCTCTGGTTTTCCTGCCCAATATTGGACTGTGGTCGCTTTACAAGGAGAAGCAATTGGAAAAATCCAACGAGTCCGGAGACCAGGTAAAAGCCGGGGGAGTCGGGGTTAAGCGGGAAAAACGGATGCAGTACCTCAAGAGGGGTCTTAATTGGTCTTAAAACCTGTTGGTCAGCTCAACTGACCAATCTGTTTTTTTTTAACATCAATTTCCTTGTAAAATAGCAAGCGGCTGTGCTCGGTGGTATGGATTTAAGTTGTCTGGGTACGGATGTGTATGTAATTGTTGGATTTGAGTTTGCAACATTCGGAATGAAATGAACCAGATCTCTTTTGATAGAATCTTTAGCAGGAGGGGAAAACATCTTGGCAATATTTGTAAAAGAAAAAAAGTAAAACAAATGCATCTGGGCCCGACTTGCTAAACCTGGCAATTAATTTGTCTTTCAGCTTTCTGGGTGTTTATTATTAGTTCTTTTGAAATTCGATGAACTGGAGATTTTTTTTGGTTCAAACTGACGGCACAATTGGGAAGTAGTTGTGTTGAACATTAGTTGTGTTGGACAGCTGATTGGTGTTTTGTTTCAACGTAACGACCTTCACCGGGAACGAGCAAAACTTTGTACATCGGTTTTAATATTGCGAGTGACGCCGCTTTGTATCCCAATCGACTACTGTATTGATAATCAACAGTTCGACCAAAGCACGATATATTCAATAAAATGGATATGAATGGCTAAGGAAACCATGCGTTGAATGGTACTCTGTTTCAAATGCACCGTTCTCAATAAGTTCAAGGTAAATAGTACCAAATTACGTATATGTTACCATATACTACCCTAAGATTGATTTTCTTGCGGGCATTCACAGCAGATACAAAGATGTACAACAGAATCAATGGAAAAACTGAATACAAAGACGGACAAATAACCAATGTGCAAAAGAGGACAAACTGCGCAAATACCAAAAAAAACCCTTAATGATACTGAGAACGTGAGTTGCAGAGAGCTTGAAAGTGGGTCCATACGTTGTGGAATCTGTTCACTGATGAGATGAGTGAAGTTATCCAAGAGCCCAGTGTTTCGAAGGGTAATAGATGTTCCTGGACTTGGTGGTTTGGGTCCTGAACCTCCTGCCCGATGCTGGCAGTGAGAAGAGAGCAGGGCCTGGATGGTGGGGGTCCTTGATGATAGACGCCGCCTTCCTGTGACGGCGCTTCGTGTAAGTGAGCTTAATGGTCCGGGGTTGAAAGAAATACATGTGATTTGAGACTTATGAATGCGGTTGCAATGTTTACTCGTGTCCGATGGTGGAGGTGGCCTCTTGCGGTAGGACACCCGGAGTACAGAAAGGCAACAAAGCCTTTGTGGGTCGGGGGCGTCTTGTTTTACATTGTACACGAGTGAATCTGATTAGCGGTAAGAAATCGAGAAAGTTAAATCGGGACAAAGGTCACCTACAATATTTCTGGACAGATTTAACTAAGTTACCCAGAGAGAAGGTCCGCTTTGCCTCATCTGGGCAACAACTATCCCTAAATACCACACTGCACTATTCGCCTATTCTAACGTTGTAAATGTTCTGTGAAGAAGTATTCTACTCAATTTGCACCAGACCGAAAGCTCTCTCTACTTCCGTGGTCATCGTTACACTGTCACGTGTCGCGGTGCCTTTTGCTGGTGGGGCTTGGGACTCCAGAATTCAGTTATCTGAGTTATCTCCCGCTCTCACCCCGACCCTATTCTCTCTCTGGCTTTCCTCCTTAAAACTTACCTGACCGATAAGACAGTTGGCTAATACGTGGCCCGGTGTCCTGTTTTACCTAAACACCAGCGTGGGGCACTTGGGTATTACTTGTTCAATTTGCGGTGCACCCATCGAGTCTACTCCGCAATTTATCATGGCATTTTTAAAAATTCTTCTTAACACCATTCTTCCTATAACCTTTGACACTCTGACTAATTAAGAACTTATTAAAGACCGCTTTAGATATACCCAATGAACTGGCCTCCGTAGCCGTCTGCGACAATGAATATCACAGGTCCACCGCGCTCTGACTAAAGAAATTCCTCTTGCTCTCTGTTCAAAAGTAGCATCTTTATTTTGAGGCTGTGCCCTCTGGTCCTTAATTCCCCCACTATAAGAAATATCCTCTCCACTTTCATCACCAGTCTGTCCCAGGTCATAATACCCATTGAAATTATTTTAAAAATTCTCCCAGTGCATTTCTCTTAAATCTCATTATTTTAAGTCTGCATCCATTAGTTGTTGACCCTTGTGGACTGGGAGAGAGTTTTTGGCTACTTCATCAAAATCCTTCAGGGATTTTGAACAACTCCAGCCAAGATGTCTCTTGACCTTCCTTGCCAAAAGAAGTCCAAACTTTGAATCTCTCGTCACCATGTAACGAAATCTCTCCCGTGCACCTTATTAATATTAATGTGATAATGTGACTAAACTACTTTTTCAGTTGTAAATAATGAGATAATAGTGTACTAATGTTAGTATTTGTACTGTTCACATAGTTATTCTTCCCTTAACGTTAGTAGATGGATGTCTCATATCATTGTAAGATGGTCTTGTTACACAATCCTACGTTGTTTCCTACAAGGGCTGCTCTTTCTGTTAATGGGACCAGATAGGGTCCGGAACACCAGAACCAAAATGCAGACGCAGTATTAAAACCTAATGGGGCAAACGAACGTCTTTAAGATTGTTTTTAATTTAAGGGTCTTGAAATAAATTCCAAGCTGTTAGATGTGTGGTTACCTTTCGAAATGCCAACCATTTTAGACAGAGGGAAGTTCATAAAGTGCTGAGAATGCAAAATTATCCAAATCTTAAGGCAATTTGATTTGTATTTTCATACATCTAGTGAACAAATCCAATAAAAATCAATAAATTTTGAACTATTGTCTAATGGGAAAACTAGTTAAGGAGACTGCACATTTTTTTGCTCATTAGTTTTTTGTCAGCCTTTGCTTGTGTGTAATTTTTAACTGATTTTATTGCCTTTCTTTGTTCTCCTGTGAGTGCCTGCAAGGAAATGAATCTCAGGGTAGCATGCACTCAGTGGCCACTTTATTAGGTACACCTCGTTAATGCATTTTTTTGAATCAGCCAATGTGGCAGCAACTCAATTCATAAAAACATGCAGACATGATCACCATTTCCACTTGAGTGTTGTTGGGATATGGGAATATTAGGAACTGTGTGACATCATGGTGTCATGGTTAGTGCTGCTGTCAAACAGATCCAGCAATCCAGATCCAGTCTAGATATTCCTCCCATGTCCAATTTGTTCAACTGTCTTCCCACATCCCAGCTCATAAATTTCTACAGAAGTATCTTAGACAACATTCTGACTGGTTGGATCACCATCTGCTTTGGAAGCTCTAATGCACAGGGTCAGAAAAAAACTGCAGAGCATTGTTGCCTTAACCAGCTCACCATTAACACTAGCCCCTACCCAGTTCAGTTGTTCAGATTAGAATCAGGTTTAACTTCACTGGCGTATGTTGTGAAATATGTTGTTTTGTGGAAGCAGTATATTACAATACATAATCATAGAAACTAAATTACAATGAGAAGTATATATTAAAAAATAAATTTTAAAAAGTAGTGCAAATAAAAAAAGGAAAAAATAGGTAGTTTTCATAGGTTTATTGTCTATTCTGAAATCTAATGGCAGATTGGGGAAACATCAGAGTGGGCAAGAAATATGATCTAACTGACTTTGACCTTGGAATGATTGTTGCTGCTAGACAGGGTGCTTTTTGAATATCTCAGAAACTGCTGATCTTTTGGGATTTTCATACTCAACAATTTCTAGAGTTTATAGAGAATGGTGTGAAGAAAAAAAAATCCAGTGAGCAGCAGTGCCATGATTGAAAAGATCTCGTTAATGAGAGAGGTTCGAGAAGAACAGCCAGAAAGGAAGGTGACAGTGACTCAAATGAGTATACAATACAACAGTGGTGTGCAGAAGAGCATCTCTGAGTCCAGAAGTCAATCCTTGATGGATGGGCTACAGCAGAAGGAGACTACACCACAGTTCCACTCCTGTACCGAATAAAGTGATGACTCAGTATGTATGTACATTCATAATAAATTTACTTTGAACTGAAAGAAAAACAGGAAATTCCAGAAGTCTTCAGCAGCTTGGGCTGCATTTGTAGAGGGAGAAACAGGTCGATGATCTTTCCTCTGATCCGTGTACCTTGGCTACTCGGCTCTCTGGTTATGCTTTATATTCACAAATATTCTAGTAATACTACGTTCCACTGGAAGGTTCATTGGATTAATGACAGGACAGCCTGCTTATTTCCCTATACGTAGTTTAGTTTCCAATTCCCTTTTGCTACTTATCAACAGTAAAGTTAATTTACAGTAGTCAATTAACCAATCAGAAACAGATTTATTAGCAGCGACATATGAAATTTGTTTGGTGACCACTCTACAGTGCAAAACATAAGAAATACCATGTGTTACAATAAAAGTAATTAGTGAAAAATTGTGAGGTCATTTTCATGGCTCGTGGACCGTTCAGAAATCTGATGTTCGGGCATAATGTGATGTGGCTTATGATGTGGGTGATCATGGTCATTCCATAGCCATGATTGTTCTTGGCAATTTTTTTTTACAGAAGTGGAAATGCCATTTGCCATTGATGACCCCAACCTTTATCAATACTCTTCAGAGATTGTCTGCCTGGCATTAGTGGTCACATAACCAGGACTTGTGATATGCACTGGCAGCTCACACGACCCTCCATAACCTGCTTCAGTGGCTTCACGTGACCCTGATCGGGTGGGTAAGCAGGTGCTACATGTCCAAGCGTCACCTGCAGGCTGGCAGAGGGAAGGAGCACCTTGTACCTCCATTGGTAGAGACATATCTCGATCCCGCCACCCAAGAAATCTGATGGTGGATGGGAAGAAGCTGTTCAAAAAACATTGAAAATGCATCTTCAGGCCTTTGTACCACATCCTTGATGGTAGTAATGAGAAGAAGACATGTCCTGGATGGTGAAGGTCCTTCATGATTGATTCCACTTTCTTAAGCCATTGTCTTTTGGAGATGTTGTCTGTGGTGGGAGTAGGTGGGGGTTAATGTCCATGGTGAGCTGGTTGAGTCTACAACCCTCTGCAACTTTTTCTGACCCTGTGCGTTGGACTTCCATACCAGATGGTGTTGCAACCAGTTAGAATGTTCTCCACGGTACATCTGTGGAAATTTGCAAGAGTTGGGATGTGAGAGGAAAGCAGATTAAAGGGGGGAAATGCACATGGGCAAGGGAGGAATGTCTGGATTGCTGGATCTGTGTGACGGTAGTACTAAGCGTGACACCACAGTGTCAGGCAATTCTTAATATTGCCATATCCCAACAACACTCAAGTGAAAGTGGTAGGAAAAATGCAGTCTTCCAAGTGACAATGATTATAAAGCATTGTGCCTCCAAGATGTAGGAATCTATTAATTATGTTTGTTTCCTCCATACTTAATACAATAGGTTTTAGTGCCAAAATGGCCATATTTAAATCCTTTTGAGTGCTGTAGCACCTCCTAGGATTTTCACATTGATAGATATTCACATTTGCACATGAACTCAAATCAAAGTTTAGCATTGGTAATAAATGTGCAATGAAAAGCAATTACAGTATAAGACATCTTGCTGTGATATGTGATTGATCAATCAAGCAAAATTGGCATATACAACTTTAAATAATGGGATCGGTGAGTTTAGGCCATTAGACATAGAGGAGAATTAGGCCATTCAGTCCATGGAGTCTGCCTCTCCATTCCATCACAGCTAATTTATTACTCCTCTCAACCCCATTCTCCAGCCATCTATGGTAATGAATTCAACAGATTCACCACTCTCTGTGAAAGAAATTCCTTCTCATCTAAATGGACAACCCTCTATTCTGAGGCTGTGCCCTCTGGTCCTAGGCTCCCCCACTGTAGGAAATGTCCTCTCCACATCCACTATCTAGGCCATTCAATATTCAACAGGTCTCAATGAGATTCCCTCTCATTCTTCTAAACTCCAGCAAGTACAGGCCCAGAGCCAACAAACATGACTCATGTGTTAACCCTTTCATTCCTGAGGTAATTCTCCTGGACCTCCTCTGCAGCCTCTCCAAAGCCAGCAGATTTTTTTTCATAGATAAGGGGCCCAAAACTGCTCACACTACTCCATGTTTGGTATAAAGCTTCAACATTACATCCTTTCCTTCAGAAAGGATGAGGGCATTCCAGATTTTAGATACCAACCTGCTTCATTTGAAATTTGCACTTGCCTGCCACATACAAATTAGCTGGAAAATGTGGCGAGAGGAAGTCTGAGATTCTGAGATTAATTGTTGGGAAATTTTTAATCTATCTTTCATGCTATATGACCTCCAATTCTGTGTGGTGACATTGAAATGTCCGTGCTCTCATGTGGTAGTAGGATTATGGATGTTTCCTTTGTGCTCCCTTTTCACCACCTTACTCCTTTCCTGCATCGGAGATCATGCCCTCTCCCCATGAGTCTTTTTAGTTCTGTTAAGATCTTAATTCACTCTCTTTTGAAAGCCACAATTGAATTTGCACTAACCACCACATCCAAGGATGTTTCATCCACCGTCTCGCCCAGAATTATCAAGTCATAGAATGACACGGCATGAAAGTAGGTCCTTCAGTTCAACACATCCATGCCATCCAGGTATCTACCTGAGCTAGTCTCATTTGCCTGTTATATTCATAGAAATAGGCCATTTTGGCCCAACTAGTCCATGCCGAACTATCATTCTGCCTAGTCCCATCAACCTGCACCTGGACCCTAGACCTCCATGCCCTTATGTTTGACTCAAATACATTGTGGCTTTTGTATTAACATACCTGTCCAAATTTCATTTTAAAAGCTATAATTATTTATCCCCCTACCACCTCCTCTGGCAGTTTATTCCAACAAATATATTTGTCTGCCTAAAATTCCTTAAACGTCCCTATTGTATCAGCCTCTACCATCATTCCTGGCAGTATATTCCAGCCATATACCGTTACTTTAAAAAAAACTTTCTCCAACATTTCCCCTAAATGATCCCGCACTCATCCTAAGCAGTTGTCTTTTGTTATTGGCCATTGCTGCCCTAGGAGAAAGGTACTGACTGTTCACTCTATCTATGCCTCTCATAATCTTATACACTTCTGTCAAATCACATCTCATCCTCCTTCATGTCAAAGAGAAAAGACTGAGATTACTCAATGTGTCCTCATAACTTGTGCTCTCTAACCTAGGCAGTATCCTGGCAAATTTCTTCTACACCCTCTCTGAAGCAAAGGGAAAGTTTGGGTCTGACATACAAACATCTTCCAAATTATAAAGGCATCAGAAACGATAGATAACTACTGGTGTAGGAATACAAAAAGAGGTAAAAGATCACTCACTGGTATACACTCCGTGGCCACTTTATTAGGTACCCCTGCGCACCTGCTTGCTAATGTAAATATCTAGTCAGCCAACATGTGGCAGCATCTCGATGTATAAAAGCATGCAGACTTGGTCAAGAGGTTCAGTTGTTGTTTAGGCCAAACATCAGAATGGGGAAGAAATGTGATCTAAGTGACTTTGACCCTGGAATGATTGTTGGTACCAGACAGGGTGGTTAAGTATCTCAGAAACTACTGATCTCCTGGGATTTTCAGACAACATTGTCTAGAGTTTACAGAGAATGGTGTGAAAAATAAAATACGTCCAGTGTGCAGCAGTTCTGTGGGGGGAAAGAAAGACACCTCGTTAGTGAGAGAGGTCAGAGGAGAATGGCCACACTGATTCAAGCTGTTAGTAAGGTAACAGTTACTCAGATAACCACGCGTTACAACAGTGGTGTGCAGAAGAGCATCTCTGGATGCACAACACACCAAACCTTGAAGTGGATGGGCTACAGCACAAATCCACAAACAAGTCCACAAACAGTGGCCATTTCAGGGAGTACCTAATAAAGTGACCACTGAGTAAGTTGGTGCAGTGGGAATTTTGGACAAGCAATGGCTGGACATGGGAGCTTACAGAGATTTGAATTAATGCAAGGAATGACTTTGCTTCAAGGCAGTCTCCTGGGCTATTGGTGCAATCAAGAGTTATTTACATTCATGCCATTGATCGTTAATACACAATGAACTGAATGCATATAAATGTGTACCTGTGTAAAACTGTACCACCAACTCAACTACATTAGAAAATATTTATTGCTAGTCTGCCAGGAACCTCGCATGTATCTCATAATCAGTTCATTTCCAATACATTTCCCATGCATAAACTCTTAAATGTGAAATGATTTCAATTATTTGGAATTAAGTGCTCATAAGTGAAATCAGATCACTTCTAAGGCTGCTGGAAAAGATTAGATCTCCAGTAATTAGTTTATCATTTCTGAAGTCATTTTATCAGAACCAGTCACCCTTCAGTTCTGAAGTTCAAAGTTTAAATTTAAGTTTATTATAAGAGCACATATATTATCACTGTATACAGTACTGTGCAATAGTCTTGGGCACATATAAAAACAATTCTGTAAAGCGAATTGGCCTCCTGTGATTCGGTGAGTCCTGATGTAGGTTGAGAGGCAATGCTTCGGCCAGCATGTATGCTCCGGCTGCTAGAAAAAGCAGGATCTCCCAGTGGCCACCTGTTTTAATTACACTTCCCATTCCCATTCTGGAATGTCTATCCATGGCTTCCTCCACTGTCATAACGAGGCCACATTTGGGTTGGAGGAGCAACACCTTATATTCCGTCTGGTAGCCTTCAACCTGATGCATGAACATTGACTTCTCCAACTTCTGGTTATGCACCCCCTTCCCTTTTCCCTCTCTCACCTTATCTTCATGCCCGCCCATTGCCTCCCTCTAGTGCTCCTCCCCCCTTTTTCTCCTTCCGTGGCCTTGCCCTCTTCTATCAGACTTCCCCTTCTCCAGCTCTGTATTCCTTTCACCAATCAACTTCCCAGCTCCTTACTTCATCCCTCCCCTTTCAGGTTTCACCCATTGCATTGTGTTTTTCTCTCTCCTCTCCAACCCATCCCACCTTTTAACTCTACTCCTCAGCTCTTTTTCTCCAATCCTGCTGAAGGGGCTCAGCCAGAAATGTCGACTGTCGTCTTTTCCATAGATGCTGCCTGGCCTGCTGAGTTCCTCCAGCATTTTATATGTGTTGCTTGGATTCCCAGCCCCTGCAGATCATCTCTTGATTTTAAGTTACTTTGACTGTGGAATGGTTGTCGGTGCCAGACAGGGTGGTTTGAGTATCTCAGAACCTTCCGATCTCCTGAGATTTTCAAGCACAACAGCATCTAGAGAAATGTGAAGACACAAAAAAAAACACCCAGTGAGCATCAATTCTGTTGGCAAACATGGCTTGTTAATGGGAGCTCAGAGGAGAATGGCCGGACTGGTTCAAGCTGACAGGAAGGTGACAGTAATTCAAAATAACCACACTTTACAACAGCAGTGTGCAGAAGAGCAAGAACACACAGCACATCGGATCTTGAAGTGGATGGGCTACAGCTGCAGAAGACCATGAGGTACCTAATACTGTGGCCACTGAGTGTACTTACAGGGAGTGTGGAATAAAAGAATGTGCAGTTTATGTAAGTGCAGAAGGATGCTACGGCAATGCATCAACGCCACCACAGATCAGGTGAGAAAATAGCTCGAGTTGGTTCTATAGTTAGAGTGTAATTGATAGCAAGTGAATAATCCATTTATGATTTACACAGTGTATCTGGAAATAATAAATCAAATTTCAGGTGCCCTGCATATCTAGAAATGGAAACAGATGACAGCAGATTATTGTTCTGACATTGTGTAATGGAAAGCATCAGCTATCTGCTCTATCTTACTGATGCAGATAGGTCCTTGCGAAGCCATTCATTAAGCAGTCAGAATGGAACAGACTGAAATATGTACAGTATACAATGTTTAGATGTGGAGAGGTTGTTTCCTATAGTGTGACAGTCTAGGACCAGAAGGCGCAGCCTATGAATACAAGGACATCCATTTAGAACAGAAATGAGTACTTTCTTTATCCAGAGGTCAATGAATCTGTGGAAGTCATTGCCACAGACAGCTGTGGAGGCTAAGTCACTGGTTATAGTTAAGTGAAAGTTGATAGTTTCTTGATTAGTAAAGGTGTCAAAGTTTACACGGAGAAGGCAGGCGAATGGAGTTGGGAGGGATGATAAATCGTCCTTGATTGAATGGTGGAGCAGACTCAATGGGATGATTGGCCTAATTTCGCTCCTATGCCACATGATCCTTTGACACATTGAGTGTCTCGTGCGTGTATGGGTATGATCACAAACTGCGCTCAGAAGTGACTGACTTTACGCAAATTCTACGAAGCATTTTACAAGATAGTAATGTAATCTATTCATGAGAGACTGGATACACTGCATTCCATTAGTTTAATTATGGGTAGAATTAGGGTGATTATTCAATGAAGTGAATTATGCCAAGTCTATTTAGAGCAACGCTGTATGGGCTATGATGGAAAGCAGATGATTTTGACACTGAGAAATTGGCTTAGTGACAGGTCTCAGGAGTGGAACCCTGGTGTAACCTGGGGGTGCCTGTATTATAATTACTAAAGAATGATGATTAGTTGATGCTACATAAGACTACATTCGGTGCTTGCAATGGTTCAGGTACTGGTGCACCAGAAGAAAAGGATGTATTTCCCTCACTGTTGACATTAATAGGAAGAATTAATAGCCACATGCTTGAAAAGTGTTCATAGAGTAAGTAAATGATAAAATCTATTTACTTTAAACTTTCCCTCCATTTGTTTGAGTTGGAATTTAAACTAGGCCTTGGGAAGGACAGTGGCACAGATTTTCAAATTACTTCCGGGCATTTACAAATTATACAACACACACGAAATGCTGGAGGAACTCAGCAGGCCAGGCAGCATCTGTAGAAAAAGGTAGTGTTGACGTTCGGGCTGAAACCCTTCGGCAGGACTGAAGAAAAAATGCTGAGGAGTAGATTTGAAAAGAGGCGGTGGGGGGAGGGAGAGAGAAATGTCAAGCGACAGGTGAAACGTGGAGGGGGGAGGGATGAAGCAAAGAGCTAGAAAATTGATTGGTGAACGAGACAAAAGGCTATGGAAGAAGAAGGGGGCTAGGAGCACCAGAGAGAGGGAGGCGATGGGTGGGCTAGGAGATAACTTGTGAGAGGGACAAGGGGATGGAAATGGTGAAGTGGGGGGGGGGCGTGATGGAGGCATTACTCGATCTTCATGCCATCAGGTTGGAGGCTACCCAAAGGGAATATAAGCTGTTGCCCTCCAACCTTAATGTGGCCTTATCTCGACAGTGGAGGAGGCCATGGATGGACATACCGGAATGGGAAGTGGAATTAAAATGGGTGGCCACTGGGAGATCAAGCCAGAATAAGCGGAATCTCCAAACACCAGAACTACCCTACCTACCCCCTTCCATTTCCCATCCCTTTTTGCCTCTGTCACCTCATTTCACCATTCAATTTCCTAACTCTTTGTTTCATCCCTCCCCCTCCAAGTTTCACCTATCGCCTTCCCCTACCTTTCAAATCTACTCAGCTTTCTCTCTCCAGACCTGCCGAAGGGATTCAGCTCAAAACATCGACTGTGCTTTTTCCCATAGATGCTGCCGGGCCTGCTGAGTTCCTCCAACATTTTGTGTGTGTTTTTCTGATTTCTAGCGTCTGCAGATTTTCTCTTGTTTGCGATTTACATATTATAGTTGTGAATTGTAGACATTATTCAGTTATTCACCAGTTTAAAAGCAGATTTGAAAATACAGTGATTTCTTTAAAGGCTGGTGGTAGTGCCAAACAGTCAAAGCCAGGTTAAGATCTATGGAAATATATGGCAGATGCTCGATTTGAAGTGAAAGTGCTCAGCAGGTTGGATAGCATCTGTGGAGCAAGGATAAGATGCGCTAACATTGCACACCAATGAGAGTACTGACTGTTCCCTTCATTGCTGCTTGACATGCTGAGTTCCTCCAGTACTGTGTGTGTGTGTGTGTGTGTGTGTGTGTGTGTGTGATCAGAACATGAACATAAGAAATGAAAGCAGGAGTTGGCCATCAAGCCTAGCGGGCCTGATCTGCCATTTAATAAGATTATAGCTGATCTGACCATGGACTCAGCTCTACCTACCTACTTTTTCCCCATAACACTTACTTTCCCCTGGTATCCAAAAATCTATCTCTGTCTCAAGTACAGTCTATGCCGATTAATTAGGACACATCAGTACCGTTACATGTTGGCCCAATTAAGCAGTTACCCCAATTAGCCAAAGTTTCATGGGAAATAGATAAAAAGGTATTAAAAAAGGCAAAGTGAGTAAGAAGTTATTTAAATGAAATACAGAATGAATCATTCTACAGTGTTATAAAACTGCATAGTTATCAAGGGAGGAATTCATCCAGTGTACGTAGTGAACACAATCAGTGCAGACACCTTGTGAGGATAATGGGCTGCCTTCGTAATATGCTATCAATGACAGCATTATCCAAATCTTCATTATTATCGTTACCTTCAAGATGAGTTTCTATGCCTTCAACTTCTCTGTAGTTTTGTTGAAGTAGTGAAATAGTTTCATTTTTATTTCCAGCATTTTTGGCACCTCGAAGCCTGAATGCTTGAAACTACAGTGAGCAAAACAGTTATGAATTGTCTTACTGCTTATTTCTCACTAACTATTAGTAACAAAAAAAATCACTGCTTTCTGAACACAAACGTGTACAACTAACGCTATTTGTAAAAAAATTGTTCATTCTAAGCACGGCAGTAGTGTCTAACAGCCACGCAAGTGCATGCAGTTGATGCTAGTTAGAAACTGTTCGGCACCAGTCTCCTGTCTCAATTAAGTGACACAGTGTTCCAAATAAACAGAAATTAATCTCAACTATCGTCTCAATTAGGTTTTGTTCTTTGAGTTGTCCCAAATAAATGGCTGTCCAAATTAAACGATGGCTCAATTAACTGGAATCTACTGTATATTTAATGAGGTGGTCTCTACTGATTCCCTAGGCAGAGAATTCCACAGATTCACTACTCCTGGGAAAAGCAGTTTCTTCTCTTCATCCTAAATTTATTCCCCTGAATCTTGAGGCTATGTTTCCTAATTCTGCTGGTAGTATCACCTACCAGTGGAAAGAACTTCTCTGTCTCTATCTTATCAATCCTTTTCTAATTCATAATGTCGTTAAACAAAGCATTGGTATGACAAAAAATGAAATCTGTTATTACTTAACAATTCCATTGCTACTCCTCCCTTTTTGCAAGAATTTAAATGCATGTTTTGTGATGCTGTCAGGGAAGAAAGCTGTAGGCTTTTGTGCACCATTACCATTTCTTTCTAAACTAAATCTACAACTGCTTTCAGAATCAGAATCAGGTTTAATATCACCGGCATCTGCGTGAAATTTTTTTGTTAATCAAAGCACTAGTCAAAGCAGTAAGATATCTTGTGCAGTTAGAATATTTCTTTCCATATCCTACAACTAAAAAATGTGTCCTTTCTGATAACTGGCTATAACTCAAAGTTTCTGTTTGACAAAAAGTTTGATAGTTCTGACTGTTTGACAGGCACAATGCCTCTCAACCTGTCTTTAGATTGTTCCCTTGATGACCAAGCCCACACAAATGATCACAGTCAATATTGTTTCAGTTCTTTTTATTTTTATTTATTTATTTATTTATTTTAGAGATGTGATGTAGAACAGGCCCTCCCAACCCATCAAGCCACAACACCCTGCACCTCACGTATTTCAAAGGTCCATTTTATTATCAAAGTATGTATGCAGAATACAACTCTGAGATTTGCCTTCTCCAGATAGGTAAATACAAAATACAGAAAAAGCATAGAAATAGTTGAAAGAAAGACATCAATCCCTCTCTTCTCATAAAGAAAAATAAGCAAAAATGTGCGAAATCCCACCCAACCGCTCCCCCACACTAAAATGAACAGATCACCCAATTCCCAGCCCAGCAATCGACAACAAGAAAGAATGGGTGAGAACATGAAAGAAACTTAGAGCTGAAAGAGGTCAATATGAACTACAGTCCAATCACAGCATTTAACTCCAGTCTAATCACAGAACAGTTCACAATGACCAATTCACCATACATTTTTGGACTCCGGGAGGAAACCAGAGCACCCAGAGGAAACCCACGTGGTCACAGGGAGAACATACAAACTCCTTACAGATGGCACCAGAAATGAACTCTGAATATCAGAGTGCCCCAAGCAGTAATAGCGTATCTCTAACTACTACGCTACTGTGGAACCCCTACCTAAAAAATATCCTATCTTTCTCATCCCTAATGATATCTAAATTACTGGTAGAATTGATACAACTCAATACTGCTGGTAGTCCAGAAAACTTTAATAATTAGCTGCAGATATGTAAAAATTTTGTTTAATTTTAGATCTTAGTTTGAATTCAAAGTACATTTTTTATCAAAGTATGTATGCAGTACACAACCCTGAGAATCATCTTCCTACAAACAGCTATGAAACAAAGAAACACCGTTCCTTCAGCGTGTTGTGAGTGTTGCTTTGATCCCAGCATCTGCAGACTACTTTGTGTTTACCGTGGAACCCGTTCAAAGTAAACATCAAGCACCCAATGGGCAAACAAAAAAATTGTGCAAACAGCAAAAAAACGAGTGAAAAATGCAGAATATAAACCATGAGAGTCATTGAACTAGCTTTGAAATGTTCAAATTAGTTCAGTTCAGTTTAATTTAGTGCTGAACTGCAATCACAAGTAAGAGAAAATCTGCAGATGCTGGAAATCCAAGCAACACACACAAATTGCAGGAGGAACTCAGCAGGCCAGGCAGCAACTATAGAAAAGAAGACAGTCGATGTTTCGGGCCGAGACCCTTCATCAGGACTGGAGAGAAAAAGGTGAGGAGTCAGAGTAAGAAGGTTGGGGGAGGGTAGTGACAAGAAACGCATAATAACATGAAATACAGAGTCCAATCCATTCATTATTCAATACAGGATCAGTAATTCAGATTAAAGACATGTCAGGCTATATGATTTGCTGTATTACTTTAGTTTAATCTGGCCAAGTGTGAAGTGTTGCTCTTTGGGAGATATAAAGAAACAGTACACAACAAATGGTATGGCTCTTAACACCATTGATATATAGAATAATCTTAGCATCCAAGCCCTTAACTCCCTGAAAATATCAACACAAGTTGATAGGCTGCTGCATCATTCATCGACTCAGGGTATTGGACTATTGTTTTTTGTGTCATTGTAGTTGACTAATATCTTATGTGCTATATGAGCCTTGTGCTGTGTGGTACTGTTGGTGTTTTATACCTTGGCCAGAGTAATGCTGTTTCGTTTGGCTATATTCATGTATGGGTGAATGACAATTAAACTTGAACTTGAAGATGTGCTTGCCTTAATTAGTCAAGGCATGAAGTTCGAAAGTCAGGTAATTACGCTGCAACTTTTTAAAATGGATTAGACTGCGAATGGAGTACTGCCTTCAGTCTAGTCACCCCATTATAGGAAGGATATGGAGTCTTTGGATTCGGCAGTGAAGAGGTTTAGCTAATATTCCGCCTGTGTTTGAGGAAATGAGCTTCAGGCGAAGCTGTATAGACATAGAACATTAGAGCACAGTACAGGCCTTTTGGGCCATGATGTTGTGCCAAGCTTTTAATGCTTTCCAAGATCAATCGAACACTTCTCTCTCACATAGCCCTCCATTTTTCTTTCATCTGTGTGCTTATCTTAAATGTCTATGTGTCTGCCTCTACCACCATCTCTAGTACCACATTCCATGCACCCACTCTGTTTATAAAAAAAAACCTACCTCTGACATCCCTTATATTCTTCAAGCATTTTAAAATTATGCCCTCTAATATTAGCCTTGGGGGAAAAAAGGTGCTAGCTGTCCACTCTATCTATGTCTCTTCCCTTGCACACCTCTATCAAGAAAACTTTCATCCTCCTTCACTCCAAAGAGACAAGTCCTAGCTCGCTCCACCTTTCACCATAAGGGTATGCTCTCCAGTCCAGTAAACTTAGAGCAACACGCAAAATGCTGGAGAAACTCAGCAGGTCAGACAGCATCTGTGGAAAGGAATAAACAGTTGACTTTTTGGACCGAGACCCTTCATCAGAACCAGAAAACATGGGTAGTTTTCCCTGGAGTGTTGGAGGCTAGATTTTCCATCCCAGATAAGATCCATGTAAGTCTTGGTTGTCTTCTCCCACATTCCAAAAGTGTGCCGGTTAGTAGGTTAATTGAGCTCGTGGGTGTAATTGGGAAAGCTGAAAGAAGTTTACATGATTGAGAGGCAAAGTCAAATGAAAGAATCAGTACCTTTCCCCAGAGGGCATTTTTTAAGGCGAGAGGGGCTAAATTCAAGGGGATGCGCAGGCATTATTTTATTAGTGATCTGTACCAGGAATGAGGAGGAGGCAGATATGAAAGATGTTGAAGAGGTTCTTTGATAGGGTCATGAATGTGAAGAAAATGGAAGGGTAGGGATATTGTTAGGCAGAAGGGATTAGGTAATTATTAGCTTACCTTGTTTGGCACAACATTCTGAGCCAAAGGGCCTGTTCCAGTGCGCTATTCAAAGTTACAACCATCCTCTTGGTTGGGACAAAGAAACCAGGCTCCCTCTAACCCTTTCGCTCCTCGGTTTAAATCTACGATCTTGCCCTTCTGTAGTCTGTTATGGAGAAACTTTCCTTGTCTATGTCCCATTTACTGCACACATCTCAGATCCCCCTATAGCAAGCGTACTCAACCTGGGATCTATGGACCCCTCAGTTGATGGTAGGGGTCCATGGCATAAAAAAAACAGTGGGAAATCCTGCCTTACAGTCTTTTTTGCTGCAAGGAAAATGTCATTTGATCCAGCCTCATAACTGAATTTCCCATCCCATATTAGATCAAACTAAGTCTTGGTAGTCTTCTCCCACAAAGGTGTACAGGTCAGTAGGTTACTTGGGCATGTGGGAGTAATTGGACCATGTGGGCGTGTTGGGTCAGAAGGGCCTGTTACTAAGCAGTATATCAAAATCAAGAATAAAAATTCCCTGCACCCTCTGTTATCCTTTTAAAAGTAATACTTCCATTTAAAAAAAGCTCAACTGAGTTCCTCATTCAGTCTGGATTCCTGCGGTTTTTTACCTTCAGTGCCTCATCCTGCAAATAGAAGAAAATTACACTGCTTTAAAAAAAACTGAATTCCCCGATGATTCATATAGAGTGGAGATTTAATGCTCAAAAGTGTGTTTCACTTTTTACAGCTTTTGAATTAAGAGTACAATATACTGTGATATAACCCCAAAAAAATGAAAGTTATTGACTAGCACTTGATGCACATATCAATTTGCTATCACAGCTTTTTTTTTAAAATGGAAACATTAACTCAAACTGATTGATGTCTCTAACATAATGAAGAGAGGAACTCGATGTGTGTTAAGTGTTAGTTTGACTGTATTGCTGGACTGCCATCTCTCTGTTAAGAGTATCCAACACACGATGTGCCCAATTAAACTGCTTCCAGGTAGGAGACTTGTATTGAGAGGCTGGGGATGGGCGGTAAACCAGTTCTTGTCACATATCATTACTAATTGTTTATAGGAAGGCTTCTGTATGATCCTCAGCTGTGGGTAAATAGCTTCACTGCCCCGTGGGCAGCCTCAGGAGAGACGAAGGCTATGGGAATAAACCCAGACAGAAAATCCGAACTGGAGCCACTGAGGTGGCCGGACATCACCGAACATCCTTCCGGCAGCTCCTGCAGCCAAGCCGGTGCCAAACATATTGCTGTACTTGCCTTCGGACTACACCAGTGAGGCCGAGAGGGGTATCTAGACGACTGGGCATCACAGGATCTCCATACCTTCTGCCCAGGGTTGTGTCCTAGGAGGTCACTCCATTGTCCTTCAGGACATTTGGATGCCATCATCATCTGCATGGCAAGCAGGTATACTCCCTCGGGGTTAAAGAGAAACTGGAACATAAAGGCACACTGGCTCCTAGTCAGTATTTGTGTTCTCCATGAATAGTTTGGAGCAAGTTCTGCTGGAAGTGTTGGTAAATAGAGGACCCTTGTCTCTCGATACAGTTTTAAAATTATATAACAGGATATAGAGTGATCATCCTTCCAAATGTACTTACTTAATGCCAGTTACGCTGCTGGCATTCAGGGCAGCAATTAAGCTGCTCCATTTCTGCCTGTCCTTGGCCATCATCTTTATTGTACCCCAGACGTGGTTCAGGGTCCTCATTTCTGCCTCTACTGTACGGCCCCAAGTTGTCTTTGGTCTCTCGTGTTTCCTCTGCTCTTCAGGGGATGATGGAGTTAATCTCTTCTCATCACGTACCCAATCCATCTCCAACATTCCTCATGATGATTCAGAATCAGGTTTAATATCACCAGCATGATGTCATGAAATTTGTGGTCTTTGCGGCAGCAGTACAATGCAATACATGATAAATATAGAAAGAAAATAAGTAAATCAATTACAGTAAATATATATGTTAAATAGTTGCATTAAAAATGGTGCAAAAACAGGAAAAAAAAAAGTGAGGTAGTTTTCTTGGGTTCAATGTTCATTTCGAAATCAGATGACAGAGGGGAAGAAGCTGTTCCTGAACCGCTGATTGTGACCATGTCTCTTTGATGATACAAAAGGAGCTGGGTGTGGTTGGAGATCTTTCTTGGCCAGAAAATACGGAGGATCTTCCAGAGGCTCACGGTGTGAAATGATGACAGCTTGGCAAGGTCGCTGTCTGTAATACGCCAACATTCTGACCTGTACAAGAGTGTGTCCAGAGTACAGCTTCACCTTGGTGTGGACGCTGTACTTGGCTGATCCCCATATGTTGCTCATCTTCCAAGTGCAAACACATTTAAATTGTTATACATGACCCTCCTCCCAAACTGATTCATTTGATTCCATATTCTTTCATCAATTTATAGAACATAGAACAATACAGTACAATACAGGCCCTTTGGCCCACATAGCCCTCTATTTCTTTCATCTGTGTGTCTATTTAAGAGCCTCTTAAATACATTTAATGTAGCTGTCTCTACCACCATCCCTGGCAGTTCATTTCAACTCCTCTGACAGTCCCCTCTATACTTTTCTCCAATCTCCTTAAAATTATGCCCCCTCATATTTCCCTTTCTGCACTGTGGGGATAAAAGTCTCTGGTTGACCACTCTATCTATTCCTCTTATCATCTTGTATAACTCTATCAAGTCACCTCTCATCCTGTCTACCATCTAGATTCTCATGGCACCATGGGAGAGCGATGTTGAAGCCTAGTCACCGGGTGTCTTGCAGGGGAAGTCAACAGGTTTTCAGGTACTAACTGGATCTGGGATTGGATTATGGTAGAGCTGTGTAAAGCTAATTGCTGGCAACGACTAAACCCAGATGCAAAGGAATGGCAGACTCCATCATGGTGAGGACTGGCAAAAACCCAAAGCCAAGTGCGGAGGAACGGCAGACTCTGTCATAATGAGCGTTGGCAACAACCAGGATGCATTTGGTAAAAGGAACAATAGTGCAGACTATTATCTAAATGGGGAGACGGTTCAAACATCACTCGTGCAAGACTCCCAGAACGTTAATTTGCAGGTCGAGTCTGTGGTAAAGAAAGCAAATGCAATGATGGTATCTATCTCAAAATATAAAAGCAAGGAGATAATTCTGAGCCTTTATAAGGCACTAGTTAAGCCGCACTTGGAATATTGCCAACAGTTTTGGGCCCCTTATCTCAGGAAGGATGTGTTGTCAGTGGAGAGAGCCCTGAGGAGGTTCTTGAGGATGATTCTGGGAAGGAAGGGATTAATGTATGATTTGCGTTTGGCAGCTTTGGGCCTGTGCTCACTGGAATTTAGAAAGGATCTCATTGAAACCTACTGAATGTTGAAAGGACTATAGGGTGGATGTGGACATGATGGTGGGGTTATCCAGAACTAGAGGGAACAGCCTCAAATTGAGGGGCGATGTTTTAGAACAGAGGTAAGGAAGATTATTTTTAGCCAGAGAGTAGTGAATCTGTGGAATGGTCTGCCACAGACTACGGTGGAGGCCAAGTCTGTGGGTATATTTAAGGCGGAAGTTGATCGTTTCCTGACTGGTCAGGGCATCAAAGGACATGGGGAGAAGCCAGGTGTATGGGGTTGAGTGGATACAGGATCAGCCATGATAGATTGGCAGAGCAGATTTTATGGGCTGAATGGCCTAATTCTGCTCCTATGTCTTATGGACTCAATCCAGGTGTGGAGGAACAGCAAACTCCGATGCAGGGACAGAATGGGTTGTACATAGGAATACCACCAGAGAATCAGAGGCATGATTGAGAGACACCATGAGACAAATTATTCTAATCACAAGGACTCTGCGAGCAGGCTAAACAAGAGTCCATGTTAAATACTGTGGAAGACGTCCTGCCTTGTCCCTGTGCCGAAGACGCCACGCCCCAGCGGCCTCAATGACTACAGACCGGTGGCATTGACCTCCCACATCATGAAGACCCTGGAGAGACTTGTTCTGCAGCTGCTTCGGCCTATGTTCAGGCCACACTTGGATCCCCTCCAGTTCGCCTACCAACCCCGACAAGGAGTTGAGGATGCCATCGTCTATCTGCTGAACCATATCTACGCCCACCTGGACAAGCCAGCGAGCACTGTGAGGGTCATGTTTTTTGACTTCTCCAGTGCGTTCAACACCATCCGCCCTGCTCTGCTGGGGGAGAAGCTGACAGCGATGTAGGTGGATGCTTTCCTGGTATCATGGATTCTTGATTACCTGACTGGCAGACCACAGTACGTGTGCTTGCAACACTGTGTGTCCGACAGAGTGATCAGCAGCACTGGGGCTCCACAGGGGACTGTCTTGTCTCCCTTTCTCTTCACCATTTACACCTCGGACTTCAACTGCTGCACAGAGTCTTGTCATCTTCAGAAGTTTTCTGATGACTCTGCCATAGTTGGATGCATCAGCAAGGGAGATGAGGCTGAGTACAGGGCTAGGGTAGGAAACTTTGTCACATGGTGTGAGCAGAATTATCTGCAGCTTAATGTAAAAAAGACTAAGGAGCTGGTGGTAGACCTGAGGAGAGCTAAGGTACCAGTGACCCCTGTTTCCATCCAGGGGATCAGTGTGGACATGATGGAGGATTACAAATACCTGGGGATACGAATTGACAATAAACAGGACTGGTCAAAGAACACTGAGGCTGTCTACAAGAAGAGTCAGAGCCGTCTCTATTTCCTGAGGAGACTGAGGTCCTTTAACATCTGCCGGACGATGCTGAGGATGTTCTACGAGTCTGTGGTGGCCAGTGCTATCATGTTTGCTGTTGTGTGCTGGGGCAGCAGGCTGAGGGTAGCAGACACCAACAGAATCAACAAACTCATTTGTAAGGCCAGTGATGTTGTGGGGATGGAACTGGACTCTCTGACGGTGGTGTCCGAAAAGAGGATGCTGTCTAAGTTGCATGCCATCTTGGACAATGTCTCCCATCCACTACATAATATACTGGTTGGGCACAGGAGTACTTTCAGCCAGAGACTCATTCCACCGAGATGCAACACAGAGCGTCATAGGAAGTCATTCCTGCTTGTGGCCATCAAACTTTACAGCTCCTCCCTTGGAGGGTCAGACACCCTGAGCCAATAGGCTGGTCCTGAACTTAATTCATAATTTACTGGCATAATTTACATATTACTATTTAACTAATTTATTATTTATTGTGCAACTGTAACGAAAACCAATTTCCCCCAGGATCAATAAGGTATGACTATGACTAATAATTACAGAATGTGGAAAACCCATGCCAGTCATGATTAATTTGGTAAGATTAAACAGAGAGCACAAGGGATTAACTGCTCCAACAATAAGTAAATACAGATGCTCAAGAAACCCAGAACCTCAATGCTCTTGGCATGCCGCAGAGTCCTACACGGCTCATGACAGAGTTGCTATTAATTCCTATGAGGCAAAACCAAGCATCATAAATGGCTGTGATGCTTCATTTCCTGGTGAGCTCAATGCCTTTTATGTGTGCTTTCAAAGGGAGAATAAAAGTATACATGCACGAACCCCTGCAGCATCTGCTGGCCCTGTGATGGCTCCGTCGAGGCAATGTCAGGACACGTTTCAAAAGGGTGAACCATCAGTCATAAGATCATAAGAAATAGGAGCAGGAGTAGGCCATCCAGCTCATCGAGCCTGCCCCCGCCATTCAATAAGATCATTGCTGATCTGTCCGTAAACTCAACTCCATCTACCTGCCTTTGCCCCATAACCCTTAATTCCCCTACTATCTGAAAATCTATTTAACTGTATCTTAAATATATTCAGTGAAGAAGCTTCAACTGCTTCCCTGGGCAGAGAATTCCACAGATTCACCACTCTCTGGGAAAAACAGTTTCTCCTCATCTCCGTCATAAATCTTCTCCCCTGAATCTTGAGGCAGTGTCCCCTAGTTCTAGTCTCCACCTACTAATGGAAACAACTTTAATACTTCTATCTTATCTATCCCTTTCAAAATTTTATATATTTCTGTAAGATCCCCTCTCATTCTTCTGAACTCCAGGGAGTATAGTCCCAGGCGACTCAATCGCTCCTCATAAGTTAACCCCTTCATCTCTGGAATCAACCTGGTGAACCTCCTCTGCACTGCTTCCAAAGCCAGTATATCCTTCCTCAAGTATGGAGACCAGAACAGCACACAGTACTCCAGGTGTGGCCTCACCAGTACCCTGTATAGTTGCAGCATGACCTCCTTGCTCTTGAATGCAATCCCTCTAGCAATGAAGGCCAACATTCCGTTTGCCTTCTTAATAAACTGTTGTACCTGCAAGCCAACTTTTTGCGATTCATCCTGATGATGTACCAGGCTGGGCACTGAAAACTTGTGCCAACCAGCTGGTTGGAGTGTTCAGGAGCATCTTCAATCTCTCAGTGCTGCAATTAGAGGTTCCAAACTGCTTCAAAAGGGCATCAATCATACCAGTGTCCAAGAAGAGCAGGGTGAGCTCTCTCAATAACTATCGTCCACTATCATGAGTTACTTTGAGAACTCATGGCTGGAATTAATTCCTGCTTGATCAAGGATTAGGACTGCCTGCAATATGGCTACCTTCAGAACAGGTCAACATCAGATGCAGTTTCTCTGGCAGTTCACTTGTCCTTGGACCACTAGCACGACAGCAATACCTATGTTTATTGTTTATAGTTTAGCATTCAACACCATCATTGTTTCAGTACAAATCACCAAGCTTCAAAACCTGAGACGCCACCTTCCTCTGTGATTGGATCCTTGACGGTCAGTGCACATTGGAAATAACACCTCCTCGCTGACAGTCAATACTGGCACACCTCAAGTATATTTAGCCCACTGCTCTACTCGCTACACTCGTACAGTACTGTGCAAAAGCCTTAGGCACATATATATATACGCAGGATGACTAAGACTTTTGCGCAGTACTGTATCTGTCAATGTGGAGTGGAGAGTGAGTTTGTAAATCTGGTGGGAGCAAAGGATGTTGGGAATGATGAGGATGGACCACCATGGGAGGAGTGTGGGACAGGTGCCAGAGGACTGTCAACCATAGGAGCAGACACACCCAGCCCTGAGACACCAGGCAAGGTCATCTGATTCCAAACAATTGTTTTTTTGTTTATTACAGAATAACTATCTGGTGCTTCTTACTCCCTGTCCTGTCTCTTCCCCTTTTTCCAACCATGATTCCTCTCTCCCTGACCCCTGCCGCTCTCATTCGACAATAGACACTTGTCTCTAAGATTTTTGTTCAGTTCACTATTGTGTGGCTAGATACAGCTCAAACAGCATCCGTAAACTTGACAATGACTCAACTATTGTTGGCAGAATCTCAGATGGTGACAAGGAGCTGTGCGGGAGTCAGATAGATCAGCTGACTGAGTGGTGTTCCAACAACAACCTTGCGCTCACTAGTAATAGCAAGGAATTGATTCCAGACGTCAGGGAGGGGAAGGACACAGACAAATCCTCATCGAGGTGTCAGCGGTGGAAAGGATAATCTCTTCAAGTTCCTGGGTGTCAACGTCTGAGGATCTGTGCTTGGCCCAATGTATTGATACACTCTCAATGGAAACATGCCAGCAGTATACCCAATTAGGAGTTTTAGGAGATTTGGAATATTAGTAAAGACTCTAGCAAATTTCTACAGATGTACTATGGAGGGTCTTCTGTCTTGTATGGAGGCTCCGAGGCACATGAACACAAAACTGCAGACTGTTGTACACTCTGTCAGCTCCACCATAAGCACATTCCTCCCCACTTACAAAGACACCTTCAAAAGACAGTGCCTCAAGAAGGCAGCATTCATCATTAAAGATTCTCATCACCCAGGAGATGCCCCTTTCCCATTACTGCCATCAGGGAGGAGGTACAGGAGCCTAAAGACCCACATTCAACAGCTTCTCCCTCCGCCATCAGATTTCTGAATGGCCCATTAACCCACGGACACAACGTCTCCACTTTGCTCTCTTCTTGCAATATTTATTTTTAAAATACTTTCCATTGCACCGTTATGTATTGTGCTCTACTGCTACTGCAAAGCAACACCTACCACCAGGTTCAGAAACCATTATTACCCATCAAGCCACTCCCTTTTGAAGCAGAGTGGATAACTTCATCTCAAAACTGAACTCATTCCACAACCTATGGACTCACTTTTAAGGACTGTACAACTTGTGTTTTTGATATTTATTCATTAATAATATTATTTTCTATTTTCTGTACTTGCACATTATTGTCTTTTGCACATTGGCTGTCTGTCTGTCTCTGTTGTGTGAGGTTTTCATTGATTCTATTGCGTTTCTTTGTATTTACTGTGAATATCCACAAGAAAATGAGTCTCAGGACTGGAATATATCTACTTTGAAAAGAAATTTACTTGAAACTTTTAGTTGTCAAAGATAATGAACTTGGGTCTGATTTTGACACCTCCTGATGTGGTCAATATCAGATTTTTATCTGAGGAGATTCCTGCCAAGCTGCCAAGACCTTATTAATCTGGCGATGTAAATGCAATCTGTTCTTTAAATGTACTTTGTTCTTTAAGTAGCGGCATATTTGGATAGCAGTAACAGGATCGGTCCGAGTCAGCATGGATTTATGAAGGGGAATTTTGGAACTTTTGGAATTTTTTGAGGATGTAACTATGAAAATGGACAAGGGGGAGCCAGTGGATGTAGTGTACCTGGACTTTCAGAAAGCCTTTGATAAGGTCCTACATAAGAGAGTAGTGGGCAAAATTAGAGCACCTGGTATTGGGAGTAGGGTACTGACATGGATCGTAAATTGGTTGGCAGACAGGAAACAAAGAGTAGGGATTAACGGGTCCCTTGTAGTGACTAGTGGGGTACCGCAAGGTTCGGTGCTGGGACCGCAGCTATTTACAATATACATTAATGATTTAGATGAAGGGATTAAAAGTAACATTAGGAAATTTGCAGATGACACAAAGCTGGGTGGCAGTGTGAAATATGCGGAGGATGTTGAGATAATGCAGGATGACTTGGACAGGTTGGGTGAGCGGGCCGATGCATGGCAGATGCAGTTTAATGTGGATAAATGTGAGGTTATCCACTTTGGTGGCAAGAACAGGAAGGCAGATTACTATTTGAATGGTGTCAAGTTAGGAAAAGGGGAAATACAACAAGATCTTGGTGTCCTTGTTCATCAGTCACTGAAAGTAAGCATGCAGGTACAGCAGGCAGTGAGGAAAGCTAATGGCATGTTGGCCTTCATAACAAGGCGAGTTGCGTATAGGAGCAAAGAGGTCCTTCTGCAGTTGTACAGGACCCTGCTGAGATCACACCTGGAGTATTGTGTACAGTTTTGGTCTCCATATTTGAGGAAGGACATTCTTGCTATTGAGGGAGTGCAGTGTACGTTCACAAGGTTAATTTCTGGGATGGCGGGACTATCATATATTGAAAGATTGGAGTGACTGGGCTTGTATACACTGGAATTTAGAAGGATGAGAGGGGATCTGATTGAAACATATAAGATGATTAAGGGATTGGACATGCTAGAGGCAGGAAGCACGTTCCCAATGTTGGGGGAGTCCAGAACCAGAGGCCACAATTTGAGAATAAGGGGTAGGCCATTTAGAACGGAGTTGAGGAAAAACTTTTTCACCCAGAGAGTTGTGGATCTGTGGAATGCTCTGCCTCAGAAGGCAGTGGAGGCCAATTCTCTGGATGCTTTCAAGAAAGTTAGGTAGAGCTCTTAATGATTGCGGAGTCAAGGGATATGGGGAGAAGGCAGGAATGGGGTACTGATTGTGGATGATCAGCCATGATCACAGTGAATGGCGGTGCTGGCTCGAAGGGCCGAATGGCCTACTCCTGCACCTATTGTCTATTGTCTATTTGCACTTTGTGCCTTGATCAATGACAATTAAAGACACCACACAAAATGCTGGAAAAACTCAACAGGTCAGGCAGCATCTATGGAGAGGAACAAACAATTGCTGTTTCAGGCCAAGACCCCTTATCAGGATATATTGATTCGATTACAAATCGGTAACCGGATTTCATTAGGAGATTGAGTCTCTGCCTGAAACATCGACTGTTCTTTCCTCTCTCTTCAACAGATCTTATGCCAAAATGTCAACTGCTTATTCCTCTCCATAGATGCTGACTGACCTGCTGAGCTCCTCCAGTAGTTTAAGCATGTGTTGCTCTGGATTTCCAGCCTCTGCAGAATCTCTTGTTTATGGATTTCTTTGTCTTTATATATAAATGTGTCAAATGGATGGGTGGTTAGCAAATGGCAGCAGTTTGACAAATGATCAGTTACCTCCATCATTGAATGGCTGAATGAGCTGAAGTGTCTCTTCCTACTCTCACATCCTGTATTTTGTAGCATCTTGCACTGGACAGCAGGTGGTACTATTTTGACCTTTTGTATCAATACACAAGAGATTAGATGTCAGCCCCAGTGGATAAGGCAATCAAGTTCAACATGGACAAAACACTGACTCAGCAAAACCTGAGGTTTCTGGGTTCCATTCCTTAGGATCAATGCAAATATTTTGCTGAGTGTGCACAAAAAGCTGTACTAAAATATTTTCAGGAATGAGACAAATTAACTTGGAAGAGAGGAGTATACAGTGAGGGCTGTTAGAGCTATTCAAAAGAATGAAGTGTCAAGACAGAATAGATAGAAAACCAGCTCCTATTGGTCCAGGGGGTCAAGAATTGGAGGAACAGCATGAAGATGATCTGTAAAGGAGTAAAAATGACTCTAGCACAAGAGGTTCTTCTGATGCTGGAAATTCAGAGTAACATACACAAAATGTTAGAGGAATGCAGCAAGCCAGGCAGCATCTATTGAAAAGAGAAAGCAGCTGACGTTTCAGATTGAGACCCTTCAGGTCCTGATGAAAGGAATTGATTCAGTGTTTGGGTGAGTGAAGTTTTCTATGATGGTTCAGGAGCCTGATGGTTGAAGGTAATAAGAGTTCCTGAACCCGATGGTGTGGGACCTAAGAATCCTGTACCTCCTTCATGATGGCATCTATAGAGAGGAATAACGAATTGATGTTTCAGGCAGAGACCCTGCATTGGGACTCATTTCCACTGATGTTGCATGACCTGCTGAGATCCTCCAGCGTTTTGTGTGCGTGTGTTACTCTAAAACTGACATTGGGAAGCTTCTGTGACTGGTTAGACTAAAAAACATGCTGTAGGAGCAGAATTAGGCCATTTGGCCCATTGAGAATGCTCCACTATTTCTTCATGGCTGATTCATTATCCCTCTCAACCCTATTCTCATGTCTTCTTCCCATAGCCTTTGATGCCCTTATTAATCAAGAACCAATCAACCCCCTTTTTAAATATTTCCAATGAATTAGCCTCCTCAGCCACATGTGGCAATGAATTCCATAGATTTATCACCATCTGGCTAAAGAAATTCTTCCTCCTCTCTTCTCTAAGTGGACATCCTATACTGGATCTGTGCCCTCTGGCTCTGGACTTCCCTACTACAGGAAGCATACATTCCATATCCACTCTATCTAGGCCTTTCAATATTTGATATTTTCAATGAGATCCCCTCTCATTCTTCTAAACTCCAGAGAGTACAGAGCCATCAAATGCTTCTCGTACAGTGAAAGCCTATGAGTAATGATTGAGCCACTGTCAGTTATAGTATTCAGGGGGAGGATGGTTAATATCAGTCTGTGTGTCTGTGGTGGGGGAGAATAAAGGCAGAACTTGGGGAGAAGACTAGGAATGAATGGCTCTTGCATAAAGATGGGAAGGAGTTGATGGTCTGTAACCATTGCGTGAATCTGAAACACCAGTTGGTATGTTTTTGTCGGAAGCATTTGGAGATTACTTGGTAAGTGTGATTCTGCATTGAGTGGAGGAATAATGGCATTAGTGAATAAATTCTTCTCGAGCTTCCATCTGGGTACAGGTGATGATTTTAACTAATGTTTCAATGAAACATTCCATCATGTTCATCAGGGATGATGTCTAGGCACATCTAGTCTGGTGGCATATATACCCCCGTTGTCCGTCCCTCCTGATTGATTAGTCCTCATCCAATCAGGTTTCCACTGTCCCACATTGTTTACAATCAAATTCCAGTTCTTAATTAGAGCAAGATCTTCATCTTCATTAAAATTCTTTTCTCTGGTTTTATTTCAATGACTTTCTTCACCAGGTGGTCCCAAAAACCATTGTAGTTTTGTGCCATCAAAGTCAATCCTGTGGTCATTGAGAATGCAATGTTCTGCCCCTGCTGATTTCTCTGGGTAACCCAAACAGATACACCCTCAATGGTTCTTGATACTGTACGTGTTTCGACCATATGCCCTGTCTGGTCAGTATACACTGGTCCACATTCACAAGGAATGTCAGGACAAACGGACCACGTGGGTATAAATACCACCGGATTAGACATGCCCAGACATCATCCCTGATGAAGATGGTGGAGTTGGTCATCAAAACACCGGTTAAAATCGACACCTGCATCTGGCTGGAAGCCTGAGAAGAGTTTATTCATCAGATACACCGGGAAAGCACTCAATCCTTTTTTTTCCCAATGTCATCAGTGGAAATATGCTTATCATTTAAGGATATACTAGAAGTCAGTAAAACCATAAGACAAGCGAGTGCTAGAATTTATTTCTAGAGATAGAATTGAGGAGTACAGGTCATTGCTAAATTTATATCAGAGTTTACTTAGACCATACTTAGAACAGTTATTGTCCCTATATTAAAAAAAATACAGAACCTCGGCTTATTGCACAAACACACACTCGCACACATGCACTCTCGCACTCGTGCACACACATAGTTGTAATTTACAGTATATTTTATCTATTGCATTGTACTGCTGCCATAAAGCAACAAATTTCATGACATTTGTCAGTGATAATAAACTGATTCTGAGTTAGGGCAAATGTTATTTCTAAATATAATTTAAATTGGGCACTGGCAGCAGCCTGTGCATTTTAAATTTGGTTTTGGTTCCTGTTGCATACTTGCATCGAGTGACACATTCCTTGTCACTTCTCTCCTTTGCCAATCTCTTCATTCTATCTCCCAGTACATCAACCTGCACTAACACAAACCAGTTTTCTCTCTATTCTGTCTGCAGCATTCATGATTTTAAATATCTATCGGATCTCCTTGCACTCTCTTTGCTTCTAAAAAATACCTCTACTTCCTCCAATCTTCCTCAAATACCTCTACAATCTCCAATCCAGTATTTTATCACCAGTGGTGTGATCATTGAAACTCTCCTGCAAAAATGGGACTTCCTCTAGCCCATAAAGCCAGCAACAGTGTGATTTCAAAGAGACTCTGAACAAATTCCCAAAATTTGGTCCTTGAACTTATTTTCCCAGAAGAATGAAGAGGGATCTCATTGAAACCTATCAAATGTTGAAAGAGTGGATACGGTGGGGCAGTCTTGAGACCAAAGGACACAGCCTTAGAATAGCGAGATATCTGTTTAGAACAGAGATGAAGAGGAATTTCTTTAGGCCAGGAGTGCTGAATCTGTGGAATTTGCTGCCATAGGTGGTTTTAGAGGCCAAATCATTGGGTATATTTAAGGCAGAGCTTGATAGATTCTTGATTAGTCAGAGCATGTAAGGATATGGGGAGAAGGCAGGAGATTGGGACTAAGAGGGAAATGGATCAGCTGTAATGAAATGGCATAGCAGATTTGATGGGCCAAATGGCCTAATTCTCCTACATCTTATGGTTGTTTTTTTAAAAAAATTCATGCAGTAATACATCTCAGACTTTACACTCTGTCAGCTATGTTTCAGTTCAGAGTAAATTTATTATCAAACTATGTATATGTCACCATAAGCTACCCTGAAGTTCATTTTCTTGTGAGCATTCACAGTAGAACAAAGTCCAATATAATTAATGAAAGTCTACACAAAGACTGGCAAGCAACCATTGTGCAAAAGAAGACAAAATATGCAAGTACAAATAAATAAATGAGAACACAAGTTGTGGAGTACGTGAAAGTGAGGAAAGTGAGTCCATACGTTTGTGGAATCAGTTCAGTGTTGAGGTGAGTGAGGTTAGCCACGCTGGTTCAGATGCCTGATGGTTGAAGGGTAATAACTGTTCCTGAACCCGGTGGTGTGGGAGCCAAGTCTCCTATGCCTCCTGCTTGATGGTAGCGGTGAGAAGGAAGAATGGTCTGAATGGTGGGAGTCTTCATTGATGGATGCTGATTTCTTGTGGCTGCACTCGGTGTAGATGGGCTCAATGATAGTGGGGGGGGGGTTTTCCTGTGATGAACTGGGCTGTATCTACCTCTTTCGGATGCTTGTTGTTGACTTTCACTGTTGATTCATTTCAACGGACTAAATTGCCACAAAATATGAAAATTCTGCTATTACTCCACTAGCAGTACTCGACGAGTACCACACTGTCGGAAGTGCTGTCTTTGGAATGAGAAGTTACTCTGAAACCAATCTCTTTTGTGTACAAATGTTCAATTTTTCAAAAGTTTATTTTATTATCAAAGTATGTATGCAGAATATAACTCTTGAGATTCGTCTTCTCCAGACAGCCATGAAATGCAGAAAAAACATAGTAGTCCTTGAAAGACAAAACATCAACCCAGCTCCTGCACAAAAAAGACCTTAAGACCATAAGACATAAGAGCAGATTTAGGCCATTCAGCCCATCAAGTCTGCATGGCTGATCCCAGATCCCACTCAACCCCATACATCTAACTTCTTGCCATATCCTTTGATGCCCTATTAAGAAGACGCCAAACTTGAAAACCACAAACACGAACTCCTCCCTTGCACAACAACTAACAGATCACCCACCCGGCAAAAGGCAGCTAAAACATCAAACCCCACCTCCCCCAACCCCTTCTCTCACACACAAAAACTAACAGATTATAGGAAAAATGAAAGGACAAAATTTGGAAGAATAATATGGGTCTTATTCCTGACATTCCAAGCAGTAGTTATAGATAGCTTAACTCACTGAATCACTGTAACTATCCTGTTGCTTCATGATTACTATATAATTTAATTTTTGTGAACATTTTATCTCTAAGGCTGTGTGCCTGTGATGCAGCTGCAGGCCAATTTTTCATTGGACCTGCGCGTATGACAATGAGCTCAGATTTGCCTTTTCACAAATTGCCTCCTGTATTTCCTGCAGGGTGACAATAGGGGGAAAAGGACATATATAATTGGCGATTAAGTCTTTTAATGTCTAGTAGAGGATGTGAGGAGTACTATTGAGTTGCAAGTCTGACTGTATTTCACTGTGATTGAAGAGGCGGGAGTATTGCAGTGTTTATAAGAAAGTTGCAGTGAACAGTGATTAATGATACATTTCTATACAGGAGCTATCTTTGTTTCCTTTCATACAGTTCCATACTTTCTGTATGGTTCTATGATGAATCTCTCTGAGCATCAGCTCTTCAAACACACTTCACTGAAAAGAATCTGCACTTATTTGACACTTCCTATTGCAGCAATGATGTTGATTCATGGCCATTCTCCAAAGCACAGCGCTGGTCACACTTGTCTTAAGGGCATCTATAATTGTAAATTTTCCTACGACAAATTCATAAATTTTTAAATAGGCAACCCAAATATCTGAAATATTTTGTTTTTATTTCCCATGAATGCTGCCTGATCTGAAAATAATTTCCAGTACCTTGCTTGTTCCTGAAATAAGTTGGTTTCTGTAATGGTAAATCAAAAAAACTGCTGCAGAGTTTAGTAACTATAAGACTTTTGTAGAAGTAAATGGGCTATTTGTGTCCTTCGTAGAAGTAAATGGGCTATTTTTTTCCCCTCAGTCTATGTGTGACTCCAATGAAGGCACAATAAATGTTGGAAGAGTTGATAGTTACAGGGAAACTCGAGGACCAGAGAACATAGCCTCCGTATACCAGGACGTCCCTTTAGAACAGAGATAAGTAATTTCTTTAATGAGAGGGGGGTGAATCGGTGGAATTCATTGGCACAGATGGCTAATGATGGTAGATGACATTTGACAAGTCAGGTTATTTTGAAATATGCTCCTAAACTGGAATTCAGTACT
Organism: Mobula hypostoma; assembly: GCF_963921235.1. Classification (NCBI taxonomy): domain Eukaryota; kingdom Metazoa; phylum Chordata; class Chondrichthyes; order Myliobatiformes; family Myliobatidae; genus Mobula; species Mobula hypostoma. The sequence goes on along the minus strand of NC_086101.1, from coordinate 184,047,819 downwards.
TAAAACCATAAGGGATGAATAAGCAGTTGACACTTTTACACACCAGATTAACCTTGCTTTTAACTAACATCTTTTAGTCTTTTATTTTTGTGTTTGCAATTTATTCTATTAAAAAGCACTTTGAACCACATCATCTACAAGAAAGGTGCTCTATAAATAAGTTATGATTATTATTCATGTGATTGACTCTTAATTGCCTCCAGGATTCAGGGGTAGGTAGGGATGGACGGTAAATGTCAACATTACCAATCTTAGCCACGTCTGTGAGGAAAATATATAATTTTAAAGAAGCTCGAGATTGTAGACTTAAAATTAGAGCTGGGCTGATAGAGATGAAAATCAGAAAGCATGGGAGAATGAAAAGGTCACTGAAGTTTATGTCTGAGCTTGGTAGATCATTGTAGGGCAAGGAGTTGAAGGATGATGTACCAATCAAGCATGTTGAATGGCAGATATAGCTCAAAGCCAAACAACTTGTTACAGTTCCTGTGAACTAGTGGCTATTCGTCCTATTGATTCAATGCTAGCTCTTTTGAAGTGGCAATCCCATCAGTCACATTTCTTTCCCATTTAGCCTTGTTACGGCAAATTTTTTTTCTCTCTCTGAAGTATTTGAAAAGTTAATAATGACTTACTTGATAAGGAATACCTCTATAGAATCTGCATCCAGCTCTCATAAGGCAGCAGCTCGTCAAACAAAACCACTTATTACGAGGAAATATAAGTACTTGGGATTCTATAGCCAACCTCCTTAAAACTGAGCCCTCTGCTTATTGCTAATTAACAATTTGTAATTAAAATTGGAATTAACATTTTTTCTAATTCCTTAAAATCATTTTGTACACTTAAGTTCATCTCATCATCTGGTTTATGGACAGTAAGTTGATCTCCAGCCCTCCTCACCTTCCCCCACCCACATGACTGTAATATTGTGAAATCCCTCATTTCTGGATTATCATCATCATTCTGGGGCATGTTATATGATTCTGGTGATCATGGTCTCATATAGTTATGGTAATAAAGTTCTTGATAATATTTTCTTCTGAAACGGTTTACCATTGCCTTCTTCTGGATAGTGTTTTTACAAGACGGGTGACCCCAGCCATTACCAATTCTCTTTAGAGATTGTCTGCTTGGTGTCATGACCAGGACTTGTAATATGCACCAGCTGCTCATATGACCATTCACCATCTGCTCCCGTAGCTTCATGTGACCCTGATCAGAGAGGCTAAGCAGGTGCTACACCTTGCCCAAGGGTGACCTGCAAGCTAGCAGAAGGAAGGAGCACCTTGCACTTCCTTTGGTAGAGAAAAATCTCCACCCACTGTCTCTGGAACCAGTTGTATAAATCTCTCTGCATTCTCTCTTCGAGCTTCAGGTCCTTCCTGAGATATGGCATCCAGAGTTGGACATTGTAAACAGTCGTTCAGCTGAATTCTGGGCTTCCTGCCTGTGATGTCAATAAATTGTGACCTTGCTGACATGTTAGGAATAAACTATTATGTGCCTTTGGCTTAGCCCATCAATGGGGAAGATTTCCTTCAGCTGCAGCAATAAATATTCCAATGGCTTGCTAAAGCAGCCCCCCTCTGATTGGGCAACATGCTAGCACAACTGGTAGAAATGCTGCCCCACAGTTCAGATCACCTTAGTTGAATTCTGAACATGTGGGAGCTGCACCATTTTCTCCCTGACCGCGTGGTGCTCTCTCTTCCTCTTGTGACCCAAAGCCGTACTGCCGTACAACCGTTGCCTCTTTGCCAAAGTTCAAGATTTCCAGTGCCTTGGGCTCAAACTCTCGTCTGAAACTCCAATGTAGAGAGAGTCATGCATTGTCTTGGATGCAAATTAAACTGGGGAACAGAGAAAGAAATATTACCAAATGAACATAAAATATCTGAAAAAAATATTGAAGATTAAAGATCAAAAGATCTTTCCCCTTCGATCTCAATCCTAAAGAAGGGTCTTGGCCTGAAATACTGTTTGTTCATTTCCATAGATGCTGCCTGACCTGCTCAGTTCCTCCAGCACTTTGTCTATGTTGCTAAAGATTTACTTTATTTGTCACATACATTGAAGCAAACGGTGAAATGTGTTTTGTGTGTGTGTGTGTGTGTGTGTGTGTGTGTGTCAACAACCAATGCAGTCCTGGGATGGGCTTTGGGCAGCTCATAAGAATTGTTACCTTTTCGGCGCCAACATAGCATGCCGGCAACTTGCTAATCCTAACCCATATACAGGTACATGGATAGGAAAGCGGGCCAAATGCAGCCAGTTGGGACTAGTTTAGATGGATGCCTTGGTTGCCTTGGGCAAGTTGGGTCTAAAGGCCTGTTTCAGTGCTATATGACTCTATGGATCTGAGAAAACATTTTATCACAGTCTGACCAGTTTTACATTTATAAAATTTGAATAAGACTGTTTTCGACAGCATTGGAGGTTGTTCATTGACAATATGACCTCAAGATGATACAAGGGAAGAAAATATGAAAGCCTACTGTTATTTCTCTGAAATGGTAAGTATTTCAGTTTGAAAGAATATTAAGTGGGGATCTACCTAAAATGTAGATTTTGAAACGTGTACCATCGTAGTACAAAATCACAGTTCATTGAAGCGCAGGGTTTTTGCAGGTTGCATAACTAGTCGGGAAAGTAAAATCAGGCTTCGATGGTGTCAGTTCAGCTTCAGAAGGTGAGCTTTGTGATGGATCTCAGGAGATGTACTTGGGGAACAGAACTTATCAGAAAAGTTGTAATCTTGTAGCAGTGCACTGAAGGAATACTTAACAGTCCCGAATCAGTCAGTGAAACGATATTTGAAAATCTCTAATAAATGGCACTTTCCCCTTTAACCTTGATTTGCTTAGTCAAATGCCTAAGTATCTCCTAGTGATAATTGACTATACTTCAGGTGACTCATACTTGATTGATTTTGAAACTCGATGTGGATTCTTCCCACACCAGTCTTCTTAACGTGTCCCACCAGTCCGTTTGATCTTCCACTGAAGTGTGAGCGCAGGAGGCCGCGGGGGTGCCTGACAGGCGAAGAAGTAGTACGATCACGCGAGTTGAGTATGATGCTCTGCTGTGGTTGTCTATTGGTGGGTCTGCAGAGGGTGTAGAGACCAAACCGGGGCCCACATTTTCTGATGCATTCTGGGCCAGCCCTCATAATCCTGTCCCCCGCGCAACTTGCTACTCACCCATGGGACTTAACCCGGGATGGTAGGGTGGATTCCCTTAATGGAGAACACTTATCCATGACTTTGTTTAATTTGGAGAAGCTGATGCACGGGAACCACCAAATGATCCAAGACAGATCAGGGTCAGGGTGCAAGATGACTGCACAAGGGCGTGGCTGCAGCCTTCCTCTACCAGCTTCCTTGTTAAGGTCAAGGGTGTACATTATTATGATAGAACAGTATAGCATAGGAGCAGGCCCTTCAGCCCATGATGTTATGCTAGACTAATTAATCTCATAATTAAATGGCAAACTATTCCCTTCTGCCTACGTTCATTTGTTCATAAAGTGTCATGTTGTATGACTTAGGCGATCATGGTCTTTCAATGACCATGATCGTTCTTGGCAGATTTTTCTACAGAAGTGGTTTTCCATTGCTACCTTCCGGGCAGTGTCTTTATAAGATGGGTAACCCAGCCATTATCAATACTCTTTTTAGAGATTGTCTGCCTGGCGTCAGTGGTCGTATAACCATGATTTGTGATGTGCACCGGCTGCCTCATATGATCATCCTCACATGACCCTGATCGGGGGCTAAGCAGGTGCCACACCTTGCCCAAGGGTGACCTGTAGGCTAGCGGAGGGTAGCTACAGCTCCTTTGGTAGTCTTTTCTCCACCCCATCACCCATCTGCTTACACAATGTCCATATTGATCTATTCCCTGCACATTCATAAGATGATAAGATATAGGATCAGAATTAGGCCATTTGGCCCTTTGAGTCTGCCATTTCATCATAGCTGATCCAATTTTCCTCCGGGCGACAATCTTCTGCCTTCTCCCCGTGTCCCTTCATGCCCTGACCAATCAAGAATCTATCAACCTCTACCTTACAGAAAGACTTGGCCTCCACAACTGCCTGTTGCAAAGAATTCCACAGATTCACCACTCTCTGGCTAAAGAAATTCCTCCTGATCTCTGTTCTAAAAGCACATCCCTCTATTCTGAGGCTGTGACTTCTGGTCTTAGACTCCCCATACAATAGAAAACATCCTCATAGCTTCCACTCTATTGAGGCCTTTCACCATTTGATAGGCCTATCATGTGTCTATCTAATAAAGTAAAGGCATCTGTTAGTCTTGCGAGACCATGGATCTGCGCCTGGAAAGTCTTCACCCTCCAGGGTGCAGGCCTGGGCAAGGTTGTATGGAAGACCGCCAGTTGCCCATGCTGCAAGTCTCTTCTCTCCATGACACCAATTTTGTCCAAGGGAAGGGCATTAGGACCCATACAGCTTGGCACCAGTGTCGTCACAGAGCACTGTGTGATTAAGTGCCTTGCTCAAGGACACAACATGCTGCCTCGGCTGGGGCTTGATCTCATGACCTTCAGATCACCAGTTGAATGCCTTAACCATTTGGCCATGTACCCACACTGTGTCTATCTAAGAACCTCTTAAATATATATTGTATTTACCACTGCTGCCACCCCTGACAATGAATCCCAGACTATCTGTGTAAAAGGAAAATATAATTCTTGCCAACACCTCCTTTGAATTTGCCCCTCCTCATTATTGTGTTGGTCTCACCTGTGCAGGATTTTTTCACAGCAGAAGATGTAATTTGAAGGTGTACTTGCCTGGTGTGCGTGTGTATGAGAGAACCCATAGAGTTGCTAGACTTGAAGAATTATTAATTATCCTTGGTGTCTTGGCTCTGATTGCTGAGATAGCTGGAACATACATTGTCATACCACTACAATATTGCGATAAATGAAACTGGAATTGCTGGTATCTGTAGATAATAAATGTTTTTACAGATGTTCAGATGTCGATTTTATCTTTAAGTTGGGAAAAACAACAGAAGAATCACTTGCTATGGTAAACACACCTGCCCAATATTGGAATGACTAGCATCAAAAGCTCATAAGACTAATAAGAACTGGAAGTCAAGTCCATCATCAAGGGCACCCCATCATTCCAGGTCGCACTCTCTTCTTGCCCCTGCCATCAGAAAAGAGGTGCAGGACTTCTAATCCCACACCACCAGGTTCAGGAGCAGTTATTACCCCTCCTAAACCAGCATGGATAACCTCACTCACCTCAGCACTGGACTGATTCCACAACTTATGGACTCACTTTCAAGGATTCTGCAACTTGAGTTCTCAGTTTTATTTATTTACTTGTTTATCACTATATTTATTTTTATTATTATTTGTATTTTCATATTTCACCTTTTTTTGGTATATTGGCTCTTTGCCAGTCTTTGTTTCAGTGTAGCTTTTTGTTGATTCTATTGTATTTCTTTCCTCTTCTGTGAATGCCAACAAGAAAACAAATCTCAGGTCAGTAAATGGTGTTATATATGGTACTTTGAAAAAAAAGTTACTTTGAACCTTGAAATAGAGTGAAGAAACAAGTTATGTTTTTAATGCTTATTCACCAGAAAAACATTACAATAATCTGGGTTTCATAAGCTACAGTGCTGGTGTATGGCCAAGTGGTTAAGGCGTCGGTCTAGTGATCTGAAGGTCACTAGTTCGAGCCTCAGCTGAGGCAGCGTGTTGTGTCTTTGAGCAAGGCACTTAACCACACATTGCTCTGCCAATTTGTGGGCAGAACTGGAAAATGTGTGTGCAAGCAAGGAGGCCTACAAACCTGACTCAGTTACACCAGTTCTTTCTGGAGGAATGGAACAAAATTCCAGCAACTTATTGTGAGAAGCTTGTGGAAGGCAACCCAAAATGTTTGACCCAAGTTGCACAATTTAAAGGCAATGCTACCAAACACTAACAAAGTTTATGTAAACTTCTGACAGTGGGAAAGTGATGAAAGAAATAAAAGCTGAAATAAATCATTCTCTCTACTATTATTCTGACATTTCACATTCTTAAAATAAAGTAGTGATCCTAACTGACTGAAGACAGGGAATGTTTTCTAGGATTAAATGTCAGGAATGTGAAAAACTGAATTTAAATGTATTTGGCTGAGGTGTATTAAAATTCTGAGTTCAACTGTATATAAGCTACAGTATATATAGTTTAAAGTACCATTGCTATCTACAACACATTTGAGCTGCAGAGGAGTCCGCTATTCCTGGAAATCCCCTACTAGTTGTTGTATTCGTAGAAATAACTAATATACAGTGTGCAAGTCTGACTTTTGTATTTATTAATGTTATAGCAGCTAATTTACACGTAGGGGTAGCCATAAATTGAGCTTCCGTCAGAATCATTTATTATCACTGATGTGTCATGATACAAGACATGAAAATAACTAAAGTTACAAACAAAATGGAGCAAAAGATGAATATTAAGGCAGTGTTCATGGACTGTTCGGAAATCTGATAGTGGGATAGAAGGAACTGGTCAAGAAATACGAGTGATAATTTTCCTACTGCCAGCATAATTACACACTAATCCTAACCACTCCTATCTCCCTACCAGGCCCGCCCCTCTCTCCCTGCATGCCCCCCTGCCGACTCCCCACCAGGCTGCCTGTGTGGTATGGGGGGAGGCTGCAATTGCACAGGAGCAGAATAAGCTTCAGAATCAGCTCCATAGTAGCACTAGCATCCATAGCATCTAGGACATCCTCATGGAGTGATGCCTCAGAAAGGTGGCATCCATCATTAAGGACCTCCATCACCCAGGATGTGTCTTTTTCTCATTGCTACTATCGGAGGACTACAGGAGCCTGAAGGCACACACTCAGCGATTCAGAAACGGCTTCTTCATTTCTGCCATCAGATTTCTGAATGGATGTTAAACCCATGAACATGACCTCATACTTTTCCTCCCCTTTTGCACTACATTTTTAATTTAACTTTTTAAATATATATACTTACTGTGATCTACAGTTTTTATTATTGTGTATTGCTTCCACATAACAAATTTAGTGACATATGCCAGTGATATTAAACCTGATTCTGATTCAGAGCATGTCTGTGGAACCCTTAAACTCTTTAACAGGATCAAGAACTTCCTCACTGCAGGAACACTGAAGGTAGAATCAATTCAGTTTTTCAAAGGAAATTGGATTAGTACTTAAAGAATAACTTTACAGGGCTATGGGGAAGGATGGAAATATTTTTTAAAAATGGAGTAGACTATTCTGTCCTTTGACACTCTTCCACCATTCAATATGTCAGTGGCCCAGTCTGTGGAATAATTTTTGGTACCACACGGGGTAGTGTGAGTATCTCAGAAACCCCTGCTTACTTGGGTTTTCCACACACAACAGTCTCTATAGTTTATAGAGAATGGTGCAAAAAACAAACAAAAAAATCCAGTGAGAGGCAGTTCTGTGGGCAAAAATTCTTTGTTAATGAGAGAGGTCAGAGGAGAAAGGCCAGACTGGTTCAAGCTGACCGGAAGGTGACAGTAATTCAGATAACTGTACAATACTACAGTGGTGTGCAGGAGAGCATCTCTGAATGCATAACACAACGAACCTTGAAGTGGGTGGCCTACAGTAGCAGAAGATCTTGAGCATACTGAGTGGCCACTTCATTAGGTACAGGAGACCCCTAATAAAATGGCCACAGAGTGTACTTCAAGAATATCCTGTGTGGAGTAGAAAAGCTGAGAGGTTGTGGCCTTGCACAAGGTTGGACTCCAGCATTAAAAGGTGAATTTCCGGGACCGCTGAGAAAAGTGGTGGGACAATGTTGGTGGGGCAAGAAGTGCTTGCAAACTGATGTATTTGAGAGACAAGGAGCTGTTAGATTAATAGGAGCCATAGGATATTTCACATGGAGTATGGTGTGCAGTTCTGATTGCTTGATTACAGAAGGGATGTGGAGGTTTGGAGACATTTATCAGGACTACACTTGTACGAGGAGAGATTGGACAACTTTTCTCTTTTCTCTGGAGCAGCGGAGGCTGATGGAGGACCTAACAGAATTTTATAACATTAGGAAAGACACGGAAATATGTTCTTTTGCATGTTGGTTGCTTGCCAATCTTTGTCTTTTGCCTATTGGTCATTGGTCAGTCTTTGTAGCTTTTCATTAAGTCCACGTATTTCTTTGTTCTACTGTGAGAAAATGAATCTCAGGGTAGTATATGGTCAAATATATGTCCATTGATAATAAGTTTACTTTGAATGTTGAGAAAAGCTGAAAGTTCAGAATCTCTTTTCCAGGGTAGAAATATCAAATAGTAGATTGTATGCATTGAAGGTAAGAAGGGGCATTTTAAAGGAGATGGGTGAGGCATGTTATTTCTTTTTAATCGATGGTGAGCACCTGGGTTACTGATAGAAGCAGATATGACAGTGGTGTTAAAGAGGCATTTAGATAGACCCATTGCACCTATGCATGTGACAATGAACTGGACTTGACCTCGATTATCCAGGGAATGGTGCGATGTGGATCATCTGCAAAAAGGGATTTAGTTCAATTTGGAATCCTGGTCAAAGTGGGCTGAAGAACAAGTTTCTGGGTGTTTTGCAGTTCCACAGTCATTGAGGACTCTTGTTACGGAGGCTACCAAAGTGGGAAGTGCAGTCGTTAAGCAGGATTCTGTTGTGGCAACCATCTTTCTACCCAGCAGTAATCCTCCACTGCCCCAACCTCTTCCCCCTTCTTCAATGTAATAACTACAAAAGGAATGCTAGTGAAATGTCAACTCTGTTTCTCTCTTCATTGCTGCTGTATGACATGCTGAGTGTTTCTAGCAGTTAGGCTTTATGCTCTATCTTCCAGTTGACAAATTTTTACCTTACACATGAAATGCATTTTGTATTAAAAATTCAGAACATTTTTATAATAAATGGAGTGTATTTGGGATCTTCCTTAGATCTGTTATGCAGATTTGTCTTTTTTTTTAATACCCTTTTCAGAACTCAGTTGTAAAGCTGAACATAATGGCACAATCAATACGAAATGAGTAGAGATTTGCTTTTAGAGACCTGATCTTTGGTAATACAGGCTCTGTAATTCATCTGTTAATGCTATTTCACAACCATTTGAAGTCTTTGGGTTTTAATCTCTATCTCACCATCTCTCCTGATGATAAGAGATTAAAACTTCTGATGTTGAAGTTTTGTGTTTAGTTTAGAAAAACTCCACAGCTCCTACCTACCTTTCAATGACACAGAAAGGGGTCGGGTCCATGATGGGTCCGAGCAGATCTGCCCCACCTATTCCATTCTCATCCCCTTTCCCTGGAGCTCTGCAGCTTATTCTCTTTCACAATTTTTTTTTCAGTAATTCTTTTTGTATCCTCCCTCCTGGCCATCTCCAAGAACATCACCAGCAACTTAACTTGATGGGAAACTCAAATTAAATTCACATTAAGATCAAAGAATGATAGTCAAAGTAAAGTACAGCACAGAACCAGGCCCTTTGGCCCATCTGACCTGCACTGAACTATTTAAACTGCCTGCTGTCAATGCAATGCAATCGAGGCAATGCTGGCACTCTGAGTGAAGAAGTTTCCGCTCATGTTCCCCTTAAACTTTTCACTTTTCACCCTTAAACTCTGACCTCTGGTTATAGTCCGACCCAACCTCAGTGGCAAAAGCCTGCTTGTATTTACATGATCTATGCCCCTCATAATTCTGTATAACTCCAACAAAATCTTAAATGTTCCAAGGAATAAAGTCCTAACCTGTTCAATCTTTCTTTATAACTCGGGTCCTCCAGACCCAGCAACATCTTTGTCAATTTTCTCTGTACTCTTTCAACCTTATTTACAACTTTTCTGTAGGTAGGTGACAAAAACTGCGTATAATACTCCAAATTAGGCCTCACCAATGTCTTATACAACTTAAACTTAACAGCCAATCTCCCGTACTCAGTACTTTGATTTCTGAAGACCAATGTATCAAAAGCTTTCTTTATGACCCTATCTACCGGTGACACCATTTTCAATGAATTATGGACCTGTATCCCCAGATCCCTCTGTTCTACCACACCCCTCAGTACCCTACTGCTCACTGAGTAAGACCACTTGGCATGGAAGTTTTAAGACTGAACGTAATTGCTCCTTTTGTAACAGCCACAATCACTCATTGCTACCATGCTATTTTTGATATTTCTGTATTTCTTTATGATACAGATCACATTTGGCCCATCGAAGCAATGCTGGCACTCAGAACAGTTTAATTAATCACACTCCTCCACTTAACTCATTGTAAATTTTTCTCTCTCTCTCATAACTGCATCAACTCCTTCCAGGCCCTCTTGCCACCCACCCTCACTTAGTGTTATTTAGCGGCCAATTAACCCAATGACTGGCAGGGACATGGTAAGAAATGAAAGCACCTGGGGGAAACACACACGGTCACAAGAGGAATGGGGAAACTTCACACAGACAGTATTGAACCTGGAAACGTGAGGCAACAGAACTACCTGCCCGAACTTTACACATTACATCAAAAACCGAGTCTGCCTCTATTGCTTAAAGAAGATGAGCAAAATTAAATTAGTGGCAGAGATGTTGGCTGTTAACTCTCCAGTAAGCATTGGCATCTCTGTCTGCAATGCACAGTAAATTGGCTTTGGAAGCTTGGCTTCTCTTGGCCATTGTCATGGCAACAGCTTTTCCACCCGGCAGTCATTCTCCACTGCACTAACTTCTTCTCCCTTCCTCTCATACACCAAATGTGGAAGAAGTGCTGTGGTTATTATCCAATGCCAGTTCTTGTCTGCATTCTCTTCCCTGTAGTTTTTCACATAACATATTCTCTTTGACATATCCTATGGGGATGTATGTCAGAGTGTAGAACTATAATGAGATAGCAACTGTCCTTGTACCTACTCTTACAAAATGAAACTATTAATCCTCTCCAAATCACAAAGAGCTTCTGTAGTTTCAATTTACTAAAGCAAATATGCTTTTAAATTTTAATTTTATTAAAGTCCTGTGCATGCTTTAATCATCGTGAATTTCATTAAGTTAAAATTAATTGTGTGTAGTTTTATTTTGTAGTGGAGTATATTTGTAAATCTGATGCTTTACTTTTTAAGACCAATTTGCTTTTCTTATGAATGTTTGTAACTATACACATTGAGTGAGTCGCAGTGCTTGGCAGAAGGTTTTAAGGTAGAACAGATGAAATTATCCTGTGTTCATGAGAGCATTACAGTGACAGCACCAGAGGTTGGGATCGAACCAGGTTGTCTGGAGCTGTGAGCCAGCAGCTCTGAGCTGTACCAACACATTGCACGTGTGTCTCAAATCAGTCCACATTACCACAGCAAAGCTTTCATTTCCACTGGTGAGGGTTGAAGAGATGTTGCCCTCAAAGTTTCTGCAATCATGCAGTTTGGGAACAGACTACTTTGCCCGCCATATCCAGTCTGACCAGTAGGTAGCCATCTATATTTCTCCCATCTTTCAGCACTCTTCCCTGTAGCCCTCCAAGCCTAAGTGTCAAGTGCTCAGCTATATGTTTCTTAAAAGCTGTCGGCAACTTTGCTTTCAACACACTCTACAGCAGTGTGCTCTTGATACTGTCACACCCTTGGAATGAAAAAGACCCTCATCACCCCTCTAAATCCCACACCCTTCAGTTAAACCTATAGTCTTATTCACCTCGAAGGAGAAAAGTTTATTGTAGTCTACTATTTCTGTTTCCTCCTTAGATTTTATAAACCACCTCCTATATCCCAAGGGTTGTATCCTTTTGGACCAGTCTCCCATAGGGGACCTTGTGGAAGGTCTTACTGAAGACCATGGAAGCTACGTTTACTGCCCTAATCCCATTAATACACTTGGATCCCTCCTCAAAAACTTAATTTAGATCAGCTAGATTTGCTCTTGACAAGGCCGTGCTATGTCTGAGCGGTCTCTGTTTTTCCAAGTGATCTTTAATTCTGTCTCTCAGAACTTATTCTATTAATTTACCTATTACTGATGTTAGGCTCACAGATCTGTAACCTACAGACTTTTCTCTGCTGCTTTTCTTGAAAATTAGGACCATATTTGCCCTCCCATAGATATCTGATACCTCATGTATGTCCAGTGAAGATTTAAAGATTTTGACCAGAGACTCAGCAACACCTTCCTTCACCTCATAATGCAGCTTGGGACAAATCCCATCCAGCCTAGGGAAGTTATCCTCTTCTAAGCCTGGTCGTCCTTACTTATGAAGTCTTGCATTAAAATTTCAAAGTTGAAATTAAAATTATTATGTAAGTACACATGTCACCATTTACAAAATTGAGATTCATTTTCTTGCAGGCAATCACTGTAAATACAAAGAAATAACAAAAAAACAACTAAAATAACAACATTAATAAATAAGCAATAAATATCAAGAGCGTGAGATGAAGGGCCATTGTAAGTGAGTTCAAAGTTTTTGGGAACAATTCAGTAATGTGGTGAGTGACAGTATCCCCTCTGGTTCAAGAGCATGATGGTTGATGAGTAATAACCTTTCCTGGTGAGTCCTGAGGCTCCTGTACCTCCTTCCTGATGGCAGCAATTAGAAGAGCGCATGTCCTGAGTGGTGGAGGTTTCTGATGATAGATACTACTTTCCTGTGACAGTGTTTCGTGTAGATGTGATCAGTGATGCAGAGTGACTGGGCCGTATCCACTGCTTTCTGTTCCTTTACCTTTCAAGGGCATTCGTGTTTCCATTCCTCTGTATTGAACGACAATCTATAATTACAAGCAACACACATCAAAGTTGCTGGTGAACGCAGCAGGCCAAGCAGCATCTATAGGAAGAGGCGCAGTCGACGTTTCAGGCCGAGACCCTTCGTCAGGACTGTCCTGACAAAAGGTTCCGGCCCGAAACGTCGACCGATCTTTTCCACGGATGCTGCCCGACCTGCTGAGTTCCTCCAGCGTGTTGTGAGTTGTTTTGACCACAGTATCTGCAGATTATTTTGTGTTTACCCTTTTGTTTCACCCTTTCAGGAACATGTCCGATATATGATTATTTGTCTGTTCTGTTGGGGATAATCTTTCATTGATTCTATTGTCTTTCTTGTAGTATCAGTGAAAGAAAATGAATCTCAGGATTGTACAAAGTGACATATAGGTATTTTTGATAATAAATTTACGTTGAACTTTGAACTCATTCCGTCTTTCCTTGGAATGCTGCCTCCGAGTGGATGTACGTTTACCTGCAAGTTGATGCGCCGAATCTAACTTTGCAGCTCCTGGTTTAGCTGAATGGAATTGGCCTAATATCAGACCTCTACCTAGGCAAGAGTGCTTGTGTCTATCGCCCATATTTAACAGAGCCTCGAGACTACTCCAGCTTGGAATTGGGCATTGTACCATCTTTGTAGGTGAGATGGCATAAAATTTAATCTTGTCTTGTTCGGATGAAGCTGAGCCTCAACAGTACGAGAGTGAGCAAGGTAGACATCATGTAATAGCTAACAAATAGCTGATGAAGACACAAGACAGACGATAGGTACTGGACGTATAGAGCAACACACAAAAGATTCTGGAGGAAGTCTATAGGTCAAGCAGCACCTATGGCGGGACCCACCAGCCAGTGGTGTAGTGGCATCCACACTAGACATTGAGGCTAATGGTCTCAGGTTTGAATCTGGTCGGCACCTTGCACACTTTCCATTGCGGTGGGTCGAGTGCCGAGCTAGTAACTCAGCCTCGTAAAAAAAAAACAGACAAAAATACTAAAGAAACGGCAAGATTGCCACCCGATGCACCACAAGGCGTAGAAAGGAACATTCATCTGTGGAAGGAAATGAACAGTTGATGTTTTGAGCTGAGACCCTGAAACCAATGTTTCAGCTGGTTCCTAATAAAGGGCCTTGGCCAGAAATGTTGACCACCCAACTTGCTCCATCAATGCTGCCCAACCTGCTGTGTGCCTCCAGTATTTTCTGTGTCAAAATAAGCTATGAAACATGGATGACTTGTTTTCAGACTGCATCATAAAGGATGCCCAGGGAAGAACTTGCTTTTTACAAAAAGAGGAGACACAAGAGACTGCAGATGCTGAAATCTGAAGCAACAAACAATCTGTTGGAGGAACTCAATAAGATCTGATGTAGTGCTTTAACCCAAAATGTTGACAATTCCTTTCCTTCCATAGATGTTGCTCAGCCCCCTGAGTTCTTCCAGCAGAATATTTATTGCTGCAATTGTGAAGTTCCTTCCTCTCTGAATTCTTACAGAGCTTGGCAGGGTGCATGGTGACTAGTTTGAGGTGCTTAGAACCCCGCGTTCGAGCCTCAGAGTATGGGGTTGGCTATCAGGGAGAGAAAGTAGGAGAGATTCCTTCAGAGGATAGTGAACCTTTTGAATTCTATACCTAGGGTTAGGGAGGCTTAGTTGTTTAGTGTTTTCAAGAGAGAAGTCAGCAGATTTTTAGGAAGTATGGGAATGAAGGATATAAGTAAGTGAAGTAAAATAGGGCAGGAATTTTTTTTTAAAAAGCAACAGTTTTATTGAAAGTTAGAGGCTGAGGTCTTGCCCTTCTATTCCCAATGTTCTTTCATGATCATATAGACCAGGGGTTCCTAACCTTTATTACGCCATGGACTTCTACCATATACCACCGGGTGGCACAGTAATATAGGGGTACACGAAGTTTTACAGAAGAGGTGACCCAGGTTCAATTCCTGCTGATGCCTGTAAGGGGTTTGTACTTTCTCCCTGTGACCACATGGGTCTCCTCCAGGTGCTCCAGTTTCCTCCTGCAGTCCAAAGACATACTGCTTGGTAGGTTAATTGGTCATTGTAAATTGTCCCGTGATTAGGCTTGGATTAATTTGAGGGATTGCTGGGCAGCACAGCTTGAATGACTGGAAGGGCCTATTTTGTGTTGTATCTCAATTAATTAATGAAGTAACTGAGCGGTCCGTGGACCCTAGGTTGGGAACCCTTGACAGACCCTATTGTAATGTATACAAAGCAATAGCCAAAGATGAAATGGTGGGGGTGGTGGGGGGGGGGGGAGGGTTCAAATAATGTGTGCGTTCCAGGGACCAATTACACACCAGTTTGCTAACTCATGACTCAGTTAGGAAGAGTTAAAACTTATAAACACTGGCAGTTAGAGAAACAAGACTGAGACCATTAAATTCTGATCGATATTGCATCTTAATTTCTTGAATGGCTTATTAATATTTCATGTTGTAGTACTCAATTAGTATTAATCTTCTGTCTGATGAAAGCAGTTCAGAGATTAATTGCTCTATTTTGGTCATTAGCAGTGTAGCCCCTGGCAAACAAATCAGTGAGATAAGTTTTTATTAAACATTGAGGGAAAAGGAACCTGGAGTTCCTTGGACTGAAAGGATGAAGAGAGCAACTTCAGAAATCAAAAGATATTGATTATAAAAGGAAAAATCAACAGAGAAAAGTATTAGGGGGATTATAGATTGGTGATGGATATATCTTTCAACCTTGGTCTAATCACCACAAACTCATCGGACTCCTGTGGAGTGTAATTCTGCAGTTTGGGAAACCTCATAAGTGCAAGATGGTTATTCAAAACATCTATGATGAGCCAATTGTGATAAAGAGAAAAGGGTCCAAGATAATACTGAAAATGGCATTTCACATATAGTACTGCATTGACCCATACCACCAAGTTCATGAACCGCTGTTATCCCTCAACCGTAAGGTGTTTGAACCAGCAGCAAGGGGATAACTTCCCTCGCCCCATCACTGAACCGTTCCCACAACCTATGGACTCACTTTCAGGGATTCTTCGTCTCATGTTCTCGATATTTATTGCTTATTGATTATTATTATTTTATTTTTTTTCATTTTGTGTCGGCACTGTTCGTTGCCTTTTGCACCCTGGTTGTTTGTCTTGCTGTCTGGGGTCTTTCACTGATTCTATTGTGTTTCTTTATAATTACTGTGAACGGCTGCAAGAAAATAAATCTCAGGGTTGTGTACGGTGACATGTATGCACTTTGATAATAACCTTACTTTGAACTTCCAACTTTTGAACTTTCGTGGTATGGACTAAGGGTTGATAAATGGGATTGGTTAGACAGGTACTTGAAGGTCAGCATGGATGTGGTGGGCTGAAGGGTCTGTTTCTATGCTGTATGACTTTTTGATTCTGTTTTGATCATAACCACATGATGATTTAGAATGTATTGAGAAAGACTTGTGCTGACACTGACTTTTTGACACAGCACAGAGTTCTAGAGAACAGCACAGTAGCCCACCGGCCACACCGCACGTTCTACCTACCTCCATTGATCCCATTTACTTGCATGAGGTCCTCAGCCTTCTGTGTCTCAGCAATTCAAGTACTTGTACTTCTGAAATAACCTTGGGCAGTGCCTGACAGACTTCAACTACCCTGTGTTTGTATGTGTGGAGAGGTGGAGTGTGGAAATTCCTCCTTCGATCACCTCTAACCCTTTTACCTCGCATATCACAGCAACAAACCCTCCCTCCTCAGACTCTGCTACACCTGTCACTACCTTGATAAACCAGCCAGTGTAATCAATGCACCAGACATTCTCTCCTCTTCCCTTCTGGCAGGAATTGAACCCCAATCAGTGACTATTGTAACGCGACGCACAAGCTGCCATGTTATTGTGCCACCCATCATTGAAGAAATCTCTATCACGTTTTTTGTGCCAGAACATAAGAACATGAGATCATAAGAAATAGAAGCAGGAGTCGGCCATCTGGCCTGTCGAGCCTGCTCTGCCATTCAATAAGATCATGGCTGATCTGGCCATGGACTCATCTCCACCTACCTGCCTTTTCCCCATAACCCTTAATTCCCCTACTATGCAAAAATCTATCCAACCTTATCTTAAATATATTTACTGAGGTAGCCTTCACTGCTTCGTTGGGCAGAGAATTCCACAGATTCACCACTCTCTGGAAAAAGCAATTCCTCCTCATCTCTGTCCTAAATCTACTCCCCTGAATGTTTAGGCTATGTCCCCTAGTTCTAGTCTCACCTATCAGTGGAAGCAACTTTCCTGCCTCTGCCTTATCTATAACATAGGTAGCTTTTGGCTGACCTATAAGGTTTCTGAAGTGGTTTACGAGAATGATCCTGGAAATTAAAGGGTTAATATATGAGAAGCTTTTGATGGTTCTGGGCCTGTGCTCACTGGAGATTAGAAGAATGGGGGGCGGGGGGATCTCACTGAAACCTATCGAACATTGAAAGGCCTAGATAAAGTGGACTTGGCAGATATGCTTCCTATAATGGGGTAGACCAGAGGGCACACCCTCAGAATAGAAGGATTCCTCCTTTGAACAGACATGAGGAGGAATTTATTTAGCCAAAAGGTGGTGAATCTGTGAAATTCATTCCCACAGATGGCCATGGAGGCCAAGTCATTGGGTATATTTAAAGTGGAGGTTATAGGTCTTTGATTGGTCAGGGCATCAAAGGTTACGGGGAGAAGGCATTAGAATGGGGTTGAGAGGACTAATAAATCAGCCATTATGGAGTGGTGGAGAAGACTTCATTGGCTGAATGGCTTAATTCTGCTCCTCTGTCTTATGGACTCCTGCTCACCTGTACTCTTCTGAGACCTGGAATACTGCCAGCAGATGTTGCAAAGCATCGGAGAAGTGCTACCAAAACTCTCTCCACAAGATCCACTTGAACCTTTGGTAGGATGCGAAATTATGTCTCTGTCCTCTCCAAACTAATGTTTCCAATGTGTAGGCACTAATGCCATTCAGTCAGTCCGGAAGGCAGCTTCATGTCATCTGCATGCCCCACACCAGACTCTCAAAGCAGACATGTGACTCTGAGCACTGCTACAGTAAGTTAAGAAAGGTAAAAGGTTTGACAATTTAAAAATTAGTTTTATTAATCATGTGTACATCGAAACATACAGTGAAATGTATTGTTGGCATCAATGACCTACACAATCCAAGAGTATGCTGTGGGAAACCCTCAGGTTTCTGGAGCCAACATAGCATGCACGCAACTTATTATACCCAATCCATATGTCTTTGGAATGTGGGAACAAATCACAAAGTCGTGGGGAGAACGTGCAAACTCCTTACAGAACAGCGATGAGAACTGAATCCCAGTCCTTTGAACACTGGCACTATAAAGGTAACTGCTACATGACCATGCATAATGAAGCGCCCAGTGCCTCCTTGGACAAGGAGTGCGCATCCTTATTGACTCCTGCACCCTTTGACCCATAATCACTCTATGCAGAGAAGGAGCTTTTGGGATGAGTATGGTGGACGCTGAATCAATGTAGATACACAGTAATATACAGACAGAACACCAGCTCTGATATTGAATGGCAGTAAATCATCCTGAAAAAGACCCCACTTTAAATTAGTACTTGAAGAAAACTGTTAATTACTTTTAAGGAATCCAGTTATCAGAAGCTGTTAATTTCAAATTCCATGTCCCAGTAGAACCTCTTCTATTAGTAAAGTAGAGCTGAGGCACTGGTATAATTGCCACCCTGCTCACTAAATTACTTTCTCCAAACTGACCCTTTCTCAGGGAACTGCCAGAATGAAATTGTGCTTCAAGCTAGCTTCTGCCATCATCACAGGCCCCTTGGCTCACCCTGTCCATGCCAGCCAATTTGCCTAACTAATCTAGCCATATTTGCCTGTGCATGTCCTATGCCCCTCTAAACCAGGGGTTCCCAACTTTTTCTATGGCATGGACCCCTACCATTAACTGAGGGGTCCGTGGATGCCAGCTTGGGCCCTGCTCTAAACTTTTTCTATCAATGTACCTGTCCTGAACATTTCCTATCCATTAATCTGGTTAAAGTGCTTCTGTTAATCAAATGTTATTGATGTAACACTCATTTCTGGTGAACACAGAACTTTAATTTGCTTGTAAATGCTCCTACTAACCTATTTGTTCTCCACGGATGGCACACAAGACAAATGTTTAGTGACTACCTTGGTAACTGAGACAATAGTAAACATACTTACAATTTTAACTGGAAAGTCTTTCCCAGAACTGTCAAAGGGTCCTGAAATGTTACCTATTTCCTCTTTCCACAGGTGATGACTGACCTGATCTGTGTTTTCAGCATATTTTGTTTTTATTTTGGGTTTCTAGCATCAATGTATTTTTTTTTTAATGAAGTCGGGGCTGATTGTTGCCCTGTGTATCATGCTGTAAAATGGCTGTGAGTGATCAAGGACAAAACCAAATTGGCCATCGCACCTTCCTCCTCCCATCTGTGTCCAACCATTCAGGTAAATCCCTTTTAGAACATAGAACAATGGAGCACAGGAAGTATGGGTCCTTTGGCAACTGATGTTCTGCCAACCTATACAACCATGATCAATCTAACCCTTCCCTCCTACACAGCCCATAACCTATCCTCCTTCAACTTTACTTTCTTTTTATTGTTACTGATAACGACACTGCGACCAAGTCTCTGAAAGAATGGCAGAAGCCTTACAAGAAAGAGAGAGGCTGGATAACTGTTCATTGTCAGTGCAGGTTGATAATAAGTGATACAAAACTAATCCTTCTGGCACTTGCTTTCCTAGCCATGGGGTAACTGTCCTGAAGTATACCTTCAGGGCCCTCTCAGGTGTGGTGAGAGGTTCCAAATCTTTCATTCTTTCAGACCACGCTACCTGATCTCCCTTGATGTTGAGTCTCATCCTGAAATGTTGACAGTTTGCTCCTTTCTATAGATGCCACCTGACCTGTTGAATTCCTGCAGTGTTTTGTGGGTGCTACCTTCAGTATTGTTTAATGTCATTTCCAGTGCACAAGTGTAAAGGAGAAAAAAAAATTGTTACTCCGGATCTGATGTAACACCAAAAAACACAATAATGAAAAACACAATCAATATAACTGCATCAGATAGCTGATAGTATCGTAGGTACTGATAGTAGATTTCAGGAGAGGGAAACCAGAGGGAATCCATCAGCCAGTACTTATTGAAAGATCATAAGACCATAAGACAAAGGAGCAGAAGTCGGCCATTCGGCCCATCGAGGCTGTTCCGCCGTTTTATCATGAGCTGATCCATTCTCCCATTTAGTCCCACTCCCCCGCCTTCCTACCATAACCTTTGATGCCCTCGCTACGCAGATACCTATCAATCTCTGCCTTAAATACACCCAATGACTTGGCCTCCACTGCTGCCCGTGGCAACAAATTCAATAGATTCACCACCCTCTGACTAAAAAAATTTCTTCGCATTTCTGTTCTGAATGTGCACCCTTCAATCCTTAAGTCATGCCCTCTCGTACTAGACTCCCCCATCATGGGAAACAACTTTGATCAGAGGTGGATAAAGTCAGTAACTTGAAAGTCCTTGGTGTCACTATCTCAGAGGACTTGTCCTGAACCCGTCATATAAATATAATTCCAAGGAAAGCACGACAGCGCCTCTACTTCCTCAGGAGTCTTTGGAGATTCGTCATGTCATCAAAAACCTTGGCAAACTTCTATAGATTTGTGGTGGAAAGTGTGCTGATTGGCATAAAAAAGGTTGGTAACCCCTGCTTTAGAGCCATGTCCCATACTTTTTGGAAAAATGGGTGCTTCCCATTGATGCTATCCATGATAGTTGTAATTTAGTACATCCTAGTTAAATTCCATTCAACTAAAGTAAAGCAATCCCGATTTATCCAATCTTCCTTCATAACATACTCATAAAGAAGGCAAAAGAGATTCAGACAGTATAATCTACAAATGTGTAGAACAAAAAATGTTGGAAGAACTCAACAGGTCAAGTGGCATCTAGGGAGCCAAAAATACGCATGACCATAATAAGACCTAGTATTAGAATTAGACCATTTGGCCCATTGAGCCTGCTCTGCTATTCCATCATGAATGATTTATTATCCCTCTCCACCCCATTCTCCTGCCTTTTCCCCGTAACCTTTGACACCCTTACTACTCAAGAACTTATCAACTTCCACTTTAAATATACTTAATGATTTGGCCTCCACAGCTGTCTGTGTCAATGAATTCTACAGATTCACCACCCTCTGGCTAAAGAAATTCCTTCTTACCTCTGTTCTAAGAGTCATCCCTTGAGTCTGATTCTATCTAAGTCAAGGTGCAAGTATAGGTTGAAACCCTACATCAGAATACTTTCTTGTTAATCTCCTTTGCATCCTCTCTATTTTCTGTAAGACCGTAACCTGAACTGTGTCGAGAGCTCAAGCTGTGATATAATGAGTGTTGTCTCCAGTTCCAATGTAACCTCTCTGCTCTATGTTCTTAGCCTCGACTGATAAAGAAAATGCCTTTCTAACTATCCTTACTGACCTGTTCTGCCACCTTCTACACGCAAATGAGAGCAACGTGCTGGAATATCACATCCCTCCTAATCACAAAAATGTAACTATTTTTTATTCATTAGCACAGTACAGCACAGGAACTGGTACTTTGACCCACTATGTTTGCACCAAATTAAACTAAATCTCTGCAGCCTGCACAAGAGCCATATTCCTTCATTCCCTCCACATCCATGTGTCTATCGAGCAGCCCATTAAACACCTGCTTCCTCCACTACCCCTGGCAGCCTGCTCCAGGCACCTTCCACTCTCTGTTTAAAACAAAAACTTGCCTTAAACAAGTCTTTTAAACTATTCCCCTCTTGCCTTAAATCCATGCTGTCTAGTATTGGATGAATCTACTCCAGGAAAAAGATTCTGACTGTCTACCCTGTCTTTATTTATTATTTATTTATTGAGGTATAGTGTGGAATAGACCCTTCTGGTCCCTCAAGGCTCGCCTTCCAGAAACCCACCTATTTAACTCTTTACCTCATCACAGGCCAATTTACAATGATCAATTAACCACTGTCTTTGGACTGTGGGAGGAAACGAGCTCCTGGAGGAAACACACGCTGTCACAGGGAGAATGAACAACCTCCTTACAGTCAGTGGTGGGAATTGAACAATGCCAGCATGCAGCCCCATAACCTATGCTTCTCATCATCTTACAAACTTCTATCAGGTCTCCCCTCAGCCTCCAATGTTCCAAACAAAATAGCCCAAATTTGCCCATTCTCCCCTTTTGCTATACCCTCTAATCCAGGCAGCGTCCTGGAAAACCTGTCCACCATCCTTTTACAAAACCATCAATTCCTTCCTGTGATGGACTGACAAGATTTTCAGTTCTAAACTCTGAACATCCTACCCATCAGAATAAGGGGAGCATTTTCACAGGAAATACAACACCTGAGGAAATTCCTATGAGGGAATAGTGTAACTTGAGCAAGCTAGGAGGAGTGTGGAGAAGATTTATGAGCATGGTGCAAGGACTTGACGGACTGAGGCGTGGAGTGAGATTAAAGGTTCGTTTATCACATGAACATCAAAACCTACATTACTTGTGCTGCTTGAGTTAACAACCAACATGCCCAAGGGTGTGCTGGGGGGCAGCCTGCAAGTGTTACCACACATTCCAGTACCAACATAGCATGCCCCTGTTGCTTGGCAGAACAACACTGAACACAACAGTACAGAGCACAGCAAGGAACTAAACAACAGCATCAGATTGCACAGGTTGGGATTTCCTTCATTGAAGAGGCAGAGAATAAGGAGTTATAGAGGTTTATAAAATCATGAGGGAAAGTGCACACAGTCTACTCCCCTTGGCTCATTGAGAACTCGAACCCATAGGTTTGAGGGGAGAGATTTCAAAGTTCAAAGTAAATATGTCACCATATACAACCCTAAGATTTTTTTTTGCTGGCATACACAGTAAATCCAAGAAACACAATAGAATCAATTAAAAAAATACACTTAACAGGGCAGACAAACAACTGGTGCACAAAGGACAACGAACTGGGTCGGGTAGGTTCTGGTAAGTTTTTTTTTGTTCCGATTGTTTAGAGTAGAGAGAATGCCAGGCAGGATGTTGGAATGATCCTCTTGCAGGATGTGGGAAGTCAGGGAGCCCTCCGGTGTCCCTGACAACGACACCTGCAAGAAGTGCATCCAGCTGCAGCTCCTAACAAACCGTGTTAGGGAACTGGAGCAGGAGCTGGATGACCTGCAAATCATTCGGGAGAATGAGGAGATTATAGATAGTAGCTACAGGGAGGTAGTTACGCCAAAGGAGCAGAGCACAGGAAATTGGGTTACTGTCAGGCGAGGGAAGAGGAAAGGGCAGGCAGAGTAGGGTTCCCCTGTGGCCATTCCCCTCAACAACAAGTATACCGCATTGGATACTGTTGGGGGGGATGACTTACCTGGGACAAGCTGAAGTAGCCGGATCTCTGACACTGAGTCTGGCTCTGCAGTGCAGAAAGGAGGGGGGACAAGAGGAGAGCGGTAGTGATAGGGGACTCGATAGTTAGAGGTGCAGATAGGAGGTTCTGTGGTCGTGACAGAGAATCCAGGATTGTTTGTTGCCTCCCGGGTGCCAGGGTCAAGGATGTCTCTGATCGATTGCATGACATTCTGAAGTGGGAGGGTGATCAGCCAGATGTTGTGGTGCACATCGGTACCAATGACATAGCAAGGAAGAGTGAGGAGGTCCTGGAGAGTGAGTATAGAGAACTTGGTAGGAAGTTGAAAAGCAGGACCTCGAGGGTGGTAATCTCAGGATTGCTACCTGTGCTAGGTGCCAGTGAGGGTAGGAATAGGATGCTCTGGAGGATGAACAAGTGGCTGAGGAACTGGTGTAGGGGGCAGGGTTTCAGATTTCAGGATAATTGGGACCTCTTCTGGGGCAGGTGGGACCTGTACAAGAGAGACGGGTTACACTTGAACTACAGGGGGACCAATATCCTTTCAGGGAGGTTTGTTAGTGCTATTGGGGAGGCTTTAAACTAGATTTGCAGGGGGATGGGAACCAGAGTGCCAGAGCTGACAGTGTGGCTGGGGGGAAAATAAATGTTGTTAAAAGTTCAAGCAAATCCGCTAATAGAAAGGTTGTGAATGGTGGTAAAAATCTTCTGAGGTGTATATATTTCAATGCTAGGAGTATTGCGGGGAAGGCGGATGAGTTGAGGGCGTGGATTGACACGTGGAATTAGGACGTTATAGCAATTAGTGAATCTTGGCTACAGGAGGGGCAGGACTGGCAGCTTAATATTCCAGGGTTCCGATGTTTCAGATGTGATCGAGGCAGAGGAATGAAAGGTGGGGGAGTAGCATTGCTCGTTAGGGAAAATATTACAGCAGTGCTCAGGCAGGACAGATTAGAGGGCTTGTCTACTGAGTCCTTATGGGTGGAGCTGAGAAACCAGGAAAGGTATGGCCACATTAGTGGGATTGTATTACAGACCACCCAATAGTCAACAAGAATTGGAAGAGCAAATCTGCAGGGAAATAGCAACCAACTGCAGGAAACATAAAGTTGTGGTGGTAGGGGATTTTAATTTTCCATATATTGATTGGGACTCCCATACTATTGGGGGTCTAGATGGTTTAGAGTTTGTAAAATGTGTTCAGGAAAGTTTTCTAAATCAATATATAGAGGGACCAACTAGAGGGGATGCAATATTGGATCTCCTGTTAGGAAACGAGTTAGGACAAATGACGGAAATCTGTGTAGGGGAGCACTTTGGTTCCAGTGATCATAACACCATTAGTTTCAACTTGATCATGGACAAGGATAGATCTGGTCCTAGGGTTGAGGTTCTTAACTGGAAGAAGGCCAAATTTGAAGAAATGAGAAAGGATCTAAGAAGTGTGGATTGGGACAGGTTGTTCTCTGGCAAGGATGTGATTGGTAGGTGGGAAGCCTTCAAAGGAGAAATTCTGAGAGTGTAGAATTTGTATGTTCCTGTCAGGATTAAAGGCAAAGTGAATAGGAATAATGAACCTTGGTTCTCAAGGGATATTGCAACTCTGATAAAGAAGAAGAGGGAGTTGTATGACATGTATAGGAAGCAGGGAGATAAATAAGGTGCTTGAGGAGTATATGAAGTGCAAGAAAATACTTAAGAAAGAAATCAGGAGTGCTAAAAGAAGAGATGAGGTTGCCTTGGCAGTCAAAATGAAGGATAATCCAAAGAGCTTTTACAGGTATATTAAGAGCAAAAGGATTGTAAGGGATAAAATTGGTCCTCTTGAAGATCAGAGTGGTCGCCTATGTGCGGAACCAAAGGAAATGGGGGAGATCTTAAATAGGTTTTTTGCATCTGTATTTACTAAGGAAACTGGCATGAAGTCTATGGAATTAGGGGAAACAAGTAGTGAGATCATGGAAACTGTACAGATCGAAAAGGAAGAGGTCCTTGCTGTCTTGAGGAAAATTAAAGTGGATAAATCCCCGGGACCTGACAGAGTGTTCCCTTAGACCTTGAAGGAGACTAGTGTTGAAATTGCAGGGGCCCTGGCTGAAATATTTAAAATGTTGCTGTCTACAGGTGAGGTGCCGGAGGATTGGAGAGTGGCTCATGTTGTTCCGTTGTTTAAAAAAGGATCGAAAAGTAATCCGGGAAATTATAGGCCAGTAAGTTTAACGTCGGTAGTAGGTAAGTTATTGGAGGGAGTACTAAGAGACAGAATCTACAAGCATTTGGATAGACAGGGACTTATTAGGGAGAGTCAACATGGCTTTGTGCGTGGCAGGTCATATTTGACCAATCTGTTGGAGTTTTTCGAGGAGGTTACCAGGAAAGTGGATGAAGGGAAGGCAATGGATATTGTCTACATGGACTTCAGTAGGCCTTTGACAAGGTCCTGCATGGGAGGTTAGTTAGGAAAATTCAGTCGCTAGGTATACATGGAGAGGTGGTAAATTGGATTAGACATTGGCTCAATGGAAGAAGCCAAAGAGTGGTAGTGGAGAATTGCTTCTCTGAGTGGAGGCCTGTGACTAGTGGTGTGCCACAGGGATCAGTGCTGGGTCCATTGTTATTTGTCATCTATATCAATGATCTGGATGATAATGTGGTAAATTGGATCAGCAAATTTGCTGATGATACAAAGATTGGAGGTGTAGTAGACAGCGAGAAAGGTTTTCAGAGCCTGCAGAGGGACTTGGACCAGCTGGAAAAATGGGCTGAAAAATGGCAGGTGGAGTTTAATGCAGACAAGTGTGAGGTATTGCACGTTGGAAGGACAAACTAAGGTAGAACATACAGGGTTAGTGGTAAGGCACTGAGGAGTGCAGTGGAACAGAGGGATCTGGGAATACAGATACAAAATTCCCTAAAAGTGGCGTCACAGGTAGATAGGGTTGTAAAGAGAGCTTTTGGTACATTGGCCTTTATTAATCAAAGTATTGAGTATAAGAGCTGGAATGTTATGATGAGGTTGTATAAGGCATTGGTGAGGCCGAATCTGGAGTATTGTGTTCAGTTTTGGTCACCAAATTACAGGAAGGATATAAATAATGTTGAAGGAGTGCAGAGAAGGTTTACAAGGTTGTTGCCGGGACTTGAGAAACTCAATTACAGAGGAAGGTTGAATAGGTTAGGACTTTATCCCCTGGAGCGTAGAAGAACGAGGGGAGATTTGATAGAGGTATATAAAATTATGACGGGTATAGATAGAGTGAATGCAAGCAGGCTTTTTCCACTGAGGCAAGGGGAGAAAAAAACCAGAGGACATGGGTTAAGGGTGAGGGGGGAAAAGTTTAAAGGGAACATTGGGGGGGCTTCTTCACACAGAGAGTGGTGGGAGTATGGAATGAGCTGCCAGACGAGGTGGTAAATGCGGGTTCTTTTTTAACATTTAAGAATAAATTGGACTGATACATGGATGGGAGTTGTATGGAGGGATATGGTCCGTGTGCAGGTCAGTGGGACTAGGCAGAAAATGGTTCGGCACAGCCAAGAAGGGCCAAAAGGCCTGTTTCTGTGCTGTAGTTTCTATGGTTCTATGGTTCTAACTGTGCAAATGCAAAAGAGAGAAAAAAAATAATAAAAATTAAATAATAAATATTAAATATTGAGAGTTAATGAAAGTGAATCCATAGGTTGTGGGAACCATTTGGTGATGGAGCAAGTGATGTTGAGTGAATTTATCCCCTCAGGTTCAAGAGCATGATGGTTGAGGGTAATAACTGTTCCTGAACCTGGTGGTGTGGGTCCTGAGGCTCCTGTACCTTCTTCCTGATGGTGACAGGGAGAAGACAGCATGGCCTAGGTTGCGGGGGTCATTGACGATGGATGCTGTTTCCCTGCAGTAGCATGCAGAGGTGCTCAAGGGTAGGGAGGGCTTCACGTGGTATGGACTGGACAGTATCCACTCCTACTTGCAGGATTTTCCATTCCAGGGCATTCATGTGTGCATACAACCAGGGAAACCAAGGGCCATTTTTGGACAGTACACAGAATGAGCTAGCAGCGGATATGGTAGATGCAGGTACACTAACACCATTTAAAGAGTACTCTGGAAGGTACATGAGTAGAAAAGGTTTAGAGCAGGGGGCCCCAACCCTTTCATGCCATGGATCCTTACCGTTAAGTAAGAGTCCATGGACTCCAGGTTGGGAACCCTTTGTTTAGAGGAACATGGGCCAAACCTTGAAGTATTGGTTGACCCACTCTTGCCCTGAACCTTTGTTTTCGAAAACATGATTAAGGAAGTTGAAACGTGTGGATCAAAGCATACCATTGCAGAAAAAGGCCCTTTAGCTCATGGAATCCTTACTAAGCATCACACATCCAATTGCATCAATCCTTATTTTTTAAAATTCTTCTCACAGTCATCTCAACTTCTTCCAGACCCTACCACTCATCAGGGCACTAAGGGCAATTAACCTGCTGACCTGCATGTCCTGGGGAAATGGGAGGAACTAGAATCATAAGAGACAAGTAGCTCATGCTGACCACCAAGCCGATCCCATTGGCCACAGTTTAGCCCATATCCTTCTAAACCTTTCCGATCCATGTACCTGTCCAGGTGTGAGCACTCAGGGAACCCCACATAGTCACAAGGAGACATACAAACTTTAGCCATCATCAAGGGTAAAAGGGTAATACTTTGGCCTAAGCTTTCCTTGGAGTAAACTGTTGGGGTAAGCATATCAAGAAGCATAAGTATATAGTACTGGGCATACGCTACTTGGGAGATTGTACTCTGCTTGGGAGAATCATAGCACAGAGGTACAACATGTTTCACAGTATCCAGAGACCTGTTACCCATCCAGATCTTTGGTGCTGACTGAACCTGTGATCACATAGTTTGTTTCCCAGTGCCCCTATTTCACCCCATATGCGTGCAGCTTGGTAGGTTAATTAGCCACTGTGAACTTCCTTAATGTGCAGGTGGGTGCTTGAATCTACAGGAACTGATGGACATGTACATTAAGGAGAAGAAAATAAGATTAATGTAGGATTAATACAAATGGGTCATTAATGTTCACTGAGGACTCAGTGAGCTGAAAGATCAAATTCCATTTTGTACCTTCAAAAGTCAGGCACTGTCTGTTGAGAGAGAATCCTTTCAGCACGATCTGAATCAGAATCAAGTGTAATGTTACCGGCTGATGTTGTGAAATTTGTTGTTTGTGGCTGCAGTTCATTGCAATACATAACAAAAAAACTATAAATTAAAAAAACTTTCAATAAGAAATAGATATAAATATTAACATTGAACATTTTTTAAATTATAAATTAAATAAGTAGCACAAGAGTTGAGCAAACACAATAGTGAAACAGTGTACGTGGGTTCATTGTCAGTTCAGAAATCTGATGTTGGATGGTGAATGAAAATGAGAAACAAGATTATAAGAGGCACAGATGGAGTGGGCAGTCAGTCTTTTTCCAGAGTGGCATGGCTATTACCTTTTAATATGAGTGGAGGAACATTTAAGGGAGATGGAAAAAGTACTGTAGTCTTTTTTCACACAGAGCATCTTTAAGTGCCTGGAATGTATTGCAAGGGCTGGTGGTAGAGGCAGGTATATTAGGGACATTTAGGAGTCTTTCAGATTGGCATATGGATGAAAGGAAAATGGGGTGAAAGATTAGCTTTATTTGTCAAATGTACATCAAAACATACAGTGAGTTGCGTTATTTGCGTCAAATCAGCGAGGATCGCACTGAGCAGCCCACAAGTGTCTCCATGCTTCCAGAGCCAACAGCATGCCCACAACTCACTAACCCTAAACGTACATTTTTGGAACGTAGAGACGTGGTCAAAGGCAGACTGTACAAACTCCTTATAGACAGCAGCGGGAATTGAACCCGCAGCGGGAATGATAGCTTGACTTTAAACTATCATCAAAAAGTAAAGGGATCTCTTGTGATTCTTTGCTCATAACTTCCCTTGGAGTAAACTGTTAGGGTAAATATATCAAAGAGCATCAATAGAAAATACTGGGGATACTCTCCTCGGGAGATTGTGGAGTGTCACTGGTCATAGTGATGCGACATGGTTCACAGTGCCCAAAGACCTAGGACCAATCCTGACGCTGGAAAGTGTTGCGCTAGCTGTCTACTGCACGTTATGGTGCTGCCTATAGTTACAGTTCCATAGTGTGTAGTGCCTCCTACGGTGCCTACAAAGTTTCAGGCTACGTAGGAGGAAAGGATTAGATTGATCGTGGAACAGGCCAAACTGTTGGGACGTGAGGTCTGAGCTGTACCGTACTTGTCTATGTTACGTGCTTCAAACGTTAGTATAAAACTATAGAGCAAGGGGTGAGGTAGGGTGTTAAGAAAACTCATCTATGATAAGAATAAATAAACGGTAAGTTGCATTGACTATGTGGAGAGAGGCAAATGGAATCCTGATGAATGGTCTCAGCCCAAAATATCGACTGTTTATTTCATAGATGCTGACTGACATGCTGAGTTCCTCCAGCATTTTGTGTGCTACCAAGTCAAGTTTGTGGTCTTGTGCACAAGTACGGTGGGGTGGTGGTACAATGGAAAAACCTGCTTGCTGTGGCATCACAGGCGCATTAAGTAATATTTGGAACCTACAGCCGTGAAAAGATGGTGGAGGCAGATAAACCCCACTGTATTTGTAAAGATAATCGATTATTTGCCTGCAATGCACACAAAACTCTTGAGGAACTCAGCAGGTCAGGCGGCATCTATGGAGAGGAATAAACAGTCAACATTTTGGGCTGAGACATTTCATCAGGACTAAACTATCAACACTTTATTCCCCTCCAGAGATGCTGCCTGAACTGTTGAGTTTCTCTGGCATTTTGTGTGTGTGTGTGTTATTCTGGATTTTCAGAAACTCTTGTATTTATAGAAAAAGGAAGGTCAGTGATGAGGTGGAGCAAAGGTGTGTAATTATCAAAAATGGTAAATGATGTAGGATGAATAAAGCACACAAGACAATTGAAAAAAGGGGTTGATCTAGGGAAATACAAAGACTGATTCATCACAGGTTGACAGATAGATGTGAAGTGAATGTTGCAAATCTGAAATGAAAGTGCTGGATTAGATGAACTACTGCCAAGTACTGGTTCAGAAATTGAAGTTGTGTTCCTGGAGTCTGCACACAGCTGGCTGGATTGGAAGGGCGTAGGTGGTCAAAGACAGAAAGGTTAGGGAGCTTTTGTGTTATAGAGTCAAGATGCAGTGTTTTACCATATATTTATCATAATATTTTTAAGTTATTTCAGTGTATTTGCCTTTGAATAACACCTAAAGTTGATTTCCACCAAGTTGCTAATTTACTGGTAATGAGGTTTAGAGAAGTGAACCCAGGTAAGAGCTCATGGAGGTTCACGAGGATCTCAAACACTGAATAACACAGCTTGCATGGATGTGGTTATTGTTTTTCTCCAGAGGAGAGAGCATTTGAAAAGGTCTCATCCTGACAGATCTGGCATTTGTTCAAAGGTGAAGGCGTGAGTCACTGAAGATTGCATTGTGGGAGTACTTTCAATGCGCAGACTGCAGTGGTTTAAGCAGGCAGTTCACTGTTACTTCTCAGGGGCTGGTGCGGATGAGTAATGCACTCAGTGGCCACTTTACTAGGTACACCTGTACGCCTACTCATTAATGCAAATATCTAATCAGACAATCAGCAGCCCACTGCATAAAAGCATGCAGTCATGGTCATGAGGTTCAGTTGTTGTTCAGACCAAATAGCAGAATGGGGAAGAAATGTGATATAAGTGATTTTAACCATAACTGCTGCCAGACAGAGTGTTTTGAGTATCTCAGAAACTGCTGATTCCCTGGGATTTTCTCACACAACATTCTCCAGAGTTTACAGAGAATGGTGCAAAGAGAAAAGAAAAAGATATGCTGTGGGTAAAAATGCCTTGTTAATGAGAGAGAGAGCAGAGGAGAATGGCCAGACTGGTTCAAGCTGACAGGAAGGTGACAGTAACTCAAATAACCATGCGTTACAACAGCAGTGTGCAGAAGAGCGTCTCTGAATGCACAATGGGCCAAACTTTTAAGTGAGTGGGCCACAGCAGCAGATGATCTCAAACATACACTCAGTAGCCACTTTATTAGGTGCATTTACACTGAGTGTAAATATTGGCCTTGCTAATGTTATTGTGCATTATAAACAAATAAAATAGCATTGCTGATTTTTTTTTGAAAATCATTCATGGCCCAATGTCACTAGAGCTCTGATCAGCCCCAATTGACTGTCTACATTTCTTGCTTCCTTAGGAAAGCAGCCAGCATAATCCAAAATTCCTCCTCTCTCTTCTCCCCACCTCCGATCCGACAGGATTGGAAATAGTTTATTATTGTCACATGTACCTAGGTTGTCAGGCATACTGTTTATACAGATCGGATCATTACAACAGTGCATCAAGAAAGAACAAGGTAAAACAATAACAATGCACAATGCAGAGTCATAGAAATGTACAGCACGGAAACAGGCCCTTCAGCCCATCTAGTCCATACCGAATCCTTTAAACTGCCTACTCCCATTGACCTGCGCCGAGGCCAAAGCCCTTCATATCCCTACAATCCCTGTACCTATCCGAACTTCTCTTAAATGCTGGAAATGAGCCCACATGTACCACTTGTGCTGGCAGCTCGATCCACACTCTCACCGCCCTGAGTGAAAATGTTTCCACTCATGCTCCCGTTAAGCTTTACACCTCTCAACCTTAACCCATGGTGTCTAGTTGTAGTCCCACCCAATCTCAGTGGGGGGAAAAAGCCTATCTATGTCCCTCATAATTATGGAACCTCTATCAAACCTCCCCTCAATCTTTTACAATATAAGGAATAAGTTCCTTAACTATTCAATCTTTCCTTATAACTCGGGTCCTCTAGTTCCAGAAACATCTTTGTAAATTTTCAGTGTAGCATTTACAGAGAAAATGCGGTGCAGGTGAACGATAAGGTGCAAGATCCTTACGAGGTAGACGGTGAGGTCAGGAGGCGATCTTAAATTCATAGGGACCCATTTAATAGCCTTATAACAGTGGGGGTAGAAGCTGTTCTTCACCCTGCTACCCTGGTCTTGTATGATACATCGTTTCAGGCCTCTGTACCTTCTTCTTGATGGAAGAGGGGAGAAGAGAAAGAATATGCAGTGTGAAAATCAAAAGCATGAAAATGCACACCACTAGGCTCGAGGACAGCTTCTTGAATAGGCCTGATGTACGATAAATTTATTTTATTTTATTTTATTTAGAGAGACAGAATGGACCAGCATCTTCTGTCCCAGTGAGCTGCACCACCCAGCAACCCATTTATTTATGCAATGTGGTCTTTGAGGCCCACCGTCTAGCAACCCCCAATTTAACCCTTGCCTAATCACTGGACAATTTATAATCACCAATTAATGCGCCAACAGGAAACCGTAGCACCAGGAGGAAACGCACACGGTCACGGGGAGAACGTACAAACTCCTTACAGACAGCGGCGGGAATTTTAACGGTAGCCTAATCACGGGGAGGACATACAAATTTCTTACCAACGCTGTCAGAATTGAACTCTGACACTCCACACTGTCGTAATGTTGCACTAACTGCTTCACTACCATGGTACCCTCAATAATGATGAGCTCTTAATCCCTCAAACTACTTCATCATGGTTCTTAAGACCTTGTCAAATCACCGAACTGTTCTGACGATAGCTCATTGATTTGACAAGTCTCGTTGCCTCCTCCTTCCCTCCCCCCGCTCACTTTGAACTGATCTGGTTCAAATTCCGCCTGTTTCACTCTAATGATTCCCAATATCACCTTCACTTATCAGATTTCTGCCCTGGTAGCCTTTGTGCTCCTGGTCATCTCCCTCGTATTTCACTCCACTTCCCCCACCTGGCTCCATCTATCTATTTCCTTCTTGTCTGCCGCCATCTGTATTCCACTCTCCCTATTCCTCCCAACCCCACTTCCCCTCCCTTACCTAACTCCTTCTGCCATCATTCTTCACTACATCCCCCACCCCCTCAGTCCACCAGTCATCTCACTACTCCCTCCCTCCACGCTATCCCCTCATTCCGCACCCCCCCCCCCCAATCGACACAGGGTCCTGATCCGGGGTTTCAACCTAAAATGTCAACAATTCCTTTCCTACCTCAGACGTGCAGATCTTTGCTTTTCTATCCTCTACACTGCCTTGCTGTCCTCATCAAAATTAATTGAGGTTACATTCCTGATATTTCCTTCAGTTGGATAAACGCTACTTTGGAAGCAATTGGTGCATCTTCTTGGTTTATTCTCAACTAAATGGTGATTGTGTAATGGAATGATCAGAAAATCATCCGGTTTACTATTTGCCTGCATATCCATAAAATTGTTTTCAGATTTTGTCTATTGTTCAAAAGACTGCACATGCTGTGATATCCAGCAGGGGGCAGGATACCCACACCTGGTCCTTGTGCATCACCATGCAACTTTGGGCACAAGGACATCTTGGAGGATCAAGATCAGTATAAGAAAGTTGGAGTGGTTGCAGAGAGAGAATTCCGGAATGTCTGGCCCAGGTGGACAGACCAGGCATGAAGGAAACTGGTGCCGGTACTGGAGGAATGCAGGGCTCGGTGACTGATTGAAGTGTGAACCTTTAGCACCAGTGATGTGTGGAAGGAACATAAAACATAGAGAATTACATCACAGTCTATTCAAGCCCTTCAGTCTGCGATGTTTTCCTGACATTTTAACCTATGGTAAGATTAACGTAAACCTTCCCTCCCACATAGTGTACCCCTTCATTTTTATGTCATCCATGCGCCTATCTAATAGTTTCTAAATGTCACCAATACATCAGCCTCTACCACCATCCCTGACAGTTCAATACATGTGAAAACTACTCTCTGTGGGAACAAGAAACTCTGCTCTGATATCCCCCTACACTTTCCTCCAATCATCCTTAAAATGAAAATAATAGCCATATCCACCCTGGGTTTATAAAAAAGCCTCTGACAGTCCACTCGACCTATGCCTTTTATCATCTTGTGTACCTCTATGAAGTCATCTCTCAATCCTTTTGCTCTGAAGGGAAAACCCTAGCTTGTTCAAACTTTCCTCTTAAGGAGCTGGGTAGTGTTTCCTAGAGTAGAGACGTTGATCTGATTTAATTAATTGAGAATATAGTCATTATTTATGAAAAGCTGGCAGAGAAATGTTGGAAAAGATAAGCAGAGAAAGTCACAACGTGGGTAGGTGACTACAAGAAAGGGAAATAAATTCAAATTTATTGTCATCTGACTGTACATATATAAAACCAAATGAAACAACTGTCCTCTGGACTACGGTGCACCCACAATACATATATCTCACACAGCACAAAAAACAAAATATTGCCATAAATAAGTTAATAAAATATCATTCAAAATGCATGTGAAGTGCACAACACAGGTAAATAGTAAACAGTACAACAGACAACTGGTTGTCCTGGTGATGAGACCTCAGTGGTGGCAGGGTATTCATTAGTCTCACAGCCTGATGGAAGAAGCTGTTACCCAGTCTGACAGCCCTGGTCCTGATGCTCCTGTACCCTCCCTGACGGGAGTGGGTCAAAGAGATTGTGGGATGGGTGGTAGGGATTCTCAGCAATGCTTTGGGACCCTCGTACACAACACTCCCGGTTAATGTCACAAATGGGGGGTATTAAAGAGGTGGAGCACTGAAAGAAGAAGAGACAACAAGGCAAAGAAGAGGGACCGAGAGGTTCCATAGGAACAATAATAGTCAATGACAATACAACACAGAAACAAAAGAACCAGATATGCAGGCGGGGTTCGATAGGCTGGGGCTGTTTTCCCTGGAACTTCAGAGCCTGAGGGGTGGCCTGACTGCAGTACAGAATTGGGAAAAAGTCTTAGGCACATATAGCCAGAGTGCCTAAAACTCTTACACAGTTCTGCAGTAATTTTCTACATTGCACTGCACTGCTGTCTCAAAAAAGCAAATGTCATGATGTGTGTGAGTGATGATAAACCTAATTCTGAAATGGGACCCTATTGTGGACTAAGAGTGGGAAAAGAGCAGGGAGAGGGGAATCATGGTTGGGGAAAAGGGAAGGGAGTGGGAAGCACCAGAGAGACATTCTGTAATGATCAATATTCCAGTTGTCTGGAATCAAATGACCTTTCCTGGTGTCTCAGGGCTAGGTGTGTCTGCACCTGCCTACCTCCCACCCTGGCACTCCTTCGCTGTCACCTGCCCCCCACCCCTCCTGCAGCGCTCTACCCTTGCCGTTCCCAGCATCCATTGCTCCCACTCAATTTACAAAACTCGCTCTGCATTCCATGTTGACAAATATAGTACTGTGCAAAAGTCTTCAACACCCTAGCTATATCCATGTGCCTGAGACTTTTTCACAGTACTGTGTATACAGTAAATTGCTGAGTGGAGTAGATAAGGTTAGTGGTCAGTCTTTTTTTCCAGGATATGGGAATCTTATAGGCTTAATGTGAGAGGGGTACTTTTTCATTTGCCTTTGAATAGAAGGCAACAGTGGCCAGTTAGAGTAGAAGACTGGACTTGTAAAAGACTGGAGCAATGAAAAACTTACTTGCAGGCACATAGCATCACGTATGCAACATTCACAAGAAAAACATAAATTAAACATATACATAAATTTTTACAAAAAAAGAACACAATTTGAACAATAACTATCACTGGCTATGTTGCTTCTATAGCAAGGTAGTGACTTAAGTTGTTCCAAGAACTGAATGACTGAAGAGACGACCACCTGGTTCTTTCTCTTTGATCAACATCACATTGGCCATTGGAAAGGAAGCAAAAATCTCCTCCATCCAAGCACTGGTTGTTCCTTGGTTACAGAATCCATCTGGGACATCAGCCCAGTGGAGTTTGATGGAAGCCAGCTGTGGGTTAATGTTCATAACGTGAAACCCATGAATAGTTCCTGTAGAGGAGATTTTCATGACTTCACGTGATTCAAGCCTGAGATCAAAACTATCCATTTTTGATGCTGTATGGTATGAATTCCCTGAGGCAGCTTTCCAAAGGGAACTAGGTAAGTACATGTGAGAGAATATGTATTGGTCAATGGGAACAAAGCTGAATTGTCTTCAACAACTTCTTACACCGTTCAAGGGAGTAGATTCAGGGAGGGTAATTCATCCGACTGAGGAGTCAGAAACCAGTGATCATGCTCTATCCTAAGCCCAACATATTGATGCAATCACAAAGAGAAGCATGCCAACAGCTATACCTCATTAGGAATTTGGGAAGATTTGGTATGTCAGCAAAGACTCTGGCAATGTTCTTCCAGGATTCTGATATGGAGACGCCAAAGCACATGATCATAAGAGACTTCAGAAGGTTCCATCCCGGGCACAAGACACCACCAGCAGGGACTTCTTCAAATGGCATAGCCTCAAAAAGGTGGCATTCATCACGAAGTACCCTCACCATCCAAGACATGCCATCTTCTCATATTACTACCATCAGGGAGCTACGGGAGCCTGAACACCCACACAGCATTTTAGTGACTGTTTCTGTTGCTCTGCCATCACATTTCTGAAGGGTCACTATCACACTATTTGCCTTTTGCACTACTTATTTATTTAGTTTTCAATTGTAACTTATATTAATTTGTTATGCCTTCCCCGTGCTACCTCAAAACAACAGCTTTCATGATTTACGTCAGTGGTAATAAACCTGATTCTGATTTGAGAAGACTGAGGCAGCATCTGCTGAGGGGAATAAACTGTCGACGTTTTGGACTGAGTCCCTTCATCGGGGCTGGAAAGAAAGGGGGCAGAAGCCAGAATAAGAAGGTTGGGAGAGGAGTACATGCTGGCAGGTGATAGGTGAGGGGGAAGTTGAGTGAGTGGATAATGGTGTTGTCGTGATAACGATTGGTTCATGAACTGCCTCTTATGTAGTAATACTAATTTGATTGCTCTTTCAAAGTGCCCTCACTGGCCACTCTTTTCAATCAGTGTGCTGCGTGCATGCTCGTGCCCTCACAAAGAGCATCGAGCAGTATAGCACAGGGGTAGGCCCTATGATTGTGTCCTCCATACTATACATACACCACACGTCTGCCTCCTAATGGTCCCTATCGCTCCAACCCCTGCCCGTTCATGTACCTGTCTAAATGCTTCTGAAATGTTGCTATCGTATCTGTAACCATCACATCATTTGCAATGCATTCCAGGGAATTCCTATGCCCTGTGGGGGGGAAAAAAAAACTTGCCTCATAAATTTTCTTCAAACTTTGCCCCTCTTATCTTAAAGCTACATCTAGTATTTGACCCTTCCACTCTGGAAAAGAAAAGACTATCTACCCTATCTATACATCTATATGGATAGATACAGACTGTGGAAACGTCTTGGGCACATATGTGTAATGAGGGTGCCTAAAACTTTTGCACAGCACTGTATTTGTCAATTTGTCTATACTGTGAAAAAAATCGTGTGTGTATATATATTTAGCTAGGGTTCCAAACACTGCACCATACTGAATTTGTCAACGTGACGCGGATAGTGAGCTTGTAAATCTGGCAGTACAGGATGTTGGAAATGGTGAGGGTGAAGCGCCACAGGTGGGGTGTGGGACAGGTGGCGGAGAAGGAGTGCTAGGGGCAGTGCGGGTGCGGGGGGACACGGGTGCAGGCACAGCCCACCCAGATTCGCCAGGCAAGGTCATTTGCTTCCAAATAATTGGGTTATTGATCATTAGAGAATGTCTCTCTCATGCTTTCTACTCCCTCCCTTCTCCCTTCCCCTTTTCCCAACCATGATTCCCCTCTCCCTGCCCACTTCCCTCTCTCAGCCCACAATAAAAACTCATATCAGAATCAGGTTTGTCATCATTCACATATGTCATGTTTGTTCTGTGTGGCAGCAGTACACCGCAATGCATAACATTACAGGACTATGCAGAAGTCTTGGGTACACCGGTGACATATTGTATATGTGCCTATGTGGTTAGCGTGATGTAATTATATCTTGGTGTGTCAGAGTTTAATTCCAGCACATTCTTAAAGAAGTTTGTATGTCCTTCCTGTGAGTGCATGGGGTTCCTCTGGATGCTCCATTTTCCAAAGGCCAACTAGTCATTATAAATTGTTCTGTGATTGGGCTAGGGTTAAATAGGTGGGTTACTGGGTGGTCAGCTTATTGAGATGGAAGTGTCACACTGTATCTTTAAATAAAGAAGTAAATAAAAATCTCATAATTTTTTTTATAAAACTATCAGGTCTTCTCTCAGCCTTTGCTTTAGAGAAGCAACCCAAGTTTATCTACCCTCTCTTTCCAGATGATACTCTCAAATCCGTACAACATCCTCCATTATACCCACTCCAAAGCCTCCACATCCTTTCTGCGATGTGGTGACCAGCACTGTGCACAATATTGCAAACACACACAAAATACTGGAGGAACTCAGCAGGGCAGGCAGCATCTAAGGAAAACAGCAATCAGTCGACGTTTCAGATGAGACCTTTCTTCTGAGACCCTTCTACTATTTTCCAGCAACAGTTCCTCCAGTAATTTGAGTGTGTTGCATTGGATTTCCAGTGTGTGCAGATATTCTTGTGTTTCTGACAATATTGCAAACGTGGCCTGACGGCCCGAACATGGCTTCCTTACTTTTATTGAACACCCTGACCGAAGAAGGCAAGTAATGAGCGCTCAGACCACAGTACGCAATCATGGGCAGACACTTCCTTTGTTCTGCAGCAGTGGAAAATGGTCTACTGACTTGAAATTGGCCAATTCTAGTTGAGATTCCTTTGGCAGCTTGAAGGGAAATGAGGGCAGTTTGTTGTGGATCAAGGAAACTGAAACCTTTCAAATGGAGCCTATTCTTTTATATTTTTGAAAACCTTTGTAATTTAAATCAGAGAAAGGTGAGAGTCTACTTTGAAAGGGAAAAAAAGGTATTCAGTCCCTAGTTCCTTTTTGCAACAGTTCATTTACATAGCAGAAGAAAGGTTTAATAGTTCATTTACATATCTACCCACAACAGCAACGAGCTCCTTTCTTGTGTTTGAACAGGTTACGAGGGAGTTGAGAGGCTGAATTTTTTTTTTAGAAAGAAAAAGGTTGACTTCAACTTCTGTAACAACTTGCACAACCTCCTGGTGTCACAAATTGGCATTGCAAAAATAAGAAGGAAGCTCTGTTCTTTTTATTCTGTGTCCCTGTACGGATTGCATTACTGAGCTCCTTTGGAGGGCAATTATAAGTCAATGGTGAGTTTCAAGTTGTGTATAAATTAAATTAAATTGGGTTATTATTGTCACATCTACAGAGGTGCAGTAGAAAGACTTTGTTTTGCATGCCATCCATATTGATTATTTCATCTTTAAGAGACTGCAAAGGAAAAGCAGTAACAGAGTGCACAAAATAGGGTTCTGGTTACAGAGAAAGAGCAGCGCAGGCAGATGGGCAGGCCAGGGCAAGACTGCAAAGTCAACAGTCCATTTACTGTTCAAGAAGTCTTGCTCAGTAACCTTACAACAGCTAGATAGGAGCTGTCCTTGAGCCTGGTGGTACATGTTTTCAGGTTTTTCTATTTTCTGCCCAGCGGGAGGGAGGAGAAGAGGGAGCGCCCAAATTAGTAGCAGCAAATGTTGAAAGGTTAGAAACAGAGGATTTAGGCATGGTTGCTTTCATAGGTTGGGGTATAGGATACGAGACTAGGGATGTGTGTTCAAACTTTGGAAATCCCATTCTGATTTGGAGCAATGAGTGCAGTTCTGATTATCACATTTTAGGAATGGAGTTGCAGTGGAGAAAGTGCAGAGGAGGTTCACCAAGACGTTGCGTGGACTTTAGTTATGAGGAGAAATTGGATAGACAATGGGCTATTGAAGAGCATGTTAAGATAAACCGAGACATAAAGAGTTCATCCTTATAAAGAATCTGATAATATTGAGATAGAAGCTGTCCTTGAACCTCGTGGCCAGTGTTTTCAGGCTTTTGTATCTTTTGCTCAGTGAAAGTGAGGGGAA
Source organism: Mobula hypostoma (assembly GCF_963921235.1). NCBI lineage: Eukaryota > Metazoa > Chordata > Chondrichthyes > Myliobatiformes > Myliobatidae > Mobula > Mobula hypostoma. Next base: position 184,007,510 of record NC_086101.1, on the reverse strand, counting down.
GAGAGAATGTCTAAGGTAGCTGGTGTCTTTAATTATGCTGGCTGTTTTCCCAAGCTGACAGAGCCCATGGAAGGAGGTTGGTTTTCATGATGTGTTGAGCTGCATTGGGTTCCTTAATGTTGTCATAGCCTGGAGAGGTAATTGGGACAAGCTCCCACTACTTATTAAATGCTCCCAATGGCATGAGTCTCAAATAGCCTCTGAAACCAAATCCAGCTCCTGGCCTTCGCATGTGCTTTAGCTATTAAGCCAGGTGGAACTGTTTCTACTGACAGGAGCAGGGTCAATGGAGTGTTACTGGCACCTTAAAACCAGTCACTTCGGGCAGATGAGGTTTGTCAGCTACGATTGGTAGCTCATCAAGGAGAGCTCAACCCTCCGATACATTGCAGATATACCCACTCACGGGGAAGGCTTCAGGAGTAAACCCCGAGGAAAAATCCAAAGCTGGAGTCCCCAAGGCAGTCCTACATTGAATGGCAATTCCTGTGACCTCACTGGTGCCAAACTGTATCGGTTTCTATCGTTCCTTTGGACTCACCAGCTATGTGCAGAGGAGGAGTCTGCTGCATTGGCAATGGCTTGCTCTCCACATACCTTGGTTGTGTATCACGTAGGCAGCTGGGACACAGCATCCATAGTTGACCTCGAACAACAGAGGTCTTCGTGAGCTGTGCTCAGAACTTTCTTGTGGTTCCTTGCGGTTCTGCGCAAAGCAGTTTTGCCTTCAGATAGGATGCTTTCTGTGGTGCATCTGTAAGCTTTTTGAGCAGCAATAGGGCAATCCAACTGAGAAAGAAAGGAAAGGTGATATTCATAAATAGTCACATGAGTAGGCTATTGGACATCTTCTGTTCTCCACCGTTCAATGACATCACAGTTGATCATCATAAAGCTGGAGAAAGTAAATAAAAGGTTTACAAGGGTGCTGCCGGGCTTCAGTAGGATGAATTTCAGAGAGAGGTTGAGCAAGGTAGGACTTTATTTATTGGAGTGCAGAAGAATAAGGGGTGATCTTAGAAAGGTGTATAAAATTGTAAGGGGTATTGCTACAGTGAATGCACATAGTGTTTTCCCAGAGCTGAGGAATCCAGAACTAGAGGGCACAGGTTTAAATCGAGGGTTGGAGAGATTTAGTAGGGACTAGAGTGGCAACATTTTCACCAGAGGATGGGTCCTGCTAAAGGATCATGGCCTGAAGCGTTGACTCTTTGTTCCTTTCCATAGATGCTGCCTGACCTGCTGAGTTCCTCTAGCATTTTGTGCGTGTTACATTGATCAGTATATTGAATTCATACAGCCATCGGGTTATTGAACCAACCGGCACAACTCTAATCCTATCTTAGGAACAGAACTTTGTTAGCCCCTGCACTGTCATAAACTTGTCTCCAATTGTTTATGTTTTTCCTTTTGAATGGTCTTTTTATCACTATGTGGTGTAATTTTCCTGTATAATTTATAATCTGCCTGCTGTCTGGCACTTATGGGCCCGTGATGCTGCAGCAAGCAAGTTTTTCACTGTACCTGTACCTCAACGTACTTGTGCACTTAAAAATAAACTCGATGACTTCAGTTTGGAGATTCAGGTGTTGATGACCCTCTGAGAAGAAATTTCTCCTTGTCTTCTCCTTAAATGTGCAGCCCCTTGTTCTGAAGCAATGCCTGTTGGTTCTAATTTCTCCGATGAGGATAAAACCTTTCTCTGTGTCATCCTATGAAGTCCCCTCAGTATTTCATTACCTCCTATCCTTCTGCACCAGAAAAAGGTCTAAAGCAAGTTTAAAATACTTAGAGATTATAGACTGGTACAGCACAGGAACAGGCTCTACTGCCCACAATGTTGTGCCGAACTAATAAAAATTGTATTTAAATGCTGAATTTAATTAATACATTCTGCCTACACAATATTCATATCCTCTTATTCTTTACATATTTGTATAAAGCTGAGGCTTTGTAAAGCATTGGTCAGATAGCTCTTAGTATACTGTGAGGAATGATGGGCTTATCTAAGAAAGGATGTCCGGGCATTGGAGAGGGTCCAGGGGAAGTTCACAGTAATGATCCTGAGAATGAAAGGGTTAGCATTTAATGAGTGTTTGATGGCTCTGGGCCTCTGCTTACTGGAGTTTAGAAGAAACCTACTGAATACTGAAAGGCGTAGAAAGAGTGGACGTGAAGAGGATGTTTCTTATATAGTGGGGGAGTCTAGTACCAAAGGGCACAACCTCGAAATAGAAATTAGAACAGAGATGAAGAGGAATTTCTTTAGCCAGAGGGTGGTGAATCTGTGGAATTCTAGGCAGGCCAAGTCTTTTGCTATATTTGAAGAAGCTGTTGATAGTTTCTTGATTAGTAAGGATGTCAAAGGATGTAGGGAGAAGGCAGGAAAGTGGGGTTGAGAGGAATAAAAAATTAGCCTTGCTAGAATGGTGGAGCAGACTCGATGGGCTGAATGACCCAGTTCTTTGCTTATGTTAATAGTCTTTCTTACCTCAGAGCCTCTTGAATGCCTCTATTGTCTGTCTCTATCAACTCCCAAGTAGGGCATTCAAGGCAGCCATCTCCCACTCTAAAGGCAGAAACTTGCCCTACCCATCTCCTCTGAACTTAACCATTGTCTTCTAACCCCTTCCACCATCAAGGAGCTGGTAGAGCAGTGCCAGAGATGGGTCAAGGGCACGATGCAACCTTATAAAGATATGGTGTAGAGGTTTTGCTGGCTGCCCTCTGTGCAGAACCTATTCTCTCCTTGGCATTATGGGAGCTGTAAAGAAACGACCCATCAGGACCGTCACGGTGACTGCTGAGTGAGCCTCCAAATGGCTGTGGATCAAGAGGTGTGACCCATGGATCAATGCTGCTGGAATACAAGTCAGGGCTCGATCAATCCTGGCTGGGTCGCCTGGGTTAGGATGTCTGATATTGAAAACTCCAAAACACACGATGACTCCCCTGCACATGATATCACTGATGATGTGTCCTAGTGCATCCTAGGATATATCTCAGTATCATAAACCTCTATCAGTTCTAGCCTCAGCCTCCAGAGAAAAAGAACCCATTGGTGTTCAATCTCTCCTTGTTGCACATACAATCTAATGTAGGCAGCATGCTGTTCAATATATCCGTTGGTCTTGCGAGACCATGGATCTGCGCCTGGAAAGTCTTCACTCTCCAGGGCACAGGCCTGGGCAAGGTTGTATGGAAGACCAGCAGTTGTCCATGCTGCAAGTCCCCCCTCTCCACGACACCAATGTTGTCCAAGGGAAGGGCATTAGGACCCATACAGCTTGGCACCAGTGTCGTTGCAGAGCAATGTGTGATTAAGTGCCTTGCTCAAGGACACAACACGTTGCCTCGGCTGGGGCTTGAACTCATGACCTTCAGGTCACTAGTCCAATGCCTTAACCACTTGGCCACATGCCCACACTTCAATATATCCAGTTCCTGATTAATTCTGAAATTGGAAAGCTGTTCAACTAAAATATTCTCCTGGTTTGTCATTTGGAAGCTTCACAAACGTCCCTGATAGAAGGAGGTGTTTCATCATTTTCTGATCTGGGTCAATGCAATCGCTGATCACAGCAAATTGTTTGGCTCTCATGCAGGATGGCAGCAGGATGGTAGTGTCGCGGTTAGCGCATCGCTTTACAGCGCCAGTTTTCACCGATAGCGGTTCTGTAAGGAGTCTGTGTGTTCTCCCCATGATCATGTGGGTTTCCTCTGGGTGCTCCAGTTTCCTCCCGTATTTCAAAGGTGTTCAATTAGAGTTAGTGTGTTTCAAGCAGACTACATTGGCACCGGAAGCATAGCAATATCCGTGGGTTGCCCCAGAACAACCTTCATTGATTTGACTTAATGCAAAACAACACATTTCACTGAATGTTTCAAAGTATGTGAACAATAAAGATGTCCTTCATCTGAAACAGGAGAAAGTCTGCAGATGCCCGAACTCCAAAGAGACACACACAATATGCTGGAGGAACTCAACAGGTCAGGCAGCATCTATGGAAGTGAATAAACTGTGGATGTTTCTGGCTGAGACTCCTTTTCAGGACGAAAAAAAGAATGGGGAAGATGCCAGAATAAAAAGTTGGAGGAGGGGAAGGAGAATCTTTAATTAGCAAAGAAAAGGGTTTTATTTTTTCAACAAAACACTTCAAGTGTCTTCTCCACTCTGAGAAGGCAGGAGTCCAGGCCTACTAGAAGTAAATGGAAAGGTTGCATTATTTTCCAGAGTCTTTGCAAACGTCCTTGGACCTTTTCCTCTCACTGTGCATTGGGAACACACAGAAGTCTTATGTAAATGATAAAAGGGGGACACCAACTGCCAAACTACTTTTCAGCCCGTCCTGCCAGGCCTGGTCGTGGTGATAGGGACACAGAGTCACACAACATTTAAAATGGTCCAGACAAGCACTGGAATTGTCAACACACAAAAAGCCACTTGGTCACCTACATGGATAGGAAAGGTTTAGAGCAGGGGTTCCCAACCTGGGGTCTATGGGCCTCTTGCTTAATAGTATTGGTTCATGGTATAAAAAAGGTTGTGAAGCCGTGATTTAGAGGGATATGGGTCAAAGATGGACTAATAAGAAGAGGTTAGATGGGAAATTTGGTCAGCATAAATGGGTTGGACCAAAGAGCCTGCTTACATGCAATGATACTCTTGTGACTCCATAACAGACAGTGCACTCCTTGTGGTGGCATCCGTTAGTCTCCTGAGACTATGGGTCTGCGCCTGGAAAGTCTTGCTTCAGTCTGTGTTAGAGCAACATCTGCTGTGGCTGTAGAGGCCCACACAGGAGTGACAGTCTCGGCTGCATTGACTGCACTTGAAGACGCTGTCCTCCAGTGTTGTCTTGGTGCTGTTTTTCTGACGAGTGCGCTTTTCTTCAGCAGCAAGCCTCAGCTTCTCTTCTCCTCTTTTTAGACCTCTGCGTAGTTCCAGCCTCCAGTGAGAGCGATCGCTTGCGATGTCCTCCCACCTCTCGATGTTCATTTTCAGTGACCTCATGTCTCTCTTGCAAATGTCTTTGAAACGAAGATGGGGCCGCCCTTGTGCTCTCTTGCCGGAGGCCAGTTCCCCGTACAGCAGGTCTTTTGGGATCCTCCCATCTGACCTGCGGTGTACGTGGCCCAGTCAGCGGAGACGGCGTTGTTGGAGCAGGGTGAAGAGGCTGGGTATCTGGGCGCGGGCCAGGACCTCATTGTTGGTGACTCGGTCAGTCCACATGACATCCAGGATGCGTCTCAGGCTGCGAAGGTGGAAGGCGTTGAGACGCCGCTCTTCTCTGTAGTAGAGGCTCCAGGTCTCGCTGTCGTAAAGCAGTGTGCTGAGGACGCAGGCCCTGTAGACTGCAACTTTGGGGTGCATCGTCAGCTTTCTGTTCTCCCAGACTCTCTTTGTCAGCCTGGCGAATGTTGAGGCTGCTCGTCCGATCCGTCTGTTGATCTCGGGGTCTAGGGAGAGGCTGTCCGTGATGGTGGAGCCAAGGTATGTAAACTAGTGCACTATCTCCAACTCGTAGTTGTTGATGGTAATGGCAGGGGGGTGCTCAACGCCTTGGCCCAACTCATTGGTTTTCTTCAGGCTGATGGTCAAGCTGAAGTCCTGGCAGGCTCTTGAGGAGCTGTCCATGAGGCGTTGCAGTTGCTCTTCAGAGTGTGTTGCCAGTGCCACATCGTCTGCAAACAACATGTCCCTGATGAGTACTTCGCGAACCTTGGTTTTTGCCCTCAGCCGGGACAGATTGAACAGCCTCCCGTCTGATCTGGTGTGGAGGTAGACACCATCAGTTGATGTTCCAAAGGCGTGCTTCAGCATGACTGCGAAGAAGATGCCAAAAAGGGTGGGGGCAAGCACACAGCCCTGCTTCACACCGCTGCGGATGTTGAAGGCCTCCGAAGAAGAGCCATCGAACTGAACGACGCCCTTCATGTCTGTATGGAATGTCTGAACTATCCTGAGGAGCCTTGGGGGACAACCAATCCTGGCAAGGATCTTGAACAGGCCATCTCTGCTCACAAGGTCGAAGGCCTTCGTAAGGTCAATGAAAGTGACGTAGAGTGGTTGTCTTTGCTCACTGCATTTCTCTTGTAGCTGTCGAAGGGAGAAGATCATGTCGATTGTGGAGTGTTCTGACCTCAAACCGCACTGAGACTCGGGATATGCCCTTTTGGCTATTTTCTGCAGTCTGTTCAGGACCACGCGGGCGAAAACCTTCCCAACGATGCTCAGCAAGGAGATTCCCCTGTAGCTGTTACAGTCGCTTCTGTCCCCTTTGTTCTTATTTATGGTGACAATGTTGCAGTCTCTCATGTCTTGTGGCACTGCTCCCTCTGTCCAGCACTGGCACAGTAGTTCATGCAGGTGGTTTAACAAGACGCACTAAGTGCTAGTAAATAGGACAACAGATAGTAAAACATAGAACAATCAGAATCAGGTTTATTATCACCAGCTTGTGATGTGAAGTTTGTTAACTTAGCAGCAGCAGTTCAATGCAATACGTAATCTAGCAGAGAGGAAAAAATAATGATAAATAAACAAGTAAATCAATTACATATATTGAATATTCAAAAATGTGCAAAAACAGAAATATTGTATATTTTTAAAAAAGTGAGGTAGTGTTCAAAGATTCAATGTCCATTTAGGAATCAGATGGCAGAGGGGAAGAAACTGTTCCTGAATCGCTGAGTGTGTGCCTTCAGGCTTCTGTACCTCCTACCTGATGGTAACAGTGAGAAAAGGGCATGCCCTGAGTGCTGGAGGTCCTTAATAATAGACGCTGCCTTTCTGAGACACCGCTCCCTAAAGATGTCCTGGGTACTTTGTAGGTTTGTACTCAAGATGGAGCTGACTAGATTTACAACCTTCTGCAGCTTCTTTCAGTCCTGTGCAGTAGCCCTTCCATGATGCAGCCTGTCAGAATGCTCTCCACGGTCCAACTATAGATGTTTTTGAGTGTATTTGTTGACATGCCAAATCTCTTCAAACTACTAATAAAGTATAGCCCCTGTCTTGCCTTCTTTATGACTACATTGATATGTTGGGACCAGGTTAGATCCTCAGAGATCTTGACACCCAGGAATTTGAAGCTGCTCACTCTCTCTCTACTTCTGATCCCTCTATGATGATTGGTATGTGCTCCTTTGTCTTACCCTTCCTGAAGTCCACAATCAGCTCTTTCGTCTTACTGACGTTGAGTGCCAGGTTGTTGCTGCAGCACCACTCCACTAGTTGGCATTTCTCACTCCTGTACGCCCTCTCATCACCACCTGAGATTCACCCACAAAGGTTGTATCATCAGCAAATTTACAGATAGTACTTGAGCGATGCCTAGCCACACAGACATATGTGTATAGAGGGTAGAGCAGTGGGCTAAGCACACACCCCTGAGGTGCGTCGGTGTTGATCATCAGCGAGGAGGATATGTTATCACCAATCTGCACAGATTGTGTTCTTCTGGCTAGGAAGTCGAGGATCCAATTGCAAAAGGAGGTACGGAGGCCCAGGTTCTGCAACTTCTCGATTGAGATTGTGGAAATGATGGTATTGAATGCTGAGCAATTGTTGATGAACAGCATCCTGATGTAGGTGTTCTAGTCCAGGTGGTCTAAAGCCGTGTGGCGAGCCATTGAGATTGCGTCTACCATTGAGCTATTGTGGTGAAGAATATAGGGGAATAAATGATTGCTGTTATGGGGTGAAACCTCGCATATGGACCAAGAGTGAAAAAAGAGAAAGCTGATATTATCATATAGATGGTAACAGGGATTAGCATAAATGTATGGTTAAATGTTGCTTAAGGTTGTGATAGTTGGGGCTGGTAATAGGGACAAGCTCCCTCTACCTATTAAATGCTCCTAATGGCACATGCCTCAAATAGCCTCTGACAACCAAATCTAACTGCTGACCTTCAAGTGTGGCTTAGCTACTCAGCCAGGCACCTGAAAACGAATTGCTTCCGGCAGATGGAGGCTGGCAGCTCATCCAGGAGAAGATCTCAAACCTCCGCTACCGTGCGGCTATACCCACTCGTGGGGAAGGCTTCAGGAGTAAACCCCAAGGGAAACTTTGGAGCTGGACTTGCTAAGGCAGTCCTCCATTGAGTTTATTGTTGACTGGCAATTGCTGTGACGCTGCTGGTGCCAAACTGTATCGGTCTCTGCTGTTCCTATGGGTTCATCAGCTGTGTGGAGACCATGTCGTACTATCCTGGCTTGTGTATGTAGACAGCTAGGACGCATTATCCATCGTTAGCCTTGACCAATGGAGGCCTCAGGTGGTTAATTATCAGCAAAGACATAGTGGGGCAAAGGATTTGTTACTGAGACATCCTGTAACACAAGACATTTTTCGATGATGGAAATCCTAGATGCAAAATGCTAGAGGAACTCAGCAGGTCAGGCAGCATCTAAGGAGAAGAACAAACAATCTTGTTTGTGACAGAATAATAGCACTGACCTTGTCTGTGACAACGCATTCTGTAAAGGAAATTTAAACAAAGTTCGTATATGTTGACAAGATTGATTTCAGTCATTTTATGCCTAACTACGACTCTGTGACTTGCACAGAAATATAACAATCTGCACTCATATGATTTTACTTATAATTACTTTAACCATTTTGATGTTTTTTTTTAAAATGACACTGCAGTTTATCAAAGTGATTGGCATAATAGGAATGAATAAGGAAAGGGGCACCAGTTATTATAGTGTGGCTCCGAGAAATTGAAAACAAAATCAATGTAAGCATTCTACATGGAAAAAAATGCTTTATTGATTCATGAATATAAAGTACTCAATGTTTCTAAAATGTTATTGCGTACCTTCTTTTAATGAGAGATTAATGGGCATTTTTTCATTTTGAAGTTAAACTTTACATGGCTCTCTTGCATTTTCCATTTGAATGAGTCACTTTATTTTGATTTGGGTAAGGCTAATTTTCAAAAGGATAGGTCGGCCACTTTGCACCCAAGCGGTCAGAGGTCAGGAGGTCATAAGTAACAGGAGAAGGTTTAGCTTTTTGAAGATATTCAATCATTCTGTATATTTACAAATTAACTGCATATCCATAATTGGTTTGGCATTGATTAGATAGTCCAAAGGGCCTGTTTCTGTGCTGTACTTTTTTATGATTCTATCATTTACCTATATGCCTCAATACCTTTGATTACAAAGTATCTATTTGTAGCAGAATCAAACTTATTATCACTGACTTAGTATGATTTTTGTTGGCTTACAGCAGAGTACAAAGACATAAAATTGCCATAAATTACAAAAACAAATAAATTGTGTAATAAAAGGAGTAACGAGGTAGTTTTCACGGGTTCTTAGACCATTCAGAAATCTGATGGCTGAGGGGATGAAGCCATCTCTGAATCATTGACACAAGCAATTCTGCAGATGCTGGAAATCCAGGGTAACACACACAAAGTGCTGGAGGAACTCAGCAAGCCAGGCAGCATCTATGAAGAGGAATAAAGAGTTAATGTTTCGGGCCGAGACCCTAGATGCTGCTTGAACTGCTGAGTTCCTCCAGCATTTTGTGTGTGCTACTCTGTATCATGGAGTGTGTGTCTTCACATTCCTCCTCTTTGAGAAGAGGGCATGTCCTGGATGATGAGGATGGTGAGGGATGATTAATTCTGAGGCCTCCGTTGGCCAGGGTTGACCACGGATGTTGCATCCTTGCTGTCTAGATAAGCAGGCCAGGGCAGTACAACACGGAGAGCAAGCTGTTGCCCATGCAGCAAGCTCCCCCTCTCCACGAAGCTGATGAACCCAAAGGAGCAGTAGAGACTGATACAGTTTGGCACCGGCATCATCACAGGAGTTGCCAGTTAGTGTTGAACTCAATATAGGACTGCCTTAGGAAGGTCAGCTCTGGATATTTCCTTCAGTGTTTGCTCCCGAACTCTTCCCCATGAGTGGGTATAGCTACAAGGAAGCAAAGGTTTGAGATCAGAGTTTTCCTTCTCCTAGGTGAGCTGCCAACCATGGTTGACGAGCCCCCTCTGCCTGAAGTGACTGGTTTTAAGGCACCAGTAACCCACTTTTGCACCTTCTCCTGTCAGTGGAAAAGATTCATCTGGGCTTAGTTGTTGAGCCACACCAGGAACTGGACTTGGTTGTCTGAGGCTATTTGAGGCACACACCATTGGGAGCATTAATGATGTAATGGGATCTTATCCCCATTACCACTCCTAGCTGTAACATCCTCAAGAAACCAGAAGGAAGATTATTGACAGAGGTACTAATTAACCTAATATCAAGTGCCATTCAGATCTTAATATCTACTCTGATATTTACCTTTGTGTTGTTGTTTCTTAGTAATGTCTTGATCTTCAGACAAGCAGCTCCTTAACCTAAATTCTAGAGAATGTAACTCTGCAATGTGTGATATCTCCTTGTAGGAGCATTGTTGTCATTCTGACCTGTTCCCAAGTGTCATACACAAAGAACTCCATCACCCAAAGTTCCTCCCCCCCTACCAAAACCACCATGGAAACAGGCTAGGTGTTACTTCATGACAGGATCTCCCTATGTCAACCTACACCAGTCATTTCATTAAAGGTAACACATTCTGAGACATTGTGTTGGGCAAAAGATATCTTGGTTTAGTTTCGAAGTTTCAATGTACATTTATGATCAAAGATTGTATATATTATACAACCTTGAGATTTGTTTGCTTACAGGTAGCCACAAAGTAAGAAACCTGAAAGAAACCAATTATAAAAAAAAGGCCCGGAGGATTGGATGCGGATATTAAAGTTGGTTAATTCTTCTTCAATTTGTGCTAGCCATTTATTGATTCAATTTAAAATTGTACATCGTTATCATTTGACAAAGGAGAGACTTTCTAAAATTTTTTCCTAATGTTGATAGTCATTGTGATAGATGTAAAACTGAGATAGCTACACTGACACATATGTTTTGGTCTTGTTCAATATTGGAACAGTTCTGGAAGTCAGTTTTCTCAACAATTTCTAAAGCACTTAAAATTAATTTACAACCTAATAAATTAACTGTGCTTTTTGGAATAGTTCCTCAAAATATTCATGGTATTTCTGTGTCTGACCAACATGTTATTGCATTTGTTACATTGATAGCTAGGAGGGCTATTTTGTTGAAGTGGAAGGATACATCAGCTCCCACTTTGTCACAATGGTTCTCTGAAGTGATGCTATGTCTTAGTTTGGAGAAAATTAGAAGTCGAACCTTTGAACCTTTTTTTGATTTTGAGAAAAGATGGGGCTCATTTGCTCGTTATTATCATTTGAGTTAATTGATATAATTTTTCCACAATCTAATTATAAACTCTTTTAATATATTTTCTTTTCTTGCTGGCAGTTTGATGTTTATTTTTAGAAGCTTTTTGTATGACGCATGGCTCCGGGGTTGTACACCTAATGGGTTCTTTTTTTTTCTCTCACTTTCCTGCTTAGTAGGATTTTTTTGTTATCACAAAATTTTGTTTTCAATCTTTAAGATGATGGTTTTTTTTGAGGCATTGTAAGTGTTGTTACTTCGAAGTACTCATGTTATTTTTCATATATACAATAGAAAGAAAACTCCTGTCCTGATCTTTGTAAATCTGTGCATACTAAATGTGGTTCATAGTATTGTACTGTATGGAGTAAGTTTTAGGTTAAACACACACTCATTGGCCAAGCAACACACATCAAAGTTGCTGGTGAACGCAGCAGGCCAAGCAGCATCTGTAGGAAGAGGTGCAGTCGACGTTTCAGGCCGAGACCCTTCGTCAGGACTAACTGAAGGAAGAGTGAGTAAGGGATTTGAAAGTGGGAGGGGGAGGGGGAGATGCAAAATGATAGGAGAAGACAGGAGGGGGAGGGATGGAGCCAAGAGCTGGACAGGTGATAGGCAAAAGGGGATACGAGAGGATCATGGGACAGGAGGTCCGGGAAGAAAGACAAGGGTGGGGGGGGTGACCCAGAGGATGGGCAAGAGGTATATTCAGAGGGACAGAGGGAGAAAAAGGAGAGTGAGAGAAAGAATGTGTGCATAAAAATGAGTAACAGCTGGGGTACAAGGGGGAGGTGGGGCCTTAGCAGAAGTTAGAGAAGTCAATGTTCATGCCATCAGGTTGGAGGCTACCCAGACGGAATATAAGGCATTGTTCCTCCAACCTGAGTGTGGCTTCATCTTTACAGTAGAGGAGGCCAATTTTTTTGGATATCTCCTGTACCCAATAAATAGCCACTGAGTGTATGTTCATGGTCTTCTGCTGATGTTAACCCCTTGATATAAGATTCAATGTGTTGTGCATTCAGAGATGCTCTTCTGCACAGCACAGTTGTAACACAAGGTTATATGAGTTTCTGTTGCCTTCCTGTCAGCTTGAACCAGTCTGGCCATTCTCCTCTGACTTCTCTAATTAACAAGGTGTTTAAGCCCACAGAACTGTAGCTCACTGGATGTTTTTCTTTACTTTTCATACCATTCTCTGCAAACTCTAGAACCTGGTGCGCGTGAAAATCCCAGGAGATCAGCCGTTTTGGAGATCTCAAGCCACATCAACAATCATGCCACGATCAAGGCCACTTAGATCATGTTTCTTCTCCTGTTCTGGTATTTGGTCTGAACAACAGCTGAATGTCTTGGACATATCTGCACGCTTTTATGCATTGAGTTGCTGCCACATAATTGGCTGATTAGATATTTGCATTAACGAGCAGGCGTACCTGATAAAGTGGCCACTGCGTATATTGGTATATTGTTGCCCCTCCTCCTCCTTCCCTCCTTTCATCACTAAAGACAATGCAGGGATGAGATGGAACAGAATGTCAGGCGTGATGTATAGGACAAGAATGAAGCCAGTCCATGGGGAGACTAGTACAGTTGCATTAACAAAGTAACTCAAGCATAACTCTCTTGTCTGTTAGCCTAAATGTCCCATGGCAGCAGAATGAATTTCCTGCCTTGTTAACAGCAGTTTATGCTTGTATAGGAGGAAGATTGAAAATCTGGCTGAGTGATCCTATAATAACAATCTCTTATTCAATGTCAGCAAAACCAAGGAGCTGATTATTATCTTCAGGAGGAGGAAATTAGAGGTGCATGATCCATCAGAGATGGAATGGGTCAGCAACTTTAAATCCCTTGGCGTTATCATTTCAGAGGACCTGTCTTCTGTTCAGCACGTAAGTGCAATTACAAAGAAAGTATGGCAGCACCTCTGCTTCCTAAGGAGTTTGCAAAGATTCAACATGACGTGTAAAACTTTGACAAACTTTTATAGATGTGTAGTGGAGAGTATATTGATGGGCTGCATCACAGCCTGGTATGGAAACACCAATGCCCTTGAATGGAAAATCCTACAGAAATTAGTGGATACACCCAAGTCACCATGGGTAAAGCCTTCCCCACCATTGACCACTTCCACACAGAGCATTGTCCCGAGAAAGCTGCATCCGTCATCAGGGACCCCCACCCCCAGGACATGCTCCCTTCTTGCAGCTGCTAACAGGAAGAAGGTATATGAGCCTCAGGATGCACACCACAAGATCCAGAAACAGTTCTTACTCCTCAACCATCAGGTTCTTGAACCGAAAGGGATAACTTTGCTCAGCTTCAATGAAATATTCCCACAAAAATTCTGGATTCGCTTTCAAGGGCTCTTCATCTTATGTTTTTGATCTTTATTGCTTATTTATTATATTTCTTTCTTTCTTTTTATACTTGCACAGTTTTTGTCTATTGCACACTAGTTGAAAGCCCAAGTGGTGAGGTCTGTCATTAACTCTGTTACGGTTATTAGTCTATAATGGATTTATTGATTATGTCCCTAAGAAAATGAATCTCAGGATTGTATATGGTGACATATATGTTCTCTGATGACAAATTTACTTTGATCTTTGAACTTTGAGCCAAATTGTTATTGGACTCTTTGACATCGAGTGACATGAAGCAGATATTGGCACAGGGTGCCCAATTCCAAAAATTCTGAAGGATGAGGAGAAAAGCAAACTCTAAAGTACAGGCAGCTAATGCGGGGCAATAGGAATAGAGACCTTGACCAGAAGTGGAGGAGGACTGATCTCCAAGGGTTATGTGGTAGAGTCTGTGAACTTTTGGAGGGACTGGGAGACAAATGATTAATTTGCTTATTGTTGTAAATAGTACAGGAAAAGTTCTTTAAGGTTCTTATAACTGGAGAGAGAGAGTTAATGGGGATAATCTTCCACTCCACATTAAGTGCTCTCAATGGCATTCTTCTCAAATAGCCTCTGACAACCACGTCCAGCTCCTGACCTGCATGGGTGGCTTAGTTACTGAGTTTGGCAGACCTGTTTCTACAGACAGAAGGGGCACAGGCGGGTTACTGGTGCCTTAAAAACAGTTGTTTCGGTCAGATGGTCATCAGCTGTTGGAAATTTTACCTGAGGGAGAAGTCGCTAAAGCAGTCCAACGTTGAGTTCAATGCTGACCCACAACGTCTGTAATGCTGCTGGTGCAAAATTGTATCGGTCTCTGCCATTCCTTTGGATTCAGCAGTTATGAGGAGACGGGGATCACGCTGCAAGGGCAACAACTTGCTCTCCATGTTGTACTGCCCTGGCTTGTGTTTTGGCTCACGTATCATGTAGGCAGCTAGGACTCAATATCCATGGTTGACCCCAACAAACAGAGGGCCTCAGTACAGTTTTTTAAAAACTATTTTGTAAGTCATATATACAGATAATTTCTGGCTTCCTTCCCACTCCTCTCCCCTTCTTTTCCAGTCCTGATGAGGGGTCTCAGCCCAAATCATTGACTGTTTACTCCTCTCCTAGACACTGCCTGACCTGCTGAGTTCCTCTAGCATTTTGCATGCGTTACTCTGGATTTCCAGCATCTGCAGAATCTCTTGTGTTCAAGATCGTTTCGCAACACCAGTGCATCAAGATGGTACAAGGGAAAAATGATAATATAATGCAGAACAAAGAGTGTGCAGTGTAGGCAGACAATACAGTGCAAAGTCATGACAAACTGCTTTGTAAGACGAGTCCATTTTGTCTTACAAGAGGACTGGTCGATAATTTTATAACAGTGGTATAGAAGATATGCTTGAGCCTGGTGGTAAATGCTTTCAGGCTTTTGTATCTTCTGCCCGAGGGGAGGCCGGAGAGAATGTCCTGGGTGGGAAGGGTCTTTGATTATGTTGGCTTCCTTACAAGGCAGCGTGAAGTGCAGACAGAGTTGATGGAGTAGAGGCTGGTTTTCATGACACGCTGTATCTACAAACTTCTGTAGCTCTCAGGCAGAGCAGCTGTCATACCAAGCTGAGACACACCCCGATGGTGCATCTGTAAAAATTGGTGAGGATCAAAGGGGACATGCTAAATTTCTTCTGCAATTCTAGAACTTGCTGGGTAGGAGTGTCTTGTAGATGAAGGACTACTTGATGTGCCATTGATGTATGTTATGAGTTCTATGTGTTAGTCCCAATGTGATTGTATGTACATAATGGCTACCCCACATCCCTATTTCATTGCGCTCCTCTGTGCTTCTAAAGGAACTGCCGACTATTTTGAGGGCAGTGGTGCAAACCTAGCAGGTGAACACAGACTGGGCAGCAAAAATTACATTGATCTCGAGGAGCAATCGCTAACTTAGGAAACCTGAGCTCTGCCAACTTATCTCTTCCTGGGCCAGTCTGTCAGCAGAGAACATACTGTGATCTTTGCCTTGAGATTTGGATGTGCGAATTTCTATACATGTACAGTAGTGAGCAATCCTGACTAGTTGCATCCCCACCTGGTAGGGAGGCTCCAATGCACAGGATTGCAATAGGCTGCTGAGGATTGGAGACTCCGCCAGCTTTATCAGGGGCACAGCCCTCCCTCCCCACTACCGAGGACATCCTCAAGATGGTGGCATCCATCATTAAGGACCATCACCATCAGAAGGAGGCACAGGAGCCGGAAGACACACACTCAGTGATTCAGAACAGTTCCTACCACTCAGTCAGATTTCTGAATGGCCCATGAACACTAGCTCATTAGAATGCATTCTGATTAATTGGGCTATTGATTTATCGCTTATTTGGGGAAAGCCTTTAAGAACTAGAACTAATCAAGAAAATAGGGAGGCCCCCGTTTGTTTATTTGGGACACTATGTTGCTTAATTGGAACAGGAGACTGTTACCGAACAGTTTCTAACTAGCATCAGTTATGTGTACTTCAGTAATCCGTAGACACTTCACCATGCTTAGAGGGCAGAGCTATTAAATAGCACCAGTTACATATGTTTGTGTTCAAAGGGCAGTGATTTTTGTCACTGATAGTTGGCGAGAAATAAGCAGTGAGATGATTTAGAATTGTTTTGTTCGAGCATTCAGGCTTGGAAATGCCAGGAATGTCTGGGAGTGAAAATAAAACAATTTCACTACCCCAGCAAGTTAGGAACTGCAAAGAATTTGAAGGTATCGATAATCATTTTGAATGTTACAATGAAAATGAAAATTTGGAGGTTGCAATGATTGATGATCTCGACTAGTGCACGCGATTATCTGCACTAGGTGTTTGCGCTGGGTTTGTTCATCTACAATCAATCAAAAGAACACCACAGTGTTGACTTCCTCCATCAATAACTATTAGAAACTAGTACCCAGTTTTATGGTACTACAGTAGTATTGGTAATGTTCTAGTATGTCTGTATTTCACTTTAAAACAGAATTTGTTACTCAGTTTGTCTTTTATGTACCTTTTAACTATTTACATGAAACTTTGGATAATTGGGGCAGCCACTTACCTGGGCCAAAATGTATTGGTTCCGGTGTGTCCCAATGAACTGGAATCGACTCTATTCCTTTCATTTTGCACTATTCAATTATTTTGTAATTTGTGGTAATTTTATGTCTTTGCACTGTGCTGCTGTTGCAAAACAAATTTCATGTCATATAAGTCAGTGATAATGAACCTGATTCTGACTCTGAACCCTAGGTAGTCTGAAGTGTGAGCCCTGCCTGACACTCAAACCCATGGCCATCTGCTACAAATGTGGATAAACTCTTGTGGTTTGTTCCTGTTATAAAATTATAATTGGACCCCGTCCACCAGCCTGAACATTTATTCCCACTAGTGCCAACACATTACAGTCTATACTGTCAATCAACAGCGCCAGCGACTCCAGTTCAATTCCCGACACTGTCTGTAAGGAGGTTGTACGTACTCCCTGTGACCGTTACAGTGCTCACTGAGTGCTCTAGTTTTGTACAACCATAGAGAAAGAACTATGATTTTGTGTCATTTTCATGAGAAGAATATCTCTTCAATTCTTTAAATAGTAATGCTCATTAATGCTGGCAAAGAAAAATAAAATTAATTTTCATACTGTTATGCAAAATAATTTACACATTAGACATATTTCACCTGATAATCATCAGCCAATGCATAACTAATTCAGCTAATTAAATATACAATGCCCGGATGTATACATTTTATTGCTCTAGAATAAGCAAATGAGTTTCAAAGCCAGGATTACACGTTGAATGAGTTTTGGATGTTTCCTATAGTGGGGGAGTCTAGCACCAGAGGGCACAGTCAATGCTGAACTGATATTATGCGTAGTCCCATTGACTCGTACCCCTCCCTACTGGTCCCTACCCCTCCCATCTATGTACTTACTCAAACTTCACTTAAGTGTTGAAATCAAACCCATATCCACCACTTCCACTGTCAAGTATCCTTGGTAGTTTTCTCCAATATTCCAAAGATGTGCGGGTTAGTAGATTATTTATTGATTTATTGATTGATTGCCACAGTGTCCAACAATCCCCAATTTAACCCTAGCCTAATCACAGGACAATTTACAATAACTAATTTATCTACCAACTGGTACGTCTTTGGACTGTGGGAGGAAACCAGAGTACTTGTACAAAAAAACACGTTGTGTTGGGAAGGAAGTTCAAACTCCTTACAGGCAGCAGCAGGAATTGAACCTGGGTCACCTGTACTGTAAAGTGTTGTGCTAACCACTATGCTATCGTGTGATGGGAATTGAGCCCAGGTTGCTAGTATTGTAAAGCGTTGTGCTAGGCACTACACTACCATGTGATGGGAATTGAACCAAGATCGGCAGTACTGTAAAGTGTCGTGCTTACCACTATGCTACTGTGTGATGGGAATTGAGCCCAGGTTAGCTAAGCACTATGCTACCGTGCGATGGAAATTGAACCATCATCACTGGTACTGTAAACCATTCTGCTAATCACTACGCTACCGTGCGTTGGGAATTGAACCTGGGTCACTAGTACTGTAAAGTGTTGTGCAAACCACTACGC
The DNA here is from genome assembly GCF_963921235.1 of Mobula hypostoma. NCBI lineage: Eukaryota > Metazoa > Chordata > Chondrichthyes > Myliobatiformes > Myliobatidae > Mobula > Mobula hypostoma. The sequence goes on along the minus strand of NC_086101.1, from coordinate 183,989,220 downwards.
TACCGTGGTGCCCCAAAGGTTAATTAGTCATTTGGATGTAATTGGGCTGTGTGGGCTCTTTGGGCAAGAAAGGGCTGTTACTCTCCTGTATCTCTAAGTAAATAGTAAGTAAGTACGTATGTAAATAGTTAAGCAAATACGTAAGTAGCTAAGTAGGTAGGTGCGCATATACGATACATAAATACATAAATAGACCCTATGGTTACTCATCTACGCTCAAATGACACCACCTCTCAACTCTGCCACCTCCACCACCAAGAAGGCAGAGATGGTAATTACGTAGGGACCACCAATCACCTTGGACTCTTGTCTCATTATCCCTCTACTTCTTTTGCATTGGCCACTTCACTTTTCCATTCTCAGTCCTGATGCAGTGAACTGACCTGAAACATTGACAGTTCTTGCACATGCAGGTTCCCCTCCAAGAGATGGATGCATCCCATCCCAATTTATCAATATATCACTGGTAGCTTCCCATCACTGTGTATAAATCCTGAAAGTCACTCTCTAATGGTACGGTGGGGTTAGCAACAAAAATCTGCTGGAGGAACTCATCTGTGGGGAGAGGCAGGGTGAGAAAGGAATGTTCAACATATTGGGTCAAAACCCTGCACTGGTACTAAAGTGGAGTGGGGAGATGGCGAGTAGGAAGAGAAGGTGGAGTGGTCTTAACGAGAGTCTGAGGCGATTGATAGACTGAGGTAGGGGTTTAAGATGACAGGTAGGGGAGGGTTGGAGTTCATGGACAGTGGGTGGTGAATGATAGATGGAGGCACACAAAAAGAGAGAGCACGAAAAATAATGACAGGCAGACAGAGCCAGGCGGGAGGAGGGCATTGTGAGGGTGGCTACAAAGGGTTAGCTGTGCTGAAATCTGATGACTGAAGGAGGTGAGAATGGAAACCAGGAAGGATGCAAATAGAGAACCCTTGCCAGAAGGTTTGCAGCAGTTCAAGAGAGTATCTCACCTCCACTTCAAGGGCAATTAGTGAGGCACGAAAAAAGCTGGCTTTACTGAGACACTCTTCCTTCTCCATAAACTGTCCACCTGAACTGAGGTTGACACATCCACTCTGGTTCTGTGGGTTTTGAGATGACTAATGAGGCCAGTGTGGGAACCAGAGATGGGGCATGAGGTGCTTGGTGGGAAGGGCAAATGGGTAATTCATGCTGTTCCACCATTTTGTCTAAGCTCAGTTTGCTCCCAGTAATAGACACGAGGTTCACAGTGCCCTCTCGTGTACTCCTTCTCTTCTTTGAATGGCAATGGGCCAGGGATTTCCATGAATTGTGAAGGATATTGACTTTTATCAAGGACGATCTGGTATATCTTGAAACATTTCCACTAGCAAATTGGATGGGCCGGCACTCCGGGAGTGAAAGAGTTGTCGTATTAAGTAAGCTCAAAGGAGATGTATTTTTTTACACAGATTCGTGGGTGCATGGAATGTACTGCCTGGTGTGGTGGTAGAGGCAGATATATTCGACATTTTTAAGAGACATTTAGATAGGCGCATGAATGTGAGGGAAAGTGGAGGATATGACCATTTATGTAGGCAGAGGGCATTAGATTGGTTGGCCATTTGATTATTAATTTAATTGGTTTGGCACAACATGTTCCTATGTTGTACTGTTGTATGTTCTATATGAGGAATGGTTCATTCATTTTCAACTGCAGTTGCTTTTTGAAACCACTCTACATGCTGGGGTCTACTTTGAGTCACGGACACTCCAAATAATTCCCCATCATATTTTCCCCATTATCATGGTAAATTTCCTTCAATTGTTCATCCAATTCCCTTTCACTGTTGAACTTGCTGCAACTACTCTATCAGGCAGTGGCCCAAATGTATGAGCAAGGGTTGGGAAAGCAAGGACAGAACCAGAGAGGCAGAGAATAAAAGAAAACAGAAATAAATCTGCATTGAACTGACGCCAGGTTGCTAACACAAGTGAGAACCAGGCTGACTACAGAAATGCTATTTCTGATGTTAATTCTTCCCACATGGAACTTGAAAGGTGGGATATGGTAACGTGGCAGTGCATTTGGATGCTGCAGCATCTTGGGGGCCAACCAAAGATGTTTTTTTTCCTGTTAAATGTGATTTTTACAATCACAAGGCAGTGCTGGGCTCCAAAAGTTCCGGGACTGCATGACTACCCCGTCAGCGAGCGGCTCGTTGAGCGGAGGAGCGGACCGAGATGTCCAAGGGTATTATTTGCCCAGTCGGTTGACGTGTCGGAACTGGAGCCTGATTGGGTTTGAAAGAGCTGGCCTGGTTGCAGATTGTGTTTCTGCCTGCTAGGCAAAGGCATTGGAATTGGTGTGCAAATATGGCGTGCAGTGTAACCGTGGGTGATTGTCTTAGAACCCGTTGGACATTGATAATGTAAGATGCCACAGGCATGTTTTCATTGTTTGGTGGCACAGCAGGGAGATTGGGAGCTGCATGGCCTCAATTGTAGCGAGGACTAGGCCTCAAGCCATGGACTTGCCTGCCATTGCAGTCCAAGAGAGAGAGGTGGTGTAGTGTGGTATCCATACTCAGCTGGGTGCTCGCCTCGCCTGTTGGTGCTGCCCTCTGGTGTTCGATCAGTGGAATGACAGGCTGGATTGCAATGGCTGCGTATCCCCGGTAATCTGTACAATCAATTTGCGGGATATGTTATTCAGGGTCTTGGAGCATATACGTTTTTTGTTTTTGTACGACTATGTTTTTTTTTGCTAACTATTTTGAACGTGCTGCATATGTTTTGTATCTTGGCCCCTGAGGAACGCTGTTTTGTTCAACTGTATTCATGTACAGTTGAATGATAATTACACTTTAGTTTGATTTTAAAGTTGTGATTTTCCTAGAAAAGAGTTAGTGGCAAAGGGAATGGCTAATACCTAAACTGAAGTGATTCCATAAATCCTTGCCTGCTGTTCCTCATGGATTTACTGTCAAGACACCGTCCATCCTGAGGAGTGATGAAGCACTCTTTTACCTCCTGCAACTGACTCTTTGCACATCAGACTCTTTTCAAAAGACCATAAGATGGAAGAGCAGAACTGAACCATTCAGCTCATCAAGTCTACTCTGCCATTTGATCATGGCTGATTTAGTTTTGCTCTCAACCCTTTTCTCCCGCCTTCTCACCATAACCATTATGCCCTTAAGTAAGATTAACCCTTACTAATCAAGAACCCATCAACCTCTGCTTTAAATATATCCAATAACTTGACCTCCACAGCCAAATCCATGGCCATGAACTCCACAGGTTCATCACCCTCCAATGAAAGAAACTCCTCCTCATCTCTGTACTTCTATCCTGAAGCTGTGTCCTCCGGCGTCAGTGGGATTAGGTAGAGTATCGGTTTGGTATTGACTGTGCCCTCCGGTGCTAGACTGCTCCACCATAAAAAAAAAATCCAAAACTCATTCAGCATGTAATTCTAGCTTTGAAAACTTGCTTGCTGATTCTAGATCAAGAAGATGTCCACATCCAGGCATTGTATAAAGTATTTAATTAGCTGAGTTATTTGGCTATTGGCTGATGATAATCTGATGAAATGTTTATAATGTGTAAGTTATTCTACATAGAGTATAAAGGGTGATTTTATTTTTCTTTGCCAGGATTAATGCACATTACTATTTAAAGAATTGGAATAGCTGTTCAACTTCTCATGGAAAGTATGCACAAGTTTGCCACATTGTTGACTCCTACTCACTGCTTGTTTATGTACTAATATAGAAATAAAGTGTGAAAGAATGCAGTGCTCTGGTTCCAAACTGGAGGGTTTGTTATGTCAGTGAGGAACTCAATAGACTGCTTTTTTATTCTTTAGAAAGCAATACACAAGATAATGGAGTATCTCATTGGGTCAGGTAGCATAAGACATAGGTACACATTTATGCCAATCAGCCCATCAAGTCTGCTCCATGGGTCATATTGTATCAGATCATATCAGGCTCCTGATTCGACATGGATTACTCTGAATTGATTCTATGGCCTACAGAATCACTTTTGTGGTCTCTACAACTCATGTTCTCATTTTGTTTTTTTGCATTATTTGTCTTTATTTGTCATGTTGAGTTGCATTATTTGTCATATTGGTGGTTTGTTAAGGCTGGTTTATACCTCTGCATCAACTCAATTTTTTGAGTATATGACTGAGCACATTGATGAAGGTAGAGCAGTAGATGTAGGGTATATGGATTTCAGGAAGGCATTTGATAAGGTACCCCTGCAACCTTATTGAGAAAGTAAGGAGGCATGTGATCCAAGGGGACATTGCTTTGTGGATCCAGAATTGGCTTGCCCACAGAAGGCAAAGAGTGGTTATAGACAGGTCATATTCTGCATAGAGGTTGGTGACTGGTGGTCTACCTCAGGGATCTGTTCTGGGACCCCTGTTTCTTTGTGATTTTTATAAATGACTTAGATGAGGAAGTTGAGGGATGAGTTAGTAAATTTGCTGATGACACAAAGGTTGGGGGTGTTGTGGATAGTGTGGAGGGTTATCAGAGGTTACAGCAGGACATTGATAGGATGAAAAACTGGGCTGAAAAGTGGCAGATGGAGTTCAACCCATATAAGTGTGAAGTGATTCATTTTGGTAAGTCAAATATTTTGGCAGGATATGTACTAATGATAAGACTCTTGGCAGTGTGGATGATCAGAGGGATCTTCGAATCTGAGTCCATGGGACACTCAAATCTGCTACATAGGTTGACTCTGTGGTTAAGAAAGCATACGGTGCATTGGCCTTCATCATTCGTGGGATTGAGTTTAGGAGCCGAGAAGTAACGTTGGACTTTGGTCAGACCCCACTTGGAGTACTGTGCTCAGGTCTGGCCGCCTCACTACAGGAAGGATGTGGAAACCATAGAAAGGGTGCAGAGGAGATTTACAAGGATGTTGCCAGTATTGAGGAGCATGCCTTATGAGAATAAGTTGAGTGAACTCGGCCTTTTTTCCTTGAAACGATGGAGGATGAGAGGTGTATAAGACGATGAGAGGTAGTGATCGTGTGGATAATCAGAGGCTTTTTCCCAGGGCTGAAATGGCTACCACGAGAGGGCACAGTTTTAAGGTGCTTGGAAGTAGGTATAGGGGAGATGTCAGGGGTAAGTGTTTTTACGCAGAGTGTGTATGTGTGGAACGGGCTTCCGGTGATGGAGGTTGATACAGATGCGATAGGGTCTTTTAAGAAACTCCTGGATAGGTACATGGAACTTAGAAAAATAGAAGGCTACAGGAAACCCTAGGTAATTTCTAAAGTAAGTACATGTTCTGCCCAGCACTGTGGGCCAAAGGGCCTGTATTGTGCTGTTGGTTTTCTATGTTTCTATGATTCTTGGGAATACAGTGAGAGCCTGGTTAGGCTCAATGAGATAATGGCCTCCTTCTGAGTTGTGTGGAAATGTAAGATATGATGGCTGGTTTGAGCAGAGAATTTACTTCAGAAGGTTGAATAGTATTAACAGAGGGATACTAACACTGTCTCAACTCTCAGTTCTGAGAGAGTTACCAATGAACGTTTAGGTAGAGAAATAGAAATTAATTATGAAAAAATGAGAGAATGTTTAATGTGATTGAAACAGCAATTCAGAATTTAAACAAAAAACCTTTTATATCTACATCACCATTCCAATCTCAGGATGTCCCAATAGTACTTTATTCACAATCAGTCCTTTTGACGTGTAATCACTTATCAGCAGTTTATTAACTCATGCTTTGACACAGGCAGGTGAAGTAATTTCACAGAGCTACACAGAATTTACACTACAGCAATGGTCTATAATAGTGGTTTTGTTCTACTTAAGCCACATTCTACATGTTTGATCTCCTCCTACCACCATGTCCTTGGATTATGGTCGAAATGACAATAAAAAGTGACTTGACTTGACATGCTACATGTTTGATATCCTCCTACCACCATGTCCTTGTATTCTGTTCCCTGGGGCACTCATAACTGCTTTGAAAATGTCACACGAATTTTATTTTAATTGAAAATTTTGGTTAAACTCTTATGAACTCCTAAAGCTCAAGTGGTCTGTTGAAACGGACAGAATTTCTCAGCATTTCACCTATAGAAAGATGCTGTTTGCTTTCCATTGGACTCCAATAGTAACGCAGGTTGTAGGGATTAGATGGGGAAGGGAAGTTGAGACTCGGATACTGAACGGTGGATTGAGCTCAAGAGGACAAATGGCTTGCTTCTCCTCCTTGGTTTGTTTGTGTGCCGATCGAATGAAGACTATATGGAGTTTGCAGTTGCTAGGAACTCAGTCAGTCAGGTAGCTTACGCCGAGGGGAACGGACAGTCAACATTTCTGGTTGAATGATGTCACCTAGGCTGGAGGTCTAGAAATAAAGGAATCAGCAGAGAGTAGTGGGCTCTGCCTAATACACCACAGGCACATCACTCCCCACCACTGGTGATATCTACATGAGGTGCTGCCTCGAGAAGCTAACATTCTTGGAATTTCTAATCCCACACATCTGCTCCACTGGTTATGTTTTCCGACACAGAAGTGTGGTGCAGTAGAAAGGAAAAGCACTCCCTCACCAAAAGAGGGGCGTTAGCTTTATTTGTCACATGTATATCGAAAGATAAGTGAATTGCGTCATCTGCGTCAATGACCAACACGGTCCGAGGATGTGCAGGACACTGCCTGCAAGTTTTGCCATACTTCCAGCAGCAATGTACCATGCCCAGAACTTACTAACCCTAGCCCGTCCCTCCTTTGTTATGTGGGAGGAAACCGGAGCAGTCAAAGGAAACCCAAGTGGACACTTGGAGAACTTACAAACACCTTAAAGACAACAGTGGGAATTGAACCCTTATTTTCCAATCTCAGGTGCTGTCAAGTGCTATGCTAATGGCTAGCTACCTTGTTGCCCTGTTATTCACCTGTCCTATTACACCATGACTGCTAGGCGCACTGAGATGTACTTCTCTTGGCTACCCTTACAGTACCTCCTTAACCTCTGACCTGGAACACCACTGACAATAGTTATACCAGGCAATGGGGAACAGTGTCACCTACAGGTTGCCTTCTTAGTTGCACACCATCTTGGTTTGGCTGTACTCTTTTCTGGGTGGAGTAAAATGCTGGAGCATCCTCCCCAACGGTACTGTGGGAACAGACCTTCACCAGCAGGGCTGCAGCAGCCCAGAGAGGTTTCTCAAAAGCAATTACGGGTGAGACAATAAGACTGATCTGAGTATTGCTACACACACCCCATGAATGAAGCATTGACGTGCATGCTATTTCTATCCACTGTGTTTTGCTGTGCATGAAAGCTAAACATTGCACACTACAGCCCTTGAGCCAGTTAGAATATTACTTCTTATTAAATAAATGTGCTGATCAAGGATTAATGTTCACATCTGACAACTGAAGCAAAGCATTTACAAACTGCCTCATCCAATTCTCCTGAGTGCTGAGCTCTAACTTTAGTTTATTGAGTTGTAGTGAAATTGGGTGAGTCAGATTTAGCTCCTGAAGTTTGGTGCATTCTTGACGTGCATCTGTGCACTGCATTGTGGGAGAACAGAGGCCGGTGTCTCACAGTACCCCCAATCTTCTGTTCTGTCACTGGGCTCGGATCAAGTCCAACTATGGGTGTAAGTTTTGTAGGTCTGAGTAGCAGGATCCACTTACCATCTGACCCCTCAGCTATTATGTAAGCTGCAACCGGGTTCATATTTTTATTTGTGCTTAGATATATCAGCACAGTAACAGGATCTTTCAGCAGAATGAGCTTGTGCCAACCAATTGTACTAATGCGACCAATTATCTTACTAATCCATTAGTCTTCAGAATGCAGAAGAAATCAGTTTACCCAGAAGAACACCATGCAGTCATAGGGAGAATGTACAAACTCCTTACAGACAGTGGCAAAAATTGAAGCCTGATCTTATAGCTAGCGCTGTACAGCGTCACACAAACTGCTATGCTATCATGCTGCCATTTTATTTCGTAAATTTCGTAAATTGCCTTTATTTCAAAGATTTTTACTTCATATAGAGTTTAATATTCATCTAAATTTGTTAACTATTCTTAATGCTTTTATCTAAATGGGGAGAAGGTTCAAATATCAAAGGTGAGGAGGGACTTAGTAGTCCTCATGCAAGACTCCCAGAAAGTTAATTTACAGATGAGTCAAAGGTAAAGAAGGCAAATACAATGTTCCCATTTATTTCAAGGGGAATAGAATATAAAAGCAAGGAGATAATGCTGAGGATTTATAAGACACTAGTCAGGGCAGACTTGGAATATTGTCAACAGTTTTGGGCTCTATATCTCAGAAAGGGTGTGTTGTCATTGGAGAGAGTCCAGAGGAGGTTCACAAGATGATTCCGGGAATGAAGAGGTTAACATATGAGGAGCGTTTGGCAGCTTTGGGCCTGTACTCACTGGAATTTAGAAGAATGCGTGGAGATCTCATTGCAACCTACCGAATGTTGAAAGGACTAGATAGGGTGGATGTGGAGCGGGTGTTTCCTTTGCTGGGGGCATCCAGAACTAGGGGGTACTGCCTTAAAATTGAGGGGATCTTTTTAGAACTGAGGTAAGGAGGAATTTTTTTAGCAAGAGAGTGGCGGATCTGTGGAATGCTCTGCCACAGACTGAGGTGGAGACTAAATATATTTAAGGTGGAAGTTGATTGTTTCCTGATCAGTCAGGGCATCAAAGGATATGGTGAGAAGATAGGTGTATGGGGTTGAGTGGGATCTGGGATCAGAAATGATAGAATGGCAGAGGGGACACAATGGGCTAAATAGCTTCATTCTGCTCCTATGTTTTGTGGTCTTTAGTAAATGAAAACCACTTACAGTATTTGCTTATGTTTCTCAATATCAGACATCAGTAACCTGCATCTGGTTATTGGTTTACTGTTATGTGTACTGAAGTAACAGTGAAATGTGTTCATTTGGATACCATGCAGACAGATCATTCTGAAAGACCATAGACACATTGTATTGGAGAATAGACAAGAAGGGAGAGGGGGTGGCTTTGCTCTGTTCGTAAAAAATGAAATCAAATCATTAGAAAGAGGCGTAGGGTCAGAAAGTGTTGAATCTTTGTGGACAGAGCTGAGGAACTGCACGGGTAAAAAGATCCTGATGGGAGTTGTATACAAACCCCCAAACAGTAGTAAGGATGTAGCCTACAAATTACAAATGGAGATAGAAAATGCATGGCAAAAGGGCAATGTTACAGTAGTCATGGGGGACTTCAATGTGCAGGTAGATTGGGAAAATCATGTTGGTGCTAGATTACAGGAGGGGGAATTTCTAGAGTGCCTTTGAGATGGCTTTTCAGAGCCACTCATAGTTGAGCCCATGAGAGGATCAGTTATTTCGGACTGGGTGTTGCAGAATGAACCATAATTGATTAGAGATCTTAAGGCTAAAGAACCCTAAGGGGAAAGTGATCATAACATGATCAAATTCACCCTGAAATTTGAGAAGGAGAAACTAAAGTCATATGTATTTGTATTACAGTGGAGATTAGGGAAACACAGAAGGATGAGAGGAATTGGCCAGAACTGATTGGAAAAGAACACTGGCAGGGATGATCACAGAGAAGCAATGGTTGGAATTCCTGGAAGCAATTCAAAAGGCACAAGTTATATACATCCCAAAGAAGAAGGAGTATTTTAACGGAAAGATGACACAAATGTGGCTAACAAGAGAAGCCAACATAAAAGCCAAAGAGAGGGCATATAGGAGAGTGAAAATTAGTGGGAAGTTAGAGGATTGGGAAGCTTTTAAAACCCAACAGAAGGCAACTTAAGTCCTTAACAAGGAAAAGATGGAATACAAAAGTAAGCTAGCCAATAATATTAAAGAGGACATTAAAACTTTCTCCAAATACATAAAGTGTAAATGAGGCAAGAGTGGATATCTGACCACTGGAAAACTATTCTGGAGAGGTAGTAATAGGGAACAACAAAATGGTGAATGAATTGAATAAACCTTTTGCACCAGACTCACTCTGGAAGACTCTAGCAGTATGGTGGAAGTTCCAGGTATCAAGGGACATAAAGTGTGTGAAGTTACCATAACTAGAGAGAAGGATCTTTGGAAACTGAAAGGTCTGAAGGTAGATAAAGCACCTGGACCAGATGGTGCACACCCCAGAGTTCTGAAAGAGAAGGCTGAAATGATTATTAGATTAGATTATGAGGATACGCAGTCCTCTTTTATTGTCATTAAGTAATGCATGCATTAAGAAATGATACAATATTCCTCTGGTGTGATATCACAGAAACACAGGACAGACCAAGACTGAAAAACTAACAAAAACCACATAATTATAACATATAGTTACAACAGTGCAACAATACCATAACTTGATGAAGAACAGGCCATAGCACAATAAAAAAAAAGTTCAAAGTCTCTCGAATGTCCCACACCTCACGCAGACAGGAGAAGGAATAAAACTCTCCCTGCCATGCCCGACCACAGTCTGACTCTGAGTCATCTGAAAACTTCGAGCTCTGATCAGCCCTCCGACACCGAGCACCATCTCTGCCGAACGCTTCAACCTCAGCCTCAGCTAGATTATGGGGCATTAATAATGATCTTTCAAGTATCGTTAGATTCTGGAATGGTTGTGGAAGACTGGAAAATTGCAGTTGTCACTTCACTCTTCAAGAAGAGAGAGACAGGCAGAAGAAAGGAAACTATAGGCCAGTTAGTCTGACCTCAGTGGTTGGCATGATGTTGGAGTCAATTATTAAGGATGAGCTCTTCGGGTACTTGGGGGCACATGATAAAATAGGCTGTAGTCAGCATGGCTTCCTCAAGGGAACATCTCGCTTGACAGATCTGCTGGAATTCTTTGAAGAAGTAATAAGCCGGATAGACAAAGGAGAAGCAATTGATATTGTATACTTGGATATTCAGAAGGCCTTTGACAAGGTGCCACACATGAGGCTGCTTAATAAGCTAACATGGTATTACAGTAAATACTCTAGCATGGATAAACCAGTGGCTGATTGGCAGGAGGCAAAAAGTGGGAATGAAGGGAGCCTTTTTTGGCTGGCTGCCGGTGGCTAGTGGTGCTCCAGGTGGGTCTGTGTTGGGACCGATTCTTTTTCCATCATATGTCAATGATTTTGATGAAGGAATTGATCACTTTGTTGCAAACTTTGCAGAAAATATGAAGATAGGTAGAGGGGCAGATAGTTTTGAGGAAGTAAAAGCTACAGAAGGACTTAGTCAGGTTAGGAGAATGGGCAAAGAGATGGTAGATGGATTACAGTGTTGGGAAGTTTATAGTCATGCACTTTAGTAGAAGAAATAAAAGGATTGACTATTTTCTAAGTGAAAATAAAATGCAAAAAAACTGAGGTGCAAAGGGACTTGGGTGTCCTTGTGGTTAGTTTGCTAAAGGTTAATTTGCAGGTTGAGTCTGTGGTGAGGAAGGCAAATACAATGTTAGCATTTATTTCAAGAGGACTAGAATAGAAAACCAAGGATGTAATTTGCAACTTTTTAACACATTGGTGAGGCCTCACATGGAGTATTGTGACCAGGTTTGGGCCTCTTATCTTAGAAAGGATGTGCTGACACTGGAGAGGGTTCAAAGGAGCTTCACGAAAATGATTCCAGGATTGAATGGCTTGTCATATGAAGAGTGTTTGATAGCTCTGGGCCTATATTCACTGGAATTTAGAAGAATGAGGGTGATCTCATAGAAACCTATCAAATGGTGAAAGGCTTTGGATGTGGAGAGGATGTTTCCTGTGGTAGGAGTGTCTAAGACCAGGCCTCAGAATAGAGGGGCATCCTTTTGGAATGGAAATGAGGGGAAGTTATTTAGCCAGAGAGTGGTGAATCTGTGCAAATCCTTGCAACAGGCATCTGTGGAGGCCAAGTGTTTATTTGTATTTAAGGCAGGGATTGATAGATTCTTGATTGGTCAGGACATGAAACAATATGGGGAGAAGGCAGGAGTTTGGGGCTGAGGGGAAAATTCTATCAGCCATGATAAAATGGTGGAGCAGATGCAATGGGCCAAATGGCCTAACTCTGCTCCTATATCATATGGTCTAATGGTCTGTCATCCTACGCATATGTACTTTGAATTAGTAGAACAATAATGAGTGCCATGTGTAGTGTACAGTTACAGAGAAAGTGTAGTGGAGGTAGGCAAAATGCAATGGTCATGAAGAGACCGTTTGAGAGATTGAGAGTGTTACGAGGAAGCAGGTTCACAAGTTTGTGGAGTGAGACAGAAGACAGTGATTACAAACAAGCACGTTAATCATTTATTTATGGGCAAACAGTAAATCATTTGACCAAACGTCTAAGCTATCCTAAGTTACACAAACTACAAAACTAAACATTCATCAAACAGATATTTAGCCAAGTGTATGTGTGGGCCTTTCGATATCTGCAGCATACTTTCCCAATGGTTCTTTAGCACTGGTTGCAAACTCAGTCTGAAGATGAATGCCCCAAAGACAAAGGAAACCCTCCGAAACCAGACACCGATGATGTGGCACACCTTTCCATTATGAACTAGAAGCATAGCATAGGAGGGCCACTGCATTCTTCAGACGGGCCAGTCGATGACCGGCATGTTCGAAGTGGCTTTTGACTGCCAAGTAAACTGACCCTTCACATTACCAAGTGAAGTCAATATAAACTTATGAGAGGCAAAAATACAGTACCAGAGCCATTATCTAATGTCTAATGCCAGAGGGTGTGTATTTAAGGTGGGTGAAGGAAAGTTTGAAGGATATCTATAGGGAAAGTTTTCTACTCAGATAGTGGTTGGTGTCTGGAATGTGCTGCCAGGGGTGATGGTAGAGACAGATATGATAGAGGCATTTACTTTATATTTTATACTTTATTGTCACCAAATAATTAGTACTAGAAAGTACAATCATCACAGCGATATTTGAATCTGTGCTTCACCCTCCCTGGATTACAAATATTAAATATTAAAAATAGTTAAAATTAGTAAATATTAAAAAAATAAATTATAAATCATAAATAGAAAATAGAAAAATGGGAAGTAAGGTAGTGCGGGAAAAAAAACCAAGAGGCAGGTCCGGATATTTGGAGGGTACGGCCCAGATCTGGGTCAGGATCCGTTCAGCAGTCTTATCACAGTTGGAAAGAAGCTGTTCCCAAATCTGGCCGTATGAGTCTTCAAGCTCCTGAACCTTCTCCTGGAGGGAAGAGGGACAAAAAGTCTGTTGGCTGGGTGGGTCGTGTCCTTAATTATCCTGGCAGCATTGCTCCGACAGCGTGTGGTGTAAAGTGAGTCCATGGACGGAAGATTGGTTTGTGTGATGTGCTGCGCCGTGTTCACGATCTTCTGCAGCTTCTTTCGGTCTTGGACAGGACATTTAAGATGTTCTTAGATGAACGCATGAATATGAATATGAGCACATGAATATGCAGAGAATGGAGGGATATGGGCCATGTTTTGGCAGAAGGATTGGGCATCATTATTTTAAATAGTTTGGCACATCATTGTGGACCAAATGGCTTGTTCCTGTATCTAATCTTCTATATGCTATGCTTCTAGGTTATAAGATATCCAATCTATAGTCTTATAATAATGAGATGGAAATTGATCTTAAGCCTGGCAGTGTGCTGTCAAAAGGTAGTCAAACCAGTGCTATGAGCAGTGCCTGAGGATCCAGCTCCCGAGGCCTGGTTGCCACCTGTGACCCGCTCTGCCCAGTGGAGATGACTATTCTGCCACAGCCGTGCAATCACTTGAGTTGTATATGATGTCCTTCTAAGGGGTTGTCTATTGGTGTGTCTTCAAGTGGTTGTAGAGGCCAATCCAGGATCCACGTAATTCCCTTAATGGAGAATGCCTATGTGTGACTTTGGGGAGGCTGATGCACAGCCATCTACTTCACAGTCCTTGAGAGCAGGGGATCAGGGTCCAGTGGCATAGATGCAAGGTGACTGAGGACCCTTCACTGTTGTAACCTTCCTCCGCCCTCACCGCCAGTGTGATATGTTTTCACCTTTTGCCAACTCCATCGTTGAGGTCTAGGTTGGATCGGTCTTTGCCTGGAACCTCACCCTTGACCTTATTGCTGTGGGTGACCCCTCCCATGTGCTAATCTCCAGATGGCATTGCTCTTTTGGGATCTCAGAAAGTGACCAGCCTCACCATCACAACAAAGTGATAATCCTCAGAGAAGGCTGTCACCGTAGAGTAGTGCAGATTAATTTGTAGATATGGAAGTCACGTGCTGGCAGTTGTTTCAATTGACCATAATCCAATCCAATGAATTAACAGTAAACCAAATAAGTTAATTGTCTTTCTTCTTTTCCAATATTTTTTATTGATTTCTATATAGAAGAATACAGAGTCCAAGAGAATGCATATTATAAAACAAAAGAAAAAATATAATACCAGATACAGTAAATTGAATCACATTAACGAACTCCTTACTCTATATTCATATAGATTAGATTAATTCATATATTAGAATATAAATAATTTTATTAAAAAAAAGATCTACACCCACTACCAAAGTCAAAGCTGTTTGGGAAAAAGTAAATTAACAAAACTTATTGTCAACATGGTCACTTCTCTAAAGATAAAACTTTCCTCTTGTATTATCACTTTGAAAGATTTAAAGACTTTTTACACTATGCTTGGGTGTTCAATAGGATTTCTATTGGTCATAAAACTACCTGACACAAATCACCTTCATGAAAGCACAAATCCAGATCCTTTTATTGTGATGCATCATAAAACAATTTAAGGTTCAATACTGGAGCAGATATCGGGCTGAAATAATGTTGCTAACACAATATGAGACCCAGCACTGCTGAAGGGACTGTGGTACAAAATTGTTGATAGCTTCAGCTCAGAGCCTGGTTTATCTCTGACTCCAGACTCAGCGATGACTGAATTGTTACTTAATTACACCTCATTAAGTTCCAGGATGGACAATAAACTGCCATTTATATCCACATCCTGAGAATAAATCTATAAAAGCCAGCTGATATAAAATGCTGGAAGAATTCAGCAGGTCAGGCAGAATCTATGGAGAGGAATAAGTAGTCGATGTTTTGGGCCAAAGCCCTTCATCAGGACTGCAGTTTTGCTCCAGCATTTTGTGTGCGTATTGCCCTGGATTTCCAGCATCTGCAGAATCTTTCGTATTTTTAAAATCTAACTGTTCTTGTTAAACGTCCAAGATGTGATCTGAAGAGCTGTTCAGCTATGAGGCTATGTTGGCCCTCAGAACAATCTCCCCATTATCTGTCTGAAACCTATTCTCTCCGGGGCGCATCGAATCCCCATCAACTCTCCAACCATCTACCTATACCAGGAGATCTTTATAACTGCCAAGTAGGCTCCAAACCGCATGTCTTTGGGATGCAGGAGAAAACCAAACCACCCTCGGCGAAACCCATGCAGTCACGGGAGAGAAAGTGCAAGCTGGGCACAGATGGCACTAGGAGTCATGACTGAACACAGACTGCCAAAACTGTGAGGCTCTACCAAATCTGTCAGAGTCCCACTCCAGTATTTTGGTTCCCAAGTCACCATGGTCGGATTTGAAATGATGCTCTGTATCAAGATCTGGATCCTTTGGACCTTAATATAATAATTCAGCCACTACACAAAATCTGTTGACCTCCTCATATTAAGTTCAAAGAGATTATACCGATCTCCCCCTTCACTGTTGATCCTGGTGGATTTTCTGAAAATTGAATCGAGAAAAAGGGTCAAACAGCAACGTGGAGATGATGTCCATGTTCAGATTGATAGTAAATGCCTGACATGCTCAAGGAGATATTTGGCAGAATTCAGTGATGTATCTAAGGTATGGCAGGTATGGCACGTGCCCTGGCTGCCACTTGAAAGGGAGGGGGCGCCGCTGAGCAATTTCTATTAAAGTCAGACAAGCCATCCTCGGATAGTGAAAAAATAATTTTCTTCAGATGTATGATCTGTCTTTGATTATCATAGGTGAGAAGCACTAGGATGGCCTTATTTTAGAGCGTTGTGTAAGAAGACCATGAAACGTTTCTTCATGAAGAAGAAGGAAAGTGGAGCTGAAGGACGGAAGAGACGAAAGTTGGAGGCGGGGGAAGCCAAGAAATCGAGCAAGTTCTTCATGCCCTTCTGTAAAAAGCCTGGAACAAGTAGTTCGACACGTTCCATGGAATTACCTGCACCTGCTACAAGTTTGTTAGAACCTGAAAGTGGATCAAGTACAAATGCGTCACAAGCTGAGGAAGAAATCAAGTCAGATAAATCCAAGAATGAGGAGATTAAGAGTGAGGCTGCCACAGAGAAAGTGGACGTGACAGGAGGGGAAGACGATGGTGGTGGTGATGTTGAGTTTATTGACAAGGTTTTACCTGACGAGATTGAACCTGACGACACTGAACCTAGTGAACTGGATGGTGTCAAAGAGCTTCGAACTGTCATACCAGAAGTGATTGAAGAGCATGACATTGGACTTCTGAAGTTCGACAAGGATACTGGAAAAGCAATTCTGCCTGACGCGTTGAGAGCAGAAATAATGAAGCTGGGTTCGAAGTATTTCCAGAACAGTGAGGGGCTTTTCCTACCAACAAATAACCGCTCAATGAACAAAACTTGGTTCAAGAGGAAATTAGGAAATGGTCGTGGTGAGGAAGTGACTCGCTCATGGCTGGTCTATTCCCCTTCTAAGAAGACTGCATTTTGTGTCTGTTGTCTTCTCTATTCCCAGTCAGACCATCAATCCTCATTGGAGCAGGAAAGTGGATCCAACCAGTGGAAAGCACCTGAAAGGATTAGTGTTCATGAAAATGCCAAGAATCACCGGGAATGCTTCACACAGTGGAAAGAAATAGAAAGAAATTTAGCTGGAAACAGAGGAGTTATTGACGCGGTATTTCAGTCACAGATCGAGAAGGAAAAGCAGAAGTGGTGTGATATCTTGACGAGAATCCTTCACTGCATAAAATTCCTTGCGACTCAGAACCTGGCTTTGCGAGGACACAGGGAGTCACTTCAGCTAGATGATGACTCCAATGTGGGAAATTTCCTTGGTTTACTGAAACTACTGGCCATCTTTGACCCTGTCATAAAAGAACACCTCACTCATTTGGAAAGTCATCCTGGTTCCATGTCTTATCTTTCACCAGGTGTCCAGAACGAATTCATCCAGATGATGGCATCCACTATTCACCAGAGTTTACTGAGAAGCACTCATAAAGCCAAGTACTCTAGTCTCATGTTCGACTCGACTCCTGATCAGGCACACCGTGAGCAGATGTCGGAAGTAGTGAGGTATGTGGAAGTTGATTTTGAGAGGAAAACAGTCCGTGTTAGAGAGTCCTTCCTTGGTTTTATCCAGATAAGCCAGAAGGATGCTGAGAGCTTGGTTGAAGACATCTTGAAACAGCTAGAGAAGGACGAACTGTTATGCGATCATGCCGATCCTTTTAAATGGACCATCCATGACCTCTCTTGAAATCCACTGAGGGACCTTCATGTGGGTTGGCTGTGACTCCCAGTTCTCATTTAACTATTCAGGTTTCAACTCCTAACGAAGTTCAGCAGGGCTTCATGAGGTGGTCCCGACAAACTGTCAAAGAGGGGTGACAGAGATCGTGGTGATCCTAGGCATAAGAGTAGATGAGACAGCTTCAGGCAGGGGTTTTCCAGTAGGGCTTGAAGAACACAGAAACTCTAATCAAACAAAGGCATAGTTTGCTGGAATCCTTTAGGCACCTAATCCAGCTCTGTCTGTCTTGTGGTACCGTTTCTTGCTCTTGTTTGATATTTTCCTGTCAATTTGATCACGTGACACTCAGTCACAAAACACTATTAATGTCAGACTTAATTGTCTGACATTTGACCAATTGTCATTTTCTCTGCATTCTGCAAATGTTATTGCTTTATGTTACTTGAATGTCTCTGAATCACCAGCCTTGAATAGCATATTCAGCTTAATGCTTTAAAGGGAGATTAATAACATTTATAAATTGACAAATGAATGAAAAGATTTCATGATAGGTGAAGCTCAGAAGACTGGATAAAAAGGAGTGGAAGTGGGTCATTTAGACTATTGAGTGTGTTCTGCCTTTTAATCATGGCTAAGATAGATCTCCCCCTCTCCCCTCCCCCCTCTCCCCTCCCCCCTCTTCCCACCCCCCTTCTCCCCTCCCCTTCCCCTCCGCCCTTCCCCCTCTGCCCTTCTCCTCTCATCCTCTCCCTTCCTTCTTCTTCCCACCCCCCTTCTCCCTTCCCCTCCGCCCTTCCCCTCCGCCCTTCCCCCTCTGCCCTTCTCCCCTCCCCCTCTCCCTTCCTTCTTCTTCCCACTCCCTTCTCCCCTCCCCTTCCCCTCCATCCTTCTCCCCTCCACCCTTCTCACCCTCATATTTTGCTCTTTCACATTTTCTCTCTTTCTCACATGCTCTGCCCCACGTGCTTTCTCTTTCTCTCTCACTTACACACACACATACACTTTCATACATCCTTTCTGCCCTCTTTTTCTCTTTTCTTTCTTGCACACTCCTCTCATCTCTTTTTATTTTGTGCTCTGCTTCTTTCTAACGTGCACACTCTCTCTCATACCCACAGTCTCTCTCGCTGAACACACATCCTTTCCCTTTCTTACTCACATGCTCTCTCTCTATCTGTTAATTAATTTAGTTGTTCCTCTCACGCTGTCATTTGCTCTCATTCAGGAGATTCCAGACACGGTTCGGAGCAGTTCAAACAGCAGGGTTTGGATTCAGGCAATGCCAAGTCGGCATGGGGACCAAAGATTGTTTCTTCACGTTGCCTGGACAACCAACCAGCCATGACTGCTGCAGGAACCTACCACTGATCCTCGTCTAGCTCGAGGTTGATGTCACACATTTTACCTGGTGCTGGCTAGATAAAACGGTGATTGTATTACACTGGGCTGCGAAAGAAAAGGATTAATTTTCTTTTCCTTCACTCATCTTAATCCCCAGCCCCCACCACCCCACACATCCCAACCAGCACTAGGAAGTAGAAGGGGTATCACTTTACATAGAGCAGGGAAAAATAGGGGTGATGGGGCAATTAACATTGTGGCCCACATTTCTGAGGCTGCAACATTAATTTTTGAGGCAGTTTTGTTGCTTGGAGATTGGAATAGCAGTCTGCATCTATGACACTAAAAATAAATTGTTGCTCATATTTAATAACCTCTCAAACGAGGACATTTGATGATTTTATTATTTCTCTTCCCACTGAAGCTTTGAGCTGAATTCTGTTCTTGTGACAGTGATATTGTGCCTGGTAATATATTACAGTGCATGTTTATCACTTTAAACTTTGGAAGTGTGCTTGGGATTCACTGCAAATAACCTGGGGACACACGTGAAAGTGGGCATGTAGGTACAGCAGGCGGTGAAAAAGGCAAATGGTATGCTGGCACTTGTAGCAAGAGGATTGGAGTACAGGAGCAGGGAGGTTCTACTGCAGTTGTACAAGGCCTTGACTGTTTATGTATTTGTTCACGTGTTATATGCCGTGTCATATGAGAAGGCGATCATGGTCTTTCCATGACCATGATTGATTTGGCAAATTTTTCCACAGCTGAGGTTTGCCGTTCTCACCTTCTGGGCAGTGTCTTTACAAGACGGGTGACCCAGCCATTATCAATACTCTTCAGAGGTTGTCTGCCTGACATCAGTGGTCGCATAACCAGGACTTGTGATATGCACCATCTGCTCCTATGGCTTCATGTCACCTGGATTGTAGGGGCTAAACAGGTGTAACACCTCTCCCAAGGGTGACCTGCCGGCTCGTGAAGAGAAGGAGTGCCTTACACCTCCTTTGGCAGAGACATATCTCCACCCAAAACCCCCATGGTTTATGTATTACCCTTTGTAAATAACTTGAAGTATCTGCTCCCCATGGTGAAACACGAGCCACAACCTCTCTCACTCACTGCAAGCATTGAAGTGACCCAGGAACCCCTCCCATCTAAGCACTGATATTCTTCCAGATACATCCTGTAAAATTCAGCAGGCTCCCAGAGATCTACCCCTCCCATATCAGGCCATCAATGGCCCTCCATCCCACTCCACACCCCAAGTATATGGTCTATCTTCAAACTTTATCTCCAGCAAATGTGGAGACTTCCCCATGAGGACCCTCCCATTTTAACACTGATGTGGAGACTCCCCATTAATATTGATGCTAATATACAGACCAGGTGGCGGGGCAGAGATACATCTCCACCAAAGTAGGCGTAAGGTGCTCCTTCTCTCCGCTAGCTTGCAGATCACCCTCGGGCAAGGTGTAGCACCTGCTCAGCCCTCCCCCCTCCACACCCACCCCCAGATCAGGGTCACATGAAGCCATGGGAGAAGGTGGTGGACGGTTGTACGAGTAGCTGGTGCATATCACAGGTCCTGGTGATGGGACCGCTGACGCCAGGCAGACAATCTCTGAAGTGCACTGATGATGGCTGGGGTCACCCATCCTGTAAAGACACTGCCCAGAAGAAGGCAATAGCAAACCATTTCTGTAGAAAAATTGGCCAAGAATAATCATGGTAATGGATAAATAAAAGACTAAGAATAACAGCATGAAGGGGGTCTTCCCCACAGGCAAAGACAAATCGTCCATATCAGAGGGCTTTACTCTTTGGAGAGAAGGAGGATGAGAGGAGACATGATAGAGGTGTACAAGATAATAAGAGGAATAGATAGAGTGGATAGCCAGCGCCTCTTCCCCAGGGCACCACTGCTCAATACAAGAGAACATGGCTTTAAGGTAAGGGGTAGGAAGTTCAAGGGGGATATTAGAGGAAGGTTTTTCACTCAGAGAGTGGTTGGTGCATGGAATACACTGCCTGAGTCAGTGGTGGAGACAGATACACTAGTGAAGTTTAAGAGACTACTAGACAGTTTTATGGAGGAATCTAAGGTGGGGGCTTATATGGGAGGCAAGGTTTGAGGGTCAGCACAACATTGTGGGCCGAAGGGCCTGTACTGTGCTGTACTATTCTATGTTCTATATGGCACAACACATAATGATGACAATGAATATACAGACACTACACCCTGCTCCTTCGTTACTGGTACTGGCACAGACATGGAGACTCTGCCTTGTATAATGAGATTAGATCAGTGGTTCACCCTCACCTTCTCTATATACATTAAAATCAGTCCCATCTCCCTCTTGAGCATTGTTATTGACACAAAGCCCATCACTACTTTTAATTAAACGAATGGCAGTATCTACGTGTCTCGCATTCAATGAGACAATTGTACTTATGGTAAACCTAGTGCTGGAGAACTGAGTGGACTCGCAAGCTCTGGAAAGCTGCAGAAGGTGGATCCAGGAGAAGACCACCAGAACCAGTGCAGGTATTCAGTAGCTACAAAAGCTATACTTGAGGAATAGCTCACTTACGGGCAAATTCACTGGCTGGTAGGTGTAAATGTTGACGGAAGATAAAATGCAACTTCCACTTGGTCTTCTGCTCCTTTGAGTGTTCTGGAGAAGGAGGAGGGAACTCTCAATTTTGATGAAGTTTTCTTAAAAGAACCATGCTCGATCTATCCTCATACACTTAATTTCTCAATTGACCTCGCATTTTCTCTAACCTTATTTGCTTACCTGCACAGCACTTTCTGTTCGAGCTCTCAGGTCTTCTTCCACCAGTCTCCACCAACTTTAAGCAATCTCCCTCAAAACCAGATGACAGCTCAACTTTTCTGAACTGCACTCCTAAACAGGAATTCAGTACCTTGAACTATAAGTGATGCAGACTCAGTTTACATTTTTAAACGCCAACTCAAAACCTATTTATTTAACCTTGCTTTTAACTAACATCAATATAACTTCTATTTTCATGTTTATTTTTACTTTTATTTTAATGTTTTTTTCTTTTATCCCATTTCAAAGTACGTTCAACTACATCTGTATGAAAAGTGCTGGATAAATAAAGTATCATTATAACTTTCTCTGTAATTGTAACACTATACAGTATTCTGCACTCTAATATCTGTTTCTCTACCTCGATATATTTATGTGTGGAATGGTCAGTCTGGATGGGCATGCACCAAAAGTTTTTTGCTATATATCTGACAATAATAAACCACTCATTCTTTCATTCTGGCCTCTCGTGTGCTACCACTTTCTCTGCTTCCGCTTGCCGGAGGTGCGGCATAGGTATAGTGGATGCTGGCAGGTGTGTCAAATACTAGAGGACGTGACACTTATTGTCAGTAAGTTTTTTATTTACATGGAGAGTGATGGATTCTTGGAAGGCACTGTCTGGATGGTAGTGGTGTATAAGAGAGTATTATATAGTCACATGAATATGCAGGGAATTGATGGGTGTTTATCATGTACAGGCAGAAGAGATTCAGTTTAATTTGGCTTTGTGTTCTGCACAGGTACTGTGGGCTGAAAGGCCTGTCTCCTGTGCTGAGCACTGCTCTATGTTCTAAATGAAAACTATATTCAGTTGAAGCCAATGGAACTGAATTTATCCTGTGGAACACACACAAAATGCTGGAGGAACTTAGCAGGTTAGGCAACATCTATGGAGAAGAATAAACAGTTGATGTTTTGGGCTGAGACCCTTCCTCAGGACTGGAAAGGAAGGTGATTGGTGAGACCAGGTGAGGGGAGAAGATGGCAGTGTGGAGGAGGGAGATTATGTGCAAATCTGGGTGTGATAGGTGGAAGGGGCAAAGGGCTAAGTCCTGGTCTCCTATGGTCCACCCTCCTCTTGCTATCAGAGGCTTTCTTCGCCCCTTTACCCGTCACCTCCAGCTTCCCTCATTGAACGCGTTGTGTTGCAAGGAATTTTAATTTAACTAACCCTCGGGCAACATGCAATGCAGTGGTTAGCGCGGTACTGTCATAGCTCGGGATGTCTCGGAGTTTGGAGTTCAATTCCCACACCAGCTGTAAGGAATTTGTATGTTCTCCCTGTGAACCACGTTCCAAAGACGTACCGATTAGTAGATTAACTGGGCGTTGTAAATTGTCTCATAATTAGGCTAGTGTTAAATAGGTGGGTTGCTGGGTGATGCAGCTGGTTCGGTCAGAAGGGCCTGTTCTGCACAATATCTCAAATAAGTAAATAAATTGAGGGTTAGCAGGCATTTGGGCTAAAGAGTCTTCTTTTTAAAATTCTATTCAGTCCATTCAATTAGATCATGACCACTCCAAGTTTGGCCTCTGCAATACTTTTATCACACTCTCCATGTTCCGCACTTTATCCCTAAATAAACAGAATAAAGTATCAAAGATGGCTTAAGCAATTCCATTGCAGTGCAAAATAAAACAGTGAAACAAACATGTTAGGATTTAAAATCAATGAGTCCAAGAAACTCCCAGCAGTAAGTGATCTTGAATTATACATGAGTTTGTGTCGACTGGCGGTGCAATGATTATGGTCCTGGTCAATAATCCAGAAGTCTGGACTAGTAATGCAGGAAGTGCAGCTCAACTCAAACCCTTTCTGACATGTCTATCCACGGCCTCCTCTACTGTAAAGATGAAGCCACACTCAGGTTGGAGGAACAACACCTTATATTCCGTCTGGGTAGCCTCCAACCTGATGGCATGAACATCGACTTCTCTAACTTCCGCTAATGCCCCACCTCCCCCTCGTACACCATCTGTTATTTATTTTTGTACATGCATTCTTTCTCTCACTCTCCTTTTTCTCCCTCTGTCCCTCTGAATATACCCCTTGCCCATCCTCTGGGTTCCCCCCCCCCCACCTTGTCTTTCTTCCCGGACCTCCTGTCCCATGATCCTCTCATATCCCCTTTTGCCTATCACCTGTCCAGCTCTTGGCTCCATCCCTCCCCCTCCTGTCTTCTCCTATCAGTTCAGACCTCCCCCTCCCCCTCCCACTTTCAAATCTCTTACTCACTCTTCCTTCAGTTAGTCCTGACGAAGGGTCTCGGCCTGAAACGTCGATTGTACCTCTTCTTAGAGATGCTGCCTGGCCTGCTGCGTTCATCAGCAACCTTGATGTGTGTTGCTTGAATTTCCAGCATCTGCAGAATTCCTGTTGTCAACTCAAACCCTGATAGTTTTCCAATTTAAATCGTTAATTTAAAAATTCTGGAAATGCTGGAAGTCTGCAGATGCTGGAAAACCAAAGCCACACATCAACAGAGTGCTGGAGGAACCCAGCAGGTCAGGCAGCATCTGTGGAGAGGAGTGATCAGTCGATGTTTTGGGCTGAGACCTTCTTCAGGACTGGGAAGGAAGGGGGAAGACACCAGAATAAAAGAGGTAGGGAGGAGGGGGGAAGGAAAGGAAGATGGCTAGAAATAAAATGCTGGAATGTTGGATTAATCCAGTCAGTTCTTCACTGCGCTCTTCCAGACAGGACTTCTGCTATCCTTGCCCTTATCCTGGCCAGCCTTACTGTGAGCCGTAACAAAAAAAGAGAATTAACTAACTCAATAACTGCCTGCATCCTAAACCAAGACATACTAAAATACTCAGAGGATGGTTTGGACTAAGTAAATCTGTTGAGAAGTGACTCTGATGAGTAGGATTGAAGCTCTGTTTATGTTGGCTGCCAAGGTAGTGAGTATGTCACTTCTGGCATTCACAGTTAGATGGAATCAAGTTATACTTTCAGGAGGGGTTGGCAGTGTCTGGAGCAGAGTGATAAACATCCAGGCATATCACTGTACTACAGAGCTATCCTTCTATTGCAGCCACAGTGTAAAATCACCAGCAGACTCCAGCATGCTACTCCTCTAGAAACTGCTGGCACGAAAGGCCAAGGACACTATACAAACGTCGAGACAGGAAAACAGAAAGGGCTTGAATGTGATTATCGATCATTCATTGAATGCATGGCTATTATCCACACTGTGTCTCAAGGACATTTGGTCACAAATCAGAGTTGGTTTTCATTCTGTGACTCCTTATAATGAGGCCACAAATGCACAAGTAGCAGAAATGTAAAAGGAAATCTCTAAACTTCTCCAAGCACCTTTTATATTACTTTGAGAGAAGTCACTGAAACCGTCAATTGTCACTATTGAACTGGACTGTATCATTAACATTTTTATTGTCGTTGAGCTTCCTTATGATTGTTTGTACTTTTATACAATTATTTAATCGGTTAATTGGGGCAGCCGTTTATTTTGGGCAACTCTTAACAAAAACTAATAGAGAAAATAGCTGGGATTCCCTTCATTTGTTTGGGACGTTATGCCTCTTGATTGGGACAGGAGACTATAACCAAACAGTTACTAATTAGTGCCAGTCACATGCTTAGAGCAAACAGTTTTTAAATACCATCCTTTGCATGTGTGTTTGTGTCTAAAAAGCAGTGATTTAGTTAGTCAGAAATAAGCAGTAAGGTGATTTAGAACTGTTTTGCTTACCATGCTTTCAAGCATTCAGGCTTGGAGATGCCAGAAATGACCAGGAATGAAAAGCACGTTGGGAAATACAAAGAATTTGAAGGTATTGGCAATCATCTTGAATGCTACAATGAAAATGAAGATTTGAAAGATGCAAAAATTGAAAACATTTTTATGAAGGCACTAGGTATCAGCACTGATTTTTGTTCATTTACAGTCAATAGACAATAGGTGCGGGAGTAGGCCATTCAGCCCTTTGAGCCAGCACCACCATTCACTGTGATCATGGCTGACCATCCACAATCAGTACCCTTTTCCTGCCTTCTCCCCATATCCCTTCACTCTGTTATCTTTAAGAACTCTATCTAACTCTTTCTTGAAAGAATCCAGAGAATTGGCCTCCATTGCCTTCTGAGGCAGAGCATTCCACAGAACCACAACCCTCTGTGTGAAAAAGTTTTTCCTCAACTCTGTTCTAAATTGTCTACCCCTTATTCTTAAACTGTGGCCTCTGGTTCTGGACTCCCCCAACATTGGGAACATGTTTCCTGCCTCTAACATGTCCAATCCCTTAATAATCTTATATGTTTCAATCAGATCCCCTCTCATCCTTCTAAATTCCAGTGTATATAATCACTATATATAGCATCAATATAACATAAAGTAATCTGGGATAAGAGGACCAAACCATGCTGGTTTGCTCTCTTTTTTGTTCTTTTCACCTGCCACTGAAGTGTCTTGTCCCTGCTCACTATCCTTTCTCTTCATCGTCTTTAATCTTGTAACAAGTTGTATGCCTCATTCTGGACTTCCAAAGAACTTTAGGTCAAAAAACATCGCGATCCAATATCAATGAAGTTTACTCACCATGTGCTGTTGGGAAACAAGTCAGCTAAATTTTGCTGAGTATCTCCCACAGTTATTGTTTTATTGTTGAAAAAGAGCTAAATATTTGACAGGACACTGGGGAATTGTATACTAATCTGAGCTCCTTACATTGGAAGTGACACTGATGTATGGATGAACAGCAAAATAGTGAACAGAAGGAAACTGAAGGGTTTGAGGTAGAGTCGATGAGGATAAAATCAAGAGGTAGGATTTTTAGAGTTGTAAATTTTTTTTAGTGTGCGTACATTGGTGGAGGATATTGATGGGCTGAATTCACTATTTGTTAGATTGATCCTGAACTGACAACCCTTGACACATTGAGTTACATTTTGCAGATTCCACCTTGCACTCGTCCCATGGCCCAATAAATTAATTGGTTTATTCAAGATTCAAGTGCACTTATTATCAAATAATGTATAAATTATACATTCTTGTGATTGGCTTGCTCTCAGGTGGCCACAGAGCAAGAAACCTGAAAGAACCCAATTAAAGAAAAGAATAAAAATAAAAATAAAGGACCAACATTCGATGCACAAGAGAAAGAAGAAATGTAAATCATGCAAACAATTGAATTTTATAATTGGTAATTATGCTGATGTACAGCAAAAAAAACCTGCTTTCAAATTTTTTTGAATTATTTCTAATGTCTATAATTTTTTTAAATGTTTTTTCAACTGTTTCCATATCTGATAGTTGGAGATCTTTGGGAGCAATCAAATAGTCTTTGGCAATTCAGAGGTCAAGGGGCAGTTTAGGGGTAGAGCCTTAGCTCCCACCAAATGTGATCCAGTCACCATTCGTAGCGTGTTTTGTCTCACAGAACCAAAATACTTGGCTGGCCTTTGTAAGACACTCAGTCTCAAAGGTACTACACTCACCTCTGGAATATCAAAACAATAAAGATGCCCCTGTCTGACTATTGTCTATTGACTATTTTTCTGCCTTATTACTATAATTCCTAGCAAACATCTCCAAACTCTTAAACCTGGGTCTCAATACCTTCCTTTGCAACTAGATCCTTGACTTCCTAACCAATAGACCAGAGTGAGTAAGGATAGGCAGCAACATCTCTACCATAATTATCCTCAGCAGTGGTGCCCCACAAGTTCCTTACTCTGCTCTCTGTACACTCATGACCATGTGGGCGGTTTCTGCTCTAAATGTATCAACTATATCCAACAGTAAGAGGCCATTTCTCAAATAACGAAGAGGCAGTGTACAGGGAGGAGGTAGAGCTGCTGGTGACATGGTGTCACAACAACTTTTCCTTCAATGACAGCAGAACAAAAGAGCCAGTCATTGATTTTGGAAAGGGATGGGTAGAGGTGCACATACCCCTGTCTGCATCACCAGTGCTGAAGGGGTTGAGAGTTTTAAGTTGTTGGGCATCACCAATAACCAGTCTTGGATCAACCACAGTCTCACCACTGTCAGTAAACTCAGGAAGCTAATAAGTCTCCCCATCAATCCTTTATGGAGATGACAATGGATACATGCCACAAACAGGCCATTCGGTCTATCCATCTCATGCTGCGTTTACACTCCACCTTTCTTTGCCTGAATCTGCCACCGTGTCTCACTAATCCCTTCTCGCTCATATGCTTGCCCAGACTCCACTTATGTATTTGTACCATTCACCTCTACACCCTACAGAGTAGCCTCTTCCACCATTCTTACCAAACCTTCAGAGACGAAGTTTCTTCTGAATTCCCCAAAGGATTTCTTGAAAACTACTTAACATCAGTAACCTCCTGTTCCATTCTTTGCCAAATGGAAATATCCCCTCTGTATCCACTCTGTCAAAATCTTTCATCATTTTAAATTCTTCTGTAGGTCCACACATCACCTATCTTTTCTCAAGAGAAAACACACCCAGCATGTTTGTCCTTTTTCGATGTGTATACTCTTGCATTTGTGGAATCAGCTTTTAGAAGCTGAGAATGCTCCACTTATGTCAGTTAAAGGAAGATGTTTGAAAGTGTGAAGTGTTTCAGAGAGTAAATAAAGAAATTGTTTTTACTGTCAAAAGGGTCAGTGACTATTGGATGGATATAAGCTAATTAGAAAATTAAAACACTTCAGAATGTTTTATACAATAAGATGTGATTAGCAATGTACTACTGGAGACATTGGCAACTTCCAAACTAGAATTAATTGCTTTAGCAGGGGTGTTTGAACAAATTAAATAGCTCTTTTATAAAATTAGCATTGCGATGATGGGTCAAAATGTCTCTTCCTATGCTCTATAATTCTTTATCAGCCTTTGTTATAGAAAACCAAAGGCAAATTACTACATATGGTGGAAATATGACATAAAAACAGAACAGGCAAGAAATACTCAGTTGTCAATCAGCATCACTGGACAGAGAAACAGGGTTAGTTGTTTGGGGCAAAGCTGATGAGAGGACTACACAAATGGTGCAGGACCCTGGTGTATTTTAGGCAATTTCTTTGTAGAAAGGACCAGATTATCTTGGCCTCATCATAGCTGCCTTCTGCATAATACAAAGGGTCCCTTCTCTCCACAGTGTATAATTTCCCCGAAATGTTAAATCTTTCTCTCTTGGTCTTTGTATAGTTAAAGGAGTTGTTATTGAATGGGGGTCTTCAGGCTCCTTTACCTCCTCCCCAATGGTAGTAACAAGAAGATGTCTACAAGAAGGCTCAGAACCGTCTCTATTTCCTGAGGAGACTGAGGTCCTTTAACATCTGCCGGACGATGCTGAGGATGTTCTACGAGTCTGTGGTGGCCAGTGCGATCATGTTTTCTGTTGTGTGCTGGGGCAGCAGGCTGAGGGTAGCAGACACCAACAGAATCAACAAACTCATTCGTAAGGCCAGTGATGTTGTGGGGATGGAACTGGACTCTCTGACGGTGGTGTCTGAAAAGAGGATGCTGTCCAAGTAGCATGCCATCTTGGTCAATGTCTCCCATCCACTACATAATGTATTGGTTGGGCACAGGAGTACATTCAGTCAGAGTCTCATTCCACCAAGATGCAACACAGAGCGTCATAGGAAGTCATTCCTGCCTGTGGCCATCAAACTTTATAGCTCCTCCCTTGGAAGGTCAGACACCCTGAGCCAATAGGCTGGTCCTGGACTTATTTCCTGGCATAATTTACATATTACTATTTAACTATTTATGGTTTTATTACTATTTAATTATTTATGGTGCAACTGTAACAAAAACCAATTTCCCCCAGGATCAATGAAGTATGACTAAGATGGAATGTCCCTGGTAGCCAGGGCTCTTAATGATGCAAGCTAACTTCTTCAGCTATTGCCTTTTGAAGATCCTGACGAAGGGTCTCGGCCCAAAGCGTCGACTGTTTACTCTTTTCCATATATACTACCTGCCCTGCTGAGTTCCTCCAGCATTTTGTGTGGGTTGCTTGGATTTCCAGCATCTGCAGATTTTCTCTTGTTTGCCTTTTGAAGATGCCTTCTTGATCAAAAGGGTAGGTAGGTTTTCACAAAGAGGAGGAAGTCAGAGGAAAGAGGCTGGGTGATGCAAAAGTTTAGAGAGATTTTTGGAAAGAAGAGGACTGGAAGTCCAACAGCAATGCCTTCTGTGGAGAGAATAAATCCAGAAAAGTGTACAAAACTGAAATTGAAGGAGTACAGATTCCTGATTGTTTTAGAACTGAGGAATGTTACAGATCACAGGTCTAGAACTGTGCTACACTTACTATTAAGTCCAACTCCATAGTCTGATTGTGTCACTGCTTTTCCTTTTATATAATCTCATTGTGCTTACGCATGAAATGACCTGCCTGGATGACATGCAAAACAACATTTTTCCCTCTATCTCGAAATTGGCACATTGATTTATTATTGTCACATATACTGCGGTACAGTGAAAACCTGTCTTGCATACTGCCCACGTAGATCAGTTTGCTACAGCAGTGTATTGAGGTAGTGAACCCATCAATCCGGAATCATGGTGGTCAACCTGTACGAGGTAAAGTAACAACAGAATGTAGAATAGCGTGTAACATCTGTATAGAAAGTGCAGTGCAGATAGACAATAAGGTACAAGGTCGTAGCAAGGTAGACTTTAAGGGACAAGAGTCCATCTCGTCACTTTTCATTTTTATCCATCTATTTATTGTACTGTACTGTGCAAATGTTTTAGGGACACATATGTAGCTGGGGTGCCGAAGACTTTTGTGTAGTACTGTCTTTGCCAATGTGGAGCAGAGAGCGAGGTTGTAAACCTGATAGGAGCAAAAGATGTTGGGAATGGTGACGGTGGAGTGCCGTGGGAGGGGTTTGGGACAGGTGGCAGGAAGGAGTGCTGGCGGTGAGGGGTGGTGCGGATGCAGACACACCCAGTCCTGAGACATCAGGCAAGGTCATTTGATTCCAAACAATTGGTTTATTGATCATTACAGAATGTCTCTCTCGTGCTTCCTGCTCCCTCCCCTCTCCCTTCTCCTTTTCCCAAACATGATTCCCCTCTCCCTGCTTGCTTTCCACTCTCAGTCCACAGCAGAGACCCATATCAGAATTTTACACCAACGACTTCTTCACCATACCGAATTTAGAGATACTATGGGGAATAGGCACTTAGTCGAATCACGGAACAATTTACGATGACCAATTACCTTACCAACCAGACTGTGATTATCATCTCCGGACCGTGGAAGAAAAGTGGAACATCTGGTGGAAGCATTCCAAAAACTCCTTACAGAGGATGCGGGGATCGAACTCTGAAATCCATTGCCCCGAGCTGTCAGAGTGCTGCGCTAACCACTACACTACTGTGGCACTCATAGTATTGTCTTATAGCAGCAGGGTAGAAGCAATCCTTCAGCCTGGTGGTGTGTGCTTTCAGGCTTTTGTATTTTCTGCCTGATGGGAGAGGGGAGGAGAGCAAATGTTGAGGTGGGTGGGGGCTTTGGTTATTCCGGCTGCTTTACTGAGGCAGAGAGAAGTATAGACAGAGTCCATGGAGGGGAGACTGGTTTGGTGAGCCGCGTCCAAAACATTCTGCAGTTTCTTGCTGTCATGGGCAGAACAGTTGCCACACCAAGCTGAGATGCAACCATCTAGAACGCTTTCTATGCTGCATCAATAAATATTGGTAAGGGTCAACGGGGACATGCCAAGTTTCATTAGCCTCCTGAGGAGGTAGAGCTGTTGTTGACTTTTCTTGGCCGCGGACTCAACATGGTTGGATCAGGACAGACTGTTTCGTGATGTTAACTCCTGGGAACTTGAAGCCCTCTCCCCCTCATCTTCAAAACAATGGATATGAACAGGAGCCTGTGCACTAACCCCTTCCTGAAGTCACTGACCAGCCCTTTTGTTTTTCTGACAGAGTGGATAAGGTTTCTGTCATGATACCATGTCACCGTGATTACTCACTCCTTCCTGAGCTCCAGTGTGGCCCACTATGGTGGTTTCATCTGCAAACCTGTAGGTGGGGCTAGAGCAGAGTCTGGCTACACAGTTGTGAATGTACAGGGGGGAGTGTAGAGGGCTAAGGACACTGCCTTGTGGAACACACTTGTTTAGAATAATGGGAGATATGTTTTCCCTGTCCTAACCAACCATAGTCTGTTGATCAGGAAGTCAAAGTTCAAAGTAAATTTATTATCAAAGTACATATACTGAGTATGACCTTGAGATTCATTTTCTTACGGGCATATGCAGTAGATCCAGGAACCATAATAGAATCAATAAAAGACCACACCCAAAAGGGTGACAAACAACCAATGTGCAAAAGATAGCAAACTGAGTAAATACAAGAGAGAAAAAAAAAAGCAATAAATATTGAGAACATGAGATGAAGTGTCCTTGATGGGACAAGTGAAGTCATCCCCACTGTTCAAAGACCCTGATGGTTGAGAGGTAATAACTGCTCCTGGCACTGGAAGTGTGGGTCCTGAGGCTCCTGAAGGCAGCAGTGAGAAGAGTGAATCCAGTTGCCAAGTGAGGTGCTGGGTCCAAGGTGCTTAGAGTTAGAGTACCGAAGGAGGTGACCCTGCAGTCGATAAACTATCTTGGTTTGTGATGATAATAAACCAATTACCAATATAAGTATTTGAAAATAAGGACGAGAATTTAACAATCCAATCTGAACTTTGGAGATGACCTTCACCAAGACTGAACAGCATTTGACATTATCTCTCCGTAAATCAGCCATTTTGTTTCAGGATCTAGTGACCATTTTGCCCTGCATTTCTTCTTCCAGCCTGTGTCCTCCAAAGGTACGGAATGAGGCATCCACCCAGACTACAGAACTCAGTATATTCTGTTCAAGTCTAGAAGTGTGAACAAAAGCATTCTTCTATTAATGAATTATAATCCAAGAGAGACTGCCTGAGGCTATTCTGTTATTACTCAAGATCATTGTGATCGCTATTCGGAGAAAATAGAGATTCTGGGAATAGTTATTCAACAGGTACTAATGGTTTCATAAATGACATAAATTGAAGTTTAGTGCCATGCTTTACCTTCAGTGCTGGTTAAGTGCCATTCTGCCTTGCCTAAAATTAGCATTAATTTTATTCAAGATCGTCAGGCTATATTTTTCAAAAGTGCATTTAAACCTGCTGCACACACACACTCAAATCTGCAAACTGCATTCAGTATTAAGGCAAGCAAAGCAGCAAAGACTGGAACAAAGTTCAAAGCTTAAAGTAAATTTAATATCAAAGTATGTACAGTATATATCACCATTGAGCACATCTGTGTGAAATACTGTCACAAGAAAGCAGCAGCCATCATCTAGGATCTCCACCACCCAGGACATGATATCTTTGGACTGTGGGAGGAAAGTAGAGCACCTGGAGAAAACCCAAATGGTCGCAGGGAGAAGGTGGGAATTGAACCTAGGTCTCCTGTATGGTAACGCGTTGTGCTAGCCCATAACTCTTCCTGTTGCTGCCATCAGGAAGAAGGTGCAGAAGCCTCAGGACTCAACAACCAGGTTCAAGAACAGTTACCACCCCTTCAACCTTCAATCTCTTGAACCAAAGGAGATAACATAACTCAACTTCACTCAATCCAAACCTGAAATGTTCCCACAAACCAAGGGACTCACTTTCAACATATCTTTTTCTTGATATGTATTGTTTTTTTTAAAATTTATTATTGTTATTTCTTTCTTTTTGTATTTTCACAGCTTGTCTTCTACACAGTGGTTGAACACCCAAGTTAGTGCAGTCTTTAATTGATTTTGTTGTGGTTATTATTCTATAGATTTATTGAGTATGCCTACAAGAAAATGAATTGTATATGGTGGCATATATGTACTTCAAAAATAAATTCACTTTGAAATTTGACACTTTATATGTCACCATATACTACCTTGAGATTAATTTTCTTGCAGGCATTCACAGGAAATTAAAAACTGCAATAGATCTTACACAAAACTATACATAAACAAGTACTGACAAACAGCCAATATGCAAAAGAAGGCAAACAGTGCAAAATAAACAAATAAATAATAACGACAACAGGAGTCCTTGCAAGCGAGTCTGTAGGTTGTGGAATCAGTTCAGATTGAAGTTACCCATCTCAATTAAGGAGACTGATGGTTGTAGGAACGTAACTGTTCCTGAACATAGTGGTGTGGGATCTCAGACTCCCGTACCTCCTGCCCGATGGTGGTAGTGAGTAGAGAGCATGGCCTGGATGGTGGGGGTCCCTGAAGGACGTTAGTGAACTGGAAGGGTTCTTACAACAATCTAGTATTTTTACAGTCATTTTCTGGGTGGCTCCGCTCCTGTGACCTGGGTATTGTTTGTTTGGAGTTTGCACACTCACTCTGTGACTGTCATAGTCATAGTCATACTTTATTGATCCCGGGGGGAAATTGGTTTTCGTTACAGTTGCACCATAAATAATGAATAGTAATAGAAATAGTAATAGTAATACTACTATTAGTAAATAGTAATAGTCATGGAAATAATAAATAGTAATACAATAGTAATAGAAAAATAGTAATACATAGTTAAATAGTAATATGTAAATTATGCCAGGAAATTATGAAATAAGTCCAGGACCAGCCTATCGGCTCAGGGTGTCTGACCCTCCAAGGGAGGAGTTGTAAAGTTTGATGGCCACAGGCAGGAATGACTTCCTATGACGCTCTGTGCTGCATCTCGGTGGAATGAGTCTCTGGCTGAATGTACTCCTGTGCCCACGCAGTAGATTATGTAGTGGATGGGAGACATTGACCAAGATGGCATGCGACTTGGACAGCATCCTCTTTTCAGACACCACCGTGAGAGAGTCCAGTTCCATCCCCACAACATCACTGGCCTTACGGATGAGTTTGTTGATTCTCTTGGTGTCTGCTACCTTCAGCCTGCTGCCCCAGCACACAACAGCAAACATGATAGCACTGGCCACCACAGACTCGTAGAACATCCTCAGCATCGTCCGGCAGATATTAAAGGACCTCAGTCTCCTCAGGAAATAGAGACGGCTCTGACCCTTCTTGTAGACAGCCTCAGTGTTCTTTGACCAGTCCAGTTTATTGTCAATTCGTATCCCCAGGTATTTGTAATCCTCCACCATGTCCACACTGACCCCCCTGGATGGAAACAGGGGTCACTGGTACCTTAGCTCTCCTCAGGTCTACCACCAGCTCCTTAGTCTTTTTCACATTAAGCTGCAGATAATTCTGCTCACACCATGTGACAAAGTTTCCTACCGTAGCCCTGTACTCCTCATCTCCCTTGCTGATGCATCCAACTATGGCAGAGTCATCCGAAAACTTCTGAAGACTGTGTGGGCTTCTTCCCATATCCCAAAGGTCTGAGGGTCAGTGGATTAATTGGCCACAGTAAATTGGGCCTAAGTGATAGGTAAAATGAGCAAAATTGATGAGAATGTAGGGAGAGTAATATGGGTTAGGAGTGGAATAGTGTAGGAATAGACACTTAAAAGTAGACAATGATGAAAATACTCAACAGATCAGTCAATATTTACGGAAGTTCAAGTTTACTATTATTCAACAGTATACATGTATACCACCAAATGAAACATTATTCCTCTGAACCGAGGCACACAACATAGAGTAATATTACCTCAAATAAATTAACAAATAATAACATATGTTCCTGGAAGACAATAAGAGAAGGAGTTAATGTTTCAGGTCCAGAACACCTTCATACCTGCTTAGGACCCATGTTAGGGTAAGTTTAGTATAAATGGAGTGGCTTGCTAGCCAATGTGGAGTTGATGAACCAAAGTTCCTGTTTCTGTGTTGTATTTCTCTATGACTTCATTACTCTCTGATCAGATTTCCAAGAGATAGAACTAATTACTTTCTGCAGGACAACACTGAGCTCTGATTAACGATCTTCAACCTGTTTCTCTTTTTTCGGATGCTGATTGACCTGCTGAGTATTATCAGCGTTATTATTTTTATTCTTTTTTTCAATAAAGAAAACATTTAAGAGAAGTTTGGATAGGCAGGGGCATGGAGGGTTATGGTTCCATTGCAGATCAATGGAAGGAGGCAGTTTAAATACTTCGGCATGGATTAAATAGGCGGGAGGGTCTGTTTCTGTGCTCCACTTTTATATGATGCTATGACTCTAAAGAATGAAAACTAAATGGGAAATTGGGATTGGTACACTCAGGTTTTATCCAATAAAAGATTTCATTTTCATGCTTTCAAGTGTGACATCTCGAGTGTTTTGGCGACAAGCCGTTTTCCAGTTACATTTCTTTGTCCGAGAGATAAAACTGCAGTTATTACAGGTGGCAGAAAGCCAATCATTATAATTAAATAATTTGCCTAGGCAAACAGGAAAGCAATCAGGATCCCAGCAATTAATGAGAAGGAGTCAAGGTACACACTCTTCATGATCAATTATTCAAGAACGAAATGAAACATCAATGGAGCAGCTCAAACAACAAGGAAATTGCGGTCAGGTAAAGGGAAAAAGCTGAAAGAAAGTTACTCTGGATGGAACAGAGGAGAAGCAACAGGAACAAAAAGGTTGAAGATTTTCTACATCGTCTCAGCTTGCTGGTCAACAGTGTGTTGAAGCTTCAGGCATGTTTGGAAGGATAATCTTATCATCTTTCTTTCCATTCATTTTTCAAAGTTATAGAATGTCCACAATAGATTTTCTTCTTAATGTATTAATTTCTCAAATATGCCAGCATTCATTACCCATTGCTCATTGCCACTGAGCAGAGAGGCAACATGATATACATTAAAGTTAATCACAAAATATTTTAAAGTTAATGGTATCAACACAGGTAATGCCAACAGGCTCAATAAACTGATTAGAAAGGCTGGCAACAGGAATTCTGCAGATGCTGGAAATTCAAGCAACACACATCAAAGTTGCTGGTGAACGCAGAAGGCCAGGCAGCATCTGTAGGAAGAGGTACAGTCGACGTTTCAGGCCGAGACCCTTCGTCAGGACTAACTGAAGGAAGAGTGAGTAAGGGATTTGAAAGTGGGAGGGGGAGGGGGAGATCCAAAATGATAGGAGAAGACAGGAGGGGGAGGGATAGAGCTGAGAGCTGGACAGGTGATAGGCAAAAGGGGATACGAGAGGATCATGGGACAGGAGGTCCGCGAAGAAAGACAAGGCGGGGGGGGGGACCCAGAGGATGGGCAAGAGGTATATTCAGAGGGACAGAGGGAGAAAAAGGAGAGTGAGAGAAAGAATGTGTGCATAAAAATAAGTAACAGATGGGGTACGAGGGGGAGGTGGGGCCTTAGTGGAAGTTACCTCCAACCTGATGCCATGAAAATCGACTTCTCTAACTTCTGCTAAGGCCCCACCTCCCCCTCGTACCCCATCTGTTACTTATTTTTATGCACACATTCTTTCTCTCACTCTCCTTTTTCTCCCTCTGTCCCTCTGAATATACCCCTTGCCCATCCTCTGGGTCCCCCCCTTGTCTTTCTTCCTGGACCTCCTGTCCCATAATCCTCTTGTATCCCTTTTGCCTATCACCTGTCCAGCTCTTGGCTCCATCCTCCCCCTCCTGTCTTCTTCTATCATTTTGGATCTCCCCCTCCCCCTCCAACTTTCAAATCCCTTACTCACTCTTCCTTCAGTTAGTCCTGACGAAGGGTCTCGGCCTGAAACGTCAACTGTACCTCTTCCTAGAGATGCTGCCTGGCCTGCTGTGTTCACCAGCAACTTTGATGTGTGTTGCTAGAAAGGCTGGCTCTGTTATTGGAGTCACTGGACACACTGGAGGCTGTGGTCGAGCAAAGGATCCTATGGAAAATCCTGGAAATTCTGGACAACGTTTCTCACCCTCTACATGCCACCTCGGTTGAACAAAGGAGCACTTTTAGTAATAAGACAACTGCGCTGCTCCGAAAAGCACTATATGAGGTCATTCTTACCTTCGGCCATTAGACTCTATAATGAGTCAACCTATAGCCAGGGAAATGATGACACGCTCCTGTTATAATGTTTGTGGTAACTTATTTTTTTAAATTTTTCTACTTCTCTTCGAATACTTGCCATCAGTGATGCACTAATTTCCTTTAGAATCAATGAAGTCCCCCCTCTCCTCCCTCTCCCTCTCACCCCTTCTCCCCCCATTTCTACCATCTGTAATTACTACCATTTTATCTCCAGGGAAAAATGTCACTGATAAAGGCTGGTCTCCAAAGTACTAGAGAAGTCACACTTAAGCCAGACAGAGAAAAGTTGTGTATTTTCCTCTCTGCGTGGAGCATTTGGATTTTAATGGCCATCCAGTGGCTTTTTTTTTTGGTCATCACTGCTGTTATAATTTTGGCTTATTAACTCAATTTAAATTCACACAGTTACCATGGATGGATTGAGTTACAGGATGTCTTTGCATTGTACACGGATGGTAGTTTGCCTCCCAGGTGCCAGGGTCTGAGATGTTTCTGATCACGTCCAAGATATCCTGAAGTGGGAAGATGAACAGCCAGCGGTCGTGGTACGTATTGGTACCAATGACATAGGTAGGAAAAGGAAGGAAGTCCAAAAAATAGATTACAGTGAGTTAGGAAGGAAGTTGAGAAGCAGGACCTCAAAGCTAGTAATCTTGGGATTACTGCCCGTGCCATGTGACAGTGAGTATAGGAATAGAATGAGGTGAAGGATAAAAGTGTGGCTGAAGGATTTGAGCAGGTGGCAGGGATTCAGATTTCTGTATCATCAGGACCTCTTTTGGGGCAGGCGTGACCTGTACAAGGACTGGTTGCACTTGAATCCGAGGGGGACCAATATCCTGGCAGGGAGGTTTTCTAAGGCTATTGAGAGTTTAAACTAGAATTGCTGGGGGGTGGGAACCGAACTGAAGAGATGGTGGAAAGGGCGGTTGGCTCACAAATAGAGAAAGCTTGGAGACAGTGTGAGAGGGAAGATAGGCAGATGATAGAGAAGGGATGCACTCAGACCGATGGTTTGAGATGTGTATATTTTAATGCAAGGAGTATCATGAACCTTAGAGCGTGGATCAGTACATGGAGCTATGATGTTGCAGCCATTACAGAGACTTGGATGGCTCAGGGGCAGGAATGGTTACTTGGAGTGCCAGGCTTTAGATGTTTCAGAAAGGACAGGGAGGGAGGTAAAAAGAGGTGGGGGCATGACACTGCTGATGAAAGATAGTGTCACAGCTGCAGAAAAAGAGGAACTCATGGAGGGATTATCTATTGAGTGTCTGTGGGTGGAGGTTAGGAATAGGAAGGGGTCAATAACTCCACTAGGTGTTTTTTATAGACCACCCAATAGTAACAGGGACATCGAGGAACAGGTAGGGAAAGGAACAGATTCTGGAAAGGTGTAATATTAACAGGGTTGTCGTGGTGGGAGATTTTAATTTCCCAAATATTGATTGGCATTTCCCTAGAACAAGGGATTTAGATGGGGTGGAGTTTGTTCGGTGAGTTCAAGAAGGTTTCTTGACACAATATGTAGATAAGCCTACAAGAGAGCAGATCTGTACTTGATCTGGTATTGGGAAATGATCCTGGTCAGGTGTCAGATCTCTCAGTGGGAGAGCATTTTAGAGATAATGATCACAATTCTATCTCCTTTACCATAACATTGCAGAAGGATAGGAACAGACAAGTTAGGGAAGTGTTTAATTGGAGTAAGGGGAAATGTGAGGTTATCAGGCAGGAACTTGAAAGCACAAACTCGGAACAGATGTTCTCCAGGAAATGTACAGCAGAAATGTGGCAAATGTTTGGGGGATATTTGCATGGACTCCTGCAAAGGTACGTTCTAATGAGATGGAAAGGATTGTAGGGTTCAGGAACCGTGGTGTACAAATCTAGTCAATAAGAATAGAAAAGCTTACAAAAGGTTCAAAAAACTAGGTAATGATAGAGATCTAGAAGATTTTAAGGCTAGCAGGAAGGAGTTTAAGAATGAAATTAGGAAAGCCAGAAGGGGCCATGAGAAGGCCTTGGTGAGCAGGATTAAGGAAAAGCCCAAGGCATTCTACAAGTATGTGAAGAGCAAGAGGATAAGACATGAGAATAGGACCAATCAAGTGTGACAGTGGAAATGTGTGCATGGAACCAGAGGAGATAGCAGAGATACTTAATGAATACTTTGCTTCAGTATTCACTACAGAAAAGGATCTTGGCGATTGTAGGGATGACTTACAGCGGACTGAAAAGCTTGAGCATATAGATATTAAGAAAAAGGATGTTCTGGAGCTTTTGGAAAGCAACAAGTTGGATAAGTCTTCAGGAACGGATGAGATGTACCCCAGGCTACTGTGGGAGGCGAGGGAGGAGATTGCTGAGCCTCTGGCAATGATCTTTGCATCATCAATGGGGACGGGAGAGGTTCCGGAGGATTGGAGGTTTGCAGATGTTGTTCCCTTATTTGAGAAAGGGAGTTAGAGATAGCCCAGGAAATTATAGACCAGTGAGTCTTAATTCAGTGGTTGGTAAGCTGATGGAGAAGATCCTGAGAGGCAGGATTTGTGAACATTTGGAGAGGCATAATATGACTAGGAATAGTCAGCATGGGTTTGTCAAAGGCAGGTTATGCCTTACGAGCCTGACTGAATTTTTTGAGGATGTGACTAAACACATTGATGAAGGTAGAGCAGTAGATATAGTGTATTTGGAATTCAGCAAGGCATTTGATAAGATTTCCCATGCAAAACCTATTGAGAAAGTAAGGAGGCATGAGATCCAAGGGGATATTGCTTTGTAGATCCAGAACTGGCTTGCCCACAGAAGGCAAAGAGTGGTTGTAGACGGGTCATATTCTGCATGGAGTTCGGTTACCAGTGGTGTGCTTCAGGGATCTGTTCTGGGACCCCTTCTCTTTGTGATTTTTATAAATGACTTGGATGAGGAAGTGGAGGGATGGGTTAGTAAATTTGCTGATGACACAAAGGTTGGGGGTGTTGTGAATAGTGTGGAGGACTGTCACAGGTTACAGCGGGACATTCATAGGATGCAAAACTGGGCTGAGAAGTGGCAGAAGGAGTTCAATCCATATAAGTGTGAGGTTGCTCATTTTGGTAGGTCAAATATGATGGCAGAATATAGTATTAATGGTAAGACTCTTGACAGTGTGGAGGATCAGAGGGATCTTGGGGTCCGAGTCCATACAACACTCAAAGCTGTTACGCAGGTTGACTCTGTGCTTAAGAAGGCATACGGTGCATTGGCCTTCATCAACCATGGGACTGAGTATTGGAGCCAAGAGGTAATGTTGCAGCTATATAGGACACTGGTCAGACCCCACTTGGAGTACTGTCTTCAGTTCTAGTCGCCTCACTACAGGAAGGATGTGGAAACCATAGAAAGGGTGCAGAGGAGATTTACAAGGATGTTGCCTGGATTGGGGAGCATGCCTTATGAAAATAGGTTGAGTGAACTCGGCCTTTTCTCCTTGGAGTGGCGGAGGATGAGAGGTGACATGATAGATGTGTATAAGATGATGAGAGGCATTGATCATGTGGACAGTCGGAGGCTTTTTCCCCAGAGCTGAAATGGCTAGCACAAGAGGGCACCATTTTTAGGTGCTTGGAAGCAGGTACAGAGGAGACGTCAGGGGTAAGTTTTTTACACAGAGAGTGGTGAGTGCATGGAATGGGCTGCCGGCGATGGTGGTAGAGGTGGATACGATAGCGTATTTTAAGAGACTCCTGGATAGGTACATGGAGCTTAGAAAAACAGAGGGCTATGGGTAATCCTAGAAAATTTCTAAAGTAAGTACATGTTCGGCACAGCATTGTGGGCCGAAGGGCCTGTATTGTGCTGTAGGTTTTCTATGTTTCTATATACCTTCCCACCACTGAAAGTATCTATAGAAGGCATTGCCACAAGAAGATTTATCTTCGAAAATCATCATCCTCTGTGCATGCCATCTTCTCTCAGCTACAATCGGGCGGAGGTACAGAAGCCAGATGTAGAACACCACAAGGTTTAAAAACAATTACTTTCCTTCAGATATTTACTATACAACTTACCTATACAAATCCCCCATCCACCGCAGACATTCTCTCTTCTCCCCTCTCCCATCAGGCATAAGATACAAAAGCCTGAAAGTAGGCACTACTAGGCTGAAGGACAGCATCCATTCCCCTGTCACCAGGCTCTTGAATGGCCCTCATACAACAAAATGCACCATTGGCCTCACAGTCTATCTGATTGTGATTTTGCATTTTATTGTTTCCCTCTTTCGGTAGCTTCTAAACTTTATATTGTATTGTTATTATTTACCTTAATCTGGCTCAATGCAATGTGTAATGATTTGATCTGTATGAATAATGTGCAAGAGAAACTGTATCTTGGTATATGTTGTTGGTGTTGTTCCCCTCCGTGCCCTGTGACGCATCGGACAGCAAACATTTCTGCCTGCGAGGAAATGGCTGGATTCAAACTCAAGGCCACTTGCCTTGAAGTCCGGTGTGAATGCAGAACAGCAGATGTACACTAGTATACGTGACAATGATAAGCCAAGCCAATGCTAATACCTCAGTGTAGAAATTCTATGACCATTTTGAACTATAATGGACATTTCTTTCATTCTAATTGTGTTCCTTCTTGTAAAAGTTCTGTATAGCTTTGTTTAATTTATGCTGTCCTTGTGAATGTTGTGTATCTGATGTTATGTGCTTATTACGCTGCATCAGATATTTATGTATGTCCTTGTGCATGTGACAATAACCTCAACTTTGACTTTTGATGTTATTAGTTCAGACCACCAGGTGCCTAGCACACAAATTCAGTCATAAGAGTCAAGATTGTGAGGTTGTTGTGAAGATGTGTTGGTCATCAAGCTTGAATGCCCAACAAAGGTGCTTCTCCAGCCTTGAATGAGCTCCATATCAATGATAGACACGATGGGGAGCTGCTCCAATGAATTGAACTGAATTGACACAAACACGAGGAAATCTGCAGATGCTGGAATTTCAAGCAACACACTCAAAATGCTGGTGGAACACAGCAAACCGCTCACATACAGGAAGAGGTACAGTCAACGTTTCGGGCTGAGATCCTTCATTAGGACCTGACAAAGGGCCTCGGCCCGAAACGTCGACTGTACCTCTTCCTATAGATGCTGCCTGACCTGCTGTGTTCCACCAGCATTTTGTGTGAATTGAATTGAATTAACTTTATTTCTTACATCCTTCACATATATGAGGAGTAAAAATCTTTGTCTGAATGAGCAATGTGCAAATTATAGTAATTTGTAACAAATAGCATATACAGTAAGATATACAACAGAACAGTCAATATAGCTTGAAATACAATTGTGTCAGTGTGAATTAATCAGTCTGATGACCCGGAGAAGCTGTCCAAGAGCCTGTTGGTCCTGGTTTTACATGCTGCGGTACTGTTTTCCGATGGTAGCAGCTGGAACAGTTTGTGGTTGGAGTGACTTGGGTCCCCAGTGATCCTTCAGGCCCTTTTTACACACCTGTCACTGGTAAATGTTTGAATAGTGGGAAGGTCACATCCACAGATGTGCTGGGCTGTCCGCACCACTCTCTGCAGAGTCCTACGATTGAGGGAAGTACAGTTCCCATACCAGGCAGTGATACAGCCAGTCACGTTGCTCTCACTTGTGTCCCTGTAGAAAGTCGTTAGGATTTTGGGACTCATGCCGAACTTCTTCAACCATCTGGGGTGAAAGAGGTGCTGTTGTACTTTTTTCACCACACAGCCGTATGTGGAGTTCAAGTGAGTTTCTCAGTGATGTATGTACCAAGGAACTTGAAGCTGTTCACCATCTCAACCCCAGATCCATTGAAGTCAATAGGGGTGATCCTGTCTCCATTCCTCATTTTTGCACAACAAGCTCCTTTGTTTATGCGACATTGAGGAAGAAGTTGTTTTCTTGAAACCACTGTGTCTGGGTGATGAATTCTTCTCTGCAGGCTGCCTCATTATTATTTGAGATAAGGCCAAACAATGTAGTATCATCTACAAATTTAATTAGCTGATTGGAGCTGTGGGTGGCGACACAGTCATGAGTGTACAGAGAATAAAAGAGGGGGCTTAGGATACAGCCCTAGGGGCTCTTGTGTTGAGGGTCAGACGGGCAGAGGTGAGGGAGCCCAGTCTTACCACCTGCCAGCGATCTAACAGGAAGACAAGGAACCAGCTGCACAGGGAAAGTTGAAGGCCGAGGTCTCTAAGCTTCTTGTTGAGCCTGGAGGGAATTATGGTGTTGAATGCTGAACTGTAGTCCAAGAACAGCATTCTCGCATAAGCATCCTTCTTCTCCAGATGTGCAAGGACGGTGTGTAGTTCTGTGGCTATTCCGTCATCTGTTGATCAATTGTGTTGGTAGGCGAATTGTAGGGTTTCCAGTGTGGGTGGTTGCATGATGCAGATGTCATCCTTGACCAGACTCTCAAAGTATTTGCTTATTATTGAGGTGAGTGCGACAGGACGCCAGTCATTCAGACAGGTTACCTTGGTCTTTTGAGGT
Source organism: Mobula hypostoma (assembly GCF_963921235.1). NCBI lineage: Eukaryota > Metazoa > Chordata > Chondrichthyes > Myliobatiformes > Myliobatidae > Mobula > Mobula hypostoma. The sequence continues at coordinate 183,945,099 of NC_086101.1, read as the reverse complement.
ACAGGGGCAATGGTGGATGTTTTGAAGCAGGAGGGCACTCTACACTGGGAGAGGGAGAGATTAAAAATGTCGGCAAACAGCCAGCCAGTTGTGCCGCATGCTCCTCGAGTACCCACCCTGGGATGCCGTCCGGTACCGCATGTGGTGATTCCCATACAAGAGTTGCTCCTCGGTCTCCATTGATAAAGAATTGCAGATAAAAAACAGACACATTAATGAGTCACATTTGGGTGAAGAAGGATCATTATTCAATTTATTTTACCCCTTGTATCAATCTCATCCCCCACCCCCATAAAGTATCCATTGACAAGGTGGCACCTAGGATTAATTAACTGAGATTATGCCAGACAATTGTGGAATAATATTGGTGGTTTTTGTTACTTATAGCTTTGCTCATTTATGCCTAAACATTGAACATTGTCACCCTGAGAGAATTTTGGCCATTACCCATAATACTATTTTATATCCTCCACCTTCCCATCGATTGCAAAATATAGAAGTCCAAAAGCACATGCCACCAAGCTCAACAACAGTTTCTATCCCACTGTTTTAAGACTTTAGAATTGTCCCTGAGGTAGTTAATCTTCTTTAGAGTATGTGTGCAAATTAGCAATAATCTTCTAAAAAAACTTCTCTCATGTTCCATGGTAATTTTGAACAGAGATGGTCATTGACTAATGAATTAATAGTAATAATTATAGATTAAGGAAAAGGGATGAGTCTTGCTGCTTATACAGGTCATTGTTGTTTTACTGTTAATAAAGCTATAACAGAGACAGATTGTAATAAATGACAGTTAGTTTTACTAATAAAAACAAAATATGTTTTTTGCGAAAAAAAAACCTGGGGACACTAAATTGCACACAGTATTTACCATTATCATCACTGAATATCCAGTGTTCACTCTCAAAGAACAGAAGAAAAAATATAAGCATGAGAAGCCATGAGAAGGCCTTGGCGAGCAGGATTAAGGAAAACCCTAAGGCTTTCTACAAGTATGTGAAAAGAAAGAGGATGAGCTGTCTGAGAATAGGACCAACCAGGGGCGAGAGTGGAAACATGCATGGAGCTGGAGGAGATAGTTGGGGTACTTAATGAATTCTTTGCTTCAGTATTCACCAGTGGAAAGGACCTTGGCAATTGTGGGGATGATTTGCAATGAACTGAAATGCTTGATTGTTTAGACATTAAGAAAGAGGATGTGCTGGAGCTTTTGAAAAGTATTAAGCCGGGACCGGACGAGGTATTCCCCAGGCTACTGTGGGAAGGAAGGGAGGAGATTGCTGAGCCTCTGGCGATGATCTTTACATCATAAACAGGGATGGAAGAAGTACCGGCAGATTGGAAGCTCAAAAAAGTTGTTCCCTTGTTCAAGAAAGGGAGTAGAGGTAACCCAGGAAATTATAGACCAGTGAGTCTGACTTCAGTGATGGGTAACTTGTCGGAGAAGATCCTGAGGGGCAGAATCTATGAGCATTTGGAGAGATATAATCTGATTAGGGGTAGTCAGCATGGCTTTGTCAAGGACAGGTCATGCCTTACAAGCCTGATTGAATTCCTTGGGGATGTAACAAAACACACTGATGAAGGTAGAGCAGTGGATGTAGTGTATATGCATTTCAGTAAAGTATTTGATAAGGTTCCCCGTATGAGGCTCATTCAGAAAGTAATGAGGCATGGGATTCAAGGAGACCTTGCATTGTGGATCCAGAATTGGCTTGATCACAGAAGGCAAAGGGTGGATGTGGATGGTTCTTATTCTGCATGGAGAATGGTGACCAGTGGTGTTCTGCAGGGATCTGTTCTGGGACCCTTAATTTTTGTGATTTTTATAAATGACCTCTAGATGAGGAAGTTGAGGGGTGAGTTCGTAAGTTTGCTGATGACACAAGAGCGGGTGGTGTTGTGGATAGAGTGGAAGATAGCATGACATCGATAAGCTGCAGAACTGGACTGAGAAGTGGCAGATGGAGTTCAATCCAGACCAGTGTGAAGTGGTTCATTTCGATAGATCAAATTTGAATACAGGATATAATATAAATGATAGGACGCTTGGCAGTGTGGAGGATCAGTGAAATCTTGAGGTCTGTGTCCATAGGACACTCAAAACTGCTGCGCAGGTTGACAGTGGTGTTAAGAAGGCATATGGTGTGTTAGCCTTCATCAAATGTGGGATTGAGTTTAAGAGCCGTGAGGTAATGTTACAGCTATATAAGACCTCGGTCAGACCCCACTTGGAGTACTGTGTTTTATTCTGGTCACCTCATTACAGGAAGGTCGTGGATACTATAGAGAGAGTGCAGAGGAGACTTACGAGGATGTTGCCTGGATTGGAGCGTGTGCCTTATGAGAATAGGTTGAGTGAACTTGACCTTTTCTCCTTGGAGTGATGAAGGATGAGAGGTGACCTGATAGAGGCGTATCAGATGATGAGAGGCATTGAACGTGTGGATAGAGAGAGGCTTTTTCCCAAGGTTGAAATGGCTAAGATGAGGGGGCATTGCTTTAAGGTGCTTGGAAGTAGGTACATGGGGGATGTCAGAAGTAAATTTTTCACACAGAGTGGTGGGTGCATGCCACTGCCAGCGAAGGTGGTAGAGGCTGATACAATAGGGTCTTTTAAGAGACTCTTAGATAGGTACATGGAGCTTAGAAGGCTACGCGGTAGGGAAATTCTAGGTAGTTTCTAGAGCAGGATATATGGTGAGCACAACATTATGGGCTGAAGGGCCTGTAATGTGCTGTCGATGTCTATGTTTCTGTAAGCAGAGTGAAACCAATGCCAACTGCCCCAGCCATTTCCTATCCACATATTGATATGTATATCAGGTCCGTGAAGATTTCAAAACATATCTTCCAACATCCCGTGTTCTTACAACTGTCCAGCTAACATTAAGTTTGCATGATATGTTTTCTGTGAAAACACCGCACTGCTCTTGGGTTGTAAAAATAATTTGCTGCTTCATTTGCTAATAATAATAAACATGATTCTATTTTTTTGTGGGTGAGGTTTAAAGAATTGGAGGGCAGTTCTGAATTCTGTGTATCAACAAAACTTTTGCTCATGCCATCTTGGGGATGCATCCCATATGTTTGCTACCTCTACCCTAGTGCAATAAGGTGGCCTCTTGACCTCACTATTGTCTGCTTGCACTGAATTTCCTCCGTGTCTGTTCTGCTCTCATCTTCTACCTCAGTGCGCTGTTTTAATGGAATAATCTGTCCATGAGAAAATAATAAATTAATTTACTAATGTTGGATCCTGATGATTTTGTGATCCAAAGGTTCTTTGGAAGTCAAAATGAGTCATAAATCTTGTTGTTTATGATTGTTTTATTTAGCATTACAGAGCAGAAAATGAACAAGAAAGAGGAACCAAGAGAACAGAGTAAAGACAAATGAGAAAAAACACTCATGGTCACCTCATACTCAGATTAGAGATAACAACATTCCAGTGATGACAATTAACCTATGAAATAGTCAGATTCAAGTCGTGTGCACCTGCTACAGAAACCTAGCAAGGTCTCTAGAAAAAAATGCAGCAAAAACTGTACCATAATTACTGAGAAATCCACTGCACATGTGTATCACTCATTCGTTATTTGCCGTGTCATATGACATGGGCGATTATTGTCTTTCTATGACCATGTTTGTTCTTGACAAATCTGTGTCTAGAAGTGGTTCGTCATTGCCTTCTTCTGGGCAGTGTCTTTACAAGATGGGTGACCCCAGCCTTTATCAATACCCTTTAGGGATTGTCTGCCTGGCATCAGTGGTCACACAACCAGGACTTGTGATATGCACCAGCTGCTCATAAGTCCATCCATCATTTGCTCCCATGGCTTCACGTGACCCTGATTCTTGGGGTGCGGGGGAGGCTAAGGAGGTCCTGCACCTTGCCCAAGAATGACCTGCAGGCTAGCTGAGGGAAGGAGCACTATACACCTCCTTTGGTAGAGACGTATCTCCACCCACCACCCAAACACGTATACAAGTGATTATATAAAATACAGGCAAACAGAGGAAGGTTTAACTACAAGACAGAAACAAGGAAACTAACCATCATCTTATACTAATTGAACATTTTACTTTTATTGAACTTCTTATTGCTCATGTCAGAGACAGTTTACCTTGCTTTAATTTTGCCAAGAAATTGTCCTGCTCTTTAAGGTTGTTAATTAGGCAAATCTCATACTGTTAGGGGATTTCTGTTGTATTTTAGTTGGGTGACAATCAGTATGTTGCCCCATAGTTTTACTCTGATTGGAACTAGACTGTACAAGATAGTTCTAATTTCTGGAGAGTGATGTTCAATCTCCTCCAGCCCTGTAGTCGTTCTGTTACAGAAATATGATTAATTTCTTTGCAAGGGCTGTTGGCCATGCATGACAATCTTCCTTCACTTGTCACTCACACCTTCTCCTGCCAATAGGTTGATGGTGTTATAGACATACCTGTGGCGTTCTTCTTCATTCAGAGGGTCTTGAGAGTGTGGAACGAACTGCTGGCACAAGTGGTGCATTCAAGCTAGATTTCAATGTATAAGAGAAGTTTGGAAGGTACACGGATGGTAGGGGTATGGAGGGCTATGGTCCCGGCGCAGGTCAATGAGAGCGGGCAGTTTAAATAGCTTTAGCATGGACTAGATGGGCTGAAGGACCTGTTTGCATGTTGTACTTCTCTATGACTATAGTTCAAACACCAATGGCTTGCTTCTGTATAGGAGATTAAACAGAACTCTGGCAATGTTGTCATCATGTATGCAATTAATAATTACATTAAGTTATTTAATTTCCCAGTGTCTCTTGTTAGGTTGGCAGGTTGACTAGATTATCCTTGTGTTCCATGGAGTCTAAATAGAGAAGATCTAATTAAAGTATTTAACATGATTGAAGGATGTGATAGGGTCGAGAGAGAGTTCCAAATGAGTGAACTTAGCAAGAACCCGTTTTTCTCCCAGTCCTCCTCCTTAATGAAGCTTTTGAGGCAGGATCAGTTAAAAACTTCAGAAATAAGTATTATAGATTTTTTATGATAAAGGTTTTAGAGCCAAGGCTGGTATGAATGGAAATGAATGTAGATTAAAGACCAATTATATAGCATTATAGAAGTAAGTAAGAGCAAGAGGGCACAGACAGCATGAAAGCACATAGTCTTTTTCACAGAGACAGGTTGTTGCAAACAAAAGGTCATAGTCTTCAGATTAAAGGAGAGAGATTTAAAAGGGATACAGGCTCAGCTTCTGCACACAGAGCATAGTGCAAACTTGAAATGAGCTCCCAGGAGTCATGATTGAGGTGGTCACATTAACAATATTTAAAATCCATCTAGACAGGTAGGTGGAGGGGAGAGGTTTAGAGATCTATGGGCCAAATGTGGGCAAATGGGACGAGCTCACTGGGCAAAAAGTCAACATAGGCAAGTCAGGCTGAAGGGCTTATTTCCTGACTGTTTGACTTTGATTCTGTAACATAAAATTCCTAAAGTTCTTCTGTCAATCATGCAGCCAAATTGTTCATTGTCATGTGCAGAAGTTCAGTGAGGTAGAGGTACACTGAAAGCTTTTCACATAGACACCAAGTTGCAAACAACATATTGAATATAAATTTTTCATAAATTGCAGGTACATTTTAAAAATGTTGTTCGTCCATCATTGACGTCGATGAGGACCTCGACACCATTATGATGGTGTCGAGACTAGCGCGTGATTTGGATTTAAGTGAGGGAGAGTTGCGCAGCGTCAGCCTCACTCTCTCTTCCCAATTCCCATCTGGATCCAGTGGCAAGACAGAGTCTAGACGGCTGGAGATGGGACTAGGTGCAGTGGGTGACCAGGACGTCTTCTGTGTCTTGCCCTGCTCTACATGTTCCACGACGCTTGCAGAGACTGCCTTCTTGACCGTTGGACCTTCCATTGGTCTCGTCCACTCAATCCGCCGGAGTCTGTCTTCACATGCTCAGATAGACAACTCCCTATCTCACCGAGGGTTGGAGACCCGTCGGCTACCCCCACCTGGTTTAGCCGGCTTGTCGAAGCCGTTGTCCGGGGTGTGGCCGCTGTCGCATGCAAACAGCTACAGGGAGCCACAGGTGAGAGCTGAGTGCCAGGTGGGGACCAAAGGTGGACTAACTGCCTTGAAAAGGACGCGACATGTTCCCCCACCAGAGGTGCGACCCCTCCCTGACACCCCATACACCCCCCATTTTAAAAAAGTATGTAAAACAAAGCTTTTGTGTAAAAAAGGAGACACGGAGTCAAGTCTATTTGAGAGTGTTGGAATACTTCCCGGTTGTCTTACCCTCACCATTTGGGACATTCCTTTCTCATTACAGTACTACCACTGGGGAAGGAGGCACAGGGGTCTGAAGACATTCACTCAATATTTTAGAAACAGCTTCTAACCTCCCCCTATCAGATTTCTGAAAGCTCCATGAACCCATTAATATTACCTCATTACTTTGCTCTCTTTTCACACTACAGTATGTATCTATCAATATCTTATTGAGACGTATAGTAATTTCATGTATTGCACAGTACTGCCACAAAACAACAAAATTCACAGTGTACAGTAAGTCAGTAATAATAAATCTGATTCTGATTCCTATTCTGATGTGCAAGAACAACTACTCACAAAAAAAACCTGAAGATATTCCAGGATAAAGTACCTTCTCAATTGTCTCCCTGTCCACTATTGTAAATACAGTATTCATTCCCTCCATCATTTGCATATTGCACCATGGTATTTAAATATTCATTTTTGGGAACTGGGTATTTATTAACCAACTCTAAATACCCCTGAGATGATGATGGCTTGGACCAGTGGTGGGTTGTTGAAGTCAGGCTTACATTTTGAGTTCAGGGTAAGTGAATAACTCATCTTTTGCTTCATTATATAGGAACACTGGGTTGAGATGAATGGCCATAAATTTCATTTTTTTTTTCAAAATTACACAGTAAATTAAGAATTCATCCCTTCATAATAAGGAATTATCAGATAATTTAAATGAGGTGATTTTCTATCAAGAGAAGTTAGCCTGTAAAGCCTCTTTGAATCTCGTATTAGTCAGAGACTCTGCCTGTTTGCCCTCTATAATTAGGAGCTTAGAACAAATGATTGGCAGAGGGGCAGCAAAACACTCTGCCAATTGCTCCTTGGCCACTAGAGAAAAAGTTTTGAAAGAAAGTTGCTGCAGGGAGAGTTCTCAGAGCTACTGGGAGAATGTGGTGATGATGATTTGGTGACGAGAGTCTGCCTGGCTGAGGAACACTGGACTGAAGGCTTTGGTACAAAGCCGAATAGTTGCTAAATTTCTGACTTCATGTAGGATTTGGGAAGAGTGACTTGTTCCCATGCATAGCTGAGGACTTCCCCTGAGTGGTAGTATTTATTTATTTAGGCAAAGTGCAGAACAGGCTTTTCCTGCCAAACGAGCCACACCATTCAGCAACCCACCTATTGGGTTCTAGCCTAATCACAGGACAATTCACAATGACCAATTAACCAACCAACTGCTGTGGCTTTGGACTAGTGTCCGTTCTATCCAGCTTGTGACTAGAGGCTTCCAGACGTCACAATCCTATCCCCTTTGCTTGTTGCTGATTGCCACGAGACTTCATCCAGAATGCTAGGGTGGGTTCTCGCAATGAAGTACATGGAGAGATCTGTTTCTCTGAGTAACAGAAAAATCTGACTTTGGATCTTGCTTGATTTTTTTCTTAACGTGGAAGAGACTGACATTTATCAGCCACCTCTAACCACAAGTGTCGGGGGTGGGGGTGAGTCACCTTCATGAGTCACTGTACTTTTTCTGGAGGAGTTTAAAGATTTTGACACAGTAGTCAGGGTGTTGGGAAGTCTGACATGGGGCACAGGGGGTGATGATTGGTCCATGCACCTGCTGCCCTTCTGAATGAGGGCCAGGTTTTGGAGATCAACCAAAGAAATTTAGACTGGTTGACGAAAAGCCCTCTAAAGCTGCTACACATAAACGTCAGTGCATTGGCCATTGAAGAAATGAATATGAAACCGGAATGATGCCGCATTAAAAGCTAAGCTAGTTATTAAAATACCACTGTACAAAAACTGCCTGATCCGTTCAATTCTGAGCAGTGCATGCCATTATGTTAGCTTCATTTCCAAAGTTCAGAAAAGCGTTTGGTGAGTTAATTTGCATTGAGTGACAGAATTGCCACGGATATGGTCAAATTAACCAGCAACCCAAACTGTTCCTCACAGCAGATTTTGTTATGGTGAAAGTTCAGTGTCAGGTTTTTCCATTTCATACAACCTTACAGGAAACTCTTAAACATTTTTTTTTGTACAAAGCTACCACATGCAATATGGATTTGCACACATCTAGGCATTCCAGTCTTGTTTTCCTCCACAAACATAAGACATTTTACCAGTCTAGTATTACTAATACTAGATAGTATTACTAATGGTTTATTAGTGTCACGTGCACTGAAGATGTAACTAAGGATGAGAAAATAATAAATAAATAAAGGCATCTGTTAGTCTTCACTCTCCAGGGCGCAGGCCTGGGCAAGGTTGTATGGAAGACCGGCAGTTGCCCATGCTGCAAGTCTCCCCTCTCCACGACACCGATGTTGTCCAAGGGAAGGGCATTAGGACCCATACAGCTTGGCACCAGTGTCGTCGCACAGCAATGTGTGATTAAGTGCTTTGCTCAAGGACACAACACGTTGCCTCAGCTGGGGCTTGAACTCACGACCCTCAGGTCACTAGTCCAATGCCTTAACCGCTTGGCCACATGCCCACACAATGTGAGAGTATGGAGAACATTTACAAGGATGTTGCTAGGACTGGAGGACCTGAGTTATAAGGGAAGGTTGAATAGGTTAGGACTTTATTGGAACATGGAGGATTGAGGGGAGATTTGATTTGAGGGTTATAGTGGGGGAGTCTAGGACCAGAGAACACAGCCTCAGTATAGAGGGGCGTCCTTTTAGAATGGAGGTGAGAAGGATGTTTTTCATTCAGAGAATGGTGAATCTGTGGAATTCGTTGCCAGAGGCGGCTGTGGAGGCCAAGTCATTGGGTATTTTTAAGGTAGATGTTGATGGATTCTTGATTAGTCAGGGCATGACGGGATACAGGGAGAAGGCAGGAGACTGGGGCTTAGAGGGAAAATGGATCAGCCATGATGAAATGGTGGAGCAGACTTGATGAGCCAAATAGCCCAATTCTGCTCTTATACCTTTTGGTCTTATAGTATAGATAGGGTAAATGAAAGCAGGCTTTTTCCACCAAGATTGGGTGAGACTAGTCATAGTCATACTTTATTGATCCCGGGGGAAATTGGTTTTTGTTACAGTTGCACTATAAATAATTAAATAGTAACAAAACCATAAATAATTAAAAAGTAATATGTAAATTATGCCAGGAAATAAGTCCAGGACCAGCCTACTGGCTCAGGGTGTCTGACCCTCCAAGGGAGGAGTTGTAAAGTTTGATGGCCACAGGCAGGAATGACTTCCTATGACGCTCTGTGTTGCATCTCGGTGGAATGAGTCTCTGGCTGAATGTACTCCTGTGCCCAACCAGTACATTATGTAGTGGATGGGAGACATTGTCCAAGATGGCATGCAACTTGGACAGCATCCTCTTTTCAGACACCACCATCAGAGAGTCCAGTTCCATCCCCACAACATCACTGGTCTACAACCAGACGTCATGGATTAAGAGTGAAAGGTGAGAAATTTAAGGGGAACATGAGGGGGAACTTCTTCATTCAGAGGATCGTGAGAGTGTGAAACAAGCCGTTAGCACAAATGGTGCCTGCAAACTTGATTTCAATGTTTCAGGGAAATTTGGATAGGTACATGGATGGTAGGGGTATGGAGGGTTATGATCCTGGAGCAAATTAATGGGGGTAGGCAATTTAAATGGTTCGGCACAGATTAGATGAGCCGAAGGGCCTGTTTCTGTGCTGAACTTTTCTATGACTCTGTGAGCTTCAGTGAAAAGGTTTTGTTTGAGAGCCATCCAGATAGGTCATGCCATATTGAAGTATGTCAAGGTGGTAAAAAGAAACTAACTGAATGCAAAATATTGTGTTAACTATTTGAGATGCCCATTCAAGAGTCTGATAATAGCAGGACTGAAGCTGTCCTTGGACCTGGTGTTACATACTTTCAAGCTTTTGTATCTTCTGCCTGATGGAAGGGTGGAATAGAGACAATGTCCAGGCTGGGTAAGGTCCATGGATGGCAGGCTGGTTGGTTCAATAGACAGAGCTGTGTCCAAAACTCTGCAATTTCTTGCAGTCTTAGATCATGGTACAGAGCGCAGTGCAGGCCATTCGGCCCACCATGTTGTGCTGGACCCTTTACCCTATTCGAAGATTAATGCAATCCTTCCCTTCCACATAGCTCTTCATTTTTCTTTCATCCATGTGCCTATCTAACACTTTAATATGTCCCTAATATATCTGTCCCTACCACCATCCCTGGCAGCATGTTCCACGCACCTACCACTCTCTGTAAAAATCCAGCTGACATTCATAGCTGACAAATCTAGCTCTTCAAAAGTGATGAATTGCACCTGAACCCGAAGGGGACCAATATTCTTGCCGACAGGTTTGTTAGAGCTGTTGGGGGATTTTAAACTAACTTGACAAGGGGGTGAGAACCGGAGTGAAGGGACTCAGGAATGGATGGATGGTAAAAACGTAAAGATAGCATGCAGTCAGATTGTCAGGAAGGGCAGGCAGGTGATGGGACTATTGCACCTTCCCCAGTCACTCCCTCTGGTGGCTTACAAAGCTCGGGTCCTATGTAAATCTTTCCCTCTCATTCTAGTCCTAGTTTTGGTCTCCTCTGCCCTGGGAAAAACATAGGAACATAGAAAACCTACAACACAATACAAGCCCTTCAGCCCACAATGCTATGCCAAACATACTACTTTATAAATGATCTAAGGTTAGCCATAGCCCTCTATTTTTTGAAGCTCCATGTACCTATCCAGGGGTCTCTGTAAAGACCCTATTGTATCCGCCTCCACCACCGTCGCCGGTAGCCCATTCCACGCACTCACTACTCTCTGCGTAAAAAAAACTTACACCAGACATCTCCTCTGTACCTACTTCCAAGCACCTTAAAACTGTGCCCTCTCATGTTAGCCATTTCAGCCCTTGGAAAATGCCTCTGACTATCCATGCAATCAATGCCTCTCATCATCTTATACACCTCTATCAGGTCACCTCTCAGTCTCCACTGCTCCAAGGAGAAAAGGCCGAGTTCACTCAACCTGTTCTCATAAGGCATGCTCCCCAATCCAGGCAACATCCTTGTAAATCTCCTCTGCACCCTTTCTACAGTGTCCACCTGCTTCCTGTAGTGAGGTGACCAGAACTGAGCACAGTACTCCAAGTAGGGTCTGACCAGGGTCCTATATAACTGTAACATTACCTCTCAGCTCTTAAACTCAATCCCATGATTGATGAAGGCCAATGCACCGTATACCTTCTTAACCACAGAGTCAACCTGTGCAGCAGCTTTGAGTGTCCTATGAACTCGGACCCCAAGATCCCTCTGATCATCCACACTGCCAAGAATCTTACCGTTAATACAATATTCTGCCATCATACTTGACCTACCAAAATGAAGCACCTCACATTATCTGGGTTGAAATCGATCTGCCACTTCTCAGCCCAGTTTTGCATCTTATTGATGTCCCGCTGTAACCTCTGACAGCCCTCCACATTATCCACAACACCCCCAACCTTTGTGTCATTAGCAAATTTACTAACCCATCCCTCCACTTCCTCATCCAGGTCATTTATAAAAATCATGAACAGAAGGGGTCCCAGAACAGATCCCTGAGGCACACCACCGGTCACCAATCTGCATGCAGAATATGACCCGTCTACAACCACTTTTTGCCACAAAGCAAGGTCCCCTTGGATCCCATGCCTCCTTACTTTCTCAATAAGCTTTGCATGGGGTACCTTATCAAATGCCATGCTGAAATCCATATACACTACATCTACTGCCCAACCTTCATCAATGTGTTTAGTCATATCCTCAGAAAATTCAATCAGGCTCATAAGGCATGACCTGCCTTTGACAAAGCCATGCTGACTATTCCTAATCATATTATGCCTCTCCAAATGTTCATAAATCCTGCCTCTCAGGATCTTTCCATCAACGTACCAACCACTGAAGTAAGACTCACTGGTCTAGAATTTTCTGGGCTACCTGTACTCCTTTTCTTGAATAAGGGAACACATCTGCAACCCTCCACTCCTCCAGAACTTCTGTCCCCATTGATGATGCAAAGATCAGCGTCAGAGGCTCAGCAATCTGTTCCCTCGCCTCCCACAGTAGCCTGGGGTACATCTCATCTGGTCCCAGTAACCTATCCAACTTGATGCTTTCCAAAAGCTCCAGCACATCCTGTTCCTTAATATCTATATGCTCAAGCTTTTCAGTCCGCTGTAAGTCATCCCTACAATCGCCAAGATCCTTTTCCGTAGTGAATACTGAAGCAAAGTACTCAATAAGTATTTCTGCTCTCTCCTCCAGTTCCATATGCACTTTTCCACTGTCACATTTGATTGGTCCTATTCTCTCACATCTTATCCTTTGCTTTTCACATACTTGTGGAATGCCTTGGGGTTTTCTTTAATCCTGCCCGCCAAGACCTTCTCATGGCCCCTTCTGGCTCTCCTAAACTCCTTCCTGCTGGCCTTATAATCTTCCAGATCTCGATCATTACCTAGTTTTTTGAACCTTTCAGAAAGAACATCAACTTAATTCTTGCATAATTTTGTATGATATATGTTTAACTTAAGTCTCTTTGCGCACGTTGAGTCTCTGATACTTTGATCCCGTGGTGTTACAGCAAATAGGTTTTTCATTGCCCTTGTGCGTGCATGTAATATGACAATAAATTTGATTTACTACTTTCATTACTCTGAACATCTCTATCAGCTTTCCTCCAGCACCATCCTACTTTTCCAGCCAGCCCTCCCCCACCTCGTCATAACACGAGGAATCCAAGGAATCATTCAATTAAGCCTAAGTGCTTTGCCATTGGATTTTTAGACCTGGTCCTCAGAGTAATAAATCTGCAAGGTTAAACAATACGTGATTGCAATGCTGAATACTGTGGCATTTACCAAAGCACTCAGTTAAGAATTTACCCCAGATCATGTACAGACTAAATAGAGTTATTATTCCGATGTCTTCTATTATATTTGTTGGATCTCAGCCCAGAGCATCTTAATCTATTGGCACAAATGAGAAGTGGGAAACATTGGTTCCCAGAATACTTTCAGAATCCTGGAGAAAATTGATCTTGATCCTAATTTCTATAAATTTATGTGAATTAAACCACAGTTCTCCGGTGCTATGTTTGCTGCAGTCCTAAAAATTGTTGTCACTGAAATTAAACTGCTCCAAATTAAAATGGTTGCTAAAACTGTACCTTGTTTCCAAAACCCTGGAAAACACAGAATAAAAAGCTGGTTGCAGATAAAATAGACTGTAGACAGAAACATTGGTTGTTACTTTGGAACAATGAGTTCAGTTATCATTGATCACAGCAGGCCATGGCTGGGAAGGAGGTACAGGAGCTTTAGGTCCCATATCAGGAACATGTACTACCCTTCAAACATCAGGTTTCTGAACAAGTGTGGACAACTTCACTCACCACCACACTGAACTGATCACTGGACACAACCTATGGATTCACTTTCAAGGACTGAGCATTCTTTCAAGGCTGAGAGGTGACCTGATAGAGGCGTATAAGATGATGAGAGGTATTGATTGTGTGGATCGGAGAGGCTTTTTCCCAGGGCTGAAATGGCTAACATGAGGGGGCACAGTTTAATGGTGCCTGGGAGTAGGTACAAAGGATGTCAGAGGTATGTTTTTCACACAGAGTGGTGGGTGCGTGGAATACACTGCCAGTGGTAAAGACAGACACAATAGTTTATTTTAAGAGACTCTTAGATAGGCACATGGAGCTTAGAAAATTAGATGGCTATGCGGTAGGGAAATTCTAGACAGTTTCCAGAGCAGGTTACATGGTCGTCATAACATTGTGGGCCGAAGGGCCTGAAATTTGCTGTGATTTCTATGTTCTATGAGTCTACAACTCATGTTCTCAGTAATAGATTTATATATTTTAAAATTCATTTTTGCATTTGCACAATTTGTTTTCTTTTGCACATTAAGCATATTAGTTGTTTGCCAGTCTTTGCATATAGTTCTTTACTGATTTTATTGTATTTCTTTGTTCTACTGTGAATGTCTGCAAGAAAATGAATCTCAGGGTAGTATCTGGTCACATATACTGCATGTAGTTTGAAATTTGAAAGGAGTTTGTTCTTCGGGTAAATACACACACACACGCACACACACGCACACACACGCACACACACGCACGCACACACACGCACACACACACACACACACACACACACACACACACACACAAACAAATGGAAGCTCACGCAGACGCAAACACACGGACACAAACCCAGGACACTTTGAGGGTGCAGAAGAAGCAGGTTCATTGCAAGGAGCTTTGATCCAAACAGGTAATCACTGCAGATGCAGGAAATCTGAAATTAAAAAAAACACAGATGACTCTAAAAACACTCAGGAGGTCAGGCAGTATCCATGGAGAGAGGAGTAGAGTCAACATTTCAACAAACCAGAATATTACCTGTTTTTCTCTCCACAGATGCAGCCTGACACACTGAATATTTCTAGCATTCTCCATTTCTTAGTTTTATTGTTATCACCTCAAGCTTGAGATACGATGGGGAGGTACTGGTGAAAATGAGTATAAATCATTGAAATATATGACCCAGTAGGAAGCCATGTGTCCCATCCTGTTCTCTCTCACTAAAAGTGGTTAATCTTATGTCCCTGCTCAACTAAAAAAGTGCTATAGGTTTCTGATCCAGTAGCAGTGCGATCATTCGAGTTGAGTACGATGTTCTCCCAGGGGATTATTCCCCTGATGGAGAATGACTGTCCGTAACCTTGTTTAACCTGGGGAGGCTGATGCACAGGCAGCCACCACACGACCTTTGACAGATCAGGGTCAAGGTCCAGTGGCTTGAAATGCAAAGTGACTGGACCTTTCACTCTCATTGAGATGTGTCATCATCTTCCGCCAGCTCTAGCGTTGAGGTCTTGGTTGGATCACTCTTTGTCTGCAGACCCCCTTGACCTTCTCACCATGGGTGACCCTACCAGCAGCTAAGCTCTCTTAGGATCTCAGGAACTCACGAGCCTCTCCACCACGATAAGGTGATGATCTTCGGAGGAGAAGTTTCTAGTCTACCACCATTTCATGTTGTTATTTCCAGACTCCCATAACTTAGTATGTGAATAACTATTTTCCTCAACTGCCCTATAATCCTTCTACTAATTAGCAATGCAATGCCTCCAGTTACTAATTGCTCTGCCAAGGTTAATTGGTCCATTTTGATACCCTTGTCTCCATTTCTAATAATTTCATACACTTCAATTAAATCTCCATGCATTCTGTTTCCAAGGAAAACAATCAAAGTCTGGTAAATCTCATACGATTCCCAGCACAGAGTAACATCCTCATTCATCTCTTTTGCCATGCACTCATATCCTCCTGCAGTGTGGGTCTTAGCTGCATGAAGTCCTCTATCTCTGGGCTAACCAATGTTTTATGAAGTTCCAGTATTCTAGATACTGCTGCATTTTATAAGTGGTTTGAGTTAAGTAACTCCTTTAGAATTTTGTTTGAAGATAATTGGATGTCACCATTTGCAAAACTGGTTTGCAACTACAATCTTGCCTCTGGTCTATATTTATAGCATATATTCAGCAGAAAAGCTTCATGTTACATCCCGCTGGTAGTTCCTCTATTTCATGTCAAAAATGTAATTTTGTTTGATTGAATGCTTACCGGACCAGGTCTCTTGCCTTGTGTCCCTAGGCAAGATACCACAATTTGTAAAAACTGACAGCTGCTTGACTTTGGTATCCAGACCATGGTATTTGTATCTCTGGTGGAGAATTTCATAAGATTAGAACATGCTTTTACACTATAATTACTTTATTAAGTACACCTGTACATCTGCTCATTAATGCAAATATCTAATCAACAAATCATGGTGGCAGCAACTCGGGGCATAAAAACGTGCAGACATGGTCAAGAGGTTCAGTTGTTGTTTTGTGGAACTTGACTGTGGAATGATTGTTAGCGCCAGATGGGGTGGTGTGAGTATCACAGCCATCGCCGATCTCCTGGGCTTTCAGGCACAGCAGTCTCTAGAGTTTACAGAGAATGGTGCAAAAAAACCAACAAAACATGTGAGCAGTGTTCTGTGGGTGGAAATGCCTTGTTAATGGGAGAGTTCAGAGGAGAATGGCCGGACTGGTTCAAGCTGACAGGAAGGTGACAGCAACTACACATTACAACAGTGGTGTGCAGAAGAACATCTCTGAATACACAAAACATGTTGAACATTGAAGCAGATGGGCTACAGCAGCAGAAAACCACAAGCATACACTGTGTGGCCATGTTATGAGTGTGTTATGTTAGGAACACAGTTTTCTTGTTAATTTCATTAAAATTTGTAATAACTTCCAAAGAAAGTAGAGTGATGATTCAGAAGAAGTTGATTGTTGGAAACCACATTTAAACTCCTTCCAGATGGTTATGTCCCCTTTCCCTCTGCCTTTTCACTTACCCAAACTATTTAGCAAACCAACATTCAATGTAAGAATTCCGGAGACAACAATAGTTACTTTTGATCAGAAACTTTAAGGAATTGAAAGCTCAGAGACAAGATTGATGAGCATATGAAGAAGTATCGTCTGATTTGAGATAGTCAGCATGGCTTTGTGAGGGCAGGTTGTGCCTCACTACCCTCACTGAATTCTTTGAGAAAATCATGAAACATTGATGAAGGCTGGGCAGTGGATGTGGTGTAAGTATATGGATTTTGGTAAGGCATTTAACACGTTCCTTCTGGTAGACTCATTCAGAAGGTTAGGAATCATGGGATGCAGGAAACCTGGCTGTATAGATTCAGAATTGGCTTGCCCACAGAAAGGAGAAACTGGCAGCAAATGGAACATATTCTAACTGGACGTTGTCGACTAATGGTGTTCAGCAGAGATTCTGGAACCTCTGCTCTTAGTATTTTTATAACTTTTTTTTGCATGAGAGAGTGGAAGGGTGGAGTTCACCCCATGACCGCATGGGTTTCCACTGGACGTTCTGGTTTCCTCCAACGTTCAAAAGACATTTGTTTTAGTTGGTTAATTGGTCACATGGATGTAACTGGCCAGCGAGGGCTTGTTGGACTGGAAGACCGTAAGATATAGGAGCAGAATTAGCCAATTTTCCTCTCAACCCCAATCTCCTGTCTTCTCCCCGTATCCTTTCATGCCCTGACCAATCTAGAATCTATCAACCTCTGCCATAAATGTATCCAATGATTTTGCCCCACAGCTGCCTGTGGCAAAGAATTCCACAGATTCACCACTCACTGAATTAAAAAATTCCTTCTCACCTCTGTTCTAAAAGGACTCCCTTCTATTCTGAGGCTATCTCCTTTGGTCTTAGACTCTCCCACCATAGGAAACATTCTCCCCACATCCACTCTATCAAGGCCATTCACCATTTGATAGGTTTCAATGAGGTCATCCCTCATTCTTTTGAATTCTGAATTCTGGAGCCATCAAACGCTCTTCATATGACAAGTCATTCAATCCTAGAAATATTTTTGTGAAACGCCTTTGAAAAATATCTCAGCACATAATTTCTTACATAAGGAGCCCAAACCTGTTCACAATACTCCAAGTGAGGCCTCACAAGTGCTTGTAAAGTTTCAACATCATATCCTTGTTTTTATATTCTAGTTCTCTTCAAATGAATGCCAGCATTACATTTCCTCAGCACAGACTCAACCTGCAAAATATGCTTTAGGGAATCCTGCAGACGGGCTCATGAGTTCCGTTGCACCTCAGTTTTTTTTTGTATTTTTTCTTCCTTTAGAGAATTAAGAATCAGTCTCAACACAGACCTCTGTGGAACACCACCAGAAACCAGCCAGAAAAGGCTCCCTTTATTTCAACTCTTTGCCCCTTGCCAATCAGCCACTGCTTTATCCATGCTAGAATCTGTCCTGAAATAGCATCCGCTTGTACCTTGTTAAGCAGCCTCATGTGTGGCACCTTGTCAAAGACCTTCTGAAAATCCAAGTAGATGACATCAACCAATTCTCCTTTGCCTATCCTGCTTGTTATTTCTTCAAAGAATTCCAGCAGATTTGTCTGGCAAGATTTTCCCTTGAGGAAACCGTGCTGACTATGGCCTATTTTTATCATATGTCTCCAAGTACCCTGAGATCTCATCCTTAATAATCGACTCCAACATCTTCCCAACCACTGAGGTCAGGCAAGCTGGCCTATAGTTTCCTTTCTTTTGCTTCTCTCTCTTTTCCCAAAGAGTGGAGTGACATTTGCAATTTTCCAGTCTTCCGCAACTATTCCAGAATCTGGTCATTCTTGAAAGGTTATTACTAATGCCTTCATGATCTCTTTAGCCACCTCTTTCAGAGCTCTGGTCCATGTGACTGATCTACCTTCAGACATTTCAGTCTCCCAAGAGCCTTCTGTCTAGTAATGGTAACTTAACACACTTCATGACCCCTGACACCTGGAACGTCCACCATATCGATAGTGTCTTCCTCAATGAAGACTAATACAAGATACTTATTCAGTTCATCTGCCATTTCCTTATCCCCCATTTCTGTTTCTCTAGCATTTTGTTCTAGTGGTACATTATCCACTGTTGTCTCTTTTACACTTTATGTATCTTAAGGAATTTTTAGTATCCTCTTTAGTGTTACTGGTAGCTTACTTTCTTATTCCACCTTTACCTTGTTAATGACTTTTTGAGTTGCCTTCAGTTGGTTTTTAAATGTTTTCCAATCCTTTAACTTCCCACTAAGTTTTACTCTATTGTAAGCCCTCTGTTTGGCTTTTATGTTGGTTTTGGCTTCTCTTGTTAGCACAGCTGTGTCATCTTTCCTTTGGAAAACTTCTTCCTCTTTGGGGTGCATATTTCCTGTGCCTTCCAAATTGCTTCCAGAACTTCCAGCCATTGCTGCTCTGCCATCATCCCTGCCAGTGTTCTTTTCCAATTAATTCTGACCAACTTCTCTCTCATGTCTCAGTAATTCCCTTTACTCCACTGTAATACTGATACATTTGACTTTAGCTTCTCCTTTTCAAATTTCAGGGTGAATTCAATCATTTTATAATCACTTGCCCAAAGAGTTATTCTACCTTAAGTTCTCTAATCAATTCCGGTTCATTGCACAACACCCAATCCAGAATAGCTGATCCTTTAGTGGACTCAATTATGAACTGATCTAAAAAGCCATGTTTTAGGAATTCCAGAAATTTCCCCTCTTGGAATCCAGTACCAACCTGATTTTCCCAATCTACCTGCATATTGACGTCCCCCATGACTATTGAAACATAGCCCTTCTGGCATTTTTCTATCATCCATTGTAATTTGTAGGCCACATCCTTACTACTGTTTGAGAGTCTGTATACAACTCCCATCAGAGTCTTTTTACCCTTGCATTCCCTTAGTTCTATCCACAATGATTCAACACCTTCCGATCCTATGTCACTTCTTTCTATTGATTTGATTTCATTTTTACCAACAGAGCAACACAGCTGCCAGTCCTTTCAATGCAATGTGCATTCTTGGACATTAAGCTCCCAGCTATAACCTTTCAGTCATGATTCAGTGATGCATGCAAAATCATACCTGTCAATCTGTAATTATGCTTCCAGTTCATCTACCTTATTCCATATACTGAGCGCATTCAGATGCAACACCCACAGTCCTGTACAGTATTTACCCTTTTCAATTTTGTCTTCCTTTTACGTTGCAACTTATCCTGCTGACTGCAATTTTGACCTATCAACAGCCTCTCCTCACTACTGATTACCTCTTTGTAAATTAGCTCCCTCATCTTCAGCGCCATTGTAAGCCTCTCCTACAATACTTCTTGCATTGAAATATAGGTGGCTCAGGACACTAGTTGCACCTTGCTTACTCTTTTGATTCACACAAACAACAGGAATTCTGCAGATGCTGGAAATTCAAGCAACATACATCAAAGTTGCTGGTGAACGCAGCAGGCCAAGCAGCATCTGTAGGAAGAGGTGCAGTCAACGTTTCAGGCCGAGACCCTTCGTCAGGACTAACTGAAGGAAGAGTGAGTAAGGGATTTGAAAGTTGGAGGGGGAGGGGGAGATCCAAAATGATAGGAGAAGACAGGAGGGGGAGGGATAGAGCCAAGAGCTGGACAGGTGATTGGCAAAAGGGGATACGAGAGGATCATGGGACAGGAGGTCCGGAAAGAAAGACAAGGCCTCCTCTACTGTAAAGATGAAGCCACACTCAGGTTGGAGGAACAACACCTTATATTCCGTCTGGGTAGCCTTCAACCTGATGGCATGAACATCGACTTCTCTAACTTCCGCTAAGGCCCCACCTCCCCCTCATACCCCATCTGTTACTCATTTTTATGCACACATTCTTTCTCTCACTCTCCTTTTTCTCCCTCTGTCCCTCTGAATATACCTCTTGCCCATCCTCTGGGTCACCACCCCCCCTTGTCTTTCTTCTCAGACCTCCTGTCCCATGATCCTCTCGTATCGCCTTTTGCCTATCACCTGTCCAGCTCTCGGCTCTATCCCTCCCCCTCCTGTCTTCTCCTATCATTTAGGATCTCCCCCTCCCCCTCCAACTTTCAAATCCCTTACTCACTCTTCCTTCAGTTAGTCCTGACGTAGGGTCTCGGCCTGAAACGTCGACGGCACCTCTTCCTACAGATGCTGCTTGGCCTGCTGCATTCACTAGCAACTTTGATGTATGTTACTCTTTTGATTTCCAGCTTTTTCTGAGGTCTTACCAACAGCTGCCTCCACAATCTCTCCACTATCTATTCTGGCACTCTGGTTCCCATCCCCCTCCAACTTTAGATTAAGCCCCATCACGTAGCATTAATGAACCCTACTACTAGGATATTAGTCCCCCGCCAGTTCAGGTGTAAACTGTTCCTTCTGTACAGGCCCCATCTTCCCTGGAAGAGAGCCCAATGATCCAAAAATCTTATGCCTTCCCTCCATACCAACTCCTTAGCCATGAATTAAACTGTATAATCTTCCTAGTTCTGGCCCCAATAGCACATGGCATGGATAACATTCCTGGATCACGACCCTGGAGGTAATGCCTTTTAACTTAGCACCTAACTCCCTGAATCCCTATTCAGAACCTCATCAATCATCCTACCCATGTCAATGTACCTACATGGACCATGACTTCTGGCTGTTCACCGTCCCACTTAAGAATGCTGAGGACTCGATCCTAGATATCAAGGATCCTGGCCCCCGGAAGGCAACATACCCTGCGGGAATCTCGGTCTCGCCCACAGAACCTCCTGATCGTTCCCTTAAGTAACAAATCCCCTATCACCAAGCGTGCCTCTCCTCCCTCCTTCTCTTCTGAGTCACAGAGCCAGACTCAGTGCTGGAGACCCAACCACTATGGCTTTCCTCTGTTAGGTTATTCCCCACCACCGCCCAATAGTATCAAAAGTGATATACAGTACTGGTTATTGAGGGGGAAAGCCACAGGGATACCCTGCACTAGCTCTTTAACCTCTTTTCCCTTCCTAACTACCACCCAATTTCCTGTGTCCTGCACCTTGAGTGTAACCATCTCTCTATATGTCGTATCTATCACCCCCTCAGTCTCCCGAATGATCTAGAGTTCATCCAGTTCCAGCTCCAACTCCTCAACACGGTTTGTTAGCAGCTGTAGCCAGATGCACTTCTTGCAGTTGTAGTCATCAGGGAGACTGGAGGTCTTCCTGCCTTCCCACATCCCACAAGAGGAGCATTCAACTATCCTGCCTGGCACCTTTATTGTCCTATCTAAGCAGATATAAAGAAGGAACAAATTAAACTTCTCTTTTCTTTGCCTTCCTTGACTGAAACCTCTCTTCGTTGAAGCCTTGAAGTGCTAAAGCCTGAAGCTCCACTCAGACGACAGTCACTGTGACAAAGGGTGCTGTTCTTGCCCTAGCCTTCCTTTAATTTGCGCTTACTAATCAATCCCAGATGCCGATTGGTCACCAGTCAAAGCTCTTTTCCGCTGCTGCATTTTATCCTCGGGCAGTGGACCTAAATGAAGTCCCCTCCTCTCCAAACTTCTGAATTCCTGATTGGCCGCTGGTCAAAGCTCTTTTTGCTGCCACAACCCGCTCCTGCCTTTTATCCTCGGGCAGCTCACCTGATTGAAGTCTCCTCCTCTCCAAACTTTTGATGACCAGATTGGCCCCTGGTACCATTCTGTAGCTCTAGATAAATTTTAAAATATTAAAAACGTAATAGAATTAGGCCATTCAGCCCATCAATTCTTCTCCACGATTTGATCATGGCCTATTTATTTTCCCTCACAACCCCATTCTCCTGGCTTCTCCCTGTGTTTTGTGTCTGTCCCATGGAACAATACACAGGAAACTTTCCAGACATGGTGTAGAACATCCTTGTGTTCCTTTCCTGTGGAACATAGAACATAGAACAATACAGCACAGTGCAAATAGCATCAGCAAAAAATTATTATTGGAGACATTAATGGGACTGGAAGGTAATGCACCTCCAGGTGGTGATGAGATGCATCTCAGGGGTTTGGACAAGGATGCTATAGATATATTGGATGAATTGTTTATCATATTTTAGAATACAGAGTAGAAGAGACTATAAATATTGGAACATGGAGCAAATTGTTTTACACCATAAGACACAGGAGCAAAATTAGGCCATTTGGCCCATCGAGTCAGCTGCACCATTCTATCATGGATGAGGGAACTCAGGGGTCAAGCAGCATCTGTGGGGGGGGGATGAGTTAGTTGACGCTTCAAGGTAGGGTCCCAACCCGCTATGCTGACTCCGCCACTCCCTCCACAGATGCTGCCTGGCCCATAGAGATCTTTCAGCAGTTTTCCTTCTTGCTCCATATTCCAGAACTCCACAGATTCCAGAATGATTCTGACAGGTTGTAAGTAGCAAATATAATCCCAAGGCCTGAGAAAAGAGCAAGAGAGCAGAAGTGAATCAACTGATAATGGGCAACAGTGGGGTAAACATGGAGTGAGCTGTCAGTGTGGATTTAGGCAGAATTCAGAGCTCGACAAGGAGAACTGAGGTAGATTCTGCTCTGTGGTTTCTTTTATTAATTTTATTTTGATGTTTTTAGTTATTTATTGGTGCTATTTAATATGCTTTAATATTTTATCAAATTTATTAAGTTTTTCAATTGTCTAAAGCATTTAAAGTAACTAGATTAAAATTGGAAATGAATCTGTAACTCTAGAACTCTCTGATTATGAAAAATCCATCAGGTTCATTACTGGGAAAGGGAACCTGGCATCCTTACCTGGTTTATATAATAGTCCAAATCCAATAATCTGATTGATGTTTCACTACTCCTCACTTCAGAGGCAAATAAAGAGGGACCCCCCCCCATCCACCATCCTATGAATGAATAATAGAACCTCTCGTGCTACAATGAGGTCAGCCTCCAGAGTGGAGGTGTAACACCTTATATTCTGTCTAGGTAGCCTCTAACCTGATGGCATGAATATCGACTTCTCCTTCCAGTTAAAAAATTAGCTTCTTCTCTTCCTTACTCTGGCCTCTTATCTCTTCTCTCCTGCCTATTACCTCCCATTGGGTCCCCTCTTCCTTCCCTTTCTGTTATGATCCACTCTCCTCTCCTATCAGATTCCTTCCCCTCCAGCCCTTTACCTTTCCCACCCAGCTGACTTCACATATCACCTTCCAGCTGTCCTCCTTCAGCTCTCCCCACTTTTCATTCTGGGGTCTTCCCCTTCCCTTGCAGTCCTAAGAAGAGTCTCAGCCCAAAACGTCAACTGTTTGATCATTTTCATAGATGTTGCCTGACCTGCTGAGTTCCTCCAGCGTTTTGTGTGTGTTGCTCCGGATTTCCAGCATCTGCAGAATCTCCTGTGTTGTCAATTTAATTACTACTTGTTTGTGATTGATTCATTGACTGACAAAGTCTGAGAAATAGCCCAATTGCCTTTATACATTTTTGGAATGCATTACCTGGATGACAGTGGAAGCAGGTTGATCATAGGATGATGCACCATGGAAACAGACACTTTGACCCAATTCTCCATGGCAACCAAGATGCATTCTCGTCCACTTGTCTGTATTTGGCGCAGCTCCCACTACATATTCTCTGTTGAATAACCTATCCATATGTATTTTAAATGTTGTACCTGCCTCCACCACTTCCTCTGACATCTTATTCCTTCGTTGTCCTTTAAATCTTTTCCTTCTCACTTTATATCTATGGCCTCTACTTTTTAGATTGTGACCATCCAAGTTATATGTGACTTCCTACCTTTATAAAGGCACTGCTCAGCCTCTTGCATTGAAAGGAAAACAGTCTCAACCTGTAGGGTCACCCTTTTCACTTAAGTCCGCCAACCTCAACAACTGTCCAACGAGACAGGGATGTTATGGTAGGGTACAGGAACCGTAGTGTACAAAGGCTGTAATTAATCTACTCAAGAAGAAAAGAAAAGCTTACAAAAGGTTCAGAGAGCTAGGTAATGTTAGAGATCTGGAAGATTGTAAGGCTAACAGGAAAGAGCTTAAGAAGGAAATTAGGAGAGCCAGAAGGTGCCATGAGAAGGCCTTGGTAGGCAGGATTAAGGAAAACACCCAGGCATTCTACAAGCATGTGACGAGCAAGAGGATAAGACGTGAAAGAATAGAACCTACCAAGTGTGACAGTAGGAAAGTGTGTATGGAATCGGAGGAAATAGCAGAGGTACTTAATGAATTCTTTACTTCAGTATTCACTATGAAAAAGGATCTTGGTGATTGTAGTGATGACATGCAGCAGACTGAAAAGCTTGAGCATGTAGATATTAAGAAAGGGGATGTGCTGGAGCTTTTGGAAAGTATCAAGTTGGATAAGTCACCGGGACCGGATGAGGTGTACCCCAGGTTCTGTGGGAGGCGAGACAGGAGATTACTGAGCCTCTGGCGATGATCTTTGCCTCATCAATGGGGATGGGAGAGGTTCCGGAGGATTGGAGGGTTGCAGATGTTGTTCTTTTATTCAAGAAGGGGAGTAGAGACAGCCCAGGAAATTATAGACCGGTGAGTCTTACTTCAGTGGTTAGTAAGTTGATGGAGAAGATCCTAAGAGGCAGGATTCATGAACATTTGGAGATGTATAATATGATTAGGAATAGTCAGCAATAGTCAATAGTCAAGGGCAGGTCGTGCCTTACGAGCCTGATTGAATTTTTTGAGGATGTGACTAAACACATTGATGAAGGTAGAGCA
This sequence comes from Mobula hypostoma, assembly GCF_963921235.1. Taxonomy (NCBI): domain Eukaryota; kingdom Metazoa; phylum Chordata; class Chondrichthyes; order Myliobatiformes; family Myliobatidae; genus Mobula; species Mobula hypostoma. Next base: position 183,919,658 of record NC_086101.1, on the reverse strand, counting down.
GTAGATGTAGTGTATATGGATTTCAGCAAGGCATTTAATAAGGTTCCCCTTGCAAGGCTTATTGAGAAAATAAGGAGGCATGGGATCCAAGGGGACATTGCGTTGTGGATCCAGAACTGGGTTGCCCACAGAAGGGAAAAAGTGGTTGTAGAAGGGTCATATTCTGTATGGAAGTCGGTGACCAGTGGTGTGCCTCAGGGATCTGTTCTGGGACCCTTAATCTTAGTGAATTTTATAAATGACCTAGATGAGAAAGTGGAGGGATGGGTTAGTAAGTTTGCTGATGACACAAAGGCTGGGGGTGTTGCGCACAGTGTAGAGGGCTGTCAGAGGTTACAACGGGACATTGATAGGATGCAAAACTTGGCTGAGAAGTGGCAGATGGAGTTCAACCCAGATGTGTGAAGTAGTTCATTTTGGTAGGTCAGATATGATGGCAGAATATAGTATTAATGGTAAGACTCTTGGCAGTGTGGAGGATCAGAGGGATCTTGGGGTCTAAGTCCATAGGACACTCAAAGTAGCTGTGCAGGTTGACTCAAACAACAGGAATTCTGCAGATGCTGGAAATTCAAGCAACATACATCAAAGTTGCTGGTGAACGCAGCAGGCCAAGCAGCATCTATAGGAAGAGGCGCAGTCGACGTTTCAGGCCGAGACCCTTCGTCAGGACTAACTGAAGGAAGAGTGAGTAAGGGATTTGAAAGCTGGAGGGGGAGGGGGAGATGCAAAATGACAGGAGAAGACAGGAGGGGGAGGGATAGAGCCGAGAGCTGGACAGGTGATAGGCAAAAGGGGATACGAGAGGATCATGGGACAGGAGGTCCGGGAAGAAAGACAAGGGGGGGGGTGACCCAGAGGATGGGCAAGAGGTATATTCAGAGGGACAGAGGGAGAAAAAGGAGAGTGAGAGAAAGAATGTGTGCATAAAAATGAGTAACAGATGGGGTACGAGGGGGAGGTGGGGCCTTAGCGGAAGTTAGAGAAGTCGATGTTCATGCCATCTGGTTGGAGGCTACCCAGACGGAATATAAGGTGTTGTTCCTCCAACCTGAGTGTGGCTTCATCTTTACAGTAGAGGAGGCCGTGGATAGACATGTCAGAATGGGAATGGGATGTGGAATTAAAATGTGTGGCCACTGGGAGATCCTGCTTTCTCTGGCGGACAGAGCGTAGATGTTCAGCAAAGCGGTCTCCCAGTCTGCGTCGGGTCTCACCAATATATAAAAGGCCACATCGGGAGCACCGGACGCAGTATATCACCCCAGTCGACTCACAGGTGAAGTGATGCCTCACCTGGAAGGACTGTTTGGGGCCCTAGATCTTTCTGTCTCTGTCTCTGGAGACAGCTTATCCACTGATGTCTACTATAAGCCTACTGACTCTCACAGCTATCTGGACTATTCCTCTTCCTACCCTGTCTCTTGCAAAAGCGCCATCCCCTTCTCGCAATTCCTCCATCTCCGCCGCATCTGCTCTCAGGATGAGGCTTTTAATTCTAGGACGAGGGAGATGTCTTCCTTTTTTAAAGAAAGGGGCTTCCCTTCCTCCACTATCAACTCTGCTCTTAAACGCATCTCCCCCATTTCACGTACATCTGCTCTCACTCCATCCTCCCGCCACCCCACTAGGAATAGGGTTCCCCTGGTCCTCACCTACCACCCCACCAGCCTCCGGGTCCAACATATTATTCTCCGTAACTTCCGCCACCTCCAACGGGATCCCACCACTAAGCACATCTTTCCCTCCCCCCCCTCTCTGCATTCTGCAGGGATCGCTCCCTACACAACTCCCTTGTCCATTCGTCCCCCCCATCCCTCCCCACTGATCTCCCTCCTGGAACTTATCCGTGTAAGCGGAACAAGTGCTACACATGCCCTTACACTTCCTCCCTTACCACCATTCAGGGCCCCAAACAGTCCTTCCAGGTGAGGCAACACTTCACCTGTGAGTCGACTGGGGTGATATACTGCGTCCGGTGCTCCCGATGTGGCCTTTTATATATTGGTGAGACCCGACGCAGACTGGGAGACCGCTTTGCTGAACATCTACGCTCTGTCCGCCAGAGAAAGCAGGATCTCCCAGTGGCCACACATTTTAACTCCACATCCCATTCCCATTCTGACATGTCTATCCACGGCCTCCTCTACTGTAAAGATGAAGCCACACTCAGGTTGGAGGAACAACGCCTTATATTCCGTCTGGGTAGGCTCCAACCTGATGGCATGAACATCGACTTCTCTAACTTCCGCTAAGGCCCCACCTCCCCTCGTACCTCATCTGTTACTCATTTTTATGCACACATTCTTTCTCTCACTCTCCTTTTTCTCCCTCTGTCCCTCTGAATATACCTCTTGCCCATCCTCTGGGTCACCCCCCCCCCCAACTTGTCTTTCTTCCCGGACCTCCTGTCCCATGATCCTCTCGTATCCCCTTTTGCCTATCACCTGTCCAGCTCTCGGCTCTATCCCTCCCCCTCCTGTCTTCTCCTATCATTTTGCATCTCCCCCTCCCCCTCCAGCTTTCAAATCCCTTACTCACTCTTCCTTCAGTTAGTCCTGACGAAGGGTCTCGGCCTGAAACGTCGACTGCGCCTCTTCCTATAGATGCTGCTTGGCCTGCTGCGTTCACCAGCAACTTTGATGTATGGTGCAGGTTGACTCTGTGGTTAAGAAGGCATAGGGTGCATTGGCCTTCGTTAATCATGGAATTAAATTTAGGAGCCGAGAGGTAATGTTGCAGCTATATAGGACCCTGGTCAGATCCCACTTGGAGTACTGTGCTCAGTTCTGGTCACCTCACTAAAGGAAGGATGTGGAAGCCATACAAAGGGTGCAGAGGAGATTTACAAGGATGTTGCCTGGATTGGGGTGCATACCTTACGAAAACAGGTTGAGTGAACTCGGCCTTTTCTCCTTGGAGCAATGGAGGATGAGAGGTGACCTGATAGAGGTGTATAAGATGATGAGAGGCATTGGTCATGTGGATAATCAGGGGCTTTTTCCCAGGGCTGAAATGGCTGCCACAAGAGGACACAGGTTTAAGGTGCTGGGGAGTAGGTACAGAGGAGATATCAGGGGTAAGTTTTTTACGCAGAGAGTGGTGAGTGCATGGAATGGGCTGCCGGCAAATGTGGTGGAGGCAGATACGATAGGGTTTTTAGGAGACTTTTGGATAGGTACATGGAGTTTAGAAAAATAGAGGGCTATGGGTAAGCCTAGTAATTTCTAAGATAGGGACATGTTCAGCACAACTTTGCAGGCCAAAGGGCCTGTATTGTGCTGTAGGTTTTCTATGTTTCTATGTTTAACATCCCTGTGAACATTTTCCACAGTCTCTCTGTCTTAGTCTCATCTTCTCTCTCATAAGGCAACCAGAACTGCAGACAATATTCCAGACATGGTTTTATCAATGTGTTGTACAGCTATAACATGATTCAGATTCAGACTGACTTACCTTGTGTTCATCAAAACTTACAATGAAATGTATCATTTTGGCCAACACTGGAGGATGCGCTGGGGGCAGCCCATAAGTGTCACCACAATTCCATTGTCAACACAGCCTTCAGCAGAACAACACAAACATCACAGAACAAAACAGGTCAACAAGAACAAAGCAAGACCCTTCCTCACTCACCCTCTCACACATACAGACAGGCCACCTACAACCTTAAGTCTCAAAGAACCAACCTTGATGATGTCCCAATTCTTCTACTAAGTGTCCCCTACACCTTCTAAACAACCTTGTCTGCCTGCATCACCACTTTCAGCAAACTATATACTTGTATCCCGAAATCCTCTAGAATCTGTAATCTGTCAAGTAGGGGACCGTGCACAATTCTGATTTGATGGAGACAGACATGAGAGTACGGAGGAACATCTGAAAAACTTCTGAAATGCCCGCTTCGCTGCCGCTGTTACTGTGTGGTAACTGGAATCTCCGGAGCAGAAGGTCCCGAATCCTCAGCTTTGCTTGTTTCAGTGGCCGGGGCTAGGTCGAAGGTGCTTGGCAGAGGATGATGCTCGGAGGCTGTATCGGAGGGGCTGGTCGGAGGCTCGAAGTTTTCAGACGGATAGACTCAGAGTCGGCTGTGGTCGACTGCTTCTAAGACATCGGCAAGTTGACGGTGCCTGGAGGTTTATGGCAGGGAGTTTCTCCCTTTTGCTGCCTGCTATCGGGGTCTCGGGACTTTGAGACTTTTTTTTTACCATGCCCATGGTTTGTTCTTCATCAAATTATGGTATTGCTTTGCACTGCTGTAACTATATGTTATAATTATGTGGTTCTGTCAGTGTTAGTCTTTGGTTTGTCCTGTTTTTCTGTGATATCACTCTGGAGGAACATGCTATCATTTCTTAATGCATGTATGCATTTCTAAATGACAATAAAAGAGGATTGAGAGTTCTCATAATCTAATTGTCATGCAGAGCTCTGCGGAAGTATGATATAAAACAACTCTGATGTTGTGGAAAAAGATAAAGTTATCAGTTTTTAAATCAAATCTAGTTGATAAGTAGTGCACTGTTTCTTCTTATCCCCAAGGTTGAGGGATCGGGAACTCGGGGACTCGGTGACTCGGTGAGAAGAGGGAGATTTAAAAGGAAGCTGTGGGGCACCGTTTTCATCAGGATAGAAAGTGGGGAGAGTTGAAGCAGGATAGCTGGAAGGTGATACGTGAGGCCAGATGGGTGGGAAAACAACACACACAAAATGCAGCAGGACCTCAGCTGGATGGCAGCATCTATGGAAAAGAGTAAACTGTCGATGTTTCAGGCTGAGACCCTTCTTCAGCCCATAACATCGATTGTACTCTTTTCTGTAGATGCTGTCTCACCTGCTGGATCCCTCCAGCATTTTGTGTGTGTTGCTTGGATTTCCAGCACCTGCAGATTGTCTCTTGTTAGTGTATGCAAAGAGCTGCACAAGAGTGCATTGAAGTTGAAGAAGATACATTAACAATGCATAAAAGACTCCTGGGCAGGTACATGGACCACTAGGTTAAAGCTCTCTGATATAAAAAAAAGGTTGGTTTAGAAAGATATGGGCTAAACACAGGGAGGTGGGTCTAGTTTACATGGGCATCTTGGTCAACATGGACCAGCTGGGTTGAAAGACCTGTTTCTGTAGTATATGACTCTATGGTTGGTATCTTTGTTTGGAAGGACACGATGATAAGATTGGCCTATATGTGACTCCAGTTCAAAGCTGAAAGAGTTGACACTGGAGGAACCTCAGTCTCGTTGGTTAGAGACTGGAATAAGAATAGCTGCCTTACCAATGACACTTATAGCCTCAAAGGATCCTGAAGGACTAGAATTGGAATCAGTTTATTGTTGTTGAATGTACCAAGATACAGTGAAAAGCTTCTTTTTTGGGGCAGCATCTTTATAAGGCAGGTGACCCCAGCCACTACCAATACTCTTCAGAGATTGTCTGCCTGGCTTAATCAGGACTTGTGAGATGAGACCACAAGACCATAAGACATAGGAACAGAATTAGACTATACAGCCCATCGAATCTGCTCTGCTATTCCATCATGGCTGATTGCAGAACCCAGCCAACCCCATACACCTCTGCCTTCTCGCCATATCCTTTGATGTCTTGACTGATTGGGAAACGATCAGCTTCCACCTTAAATATACACATGGACTTGGCTTCCACCATAATCTGTGGCAGAGCATTCCACAGATTTACTACTTGCTGGTTGAAAACATTCCTGCTTACCTCTATTCTAAAGGGTCGCCCTTTAGAGAGGGAAATGGGAATGGGGAACATTCCTGCATCAGGTTGGAGGCTACCCAGATGGAATATAAGGTGTTGCTCCATTCCCATTCTGACATGTCAATCCATGGCCTCTGCTGTCGTAATGAGGCCACACTTAGGCTGGAGGAGCAACACCTTATATCCCATTGGTAGCCTCCAATCTGATGGCATGAACATTGATTTCTCGAAATTCTAGTAGAGCACCCACCCCCCACCCGCTTCACCATCCCCATCCCGTTTTTCCTCTCTCACTTTATCTCCTTACCTGCCCATCGCCTCCTCCTGGTGCTCCTCCCCCTTTTCTATCTTCCGTGGTCTTCCATACTCTCCTGTTAGATTCCCCCTTCTCCAGCCCTGTATCTCCTTCACCTATCTCTTTCAACTTCCAAACTGTTTACTTCACCCCTCCCCCTCTCCCGGTTTCACCTATCACCTTGTGTTTCTTCCTCCCCTCACCCACCTTCAGCCTGAAACATCAAATATATCTTTTTCCACTGATGCTGCCTGACTGGCTGAGATCCTCCAGCACTTTGTGTGTGTTGCCTGGATTTCCAGCATCTGCAGATTTTCTTTTGTTTGTTTACAGTATACTGTAATTGTATTTTACTCTTTTTTTAGGTTTTATGTAAGGTATAGAAACAATCGGCATTGTCGACTTGTTTTGGTGTTAGATTTTCGTCAGCAATCTTGGCAAACTGATCAATCAATTTCTCCGCTGCTTCGAGATTAGCAGACACTTCAAAAATTAGTGCCGTGTCTTTACTTAATTTTCTGCAACCCACCTGCTGAATATTCACAATTACTTTCAATTTTCAGTTCATCATAATAGAAGTTTGCTTGTTTTATGATCAGCATCGCTTTAAGCTGTATATGTTCACTCGATACTGACAAATCCACTCTTTAAATACACAATCGAGATCTTAATATTTCACTTTGTGCAGTGTTGCTCTATTTTTCATTGTGTTCTGTTCATTACATATGTGAGGTCACTTCTCAGAATGATCTGTGGTGTACAGAGACCTGTGCATCGCCTGGGAACCTTTCCAGCGCTTTGCGAAAACTTGCATTTGTGATGTCATGTCAGCACTCGAAAAAAATCTGATTTCAAAGGTTTTTGGATTTTTGGATTATCAGAGAAGGGATACTCAACCTATAGTCTTATAGCAGAGGGGCTGAAGCAGTCCTTGAGCCTGGTGTTATGTGCTTTCAGGCTTTTTTTTTAAATCTTCTGCCTGATAGAGGAAGTGAGAGGGCTGAATGTCCAGGATAGGTTGGGACATTGATTATGCTTTTTATTTATTTTATTGAGAAAGGGCATTGAATAGGCCCTTCCGGCCTTTTGAGCTGCACCATCCGGAAATCCCCCAATTTAATCCTAGCCCAATCACGCAACAACTTACAATGACCAATTAACCTATCAACTGGTATGTCTTTGGTCTGTGGGAAGAAACAGGAGCACCCAGAGGAAAGCAGCGAGAAGTGAAGAGAGAGTCCATGGATGGGAGGCTGCTTTCCCTAATGTCCTGAGCTGTGACCATGTGCAGAGCATTTGCCATACCAAGAAAAAATGCATGCAGATAGGATGAATTCTTTCTTTTCAAATCTTTTTATTGAATAAGTATACAAAAAGGTAAGCCATATAAACATTAATACAATGTTAAAATATAATAAAATTCCAGAAGGTATCAATACAAAAAAAAATACTACAAACAATGTAATTTAAACATAAGAAACCAAGATAACATAATAGTATACTAAATTTTATATATATCAATGGAAAAAAAGAAAAAAACCCCCCCCAAAAAAACCCACCGTGCAACTAACTAAAAGCAAAGCAAAGCAATGGGGTAACTTGAAACCAAACAGAGTTAAACTTAAAATCACGTCCTCAATCCCGACCTCCATTAAAAACAGTGAAAAAAAAACAAGAAGGGTATATATTACATTAAATGAAAATATCGAATAAAAGGTCCCCAAATCTGTTCAAATTTAAATGAAGAATCATAAAGGTTACTTCTAATTTTCTCCAGATTCAAACATAAAATCGTCTGAGAGAACCAAAAAAAGGTAGTTGGAGCATTAAGCTCTTTCCAATGTTGTAAAATACATCTTTTCGCCATTAAAGTAAGAAATGCAATCATTCTACGGGCTGAAGGGGAAAGATTACTAGAAATTTTAGGTAGTCCAAAGATAGCAGTAATAGGGTGAGGAGAGATATCTATATTTAATACCTTAGAAATAATATTAAAAATATCTCTGCAGATAGGATGAATTCGACAGCACATTGATTAAAAAATTAATAAAGGGGGATGCTGATATACCAAATTTCTTTAGTCTCCTGAGGAAGTAAATCCTAAGAACTTTTGACAGGGACACAACTGAGAGCATCCTGTCTGGCTGCATCACTGCCTGGTATGGGAACTGTACCTCCCTTAATCGCAGGACTCTGCAGAGAGTGGTGTGGACAGCCCAGTGCACCTGTAGTTGTAAACTTCCCGTGACTCAAGACATTTACAAAGACAGGTGTGTAAAAAGGGCCGGTAGGATCATTGGGGACCCAAGTTACCCAAACCACAATCTATTCCAACTGCTACCATCCAGGAAACGGTACCACAGCATAAAAGCCAGGACCAACAGGCTCTGGGACAGCTTCTTCCACCAGACCTTCAGACTGCTTAACTCATGCTGATTTGAGTGTATGTTTCTATTTATTATAAGTTATTATAAATTACTATGATTGCACATTGCACATTTAGACAGAGACGTAACGTAAAGATTTTTACTCCACATGTATGTGAAGGATGTAAGAGTAAAGTCAATTCAATTTAATCCAATTAAAGGAAGTTGTGAAACACAACAGGAAATGATTTGCGACACAACATGAAGCTTAAACTACAACCTGCCGATGATATTGAAACCAAATCTCAGTGTTGGTTTTCGACTATGACAGCTCGAGTTAAGGATTTGCATTCCCTTTATTTCAACAATCCTCAGCTCACCACTGATTGATTGTTAGAGATAGTTCTGCACTGGCATCGTGATTCAATATTTAATCAAAGTACCCCTTGAACTGTTCCATCTGTTAGTCACAGTTAAAAAACTGGAACATCAGGAGAAGGACCAGACTTGCGCTTCTGAATGCCTTTCATGACTTCTCAAAACATTTTACACCCAATTAATTAATTTTCCGAAGATTGATCACTATGGTGTCATGGCAAACTCATTAATTTACACATATTGGGCACCTACATGAAAAATAGATTATTGAATCACAAATAAGAGAAAATCAGCAGATGCTGGAAATCTGATCAACACACACAAAATGCTGGAGGAACTCAGCAAGCCAGGCTATGAAAAGAAAAAGAGTCGACGTTTTGGGGCGAAAGCTTTCCTACTCTTTTCCTAGATGCTGCCTGCCCTGCTGAGTTCCTCCAGCATTTTGTGTCTGTTGCGGAAATAGATAATTGAGCAGGTAATCTATTATAAATTACAAGAAGGATTGGGCGTTTGAGTAAGATACTAAAGAATAACTTAATTCCTATGAGTAGGAAGCTCGGAGTGTTGTGGTGCTATGCTCATTCCACACGGTAACATATGACAGTGAATGTTGGACAATATCAATGCAAAATACGGGAAGGCTCAAAGCTGCAGAAATGTGTTTTTTGAGAAGAGTGAACATATCATGGAAGGACAGAGTAACTAATGAGAAAGTGTTGCAAAGAGTCAAAATAAGAAGTGAGCTGATATCAATCAGGAAATGACAGCTGGAACTTTTGGGACAGGTACTGAGGAAAGAGAAGCTCGAACTTGTAGTGATGGAAAAAAAACTGATGGAAGAAAAAGACGCAGTTGACAGCACAAGACAGTCATGAGTTACATCAAGGGATGGATGGGCAAAAGTTTTAAAGAGCTTATTAGAATTTTTCGAATTAAAAACAGATGGAAGACCAAGATCACCTGTGTCATACACCACATAATGATGATGAATCTATTAAAATAATTATTCATCAAGTAATCTATTATAATGATTATTGACCATGTATTATAATGATTTACTTATTTATTTACTTATTTATTTAGGGACACAGTGTGGAACAGACCATTCTGGCCCAATCAGCAACACACCTATTTAACCCTAGCTTAATCACAGGACGATTTACAATGACCAATTAACCTACTAACTAGTACGTCTTTGGAATGTGGGAGGGAATGAGGCTCCCGGAGGAAAACAGCGGACTGACGGGAAGGATGTACGGACTCCTTGCCAACGGCACCGCGATTGATCTCCAAGCTGCAGTGCCACAAGCTGTAAGAGTATCACGCTAACCACTCTGTTATCGTGGTGTCCAACATATATCTTCAGATGCCCAACCTGGAAACCTTTCCAAAGTGGGGAGAGTTCCTGACACCACTGCCATTTCAGGCAGTGTGTTCCAGACTCCCAGCATGCGCCGGGTGAAAGTATTTTCCCTCTTATCCAGTACGGCACTGCCTTGTAGCAATTAGCCTGATGCTTTACAGTGTCAGCGACTGGAAGATCGGGGTTCAATTGCCACCGCTGTCTGTAAGGAGTTTGTACTCTCTCCCAGTTACCACGTGGGCTTCCTTCAGTTGCTCTGGGTTCCTCCCACATAATAAAGAAGCTTTCTTCCAGACACTTACTACCTGCACCTGGCAGCGAATGAAAGACTCGCATTTATCACAGCCTCTCGTGCCCTCAGGACTCCTGAAAGGTTTTTACAGCCTATGTTTTTCAAAGTATGGTGATTGTTTTAATACATGGACTATTCACTTTGATTTTGTGCTGAAGGCTCTGGAGTGGGAGAGGAACTCACAGCTTTCTGGTTCAGGCATGAGTGTGCTATCACCAAGGCACAGTTAACCTTGGTGATGAGAGCACTGCAGAGAACAATGGGAAATCCTATGCAGCACTGTCAGAGGAGCTGTTTTTCGGATAAATTGTCAGCTGAGGCTCTGAATGCTCACCCCAGCAGATGTGAAAGATTTAATGGCATAATTCTGAAGGTTAGGACAGCAGGTTTCCTGGCCAATATACTTATCCTTCAGTCAAAACCATGACACGCTGGTGATCTTAATGCGATAATACTTCTGAACCTGTGAACACGGTATCACAGTGGTTAGCACAATGCTTTACAGTGCCAGAGACCCAGGTTCAATTCCAGCCACTGTCTGTATGGAGTTTGCACGTTCTCCCTGTGACCTCATTCACTTCCCCCTCATGCTCCGGTTTCCTCCCACGTACCAATGGGTAGGTTAATTGGTCATTGTAAACTGTCCTGCGATTGGGCTGGGGTAAAGTCAGGAGCTGCTCGGTGACACGGTTCGAAGTACAGAAAGGCCTGATCTGCCTCGTATCTCAATAAATTTTAAAAAAAACTTTGCAATCTGCAAATTGGTGGATACCTTAGCCATATCACAGTAGTGACTGTATATATAAGGAACGTAATTGGTTGTAACGTGTTTTGGAATAATCTGGGGTTGTGCAGATAGTTTTTCATAAATTTCCTTTGTGTTTCCAACAAAAACCAAGGAACAAAAGATCTGGTTCATAACTCAGCTTTACAGTATATCCAGGGGTTTCAACCTCATCAAATTTCTTCAAATTCATCTGGAATAAGTTGATAAGAGGTGGCATAGCCTTTCTCTCTACCTTTGCCCTTCTTGTCTTTGAGCTTTGTGTAACTTTTCTTCCCTCTCTCTGCCTCTCATTCTCTCCTTCTCACTCTTTCTAGCTGTTACCCTTTATCTCTCTTTGCCTCTCACTATTTTTGACCTCACTCTTGCTCTCCGTGTTTCACCCTCTGGTTTTCCATCTCATTCTCTCCCTCAGCCTCACCCTCTTTATGTGTTTGTCCCATTTTTTTCTTCCTTTCACACTTTTTATTTTCTGACCACTTTTTCCCCCGTTCACTCCCATTTTCCTCCTCATAAAATCAGAAACTTACGGCACAGGTTATTTCTGTCAGTCTGTGGTATTTGTCCTGTCAAAGATGGAGCGGTTTCTCATCTCTAGGACCATAACATTCAATGATTCAAAGTACATTTATAATCAAGGAATGTATAAATTATACAACCTTGAGATTTGTCTGCTTACAGGCAGCCGCAGAGCAGGAAACACCAAAGAACCCAATAAACAAAGGCCAACCTCCAATGCGGAGAAAAAAACCCACAAATCATGCAAACAATAGGACAGCGGAACAGCAGTGGCATTCCAAACCAAACTGGGTCCTTAGATCCAAATCTAAGATGGTGGCACATTTGAACGCAGTGGCCTCTCGGTGCGCCTCTCTTTTTAAATTGTGCTTTTTATGATTGTAAAACTTTACTGGACTCCAAGAACAATGGGTACAGCAGGTCTACCACATCAGTTATCTGTTCATTGTCTGGAGCCGCTGGCTGGGCTGTTGAAGGAGCCGCTAGCCGGGGTGTCGAAGGGGCCGCTGGCCGAGGTGTCGAAGGGGCCGCTGGCCGAGGTGTTGAAGGGGCCGCTGGCTGGGGTGTTGAAGGAGCCTTCAGGTGAGTCAGAGAAGGAGAAGCTAGCACTCAGCTGGGAGAAGGAGAAGCTGGAAGACAGGCCACGAGAAGGAGAAGACGGCAGACAGGTCGGGAGAAGGAGAAGCCGGCAGACAGGCCGGGAGAAGGAGAAGCTGGTGGATGGTTCAGAGAGGGTTCGGAGGAGCTGAATTGGGAGTAGGCTGTGCCACTGCTGCTGCTCGAAGGCATCAGATTTGGTGTGCAAAAGCGGCATGCAGTGTAACTGTGGGTGACCGTCTTGGACATTTCTCTTGCAATCGCAAAACCCTGTTGGACATTGATAACGTGAGATGCTGCAGGCCTGTTTCCCTGTTTGCTGGTGAGATAGGGCACAGGGCATCAGTGCGGCCTCGGCTGCAGCGAGGATTAGACCTCAAATGGGCTTGCCTGCTCCTGCAGTCCAGGGGAGATGCTGCTGGAGGCAGTGTAGCTGGATTGGGAGCTGGCCTCGCCTGTCAGTGCTGCCCTCCAGTGTTCAACCAGTGGAATGACATGCTGGATTGCCATGAGCTGTGCCATGAAATTTGCATGTCACTCAGGGACTTGGACTATACATGTGTTTTTTTGCATATGATGCGTGTGTGTCTTTTTTTTTCTCTCCCGCTATTTTGAATGAACCTTATGTACCTTGGTCCCAGAGGAATACACTCTCGTTTGACTTCCATGTATGGTCTGAATGATAATTAAACGATTAGATTTGATTTGAAATCCTTGGAGCAGCCCATAGTAGACCCAAAGCCTCGATATTCAGATCAGCACATCAGTGGGGCAAATCACCGCGAAGTTCACAGTCACAAAACATGGCAGCCAGGGGTGGACCCACAGCCTCAGCATCACAGGCAGAGGAGCACCCGGTCTATATGGGCCGGCATTCAAATTGAATGAATAGCAGATTGTGCCTCGCATCTGGACCTGGACTTTGTCATGGCAAATTGCTCCGGGCCTGGAACACACTGCCCAGCAAATCACTTTTGGGCCCAGATTTTGCTGCAGAAGCCACTCTTGTCCTCTCCAAATTGGCTTGGCACTCGGAGCAATCCACCCTCACACCCATCATCGAAACTTCTCTACCTCAGCTTCTCCTCTTTTACTCGTTCACTTCAACTCCAAATACGTTGATTTTGCAGCGCACACCTCTGGAATTTACTTCACTTCCTCTTGCTATATTCATTGTTTGTGGTGATAGTGTACAGTAATTTACTTCAAAAGGGTGTTGTAAGCAGTTTCCAACTGCCAGTGAGCTGTCACACGCCATCCTGAAACAGACTTTGCAAGTTTGTTAGAGTAATAGGATCACAGAGTCATACAGCACAGAAACCAGGCCCTTCAGCCCATCATCTCATGCCAGACATTTTACCTGCTGACACTAATCCCATTTGCCTGCAATTAGACCATATCCTCCTATCCACATATAAACACAAGAGATTATGCAAATGCTGGAAATCCTGAACAATGGCCACAAAACTTAGAAGATACACAGCAGATCAGGCAGCACCTATGGAAAAAAAATGAACAGTTGACGTTTTGATCCAAGACCCTTCATCAGGATTGCAAGTGAAAGGGGAAGAAGCCTTTCCAGTCTGATGAAACGTCTCGCTCCAAAACATCAACTGTTTGTTCTTCTCCATAGATGCTGCCCGACCTGCTGAGTTCCTCCAGTATTTTGTGTGTGTTACATATCCATCTTTGGCTTTCCTAATTAAGTATCTGTCTAAATGCCTTCCACGACCTCCTTTGGCAGCGCGTTCCAAATATCAACCAATGCTTCTGGTTCGCATTTGGCACCCTTTATAAATGGATGAAGGTTTCTGCCTCTTCTGCTCTCAAACACACATGAGAGGCTGGAACAATCCTTTAGTCAGCTTAATGTTCAATGTGTGTGGTGTGTCAACTAGTTAAGAAATGGCATGATTAATCAAGACATTGCTGTAGTATTTGTACAAAATGCTGATAAGACTACATTATTTTTTGTTAGATTTATATTGACCCTAGAAGCATTAGTGCAAATCGTTTATCATTAATTATGTAACATCCGTGGGGCATTATGATATTTATTTGCTCTTTGAGCTGACTTGCTTTGAAAGCTGATTTAAATTTGACATGCATCAATGCCGTACTTTTTCTAGTGTATTAGTCAGGTGCTGTAGAATTCCATCATGTGGCTTAAACCGTGTGGATGCAACAAGGCAGAGTAATCCTGACACGGTTCTCGCAATTGCTTTTGAATTGAGTAAGGGGATTTTGTTCAGTGGGAGTGCAGCTTTAGCTGGGCACATATTATTTGAATCATCTCATCAAATTAATGGCCCTTCTACAGTGAGGTAACAATGCAATCCCTAGAAATATTGCACTTGTGGTAGACTGTACGACATAGATTACTGGGATAGTAGCCAGAACTCAGATCCATTATTTCCGGGACCTGATTTTGAATCCTATCTCACCAGTTGGGGAAGTTAAAGTGATTCAATAAGTCTAGAACTTTAAAAGAACGAAGAGCAGTGGTGGCAACCGGATTCAGATTTAGATTCATATATATATAGCTAGGGTGGCTAAGACATTTGCACAGCACTGTAGTAATTTTATTTATTGCACTGTACTGCTGCCACAAAAAAAAACAAATTTCATGACATACGTGAGTGATGATAAACCTGATTCTGATATGGGTCTCTATTGTGAACTGGGACTGGGAAGGGGGCAGGGAGAAGGGAATCATATATATATGATTTTTTGCACGGCACCATATATCGAAACATACAGTTTAATGTCCACTTGCGTTAAAGTCTAAGTATGTGCCCGTAAGTGTCGCCACACAGTTTATATTCTATCCGACTTCTAAGATACAAAGTTCACCAGCAGAATGGGCCCCGTGAGGGACAGGAATGGGGCGGGGGTGCGGTGGATATTGGCATTGGTTGTGTGTACTAAGATGCACTGAAAAGCTTTCATTTATGTACCATCCAGACAGATCATTCCATACATCAGTAGATTGACGACATGCTGGAGGGACTGCTGAGGTAGATCAGGCAGCGTCAATGAAGAGGAATAAGCAGTTGATGTTCAGGACCAAGATCCTTCATCAGGACCGGAAAGAAAGAGGGAGGAAGCCAGGATAAGATGGTGGCGGGAGGGGAAGGAGTACAAACTGGCAGGTGACAGGTGAGACCAGGAGACTGGAATTTGTGTGGGTGGGGTGGTGGTATGATGTGAGAAGTTGAAAGGCAATAGGTAGAAGATATAAAGGGCCGAAGAAGAAGAATGAATCTGATAGGAGGACCAAGGGAAGGGAGCTTCCAACTTGATAGCATGAATATCAGTTCTTTCAGTAATTTCTCCCCCCTCCACCTTCTCAATTTTCCATTCCCCATTCTGGCTCTTCTTCTCCTTATATGCCCCTCATCTCTTGCTGGTGCCCCTCCTCCTTTCCTTGTTGCTGGTCAGAAGGATCCCAATAATATAAACCACTAAAAGCACACAAATGTAGCAAGCAAATGGCATGTTGGCACTTATTGAAAGAGAGTTCAAAGGTTAAAATGCCTTAATATAATTATGTAGACCCCTGAAAAAGACTACACCTGACAATTATGAACAAGTCTGTTCCCCTGACTCAAGGAAGAGTTTACTAGTGATAGGAGTACGGCAAATGCAAAATGTTGTGGGATGGAGAAAAAATATAACTATTCTTTAACTCTTCCTCTGTGGTTGGGTGAGACAAGAGTAAGAGGTCGTAGGTGAGGGGTGATAGGTTAAATATTGAAGGGGAAACTGAAGGAGATTTACTTCACTTAGAGGGTGGTGTGAATGTGGAAGTGGTGGATGTGGTTTCGATTGCAACATATATAGCTACATCGACGAGAAGGAGATGGAGTCCGGTGCATGTAGATGTCACACAGAGGTTGTTCTCAAATGGCAGGATAGGCAACTGTGGCTGACAAGTGAAGTTAAAGACTGCATAAAATCCGAGGAAAGGACATATAAGGTAGCAAAAGTGAGTGGGAAGTTGGATGATTGCGAAGCTTTTAAAATCCAACAGAAGGTAACTAAAAAGCTATAAGAAGGGAAAAGATGAAATATGAGGGCAAACTAGCCAATAATATAAAGCAGGATACTAAAAAAATTTTCAGTTATATAAAGAGTAAAAAGGAGGTGAGAGTTGATATTAGACTACTGGAAAATGACTCTGGTGAGGTAGTAATTTGGGACAAGGAAATGGCAGATGTACTTAATGGGTACTTTGCATCAGTCTTCACTGTGGAAAACATTAGCAGTGTGCCAGAGGTGTGTGAGTGTCAGGGAGCAGGAGTGAGTGTCATTGCCATTGCTATTACAGAGGAAAAAGTGCGAGGCAAACTGAAAGGTCTTAAGGTGGATAAGTCACCTGGACCAGATGGACTACATCCCAGAGTCCTGAGAGAAGTTACTGAAGAGATAACAGATGCATTGGTCATAAGCTTTCAAGAAGCAATTGATTCTGACATAGTCGCAGAGGACTGGAAGATTCGTAAATGTCGCTCCATTATTTAAGAAGGGAAGAAGGCAAAAGAAAAGAAATTATAGGCCAGTTCGCCTAACCTCAGAGGTTGGGAATGTGTTGGAGTCTATTATTTTAGGATAGACTTGGAGACTAATGATAAAATAAGTCAAAGTCAGCTGGTTTCTGTTAAGGGAAATCTTGCTTGACAAATCTTTTAGAGTTCTTTGAGGAAGTAACAAGCAGGGTGGACAAAGGAGAGGCAGTGGATGTCCTTTACTTGGATTTTCAGAAGGCATTTGATAAGGTGCCACACATGAGGTTGATTAACAAGATAAAATTCTATGGCATTACAGGAAAAGTACTGGCATGGATAGAGGAATGGCTGACAGGCAGAAGGCAGCAAGTGGGAATAAAATGGGCCTTTTCTGGTTGGCTGCCAGTGACAAGTGGTGTTCCTCAGGGGTCAGTATTGGGACCACTACTTTTCACATTGTTTGTCAATGATTTGTATAATGGAATTGATGGTTGTGTGGCAAAGTATGCAGATGATATGAAGATGGGTGGAGGGTTAGGTAGTGCTGAGGAAGCAATGCGATTGCAGCAGGACTTAGACAAATTGGAGGAATGGGCAAAAAGTGGCAGATGGATTGAAGGTTGGGAAATGCATTTGGTAAAAGGAACAATGGTGCAGACTGTTATCTAAATGGGGAGAAGGTTCAGACATCAGAAGTGCAAAGGGACTGAGGAGTTCTCGTGCAAGACTGCCGGAAGTTTAATTTACAAGTTGAGTCTGTGGTAAAGGCAAATGCAATGTTGGCATTTATTTCAAGAGGAATAGAATATAAAAGCAAGGAGATAATGCTGAGGCTTTATAAGACACTGGTCAGGCTGCACTTGAAGCATTGTCAACAGTTTTGGGCCCCCTATCTAGGAAAGGGTGTGCTGTCATTCTGGGGTCTAGAGAAAGCTCACAAGGATGATTCTGGGAATGAAGGGGTTAATATATGAGGAGTGTTTGGCAGCCTTGGGCCTTTACTGATTGGAATTTAGAAGAATGCGAGGGGATCTCATTGAAACCTACCGGATATTGAAAGGACTAGATAGGAGAGGATGTTTCCTGTGGTGGAGGTATCCAGAACCAGAGTAGCCTCAAAACTGAGGAGGGACCTTTTAGAACAGAGGTAAGGAGGAATTTTTTTAGCCAGAGAGTAGTGAACCTGTGGAATGCTCTGCCACAGACTGCGGTGGAGGGTGAGTCCGTGGGTATACTTAAGGTGGAAGTTGATTTTTTCCTAATTGGCCAGGGCAACAAAGGATATGGTGAGAAGGCAGGTGTATGAGTTCGAGTGGGATCCGTGATCAGCCGTGACAGAATGATGGAGCAGACTCGATGGGCTGAATTGCCTAATTCTGCTCCAATATCTTATGGATTATGCAGAAAAACAGACTGGCACAGAATAACTGGGTCGAAAGTTTGATTTCTGTGTTTTTAATTTTTTTCCATTTATTTTGAAATACAGCATTGAACAGGCTCTTCTAGCCCGATGAGCCGCAATGCCCTGCGACCTATCTATTTAACAATAGCCTAATCACAGGACAGTTTACATCGACCAATGAACCTGCTAACCAGAGCAGCATGCTCATAAGATACTGGGGGAACTCAGCATATCAGGCAGCATTTATAGAAATGAATAGACAGTTGATGTTTAAGGACGAGACTCTTCTTCAGGACTTATGTCTGAGCACCTGGAGGAAACCCGTGTGTTGCAGAGGAAGAACGTACTAACTCCTTGTTGATGGTGCCAAATTTGAACTCTGAAATCTGGAACACCCCCAGCTATAATAGCATCACACTAACAACTAAACCACTACGCTACCATAGCACCCAAATACGTTGCAGCACTCTATGATTTGATGTCTCTAAGAGTGAAAACTCTTGAGAATGTGGCAAGGTAAATGCTGTCAACTTGACTAAGAGCACAGCAGGGCTGCACAGAAACCAAGTCTCCTTTAATCATATGCCAGCTGAGGTAATTTGAAAGTTAATATGTTAAGCAAGTACTGGCAGGAATGTATGTTTTCTTCTTATTACACTGTATATCAACCCATTCTTGAATTAAGTTGTGAGGCTAAATGGTAATAACTTAATAGTGCAAACAAATTGGATTTGGATTCCTACTCCTGGACAACAAATTGCCTCTAGATGAAATCTCAAAAAAAAATGTGCTGTCAATGAAATTTGCACTGTCTGGTTGCTAGACTGAAATAATAACAATGTCAAAGGTATTTAGCTCAGCATAACACTCAAAGCATTCCTTTCGTTAGCTATATTTTATCTATTCCTCAGACTTTCTGGCATTTATTGCTTTTGTATGCAGTGGCACTGCAGAGGAGCTTATTGGGTCTAGAGTCACCAAGCATGGCACAATTGGCAGATTTCCTACCCTCAAGAGCAGCGGTCCTCAATCACCGGGCCGCAAAGCATGTGCTACCGGGCCATGAGGAAACGATATGAGTCAGCTGCACCTTTCCTCATTCCCTCTCACGCACTGTTGAACTTGAACATAGGATTGCCAACTGTCCCTTATTTGCCAGAACATCCCATATATTGGGCGAAATTGGTTTGTCCCATACGGGACCACCCTTGTCCCGTATTTCCCCCGCTAAGGTAGAGCGTTCTTATGAAATCTTTCGTGCAGAAATGGTGTGAAGCGAAGAAGCAATTACCATTAATTTATATGGGATAAATTTTTGAGCGTTCCCAGACCCAAAAAATAACCTAACAAATCATACCAAATAGCACATAAAACTGAAAATAAATAACACTAACATATAGTAAAAGCAGGAATGATATGATAAATACATAGCCTATATAAAGTAGAAATAATGTATGTACAGTATAGTCAGGAAGATGAAGGGAAACTGATTTGTGGGGGGGCGGGGAAATCACGTATGCGCATGAGCACATCACATGCGCATGTCACGCAGGCGCACACAGGTGCCCGCGCAAGGCTTCATGGTCATAGTAGTCTTTCCTGGGGTAACGTGTCCTGGGATTTGACTGCTACTTTTGTCCCTTATTTGGGAGTGAGAAAGTTGGCAACCCTAACTGTAAAAGACATGTTGAGGTGAGTTTAACCCTACTTGAACACGCCCCCACCTGGGTGGGCCGGTCCGCAAGAAGATTGTCAATATTAAACCGGTCCGCGGTGCAAAAAAGGTTGGGGACCCCTGCTCAAGAGCATGAGATAGACCTGTATCATATACTCAGTGCCCACTTTATTAGGTATCACCTGTACCTAATAAAGTGGCCACAGAGTATATGTTTGTGGTCTTCTGCTGCTGTAGCCCATCCACTTCAAGGTTCGACATCTTTGCATTCAGTCATGCTGTTCTGCACGCCACAGTTGCAAGGTATGGTTATTTGAGATACTGTCACCTTCCTGTCAGCATGAACCAGTCTGGCCATTCTCCTCTGACCTCTCTCATTAACAAGGCATCTTCACCCACAGAACTGCCGCTCACTGGAGGTATTTTTTTATTTTTTTTTAACCATTCTCTCTAAATTCTAGAGACTGCTGTGTGTGAAAATCCCAGGAGATCAGCAGTTTCTGAGATACTCAAACCACCCCATATGGCACCAACAATCATTCCATCAACAAAGTCACTTAGCTCACATTTCTTCCCCATTCCGATGTTTAGTCTGAACAACAACTGAACTTTTTGATCAAGTCTGCAAGTTTTTATGCATTGAGCTGCTGCCACATGATTCGCTGGTTAGATATTTACCTTAACGAGCTGGTGTACATATATACTTAACAAAGTGGCCACTGAGTGTAGTCCGGTGTTTTAAATGGTGGCATGAATGATATTAACATTCTGTTTTAAAAATTGATAACAGAATTTAAAGAGAATTAAATGAGATTTGAACTCACATCTCTAGATCAGTTGTCCGGAACTCTGAGTCAAAAACCCAACAGATTCATCTCTGTGCTGCAGAGATGCCTCTTACA
This sequence comes from Mobula hypostoma, assembly GCF_963921235.1. Taxonomy (NCBI): domain Eukaryota; kingdom Metazoa; phylum Chordata; class Chondrichthyes; order Myliobatiformes; family Myliobatidae; genus Mobula; species Mobula hypostoma. The sequence continues at coordinate 183,898,856 of NC_086101.1, read as the reverse complement.
ACCGAGATACCAGAACTTTGGAATCATAAACACAAGTGATCCTGCAGATGCTGGAAATCTTGAACAACACACACAAAACTCTGGAGTCAAGTGAAGTGAAGTTTATTGCCATTTAGCTACATACATGTATATAATGTACATAGAAACAGACATTTCCTTGAACCAGGGTATAAAGCACAGTAATACACATAACAGATGATAACGTCTGAAGGTAAGGATAAAATCTACGGGTGTATCACACATAAATAACAAACTAAAGTACATTAATATTAAATATTGTAAGGTATAGAACAGATTAACTAGTGATACCTTGAATACGATGCGGCCAGGAGTTCAGAAGCCTAATGGCCTGGGGGAAGAAAATGTTTCTCATCTTGACTGTTCTTGTTCTTATGCGTCGGAGTCTCCTGCCTGATGGTAGAAAGGCAGAGAAGATGCTGGATGGAAGGGTGGGATCCTTAACAATACTAAGGGTCCTGCATATGCAGCGCTCCTGATAAGTGTGCTGAAGGATGGTAGGGAGACCCCTATGATCCTCTCAGTTGTTCTCACAGTCGTTTGTGGTGTGATGCTTGACCGCTCCCATACCAGATGGAGGTGCAACTTGTAAATGAAATGAAATATCTTCATTGTCATTGCATAGTACAATTTGGCATGCACCAATATAGTGAAAACGAGTTTGCAACTCTCGTCCTCAATGCTATAAAACAAATAAAATAAATAAACAATAAATAAAATCAAGTAACCAGCCAGTACAAGCAATGTCCAGCAGTACAAAAGTGCAACTCGGATGCAGGACACTCTCAATGGTGCTCATGTAACACACATTTAATATGGGGGTGTGAGCATTGCTCACCTCAGTCTTCTTAGAAAGTGGAGGCGCTGCTGTGCCTTCTTGTTCAGGGAAGTGATATTAAGGGATGAGGTGAGGTCATCCATGATGAGAACCTCTAGGAATTTGGTCCACTTAACCCTCTCTACGGAGTAGCCATGTGTTCACAGAGGGATATTCTTGATCTGCACCTTCGTAAGTCCACAATGATTTCCTTTGTCTTCTCCCTGTTCAGGCTTAGGTTGTTTTTCTCACACCAATCCAATAGCTGCTCCTCTTCCTCTCTGCACTCATTCTTTTCATCCTTCTTGATAAGGCCGGTCACTGTTGTGTCAGCTGTAAACTCGTTGACATGGTTTGAGCTGCATCCTGCAGCATAGTCGTGTGTCAATGTGAACAGCAACAGGCTAAGCACACAGCCTTGGGGAGTGCCAGTGCTCTGGGTAATGGGACGAGAGACGTTGCCGCCCACATGGACTGACTGTGGCCTTTCTGTTAAGATGTCCAGTACCCATTTGCAGAGGGAAGTGTTGAGACCCAGCGAGGACAGTCTGCCAACCCATTTCTGGGGTATGATGGTCTTGAATGCCAAAATGAAGTCTTTAAACAGCAGCCTGGCAGATGAGACCCCATTTTCCAGGTGGAACAGGTGACATGATAGAGGTGTATTAGAAGATAAAAGGCATTGATAGAGTGGATGGCCAGCACCTTTTTCCCAGGGCAGCCATTGATAATACGAGCGGACATACTTTTATGGGGATTGGAGGGAAGTTTGGGGGGAATGTCAGAGGTAGATTATTTACATAGAGTGGCAAAAGTATGGGACTCACTGCCAAGGGTGGTGGTAGAGGCAGATATTTTAAGGTCCTTGTTATGTCTATGCAACCACATATCAATTACATAAAAGCTCACACTCAGGAGATGGCTTTAACTGGAGTATTCACATTGCAGTGAGAGACAGAGAGAGAGACAGAGAGAGAGAGAGAATGTGCATGTGTAGGCAACAGATCAATGTGCATGCACAGACAACAGATCATACCTAAGTGCTAAGGGGAGTCATTGCTCTAAAAGAAATAGATCCAAACTTCACAGTTGCTTCCTCTTTAGATTAACGTCATATACAACTGTATATGTACAAAACATTCAATTTCCCTCTTACAAACCATATTCAAATAAAGATGCTTTCACAGTAACGGCCCATAACTAACTTCACAGTTCTAAAGGTTCAGTCTTTAGGATGGCGCTCTGTTTCTTTCAGGATAGTGCCTCTCGACCTGTGGCGTGGCATCATGATTGGCAGGTGTTTTGTCAAAGACAACATTCTCGGTGCGCCTCAGGACCTGTGGAGTGACATTGTGTTTGGTCAGTGTCTTGTCTAAGACAACGTTCTCTGTTGACAGTGCCACATTGCCCTCAGTGACATGATCATCACTGAAAGGCAAGGACCACTGGGGGTGCATTTTGAACTTTTTTAGTATCCTGAACAGCTTTTGGTCAAGTCTTCAATCTGTTTATCTATTCCCAGCAACCACAAATAGCTCTGAGCGAGACTCTTCATCTTGACTATACCCATGTGTCCTTCATGCTGATTTTCGAACACTCTGGTGCGCAGTTTAGAGAGAACCACAACTCGAGATCCATGCATCAACATTCTTTGACATACCGACAGTTGCTCTTGTCTTGCTGAGAACTCTGGAAATACAGGGTTACTATGAGCTAGCCTTCCTTACGTGGTGCTGTCATTGATTTTTGACAATGTCAGATCATTACTTGTTTCTTTTTTGTATTTCTGAATTTGTTACTGGCAACTGGTCCACCAATGCTGTGTGAAACGTTACTTCTGGGTCACAGTATGAAGAGAAGGGTTCCGGCCCGAAACGTCGACTCATCGTTTCCGCGGATGCTGCCCGACCTGCTGAGTTCCTCCAGCGTACAGCGTATCAGACCCCAGCATCTGCAGATTATTTTGTGTTTACTTCTCTTCTTCAGTTGCCAATAGAGGAAGACGTGAAAAGCTATTAGTGTTGCTGTGTTGTTTGGTAACCTTGATCTCAATGTCATAAGAGTAGGCTCCGAGGAACAGTGCCCAATGTTGCAAGCAGGTAGCAGACATCACTGGAATTCTCTTCCTGGGAGTGAAAATAGACACACGGGGCTAGTGATCTATCACTAGCATAAAGCTTTGTCCGTAGAGGTAGTGATGAAACTCCTTTATTCCCCATGCTAGACTAAAGGCTTCTCAGTCAACCTGCGTGTAGTTGTATTCTGCGCTCATCAATGATCTTGAAGCAAACACAATCGGACATTCAGATCCATCTTTCATAGTGTGTGACAAAATGGCTCCAATGCCATAAAGGGATGCATCACATACCAGTCTGATGGGCAGAGATGGGTCATTATGGGTAAGCAGTTCATCTGACGCTACTAGTCTCTTTGTTTCAATGAATGCTCTTTCACATCTTTCTGACCACTCCTGATTTGCATCAGTGTGTTCAATAAGTGCAGCACTGTAGCAATGTTTGGGAGAAACTGGTGGTGGTAGTTTACAAGGCCCGATTATGACCTGAGTTGTGACACATTTTCCAGTTTGGCTGCTTGTAACACTACTTTAATCTTCCTTTATTACTTATGTAAGCCATGATTGTCAATGACATATCGACAATGTGAGATTTCATTCTTGAAAATCTCACGTTTCGCTCTCTTCACACACAGAGCATACTCATTCAGCCTAGTAAGCACTTTACCAAGGTTCTGAAGGTGCTCTTCATCATTCTTGCCAGAAACAATGATATCGTCAAGATTACATTGTGTTCCTGGGATATCTTGGAGCACTTAGTCCATTGCTTTTTGCCAAATTGCTGGAGCTGATGTGACGCCAAGGACAGGACGATTATACTGGAGCGGTCCCTTGTGAGTGTTGATTGTGAGGAACATCCTATTTGACTCCTCAGTCTGCATTCACAGGTAGGCATGTGACAAGTCAATCTTTGAAAGCCTCTATCTGCTTAGCAAAGATGCAAAAGTATCTTCTATTCATGGCAGGGGACACTACACAGTACCCAACACTGGACCGATGCTTACTTTGAAATCCCCATATATGCAAACGGCTCTGGCCTTGCCTTTCTTGATCACCAGGACAATGGGCGTGGCCAAATCGCTTCACTCAACCTTGGAGTGAATTCTAGATGTCTTGAAGCTCTGCAGTTCAGCATCCACTTTAGGACGTAGTGCATAAGGCACTGGACGTGCTTTATGGAGTCTTGGAGTTGCTGCTTCATCCTGTTCAATTCTGGCCGTCATGCCTTTGCTTCGACCAGTCCCGTTCTCAAACACCTTCTCATTAGCATTAAGCGGCTGTGACAGTCTCTGGTTAGTGCTACCATTTTTGCTGCCATTGCCTGTTGACGTCACGCTGCGAGCTTTGATTGAATGCCAGTCTAGTTGGATTTTTCTCACCCATTCAGATCTGGCCTTCCACTGTTCAACACAAAGCTCTGACAGCTGTGGTAGGCTTCTGTACATTACATTCACCCTCAGTTTGCTTTTGGGAGACACTTTTTCACTGGTGTAAGTCTTTAGTATGACTGAGCTCTTCTCCAATGGTATCTTAGAAAACAGTCTGTTGTAGTCAGCCTCTGAAATTATAGACAAAGCTGTCCCTGTATCCAGCTCCAGTTTCAGTTTTACACCAGACACAGCTACTGTGATCCACATGATTTAGTGATCTGCTCAGTAATAATATGCAGTTCTAGACATGACAGCTCACCTTTGTCACACACTGTGTTATCTGATTCTGTTTCAAATTGTTCACGTAATTTGTTTGCTTAGTTTTGTGTGTGAAACTTTTCAATGTGTGCTTTTTGTCTGACTTGCATACTTTCTCTATCTGACCTTGTCCGTGACACTTTCTGCAAACTTTTTCTTTGAACCAACATTCATTTGCATCTTGGGGGGATTTGGCATATCAATAACATTTTTGTTGTTTTGAACCATTCAGGGACATTTTGTGCATTTCACATTCTAAACTCTTTTTCTATAGTTTTGCTGCAGTCTCTAACGATATTGCAATGGTCATAAGAACATAAGAAACAGGAGCAGGAGTAGGCCATCTGGCCCATTGAGCCTGCCCCACCATTCAATAAGATCATGTCCATGAACTGAGCTCCATCTACCTGCCTTTTCCCCATAACTCTTAATTCCCCTACTATGTAAAACTCCATCTAACTGTATCTTAAATATATTTAGTGAAGAAGCCACAACTGCTTCCCAAGGCAGAGAATTCCACAGATTCAGCACTCTCTGGGAAAAACAGTTTCTCCTCATCTCCGTCCTAAATCTTCTCCCCTGAATCTTGAAGCAATGTCCCCTAGTTCTAGTCTCACCTACCAATGGAAACAACTTTCCTACTTTTATCTTATCTATACCTTTCAAAATTTTGTATGTTTCTATAGGATCCCCTCTCATTCTTCTGAATTCCAGAGAGTATAGTCCCAGGCGACTCAATCTCTCCTCATAAGTTAACCCCTTCATCTCTGGAATCAACCTGGTGAACCTCCTCTGCACCGCCTCCAAAGCCAATACCCAGTCAAAGTTAGGTCTCTTTCTGACAGTAGTCTGTTTTGAGTGCTTTGACTCTGCATGCCACATACATCAGAAGGTTCATCTCTAAACTCACAGTAGTGGGAAAGTTTGCACAGTTCTGCAGTGTATTCAGAAATGCTTTCATCCTTTGACTGGTTCCTTTTGTAAAATCTAAATCTCTCCGCTATTACCATTGGTTTAGGGCTCAAGTGATTTTTAAAAATTGTAACAATTACATCGAATGCCTTGATTGCTGGCTTATCAGAAATTAGTAAATTGCTTCACAGAATATACGTCCTAGCACCCATTAAGCTAAGAAGTGTGGGGGCTTACTTTTCCTAAGCCACTTTGCTCGTCTTACAATACAGTTCAACCCTCTCGATATATGACAACCAAGCTTGATTAGCAGTATTGAATTCGTCAACTTCCCTGACTGAAGCCATCGCCACATTGTTTTCATTTTAACTTTGCCTCATCTTTTACTGTGTGCTATGCTGTATTCATGTGATCCTTGTTAGCGGCCATGACAGCCTTCCGTACAGTTTAACTCTTTCTTCTTGCTGTTTCGTCCTGTGACTGTTACTGGAGTTCATGATATTTTCTGACATTTAGGTTTGTGCTCATCACCGATTTGCTGTGGCTATGCAACTACATATCAATTAAATCAAAGCACGCACGTGGGAGATGGCTTTAATTGGTGTATTCACATTGCAGCAAGAGAGAGAGAGAGAACAATGTACATGCATAGACAGCAGATCATACATAGTGCTAAGGGGAGTCATTGCTCTAAGGAAATCGATGACATTACAATAGTCTTAGATAGGGACATGGATGAAAGAAAAAATTAGGGCTATGCGGGAAGGAAGAGTTAGATCGATCTTGGATTAAAAAGTTGGCATAACATTGTGGGCCAAAGGGTCTGCATTTAGATGTACTATTTCATGTTCCAGGTTCTCTGGTAAGTACAGTTGTGGCCTTCCTTGAATCTTACTGATTTTGGTCCAATACATCCGAGTGAGAGTGCAGCACATTACTGACCAGAGAGGAATCTTTTTTCTATCAGACGGTTGTGAATCTTTGCTAATCTATTCCAGAACTGAACACATGATTTTTTCTTGAATACAATCAATAAATTTGTTACTCTATGGGGAAATCAGGGCTTAAGGGAAATTTGAAAAGCTGAGCTGAGGGCAAGATCACCTTAACAATGACTGAATATAGGAGCAAGCTCAAGGGGCCAAATGGACTACTCCTGTTGTTATTTCTTATTCATTGTGATGTATTGTCAAATTTGAGGCTCTTATCCCTTACTGAAGCACCTTCATGAATATTTCCTAAAACTATCTGACTTTCTAGTTTTTTTTCATTTCCATGTACCCACTTGCTGATCAAATGAAGCTAAGCCCATTTCAACACTAAGTACCATATGTGAACAAATACACTCTTTAGCACATTTTCTAAAGCTTTCTAACTGACTTAAAATGTTTTGACTTCTTGTTTGTTCCAGGGCAGCACACTAAATACAGAGTATGTGGATATTATAGTGTTGTACATTGTCAAAAATCGCAGGGAACAATACAATAAGGAAATGCTTCAACCAACAAATCACACACCCTCTGCTCTCACTCCCCCTTTCTCTTTCTTTTTCTCTCTGTCTCCCTCTCTCTCATCCCTCTCCCTTTCTCTTTCTCCCCCCCTCATCCCTCTCCCTTTCTCTTTCTGTCCCTCCTCCTCCTCTCCACTCTCTCCTATCCCTCTCTCCTTCTCTCCCCTCTCTCTCTTATGCAAAATCATAAGAAAGTAGATTGTGAGTTTAAGAATCCAACATATCATACCAGGAAAAAAATTAATAGTCTTACATTGTATTGCTAGGGTGGAAGTTGTGCTTGATTTAGATGTGTATTGTTGGTGGGCATTGTCTAGAGGGGCTGAAGGGCCTGTTTGTGCACTGTGTGACTGTATGACTAATGTTTCTCAGCAGAGATCTGCCATACTCACCCTGTCACTGCAACTACAGATCCAGAGTTTTCTTCCTCTTTGTTCATTGAGAAATAAATTCTTGCGTTTCCTGCAGTATCTACAATCCTGGACAAATACATTTGGAAAAAGTAGCTGCCAATAAAAAAAAATTTGGGTATAGAAAATTGTATTTTAATCCTAACCAAATAATCAGTGGCCACTTTATTAGACCTATACCTAATTAAGTGGCCACTGAATATATCAGACATCCCACCTCTCCCGGAAGTTCCGGGAGTCTCCCGCATATTAATAGTGGCTCCCTGATGCCTGCAAATTATATACAATGTCTCGGAAACTGAATTTTTTGAGAGCGAGCGTGAGAGCAAGCACAAAAGCAAGAAAGCAAGCGTGAGTGAGAGTGACCACGAGAGAGAGCGCGCGAGAGAGCGAGCACAAGAGAGAGTGAGAGCGCCGACAAGAGAAAGAGCGAGAGAGCGCGAGAGCGAGAAAGCAAGCGCGAGAGAGTGAGCGCAAGTGAGAGCGACCACGAGAGAGAGAGAGAGAACCCGCGTAAGAGAAAGCGAGAAAGCAAGCGCAAGTGAGAGAGCGCGCGCGATAGAGAGAGCGAGAGCAAGAGCGAGAGAGTTCCAAAAAAAGTCAGAGTGGCAGTGTTCCAAAACAAAACGTACGTCACCCTAGACTACACTAAAGTGTACCCCTGCCTAATAGGGGTCAAAAATAATGACAGTGTTGCTCGCTGCACTGTTTGCAACAGTGACTTTTCTATTGCCCATGGTGGGTTAAGACTGTAAAAGACATGTTGAGGTGAGTTTAACAGGTGTCATTCGTTCATTAGCATAGCTAACGTTATTTAAACTAGCTGGCTAGCTGCTAAGGAGCTACTCTATTGCAGACACCCCACCTCTCCCGGAAGTCTCCCGCAAGTTGATGGTGCTACCTCCCTGAAACGAGTTTTTGCAGGGTGGGATGTCTGATATATATTTGTAGTCTTCTGCTGCTGTAGTCCATCTACTTCAAGTTTCAAAGTGTTGTGCATTCAAAGATGTTCTTTTGCACACCGCTGTTGTATCACATGATTTTTTGAGTTGCTGTTGCCTTCCTATCAGCTTGAACTAGTTTGGCTATTCTCCTCTGACCTCTCTCATTAGCTGCCACTCACTGGATGTTTTTTTGTTTCTCTCACCATTCTCTGTAAACTCTAGAGTCTGTTGTACAAAAAATATCCTAGGAGATCAGCAATTTCTCTGATACTGGAACCACCCCAGCTAGCACCAATGATCATTCCATGGTCAAAGTCACTTTGATCACATTTCTTCTCCATTCTGATATTTGGTCTGAACAACAACTGAATCTCTTGACCACGTCGCCATGCTTTTATGCGTTTAGTTGCTGCCGCGTGATTGGCTGACTAGATATTTGCATAAATAAGCAGGTGTACCTAATAAAATGGTCACTGAGTATAATCCCAATGTATTCACAGACAATACAACACCAGGTTGGTATATCTACTGTTGGGTGAAATTTCTTTTCAGAACTGTTCATACAAAGATTTTGACCCTCATTATGAAAGCGCTGCAGAAAATCTTCATATGAATATTTTATCAGACATTTTTTATCCCATTGTTGAAATCGCAGGTAAAAGAGTTTCATACTGAGCGTTAAATTATTCAGAATCTGAAATAAAGAACAGCCAATAGTTTCTTGCCTGTTCAGTTCCAGGGTTCCTGTGGCGGAGGCTAAACTTACCTGCTTGTTCGAGAGAACCCTTATCTTCCAATAAGCACTTAGCTACATTTGAAGTCCAGAGACCCGCTGTCTGATCACCGGCACTTTGACTGCATCCTACCAACGTCAGTTCTGTCAGCAGGGAGGCAGGGTGCACTCCAGCACCTTATTAACTGCCTTAAACTTAAATCAGAATAAAGGGTGTATCGGAACACTGCTCCCTCTCTGGCCATAAAAAAAACTTAACTTAAGCTCACGGGAGGCCCATTTAAGATTGATTGTGCCTTGCTGCCGCAATGTAAGAGGAAAGTACACTCACTAGTTTGTGTAATGTTAAAAAATGTATTGCTTTTATAAAAATTCATTCCCAGAATGTTGGTGTTTCTCTCAAAGCTGCCATTTAACCCCATCTGTCTGAGCACCTCTACTGATGGGACTGAGGATAATTTAGAAGATCAAAGCAAAAAGAAAAGACAGGTATTTTTATTTTAGATGCCTAATACAGTGAAATATTCAACAGGTAAAGCTCAGACTGTGTTGGTCATCGTTTCAAATGACACATTTCACTGCATGTTTCGATGTACGTGCGAGAAATAAAGTTAGTCTTTGGATCTTGCCAACTCTCGCTAACTTCTTCTTATAACCTGCCACACTCTATAAGTTCTGCCCATTTGTCAGGACACAACTAGGGTCCAGTCTTGTTCACCAGACTTCGGAAGAGATAGAAGATTCCATGAGAGAGTGGAGGAAGGATTCACTGTCATGGATCTGGGCTGAGAGATTTCAGCAATGAGTTAGATTGGAGGAGGTAGGATTGTTCTCATTTGAACTTAGAAAGTTGAAGGCAATTCCACTGAGTGGCGGAATGGCTCACAGCTCTAACAGTCAGGTTCAATTCTGACAGATGCTGTTCAAAAGTTCAAAGTATATTTATTATCAAAGTATGTATTCATTATACAACCTTTAGATTCATCTCCTTACCGGCAGACACAAAACAAGGAGACCCAAAAGAACTCATTAAAAAAGAACGTTAAGGACCCTATGTGCTGAGAAAAAAATATGCAGACAATAAAAGCACACAAATAGTGTTCAGGACTGACGTTCACAAAAGAGAGTCTGTCCACAGCCTCAGTTCAGTGCAGAGCCGAGTAAATGACAGGGAGCAGCAAACTGAAACAGCCTGCCCCTCAGCTCCGGCCCTGACCCACTGACCTTTTCAATCTGGCCTGGTACTTAAATCGTCGTTCAAACTTCGAGTTCAGTCACTTCGGTGCCCTCTGGGGCCTGAATGCAACTTTTCCAATTCAGCCCAGCGCATAAATCCATCGATCCTCGGGTCTTTCCTCGCTGTCGGCAACAGTCCCGCCACATCGCCTCAATTCTGCCACGTCGTATCACCTCCAAGTCTGAAAGGAAGTTACAGGCCAATGATTGTAGTGATCATTTACCTGAAAAAGCGTGATTAATAATGTATCTAGTTATTTGTTTTGTTTGCTCCCGATAAGTAGTTGCTGAGCCTCACCAGTGCCATCTTAAACCAGAATCCCCGGGTGGAGTTACCATGTTCTCATTTCGACCACATAGGTTTTCCCCTTGTGTTCCAATTTCTTCTCTTATCCCATTGACTTTATCTACATTTGCTAATGCCTCAGGGATGTAGCCAACATATTTAAGGACCTCTCCCACCCTGGTCATTCTGTCTTCTTCCCTCTCTCTCTCTCGAGACGATACAAAAGCCTGAAAGCAATAAATGACCAGGCTCAAGGACAGCTTCTATCCTGTTGTTATCAGATTCTCATACTGAAAAAGGTGAACTACTCAACTCTTGATCTCAAAGGTTCAAAGGTCAAATTTAATGTCAGAGAAATGTATACAATATACATCCTGAAATGCTTTTTCTTCGCAAACATCCACGAAAACAGAGAAGTGCCCCAAAGAATGAGTGGCAGTTAAACGTGAGAAACTCAAAGTTCCCCCCAGCTCCCACCTCCTGAGCATAAGCGGCAGCGAGCAATGATCTCCCCCTCCCCCCACCAGCAAAAGAAAGGGCATTGGTACCATCACCGAGCCCAAACGCGTGCTAAGCAATAGCAAAGACACAGACCAAAGTTACCCCAAAGGCTTCGCATTTCGTCCGAAATTCAACAACCCACAGGTTCTCTCTCTCCCTGGCAAGGGAGAGGGAGGTGTTCCCTATTTTCACAGCGAGCGGGAGACATAACAACAACCCGTTGGTTTACGAAGTTACAAGTCCGTATAGGCGCTTTCTCCGAGCTCTGTGTCCATAGATTGCAAAGACTTCGGGTGTTCGAGCCCACAGTGAAATATCTTCCAGCCTCCCAAACAACGCACGAGTCCCCTGCCGTGACACCGACCCCTGATCCGCCCGTCTGCAGAGCCCCGAGATCTTAGGCTTCCGAACATGATCGAGATTCTCAGGCCAAACCCTTGGCATGTCGTATAGTGACCAGTCCTGGAACCCCGAGAACGGGTCCCATTCCCGCAAAGGGAACCGAAGCCTGCGTGTAACTCCAGGTCAGGGTCTTCAAAAGAACTCTGAAAGGGAAAAATAAAGATATTAAAGGTAGAAACGGAGCTGTTTCCGAAGATGCAATGCAAAGGAGTCGCCATTAGGTGCCATAATTCCTCCTAAGCTCTGCCCCTCATTCAACCTCATTTTGGCCCTTGCACTTCCTATGTCCACTTGCACGACACTTTCTCTGTAGCAGCCACACTATATTCTGCATTTGTTTTTCATTTTACTGCCTCGATGTACAGAGTGATCTGCCTGGGTGGGACACAGACATTCTGACAAAGGGTCACAAGTCTGAAATATTGGCCTTCGACATGTCGGATCTGCACGGAGCAGTAGCGTAGCGGTTACAATAACGCTTTACCCTGCCAACGACCTGGGGTCATTTCTCAACACTAAATGTAAAGAGTCTGTATGTTCTGCCCGTGACTGCCTGGGTTTCCATATGGGTTAGGGCTAGAGAGTTGTGGGCATGCTACATTGGCGTCTGGAGCATGGTGGTACTTGTGGTTCTCCCCCAGCACATAATCAAACTGTGTGGGATGCTAATGCAATGATACATTTCACTGTATATTACGATGGTTCCACATACACATGACAAATAAACCATATAACCCTATAGCAATTACAGCACAGAAACAGGCCGTCTTGGCCCTTCTAGTCCGTGCCGAACTCTTACTCTCACCTAGTCCCACCGACCTCCATTCCTTTCCCGTCCATATGGCTATCCAATTTACCTTTAAACGACAACATCGAACCTGCCTCAACCACTTCTGCTGGAAGCTCGTTCCACACAGCTACCACTCCCTGAGTAAAGAAGTTCCCCCTCATGTTACCCCTAAACTTTTACCCTTTAACTCTCAACTCATGTCCTCTTGTTTGAATCTCCCCCACACTCAATGGAAAAAGCTTATCCATGTCAACTCTGTCTATCCCCCTCATAATTTTAAACACCTCTATCTCTATCAAGTCCCCCCTCAACCTTCTACGCTCCAAAGAATAAAGACCTAAAGCTGGTCTTTAATTTTTAATCCATAGATGCTGCCTGACCTGCTAGGTATTTTCAACACTCGTTTCTTTTTTTTAATTTCAGACTTTCGGGGGATTTTGTTTGTTTTTCTCCGATGGTTTACAGCGATGGATGCTGACAGGATTTTGTGGCTGCTGAGCATTAAGAGACAAGCCCTGTAAATCTTGAGTTGTAGTGTTGCCAGCTCTTCCCAATTATCTGTGAGTGTCTTTGAGTTAACAGATTAATGACGAGATGACCCATTTACTGCGATGTTAAATAAAGAATAAATATTTCCAGGAGTACTGGGGGAAATCCGCTGCTCTTCAAGTAATGCTTTAGGATCTTCTACATCTGCCAGAGAGAGAAATTTATTTAATTAGAGGGTTGTGAATCTTTGTAATATTCTGCTTCAGAGAGCTACAGGCAGAGTTATTCAGTATATTTATGTCTGTGATTGGTGAACTGGACTGGATTCATGCAGTGAGGAACAGCACAGAAATAGGCCCTTTGGCCCACAGTGGTATGCCAAACCAATTAAATTAGTAACCAAATAGCCAATTAAATCAACTTATTCTGCTTGCAGAATGTTCATACACATCCATTTTCTTCACATTCATATGCCTATCTATAAGTCCCGAATGAATCTGTCCCTAACACCATCCCAGTGACAGGCCTTTTGACCCTACAAATCCATACTCACCAGCAAGGTCCCAAGTTTACATTAATCCTCCTCTAACCAATAAACTTCTCCAGGTTCTACCACTCATCTGCAGACTACTGGCAATTTGGGTTGCAGAATTAACCTCTCTACCAGTTCACTTTTGGGATGTGTGACAAAACTGGAGCACCCAGTCGAAACGCACGCAACTGCAGGGAGAACGTGAAAACTCCACACAGACAGCACCGAAGCTCAGGGTCATAAAGTTACCCAGCATGGAAACAGGCCATTCAACTCAACTCATCTGTGCCAATCAGAATCAGGTTTATTATCACTGGCGTGTGTCGTGAAATTTGCTGAGTTAGCAGCAGCAGTTCAATGCAATACATAATCTCATTTGCCTGCATGTTGTCCATACCCTTCTAACCCTTTTACAATGTACCTGTCTAAATACCTTTTCAACATTGTAATTGTACCCACTGCTACCACTCCCTCTGGCAATTCAGTCCATTTAACACCACCCTTCATGTGAAAAAGTTGCCCCTCAGGAACCCTTTTAACCTTTCCCCTCTCACCTTGCATCTATGCCCTCTGGTTTTAGACTTCTTGGGAAAAGACTGTGACCTTTTCTATGCATGTCATGATTCTATATACCAATGTAAGGTTACCCCTCAGTCTCTTACACTCCATGGAAAGAAATCCCTGTCTATCCACCCTCCTCTTGTAACTTGAGCCCTCCAGACCATGAATCTTTTCTGTAATACTGGGCACTTTCACAATTTAAGAGTGTTTACTGTTATTTCCAGTACACAAGTTTAAAGAAGAACAAAATAATTGTTACTCCAGATCCAATGCAGCACAAAAACATAAACACAAAAGAAAAGAAGACAATAATAATTTAAACAAAACATAATAAATATAATACATAATATAATTTATATACATAGATTGATTGTATGTCCATAAAGTGACGCTAGACACAGGAGTATCGGTACATAGGTGACTGGCAGGAAATGATAAAGTAGTGGTGGTTGGAGGTGTGGAGGGGTGGGTTAGTGGGTGGAGGAGTTGATCAGAACTACTGTTTGGGGAAAGTAACTTATTTTGAGTCTGATGGTGCTGGCATGGATGCTATGTAGCCTCCTCCCTGATGGGAGTGGGACAAACAGTCCATGAGCAAGGTGAGTGGGATTCTTCATAATATACTGGCCTTGATTGTGGGTTGGTAGGTGCCAGTGATGCATTGGGCAGTTTTGACTACCCATTGTAGAGCTTTCCTGTGCATCTGGTGTTGGACTTCCACGTCAGATTATCATGTTAGCTTGTGTTTCTAGGTCAGTGAGTGAACATCAGGACACTGGCTCAAGGAGTTCCCTGTACAATTCACCATGGCAAGCGGAGTGCTCACATTACCCTCACTGCCGACAAGTGTTGGATCTTTTGGGAGGTATCTATCACCCGAATTGCTAACCCGAATAAAAACAGGAGCACAATGATGAGAGCTGTGGGTTGAGATGACAATTAAAGTTCTATACTGCCACATCAATGTCAGCAAACAGCATTTCCCAGATGCACTTTCCAATGGCCTGCATGATGTTAAATAATTTACCGACATCCCTTTCACCTCTTGATAATGGCTATCATCCTTCTATTTTTCAGTCTCAATGCAAAATGTCAACTGTCCATTTCCCTCCTCAGATGTTGCCTGACCTGCTGAGTTCCTCTAGTAGATTGATGGTTGCACCGATTCCAATACCTGCAGTCTCTTGCATTCCCAGCGATGAACTCTAATTTCTAGGCATTGGTTTGACTCTGAGTTATTTTGTAGCTAGCTGAGTTTAAATTCCCCAGCCGTCTACACTGGGATTTGAACTCTCCTGATGAATGTTTGGGACTCAGGAAAACTGGCTGCTGTCATGGCGATACATCCAAATGCTGGTTTTAGATTTTTAGATTATGAAGACACACAGTCCTCTTTTATTGTCATTTAGTAATGCATGCATTAAGAAACGATACCATATTTCCTCCGGTGTGATATCACAAAACACAGGACAGACCAAGACTGCAAAAACTAACAAAACCACATAATTATAACATGTAGTTACAACAGTGCAACAATACCAAAACTTGATGAAGAACAGTCCATGGCACAGTAAAAAAGTTCAAAGTCTCTCAAATGTCCCACATCTCACGCAGACGGGAGAAGGAAGAAAAACTCTCCCTGCCATGCCTGACCACAGTCCGACTCTGAGTCGTCCGAAAACTTAAAGCCTCCAATCAGCTCTCCGACACCGAGTACCGAGCACCATCTCTATCCGAACGATTCGACCTCAATCTCGGTCGCCAACAACAGGCAAAGCCGGGGATTTTGAGGCCTTCCCTCCGGAAGATTCTCGATCGTGCAGTAACAACAGCAGCGAACCTGCATTTCAGAAATTTCTCCAGGTGTTCCTCTGTGCTTTCACGTCTGTCTCCATCAAATCAGAATTGTCCACGGCCCTTATTTAACGGATACGATATCATTTTTCACCGGAGGGCTGCGCACGCACGGCGTGCTGCTATCTCCTCCTCCCGCCTTGTTTTTGATGCTGCTGATGGATTCCGAATTCCGTCTAGTGAATTAGCTTCAGCAGATGTCCCAATGGTGTGGAAATTGGAGCCTCTGCCCCTCCGTCCCTGTAACCTGGGTTCAATCCCGACCTCAGGTGCTGCCTGCGCGTGGAGCTTGCGTGGTCTCCTTGTGACTGGATGAGTGTACCTGTGTCCTCCCGCATCCCAAGTACCTACTGGTAGGATAATAGCCATTGTAAAATTGCCTCTAGTGTTGATGAGTGGCAAATGAATGAATGGGGAATTGAGTGGATAAAGAGAATAGGGTCTCGACCTAAAACATTGACTGATCATCTCCCTTCACGCATGCTGCCAGTGTTTTGCATGTAGATCTAGTTTGGGCGCCACGGTTGTGCAGTGATTAGCGTGACGCCATTATAGCCCAGGGTGGTCCGGAGATCAGAGTTCAATTCCAACATCGTCTGTAAAGAGCCTGTATGCCTTCCCCATGGAATGCGTGGGTTTTCCCCGGGTCCTCCAGATTCCTTCCACAGTCCCAGTCCAAGGACGTATCAGGCAGGTTAATTGCTCATTGTAAATTGTCCCGTGATTAGGTTAGGGTTAATCGGGGTTGTCTGGAGTTGCTGGGGTGGCATGGCTCGAAGGCCAAACTCCACCCTGTATTTCTAAGCCAAAATATAATAAATAAAATAATTTCTAGCATCTGCAGTATCTTGCATCTTGTACCGTGCTAATTTCCAGTCTGCTTTTCCCAATATGAGAAAAATAAATAAAGGAAGAACAGGTTTACTCTTCTGGGGGGTTGGCATGCACCTGATGGGTCGAATGGCCTTGTTCAGTACCACATCATGTAACAAGGATTGAGTGACAGGGGCTGGTGCTATGTGGATGCTGAATTAATAGCTTCCATTAGAAGGAGTGATCACTGGAACATTGTATGGTTACAGAAAGCTGGAAAGATTGCCCTGGGCTAAAGTCTAATTATGAAATAGAGAAACTCAGCCTTTTCATGTTTCCTCATACGTCAAGCTCAATTGGGTTTCTGGAAGTTCGTGGCAATTGACTTCTCACACAGACTGGGTCCTTATCACAGTGTATGTATGGGATCATGCTGTGTAAAATTGACTGCTGCGCCTCTGACATCAGATATATGGTGTGTGTATGGAACGGCCTGCCAGAGGAAATGGTTGAGGCAGGCATAGTTAGAATGTTTGGAAGACATTTGGACGGGTACTGCTTAGGAAAGGTGTAGAGGGATATGGGCCAAATGCAGGAAAATGGGACCAGCCTGGATGGATACCTTGCCCAGAGTGGATGGGTTGTGTTGCTGCATTGTAGAATTCTATCACCCTATGGCTCTAATGTACCTGGACTTCAACTGACTATAAATCTCCAGTAAGTGTTCGGCATGGACTAGAAGGGCCGAGATGGCCTGTTTCTGTGCTGTAATTGTTATATGGTTATATATGTTAAAGGCATCCGTTAGTCTTGCGAGACTATGGATCTGCCCCTGGAAAGTCTTCACTCTATAGGGCGCAGGCCTGGGCAAGGTTGTATGGAAGACCAGCAGTTGCCCATGCTGCAAGTCTCCCCTCTCCATGACACCAATGTTGTCCAAGGGAAGGGCATTAGGACCTATACAGCTTGGCACCAGTGTCATCGCAGAGCAATGTGTGATTAAGTGCTCAAGGACACAACACGTTGCCTCAGCTGGGGCTCGAACTCACGACCTTCAGGTCGCTAATCCAATGCCTTAACCACTTGACCAGGTGCCCGATATATGGTATCTTCTGCTTTTCTATTGAAAGGTGCAACATGAAAGCAGGCCCTCTTCCCTTCTTCTGATGTAAATGGTGTTCTAGGAGATGCTGGTTTCCTTGTTCCCAAATACCTGATCATGCCATTGATGGCCACAATATGAATCAAATATTGGCCGTAGAAAAATGTGTCTGGCCTATCCTGGCGTGATAGACAGACCAAAAAGGTTGCACGGTTTATCTGACACTGCAATCAGAAGTATTTGGTGTAGTAGGACTGTCTCACCATGAAGTGTCCATGTTGTAGCATTGTACCATGTCACCATGAAGCCTCTGTTGTTATAGTACTGTACTGTGCTACCTGCACCTTTCTGCTGTTGTACTGTGCCATGTCACTCTTGTAGCACTGCACTTTGTCACCATGGAGTCTCTGTTGTTGTACTGTACCGTATGAGCCATTTGATTGGTCACTTCTGTACACCACACACAGGGAGCTGCTCTGATACCAATGTCCCCGCTGAGTTCACTGTCAAGTTTGTGAGTATCACTTACTCCGGCTTCAAAGCTGGTTGCAGTGACAGTGTGGCTGCCTGAAATGTCTCGAGGAAGGTCCCTGTGACTCATATATCTTTCAACACTGGCTCCTTGCATCTGATCTCTTCTTTCTCACTTGTTTCTACGAGCACAAGATGCATTCAACTTCTCACTTACATTAGACTTGTGGAATATTCCACAACTCCACATCTGACATGTGGGGGGTGTTTAAAGGACAACTGCGCAGAGTATAGGACGGGTATGTTCTGGTCAGAAGGAAAGGCAAGGATGCAAAGAACCTTGGATGTTGAGAGGGGTGAAGAATTTAGTCAAGAAGAAAAAGAAAACGTATGTACAACTTAGGAAGCTAGAATCAATCAAAGCCTCGCGGATTATAAAGAAGCTAGAAAATAACTCAAGAAGGGTATTAGGAAAGCCAGGAGGGGCCGTGAAACATCCTTAGCAAGTAGGATTAAAGAGAATTCCAAGGCATTCTAGATATACATCAAGAGCATAGAGAGGTTGGTACCACTCAAGGATAAAGGGGAGAACATTAGCTTGGACGTGAAGGATGCAGGTGAGCTCCTTAATGAGTACATTACATTAATATTTATGGAGGAAAAGGATATGAAGAATACGGAGATCAGTGCTGAGCACATGAATATGCTGAAGTATTTCAAAGTAAGGGAGGAGGTAGTGTTAGGTCATTTAAAGAGCATTAAGGTGGATAAGTCCCCAGCAATATACACCAGGCTATTGAGAAAAACATTGTAAGAGATTGTGGGATCCTTGACAAAGATCTTTGTGTGCTCTTTAGGCGAGATCCTGGAGGACTGGTGAGAAATTAATATTATTCTACTATTCAAGAAGGGAACCGGGGACAATCCTGGAAACTATAGGCCGGTGAGTTTCTGGAGAGAATTCTTTCGGTTAAGATTTATGAGTATTTGGAAAACCATGGCTTAATTAGGAAGAGCAAGCGTGACTTTGTGCAGGGTGTGTCATGTCTCACTAACTAGACTGCGTTTTTTGACAAGGTGTTGAGGGTGATTGATGAAGGTAGAGCTACGGATGGATTTTAGGAAGACATTTGACAAGGCTCCTCACGGAAAGCTCATTCAGAAGATTAAGATGCGTTGGATCAATGATGAATTGGCCATTTGGCTTCAGAACTGGCTTGCTCATAGAAGACCGAGGTTAGTGGTCGAAGGGACTTATTTTAGCTGGAGGTCTATGACTAGGGGTGTTCCACAAGGTTCTGTACTGGAAGAAAATAGAGATGGGTGGGTTAGTAAGTTTGCAGATGATATGAAGATTGGTGGTGTTGTGGATAGCATAGAAGACTGGCATAAAATACATCAAGATATAGATCAGTTGCTGATATGGATGAGAAATGGCAAATGGAGTTTAACCTGACCAAATATGAGGCGTTGCCCTTTGGTAGGTCAAATGTAAAGAGACAGTACACTGTGAAGAGCGAGATCCTTAACAGTGTTGAGGAGCAGAGGGACCTTGGGGTCAAGTTCATAGCTCCCTAAAGGTGGTTATACAGGTTGAAAGGGTAGTTGAGAAGGCATATGGCATGCTTGCCTTTGTTAGTGAAAGCATTATTCAAAAATCAGGAACTTATGCTGCAGTTTTATAAAACTCTGGTGAGGCCACATCTGGAGTATTGCATACAGTTCTGGTCACCCTATTATAGGAAGGATGCTGAGGCTTTGGAAAGGGTGTAGGAGAGGTTTACCAGGATGCCGCCTGGATTAGAGGGCATGTACTATAATGAGAGGCTGGACAAACTTAGATTGTTTTCTCTGGAGCAGTGGACGCTGAAGGGATATCTGACTGAACTGACTTTATTTCTTACATCCACGAGGAGTAAAAATCTTTACGTTATGTCTCCATCTAAATGAACAATGTGGAATCATAGTAATTTATAATAATTTTTTAATAAATAGAACAGTCAATGTAACATAGAATGCACTCAAATCAACGTGAATTAATCAGTCTGATGGCCTGGTGGAAGAAGCTGTCCCGGAGCCTGTTGGTCCTGGCTTTTATGCTGCGGTACCGTTTCCCGGATGGCAGCAGCTGGAATAGATTGTGGTTGGGGTGACTCGGATCCCCAATGATCCTATGGGCCCTTTTTACACACTGGTCTTTGTAAATGTCCTGAATCATGGGAAGTTCACAACTACAGATGCGCTGAGCTGTCTGCACCACTCTCTGCAGAATCATGCGATTAAGAGAGGTACAGTTCCCATACCAGGCAGTGATGCAGCCAGTCAGGATGCTCTCAATTGTGCCCCTATAGAAAGTTCTTAGGATTTGGGGGGTCATACCAAATTCCCTCAACCGTCTGAGGTGAAAGAGGCACTATTGTGCCTTTTTCACCACACAGCTGGTATGTACAGACCACGTGAGGTTAATGCCAAGGAACTTAAAGCTGCTTACCCTCTCAACCACAGATCCATTGACATCTATAGGGGTTAGCCAGTCTCCATTCCTCCTGTAATCCACAACCAGCTCCTTTGTTTTGCAACATTGAGAGAAAGGTTGTTTTCTTGACATTACTGTGTCAGAGAGATGACTTCTTTCCTGTAAGCCACCTCGTTATTGTTTGAGATAAGACCAATCAATGCAGTGTCATTGGCAAATTTAATTAACAGATTAGAGCTATGGGTGGTGACACAGTCATGGGTATACAGGGAGTAAAGGAGGGTACAGTACACAGCTCTGAGGAGCTCCTGTATTGAGAGTCAGAGGGGTGGAGGTGAGGGAGCATACTCTTACCACCTGCCAGCAATCTGACAGGCAGTCCAGGATCCAGCTGCACAAGGCAGTTTATAAGGTTATGAGAGACAGAGAGTATCTTTTTCCCAGGGTTCAAATGTCTAACACCAGAAGGAATGCATTTTAACGTAAGTGGGGGGTGGGGGGGAGTTAATTTTAAAGGAGATGTGAGAGGAAAGATTTTATACAGTGAGTAGCGGGTTCTTGGAAAGCTCTGCCTGGGGTTGTGGTAGAGGTGCTACAGACTTCTAAAAACTATTCAGACAGGCAAATGAATGTGAGAAAAATGGAAGGATATGGACATTGCATAGACATAAAAGATTAGTTTTGATGGCCATTTGGTTACCAATTGAATTGGTTCAGCACAGCATTGTTGACCAAAGGGCCTGTTCCTGTTCTTTACTGTTCTATGTTCTATATCTATGTTCTACGATTGTAAGAGACTTGAATCATGTTATTAATGATTTTTTTATTGTGTTTGTTGTGCTTATTGTGATTATTTCATTATGCTGCATCTGATCCAGAGTAACAATCACTATGTTCTGCTTTACATGCCTGCACAAGAATGACAATAAACTATCCTGAATCTTCAAGAACGCAGTTATCTGTTGTCATACAGACATAGAACACAGAAACAGGCCCTTCAGCCCATCTCATCCATGCCAACCAACGTGTCTGACTAAGCCAGTGTCATTTGCCCATATTTGACTCGTATCTCTCTAAACCAGGGTTTCCCAACTTTTTTTATGTCATGAACCCCTACCATTAAGTAAGGTGTCCATGGATCCCATGTTGGGAACCCCTGCACTAAACAGTTTGTATCCATGTACCCGGCAAAATGTCTTTTGAATGCTGTTATTGCACCTGTTTTTTGCACATAGATGATACAACAATGGAGGGAAGAGTTAGGTTGATCTTAGAGTATATTAAAAGGTCGGGACAACATTATGGGATGAAAGGCCTGTACTATATTCTAGTGTTCTATATTCTATGTTCAACCACTTCCTTGGCAACTAATACGATGATCTCTCAGTTTCTTATGTTCCACACTTAATATATTTAATATGGCAGAGGTATGAATGTACTTCTCTCCATACTTCTCTATTGAAGAATTGGTCTTTATCTGATGAGCAATTCTAGATTTTTGAACGCAAACAACAGGAATTCTGCAGATGCTGGAAATTCAAGCAACACACATCAAAGTTGCTGGTGAACGCAGCAGGCCAGGCAGCATCTGTAGGAAGAGGCGCAGTCGACGTTTCAGGCCGAGACCCTTCGTCAGGACTAACTGAAGGAAGAGTGAGTAAGGGATTTGAAAGTTGGAGGGGGAGGGGGAGATCCAAAATAATAGGAGAAGACAGGAGGGGGAGGGATGGAGCCAAGAGCTGGACAGGTGATAGGCAAAAGGGGATACAAGAGGATCATGGGACAGGAGGTCCGGGAAGAAAGACAAGGGGGGGGGGACCCAGAGGATAGGCAAGAGGTATATTCAGAGGGACAGAGGGAGAAAAAGGAGAGTGAGAGAAAGAATGTGTGCATAAAAAGGAGTAACAGCTGGGATACGAGGGGGAGGTGGGGCATTAGCGGAAGTTAGAGAAGTCGATGTACGTGCCATCAGGTTGGAGGCTACCCAGACGGAATATAAGGTGTTGTTCCTCCAACCTGAGTGTGGCTTCATCTTTACAGTAGAGGAGGCCGTGGATAGACATGTCAGAATGGGAATGGGATGTGGAATTAAAATGTGTGGCCACTGGGAGATCCTGCTTTCTCTGGCGGACAGAGCGTAGATGTTCAGCAAAGCGGTCTCCCAGTCTGCGTCGGGTCTCGCCAATATATAAAAGGCCACATCGGGAGCACTGGACGCAGTATATCACCCCAGTCGACTCACAGGTGAAGTGTTGCCTCACCTGGAAGGACTGTTTGGGGCCCTGAATGGTGGTAAGGGAGGAAGTGTAAGGGCATGTTCAATCCCTGGCCCCCACTGCTTTATTTTCACCATGGATGTCCAGTCCTTATATACTTCCATCCCCCATCAGGAAGGTCTCAAAGCTCTACGCTTCTTTTTGGATTCCAGACCTAATCAGTTCCCCTCTACCACCACTCTGCTCCGTCTAGCGGAATTAGTCCTTACTCTTAATAATTTCTCCTTTGGCTCCTCCCACTTCCTCCAAACTAAAGATGTAGCTATGGGCACCCGTATGGGTCCTAGCTATGCCTGCCTTTTTGTTGGGTTTGTGGAACAATTTATGTTTCATGCCTATTCTGGTATCTGTCCCCCACTTTTCCTTCGCTACATCGACAACTGCATTGGCGCTGCTTCCTGCACGCGTGCAGAACTCGTTGACTTTATTAACTTTGCCTCCAACTTTCACCCTGCCCTCAAGTTTACCTGGTCCTTTTCCGACACCTCCCTCCCCTTTCTAGATCTTTCTGTCTCTGTCTCTGAAGACAGCTTATCCACTGATGTCTACTATAAGCCTACTGACTCTCACAGCTATCTGGACTATTCCTCTTCCTACCCTGTCTCTTGCAAAAACGCCATCCCCTTCTCGCAATTCCTCCATCTCCGCTGCATCTGCTCTCAGGATGAGGCTTTTAATTCTAGGACGAGGGAGATGTCTTCCTTTTTTAAAGAAAGGGGCTTCCCTTCCTCCACTATCAACTCTGCTCTTAAACGCATCTCCCCCATTTCACGTACATCTGCTCTCACTCCATCCTCCCGCCACCCCACTAGGAATAGGGTTCCCCTGGTCCTCACCTACCACCCCACCAGCCTCCGGGTCCAACATATTATTCTCCGTAACTTCCGCCACCTCCAATGGGATCCCACCACTAAGCACATCTTTCCCTCCCCACCTCTCTCTGCATTCCGCAGGGATCGCTCCCTATGCAACTCCCTTGTCCATTCGTCCCCCCCATCCCTCCCCACTGATCTCCCTCCTGGCACTTATCCGTGTAAGCGGAACAAGTGCTACACATGCCCTTACACTTCCTCCGTTACCACCATTCAGGGCCCCAAACAGTCCTTCCAGGTGAGGCAACACTTCACCTGTGAGTCCACAGGGGTGATATACTGCATCCGGTGCTCCCGATGTGGCCTTTTATATATTGGCGAGACCCGACGCAGACTGGGAGACCGCTTTGCTGAACATCTACGCTCTGTCCGCCAGAGAAAGCAGGATCTCCCAGTGGCCACACATTTTAATTCCACATCCCATTCCCATTCTGACATGTCTATCCACGGCCTCCTCTACTGTAAAGATGAAGCCACACTCAGGTTGGAGGAACAACACCTTATATTCCGTCTGGGTAGCCTCCAACCTGATGGCATGAACATCGACTTCTCTAACTTCCGCTAAGGCCCCACCTCCCCCTCATACCCCATCTGTTACTTATTTTTATGCACACATTCTTTCTCTCACTCTCCTTTTTCTCCCTCTGTCCCTCTGAATATACCTCTTGCCCATCCTCTGGGTCCCCTCCCCCCCGCCTCCTTGTCTTTCTTCCCGGACCTCCTGTCCCATGATCCTCTCGTATCCCCTTTTGCCTATCACCTGTCCAGCTCTTGGCTCTATCCCTCCCCCTCCTGTCTTCTCCTATTATTTTGGATCTCCCCCTCCCCCTCCAACTTTTAAATCCCTTACTCACTCTTCCTTCAGTTAGTCCTGACGAAGGGTCTCGGCCTGAAACGTCGACTGCACCTCTTCCTACAGATGCTGCCTGGCCTGCTGCGTTCACCAGCAACTTTGATGTGCGTCTAGATTTTTGAATGTGTGTTTCTAGCCTCACCAAGACAAGGTTTCAGAAATGAAACACATTTGTGAAATATCAGCTGAGTGTACAGAAAATTAAATTCTGGCTTCAAATGGTAAACGTTATGGCTTTGTGCGATAATTTGCAGAATTTAACAGGATTTTGACAGTCTTACTCCGCACTGCTGGGATTTCGCATTGGCCTACATCCATCAGATTGTGAAATTCACTTTGAAAACGATTCGAGATAAAAATGCCTGTTCTCTTGGGGTTGCTAACAGTACTATTCCTGAAAGCAAGCAACTTTTATGAAGAGGAAAGCCTTTGCATTTATAAAACATCTGCATGAATTGTCCAAACATCTGGAATGTCCTTGCACTCAGTCTGAAACTATTTCTTCATAAACCCATTGTTGTTTATTGATTAAGGAAATTGAACAAAAAGGTTGGTAGATTCAGCTTCCGTTCAAGAGGACAATAGTGAGATTGGGGTCTATATAAGGAAGGATGTAAGTGCAATGGAAGGTTCTCAGAGTATTATATAACATCTGGAATTGCTCAGTTATCTTATGAGGGAAGGCTGGACATGCAAGGCTTGCATCTGCTTGGGTTTTGAAGAGTAAGGAGAACTTAACTAAAACTTATAAGTTGCTAAGGGATAAGGAGATTAATTTTATTTTTTTTAGATTTTGAGGACACGCAGTCCTCTTTTATCGTCATTTAACAATGCATGCATTAAGAAATGATACAATGTTTCTCCAGAATGATATCACAGAAACACATGACAAACCAACTGAAAAACTGACAAAAACCACATAATTATAACATATAGTTACAACAGTGCAAAGCAATACCGTAATTTGATATGAACAGACCATGGGCACGGTAAAAAGTTTCAAGAAAGTCCCATCATCTCACACAGACGGTGAACCTCCAGCACCGCAAACTTGCCGGTGCAGCATCCTGGAAGCATCCGACCGCAGTCCGACTCCGAGTCCATCCGAAAACTCCGAGCCTCCAACCAGCTCTCCGACACCGAGCACCGAGCACCATCTCTACCAAGCGCTTCGACCCCAGCCCCAGCAACAGGCAATAGGCAAAGCCGAGGATCTGGGGTCTTCCCCTCCGGAGGTTCTCGATCGCACAGTAGCAGCGGCAGCGAAGCAGGCATTTCAGAAGTTTCTCCAGATGTTCCTCCGTGCTTCTCACGTCCGTCTCCATCAAATCAGGAACGTGCATGGCCCCCTAGTTAACACACACGATATCATTCGGAACGGCCGCGCGCACTGCATCGCGCCGCCATCTTCTTGTCATGTGTATATAGAAACATACAGTGAAACATGTTGTTTGCATCACAAATGTGCTGGGGTTAGCCTGCAAGTGTCAGTGTGCTTCTGGTGCTAATGTAGCATGCCCAAACCTACTAACCCTAACCCTTACAGTACTGCTCAATAGTCTTTGGTGCATACAGTACATATCGCTCAGATTTTTGCACAGTGTTGCATATTGGTTAAAATATGAAGCTGGTTGGGAAGCAGAAGTAAGATTATTAGATCAGTAGTATTCTGTTATTTGGTAACTAGAAAGACCTGATATACAGTGTAGTACTGAGCTAAAGTCTTAGGCATCCAACCTATATATATGTGCCTAAGAACTTTGCACAGTACTGTAAGTCTTTGGAACGTGGGAGGAAATTGGAGCACGTGGAGGAAAGCCAAGCAGTCATGGGGAGAGTCTAAGACCAGAGGACACATCCTCGGATTAGAGGGGCATCCTTTTCGAACTGAGATGAGGAGGAGTTATTTAAATGGTAACAAATTGCAGCATGCTGCTGTGTAGAGGGACTTGGGAGTGCTTGTGCATGAAATCACAAAATGTTGGTTGGCAGCTGCAGCAGGCTATCTAGAAGGCAAATGGAACGTTGGCCTTCATTGTTAGAGGGATTGAATTTAAGAACAGGGAGGTTATGCAGCAGCTGTACAGGGTACTGGTGAGGCTACACCTGGAGTACTACATGCAGTTCTGATCTCCTGACTTGAGGAAGGATATACTGGCTTTGGAGGCAGTACAGAGGAGGTTCTCCAGGTTGATTCCAGAGATGAGGGGATTAGAATATGAGAAGAAATTGAGTCACCTGGGACTGTACTCACTGGAATTCAGAAGAATGAGAGGATATCTTATAGAAACATATAAAATTATGAAAGATAGATAAGATAGAGGTAGGAAAGTTGTTTCCACTGGTAGGTGAGACTAGAACTAGAAGACATAGCCTCAAGATTCAGGGGAATAGATTTAGGAAGGAGATGAGGAGGAACTGCTTTTTCCAGAGAGGGTGAATCTGTAGAATTCTCTGCCCAATGAAGCAGTGGCTGTAAGTAGCGGTATCTACCTCAGTAAATATATTTAAGACAAGGTTGGATAGATTTTTGCATAGTAGGGGAATTAAAGGTTATGGGGAAAAGGTAGGAAGGTGGAGATGAGTATATGGCCAGATCAACCATGATCTTATTGAATGGTGGAGCAAACTCAACGGGCCAGATGGCTGACTCCTGCTCCTATTTCTTATGTTCTTATGAGTCTCTTTCGGCAGAGAGTGGTGAATCTGTGGAATTCTTTGCCACAGGCATCTGTGGAGGCTTATTTATGTATATTTAAGGCAGAAGTTATTAGATTCTTGATTGGTCAGGCATGAAGAGATATGGGGAGAAGACAAGAGATTGGGACTGAGAGGAAAATTGGATCATCCATAATGAAATAGTGGAGCAGACTTGATGAGCCAAATGGCTTCATTCTGTTTCTATATCTTATGGTCCTATGGTGTTGAATGTCTTACATACAGTTGTGGAATTGTACTGTAATTGCTAACACTGTGAATCATTTCGCTAACCACTAGGTTTCCATGTTGTGGAGGTGAGAGAATCTGCAGCAAGGGAGGGATAATGTTGACAAGCAAAGTCACCCCTTTAACGTGGAGATATGTTATTTTTTCTCAACATGTCAAGATTCCTTGGAATTTTCTACCTCAAAAGGGCAGTGGCGGCAAAAGTTTTGGAAGTCTATTAGGATGAAGAGTTGAGGTTACACTCAGGTGGGCCTTGATAAAATAGTAGAGCAGTGTCAAAGGGATGAGTGGCCTCCTCTTTCTCCTGATTTGTAGGACTGTGCAGATTGCCTGGACCCTGGCAGCCTTTGGTGCCTGAGATACCTGGAGTGCATTGCTTTAGGCCATTTACCGTCGGCAAACTGAAGGTGCCGTCAAAAAGACAGCCAAAGAGTCATTACAGAGAAAATGTCAAGCATAGACTGAAGAAGTCCAGAATTCAGAATCAGAATCAGATTTATTATTGCTGTCATCGGTCCTGAATTTTTTTGTTTTGCAGCAGCAGTACAGTAAGTAAAAAATAAGTAGCGGAAAAAAGTGGCAGAATAGTGAGATAGTTTTCACGTGTTTATGTACTGTTCAGAAATCTGATGGTGGAGGGGAAGAAGCAGTTCATCAAGTATTGAATGTGCTCCTTCAAACTCCTGTACCTCCTCCCTAGTGGCAGTAATGAGAAGCAGGCATGTCCTAGATGGTGAGGGCCCTTAATGCCGCCTTCTTGTGGCATTGCCGTTTGAAGATGTCCTCGATATTGGGAAGGCTAGTGCTCATGATGGAGCTGGCTGAGTTAACAACCTTTTGCAGCTTTTTTTAAAAATCCTGTGCAACAGTGATGCAGCCACTTAGAATGCTTTCCATGTTATATCTGTAGAAATTTGCTAGGGGCTTTGCCGACATACCAAATGCCCTCTACCTCTCAATGAAGTGTAGTCGCTGGTGTGTCCTCTTTGTGATTGCAATAGGCACAGGATAGGTCTTTAGAGATGTTGATACCCAGGAACTTGAAGCTGCTCACCTTTTCCACTTTTGACCTCTCGGTGAGGATTAGTATGCCTTCTCCCGACTTCCCCTTTCTAAAGTCCACAATCAATTCCTTGGTCTCACTGACACCAAGTTCAAAGTTGTTGATGTGACATCAGTCTACCAGCTGGTCTATCTTGAACAGATGTCTTATTCAATAAAGAGGAACCTTTGTCTCTCTAACTACCTTATGACTTTTACGCTTAATTATCTACTTGTGCAGCACTTTCAAAGTGCAAGGTACATTTATTATCAAAGTATGTATACTATCTACAACCTTGAGATTTGTCTCCATACTGGCAGCCACAAATCAAAGGAATCCAATAGAAACCCAATAAAAAAAGACAATCAAACACCCAATGTGCAGGAAGATGACCAAATCATGCCAACAATAAAAGTAAGCAATTAATATTCTGACTCAGAACTGAAGTTCATGTAAGTGAGTCCACAGCCACGAAACCAGTCATCAGTGCAGGAGCCCGCGAGCTGCAGGCCACAGCCTCAGTTCAGTGCAGAGAAGAGTAAATCTCACAGAGCAGCGAGCTGAACCGGTGCTGACATCCTGACCTCTCCAATCTGGCCCGGCGCTTAAACTGTCCAAACCTCAGGTTGTTCCTCACTTTCGGTGTATAGCGTAACTGAAACACTATAGTCTGCATTCTGTCTTTGCTTTTCCCTTTGTACTGCTGTGATGAAGTTATGTATGGAATGACCTGTCTAGGTGGCATGCAACACGCTTCTCATAGCGAGGTAGAAGCTGTCCTTGGGACTGGTGGCATTTTCATACTTTTGTATCTTTTGCCCAGTGAAAGGGGGGAAGAAGATGATGGTAGAAGTGGAGAGAAGAGAGACTGACTGGGGTGAGGGAAATGGGAATACATGGAATCAATTGTTCATGGCTGGCATGCCCACTACAGGCTCAGAATAGGAACCAGGCTTATTATCACTGACAGATGTCATGAATTTTGTTGTTTTGCAGCAGCAGTACTGTAAATTACAAAAATAGTAGTAGAACTACTAGAACTTGATGTTTCAATCTCTATGGTAAGTCAGCACTCACGATGTTGGCAGTGGGCTTGGAGTGGTGACAAGGAGGGAGGGTAGGTACGTCATCGGTCATCAGGTGGGCACCCTCCCTCTTTGACGTTTCGTTGATAAGCCCACAATGTCTCCAGAGGACTCAACGGTGCTACCTGGCATCCCAGATACACCCCCCTCAGTTCCATACCCTCCTGTCTTCATCTTGCAACCCATTTGTTGTCCTTCCTTTTAAATCCAAATCCGATTGCATATATATATATATTTAAATTAAATAAGTAGAGCAAATACAGAGCAAAAGTAGTGAGGTAGTGTTCTTTGTTGAATAGTGTGTCACTCAAATTATCCTTGTGGTTCATTCTGAAATCTGATGGCAGAGGGGAAGAAGGTGTCCCTAAAACTTTGAGTGTTTCTCTCCAGGCTTTTGTACCTCTTTCCTCATGGTAGCAATGAGAAAAGGGCATGTCTTTGGTGATGGGGGTCTTTAACGATGGAGGTTGCCTTTTTGACGCATTGCCATTTGAAGACGTCTTTCTTCAAAGACAGAGAGGCTAGTGCCCATGATGGAACTGGCTGAGTGGACTTTATACGTTGCTCTCTGATTCTATTTGCACTTCAGATAAAACAGGCGTAAATTGTGCTAAGAACTCAGAGCCTATTAGATAAAATAAGTTTCTTTTAAAAAGTCAACACTGCATTTTTATCTCTCTCTTGTAAAGCTGACACTTAAAAAAAATAAGCTGGATTCTCGCGACTTCTTTGCATGGCCTCAACTGCATGCTGAAGATTGTGGGTGTAAGGGTTTGAATTATTTAACAAGCTGCTTGCTGTAATTGTACAGGTCCCTTCAAATAGAGTTTGATGAATGGCTAGTGGCTTATCTGCAAAGCAGCATGGGCACGGCAACCGCTCCGAATACCAATGTCCTGTCTTTCAAGTGTGCGCTGCCATGTCCTGACTCTGGAGAGCAGGAGGAGTGAGAGATCTTAGGTTTTCATGGGCCTGTGGCCTAAGGTTGCAAGATTTGGATGTCTGGATCCTAGGCTCTGAAATTAAACAATTTGCTCTGAGGCTTGGCGAGTTTCTTGAAAGTTAATTCCTCCAACTGGGATGTTGCAGTAAAAATTTGAAAATAAGACTGAAATCCTCGGGGAGTGTAGTTTGTGCCAGGGAGTGTTCAGCACATGATGTGCACTCTGTCCGAAGCAAAGATAATTCGAGTGACACACTATTCAACAAAGTTTCATGAATAAGAAAGACTCAGATTCAGATTTAGACTTATTTATCGCACATGCATCTAAACATTCAATGAAATACGTCTTTCGTGTTAACAAATAGCATACGCAAGAAGGTGCTGTGGGCAGCCCACAAGTGTTGCCACATATTCCAAGCCAACATAGCATGCCCACCATGCCCAGCAGAACGACTCAGGACTCAACAAAACAGAGAAGAAAGCAACAAGTCCAGTTCTTCTCTCTCTCCCGCCCACCCACGCACATACACAGTTCTCCAACCCCAGGACAGGCTGCCTTCAGCCTCAGGCTCCAGCAGACTTGTGGGCTTTTGAATTCCTTATTGGAATCATAGAAATTTGCATACTTGGGGCTTGACCAGTGGGCTTTGACTTCTGGATTTCTGATCGACCTTCAGCCAGTGATCTTTGGTATTAACCCAGACTCGCCAACGCTGATGATTGAGAGCCTTGAATGAGAATTCAAACTCTCAGCCTTGGAACACCCACAAAACGCTGGAGGAGCTCAGCAGGCCAGGCACCATCTCTGGAAAAAAAAAAACCAGAGATGCTGTTTGGCCTGCCGAGCTCCTCCAGCATTCTATGTGTTTTGCTTGGATTTCCAGCATCTGCAGATTCTCTCTTGTTTCTTAGCCTTAGAGATTGCCAATCGTAGGAAGCTGAATGCAGTCTTGCCGACTCACCTACCTAGGGCCCCTATCTTTGCTGGTCTGAGGGTACAGCATCTAACTACATCCTACAAATGTTGAGCAAAGACTTGGACTCCAGCCTGTCCTCTAATTGCTCATCCTCACTCCTAAACCCTAAAATGACCCCTAACTAGGGCGGCACGGTAGTGTAGTGGTTACCACAATACTTTGACCCGGGTTCAATTCCCACCACTGTCTGGCAGGAGTTTGTATGTTCTCTTTGTAACTATGTGAGCTACCACCAAGTGACAATAGACAATAGGTGCAGGAGTAGGCCATTCTGCCCTTCGAGCCAGCACTACCATTCACTGTGATCATGGCTGATCATCCACAATCAGTACCCCGTTCCTGCCTTCTCCCCATATCCCTTGTCTCCACCGTCTTTAAGAGCTCAATCTAACTCTTTCTTGAAAGCATCCAGAGAATTGGCCTCCACTGCCTTCTGAGGCAGAGCATTCCACAGATCCACAACTCTCTGGGTGAAAAAGTTTTTCCTCAACTCTGTTCTAAATGGCCTACCCCTTATTCTTAAAATGTGGCCTTTGGTTCTGGACTCACCCAACATCGGGAACATGCTTCCTGCCTCCAGCGTGTCCAATCCCTTAATAATCTTATATGTTTCAATCAGATCCCCTCTCATCCTTCTAAATTCCAGTGTATACAAGCCCAGTCGCTCCAATCTTTCGACATAAGACAGTCCCGCCATCCCGGGAATTAACCTGGTGAACCTACGCTGCACTCCCTCAATAGCAAGAATGTCCTTCCTCAAATTTGGAGTCCAAAACTGCACACAAGTGCTGTGGTTTCTTCCCACAGTCCAAAGACGTACCAGTTGGTAGGTTACTTGACCATTGTAAATTGTCCCGTGATTGGGCTAGGGCTAAATCAGGGGATGCTGGGAGGCGTGGCTCACAGGACCAGAAGGGCCTGTTCCAAACAGTATCTCAATAAATAAATTTTAAAAATCCTTCCTTGTCCCCAAAACCATCCCTTTAAACTCAAGACGTTAGGGTATCCCAAGGAAATTTCCAATCACAGCCTCGTAGATTGTGCAGCACAGAAGGAAGCTGTTGTGTCTGTGCATATTTACATAAATACTAGATAAAAGCATGGACAAGGAAGATAGCTTTAACTGGCGTATTCACATTGCAGTGAGCGAGAGAGGGAGAGAACAGTGCACTTGAATAGACAACAGATCAGTATGCATGCGAAGACACAGATTAATACGTATGCGTAGACAACAACCCAAATGTAGTGCTGTGGGGGGGGGGGGGGTCATTGCTCTAAAAAATGGATTCATACATTACATTTCCTTCTCCTTTAGATTTCTCCAAATAAAACTGTATATGCACAAAACGTTCAACTTCCCTTTCTTAAAACCATATTCCAACTAAACATGCTTTCATAGTAACAATCCATAGTTAACTTCACAATTCTACTGATTCAGTCTTTTGGGTGGTACTCTGTTTCTTTCAGGATAGCACCTCTGGACCTGTGGAGTGGCATCAGGTTTGGCAGGTGTCTTGTCCTGGACAATATTCTCGGTTTCCAGTGTGACATTGCTGTCAGTGGCATAGTCACTGAGAGGTAATTCCACTGACTGTAATGTGTCCATCTTGTTGGATGCAGTCAATTCAGGTGTGTTCTTCAGTTGAGCCTCCAGTATCTGGTCCACATGGTGTCTTCATGTCTGATCTCCAACATCGATTGTACATCAGTGGTCCAGTTCTTGTAGCTATCCTATCGGGTGTCCACTTGTCTTCTCGGTAATCGCACTAGTACTTTTCATCCAATCTCAAAGCTCCTTGCTGCTTCACTTAGCAATCAGCTGAACTGTTTATTCTGCACTTCCCTCCATAGATCTGTACTCAGGAGGCCCATGTGAGTTCTCAGATTCCTGCTCATGAACAGCATTGTAGGTGTTCCATTTGTCATTGCAGGAAGAGAGTTCCAATATACAAAAAGGAAGTTGTCCACCTTGTGGTGTAGAGAAATGTCCTCCTTGTCCATCACCTTAGTGGACTTCTTGAATGTTGGAATAATCCTTTCAGCTAACCTATTTGTCGCTGGGTGGTGAGGAGCTGACTTAAAATGTCTGATGCCACTTTTCTTAATGAACAGTCAGAATTCTTCTGATGTGTATTGTGGTCTGTTGTCACTCACAATTTGTTCTGTTTAGCTGTGTTTGGTGAAGATAGCCCTAAGGGCGGAGACAGTCTTTGCTGAGGTGTTTGACTTCATTGGTCTAACCTCCAGACACTCCAAATGAGCATCCACAGCAATCAGAAACATGGAGTTCATGAATGCCCCAGCAAAGTCAATATGTATTCTTTGCCATGGTGATGACGGCAACTCCCACGGATGTAACGGTGCCTGTGGGGGCACATTTTGAACTTTTTGGCATCCCAAACAGCTTTTAGTCAAGCCTTCAATCTGTCTATCTATTCTCGGCCACCACACATAGCTCCAGGTGAGACTCTTCATCTTAACTGTACCCTGGTTTCCTTCATGTAGATTTTCTAGCCCACAGGTGCGCAGTTTAGAGGGAAGCACAACACAAGACCCACACATCAGCATTCTTTGACATATAGACAGTTGGTCTTATTTCACTGAGAACTCTGGAAACACAGTGTTTCCATAAACTGTCCCTCCTTGCGTGGTAATTTCATAGACTTTTGACAATGTCGGATCATTCCTTGTTTCCCTTTGTATTTTGGAATTTGTTACCGGCAACTGGTCCACCAGTGTGGTGTGGAACTCTTCTACTAGGTCACAGTATGAAAACTTTCCTTCTTCAGTTACATCTTCAGTGGAAGATGTGACAAGCTATCAGTGTTGCTGTGTTGTTTGGTAACCTTGAACTCTATGTCATCAGAGTGGGCTCCTAGGAATAGTGCCCATTGTTGTAACTGGATAGCAGTCATCATTGGAATTCCCTTCTTGGGATTGAAAATGGCCACAAGGGGCTGGTGATCTGTCACTAGCATAACCTTTTATCCATAGAGGTAGTGACGGAACTTCTCCATAATATTCCCCAGACTAGACTAAGGGCCTCTTGGTCAATCTGTGTGTAGTTGCATTCTGCGCTCACCAGTGATCTTAAACCAAACACAACTGGACGTTCAGATCCATCCTTCATAGTGTATGAGAAAACTGCTCCAATGCAATAAGGGAACACATCACACACCAGTCTGATGGGCAGGGATGGGTTGTTACAGGTAAGCAGTTCATTGGATGTTACTTGTTTTCTTGAATGCTCTTTCACATCTTTCTGACCATTCCCACTTTGCTCCGGTCTGTAATAATGCATTCAGTGGGTGCAGCAATGTTTGGGAGAAACTAGTGGTAGTAGGTTACTAGGCCCAAGTATGACCAGAGTTTTGACACATTTTCCAGTTTGAGTGCTTGTAGCACTGCTTCAGTCTTCTCTTGTGACTTATGTAAGCCCTGCTTGTCAATGACATGTCTGCAATACGAGATTTCATTCTTGAAAAGCTGACATTTCACTCTGTTTGTGCACAGACCATACTCATTCAGCCCAACTTCTTGCCCATCACAATAATGTTATCAAGGTAACATTGTGTTCCTGGGATATCTTGGAGTACTTTCAGTTTGCCTTTGTTAGCATCCACAATGACCTTGTCTGTACTGTTTAACTCTTGCTGTTTCGTCCCGTAATCGTGCTGTAACTGTCAGTGCAGTTTGTGTTATTTTCTGACATTCAGTTTCCAACTCTTCGCCAATCTGTTGTGTCTGTGCACAACTAGATATATACTAGTTAAAAACATGGGCGCAGGAGATGGCTTTAACTGGTGTATTCACATTGCTGTGAGAGAGAGAGAACAATGTACATGCGTAGACAACAGCCCATGTGCAGACAACAGATCAGTATGCATGTGTAGACACAGATTAATATGCATGCATAGATAACAATCCCTAGGTAGTGCCAGGGGTGCTCTTTGCTCTAAAAGAAATCTGTTTGTAGATCCATACATTACAAGAAGCAATCAGCCTTTCATATGTATGCTATCTCTTGGAGTCTTGCTCCTCTCCTCTCTATTTTTTCATATAACATTTTCAGTTGGTCCTGGACTCTGTTGTAACTGTTTGTCACTGCTTTGGAGAGTTCTTGCACAGGGACACTGGAACCAGATACTGCCAAGGAAGCAATGCAAGTATTGCATCAAAGATAGCCTCAAGATTGGTGGTGGTGTGGATAGTGTAGAAGATTGTCAAAGGGTACAGGTGAGCACAGATCAGTTACCGATATGGGCAATGAAATAACTGGCAGGTGGAATTTAATCCAGGAATAAACAGTTGAGGTTTTGAGGTCCTGATGAAAAGATCTTGGCCCAAAACATTGACTGTTTATTCCCCTCCATAGATGCTGCCTGAGCTGCTGAGTTCCTCCAGCATTTTGTGTGTGTTGATCAAAATTTCTAGCATCTGCAGAATGTCTTGAGTTTCCAAACTCCCAGCAGGTCAGTTGGTACCTATGGAAAGAGAAACAGCTAACATCTGGGATCTGGCATTCATCATCCTGCTCAGGTACACTTGACCTGAAACACTATCTCTGTTTCTCTCTCCACAGATGCTGCTTGACTTGCTGAGTGTTACCACCATTTTAACTTTCTCTTTCAGATTTCCAGCATCTGCATTTTGATTTTGATTTTCATTTACAGAAGGAAATTCTCATCTTCCCTCTACAACTTCTGGCAGTGTTTTTTTTAATTGAACCATTCAGTCAATCAAGGATATTGTTTTCTCTATGAAAACCCTTCATCATCTTGAAAACCTATATCAGATATCCTTTTAAGATAGTCATAATTTTATTATCTTTTCTCCATAAATGATAGCCCTTTCCCAGGTAACGCAGTGACAAACTCCCACTGGGGCCTTTCCAATCAAGTTAGTATTTCTTCAGAGAAAAGAGAATCATCAACTTAAGAATGCTAACCACTACAGCATAATGCTTACTGTATATGGTTAAATATTCCAGTGTGCTCATTGTAAGGGACAATCTTTCCATCCTTTTGTCACTTTTTATATTTTATCATATCAAACTTAGACATTTGAGTTGTGTTAGTTTTTCTTAGAATGAGAATGGGAGAAATGAAACCTGTTACCAAAAGAATCAGAAAATATGAGCAAAATACGGTCATTTGGCCCATCAAATCTGCTCTGTCATTCAATCAAGGCTAATTTTTTTCAACCCCATTTTTCCACCCACCCACGTCTCCTCATAACCCATAGTCAGAAGGTTATCTGTTATCTGTGCCAATCAAGACCCTATCAATCTCTTCCTTAAATACACCTGAAGTCTTGGTCTCCACCACCCTCCCTGGCAACAGATCTCGAAGGTTAACCGTCCCCTGCCTGAAGAAAGTCTTCCTTATCTCATTTTTAAAGTGATGACCCTTTATTCTGAGACTGTGCCCTTGTTTGCACAATTGAAGCTGATGTCCTCTGTATCCTGTAACCAAGACCTGAAACAGATAACCTTCTGACTATGGGAGTTTGCTATGCCTAGTTGGTGGCACCCTGAGTCCGAAGTTTGTTCTTCAAGACCAACTTCAGAATGCCTGAGGACATCCTGGTAAACTTTTCTAATGTGGTCTATATGTGACCTAATGAGGCATCATATTCTGAGGGAATATTATCATAGGACTAGTTTGAGAGGTCTTGATAGCATCAAATCCAACGTATAAGTCGCAACTCTCAACTCTGTCCCTGGGTCAGAAAGACACTACAGAGAGTTATGTACATAGATCAGCACTTCACAGAAACCAGCCTCACCTCCATGGACTCTATCTACATTTTTGTTGCCTTGGTAAGATACAAAAGCCTAAAAGTATATACCACCAGGCAGGAAGACAGCTTTTATCACACCGTATAAGACTATTGAATGGAATTACACCGTATACACCGTATAATACACTGTATAATTGAAAGAGTGCAGAGAAAATGGACTGCAAAATGGCAGATTGAATTTAATGATGGTGAGTGTGAGGTTTTGCACTTTGGGATGACAAACCAGGGTAGGACTTACATGTTGAGCAGTAAGGCACTGAGGAGTGCAGTGGAACAGAGGGCTTATTCAATTCAGAGGGTCATGGTGGAGGGAGTACATTAGGATTGGAGGGATGTGACTAGTGGTGTCCCCCAAGGATCTGTTCTGGGGCCTCTGCTTTTCGTGATTGTTATTAACAACCTGGATGTGGGGGTAGAAGGGTGGGTTGGCAAGTTTGCAGATGACACAAAGGTAGGTGGTGTTGTGGATAGTGTAGAGGACTGTCAAAGGTTGCAGAGAGACATTGATAGGATGCAGAAGTGGACTGAGAAGTGGCAGATGGAGTTCAACCCGGAGAAGTGTGAGGTGGTAGACTTTGGAAGGACAAACTCCAAGGCAGAGTACAAAGTAAATGGCAGGATACTTGGTAGTGTGGGGAGGAGCAGAGGGATCTGGGGGTACATGGCCACAGATCCCTGAAAGTTGCCTCACAGGTAGATAGGGTAGTTATGAAAGCTTATGGGGTGTTAGCTTTCATAAGTCGAAGGATAGAGTTTAAGAGTCGCGGTGTAATGATGCGGCTCTATAAAACTCTGGTTAGGCCACACTTGGAGTACTGTGTCCAGTTCTGGTCACCTCACTATAGGAAGGATGTGGAAGCATTGGAAAGGGTACAGAGGAGATTTACCAGGATGCTGCCTGGTTTAGAGAGTATGCATTATGATCAGAGATTAAGGGAGCTAGGTCTTTACTCTTTGGAGAGAAGGAGGATGAGAGGAGACATGATAAGTGTGTACAAGATAATAGGAGGAATAGATAGAGTGGATAGCCAGCGCCTCTTCCTCAGGGCACCACTGCTTAATACAAGAGGACATGGCAAGGTAAGGGGTGGGAAGTTCAAGGGGGATATTAGAGGAAGGTTTTTTACTCAGAGAGTGGTTGGTGCGTGGAATACACTGCCCGAGTCAGTGGTGGAGGCAGATACACTAGTGAAATTTAAGAGACTGCTAGACAGGTATATGGAGGAATTTAAGGTGGGGGGGGGGTTATATGGGAGGTAGGTTTTAAGGGTCAGCACAACATTGTGGGCTGAAGGACCTGTACTGTGCTGTACTATTCTATGTTCTATGAATTGTGAATACAGATCCATTACCCCTTGAAATTGGTGTCACAGGTAAATAGGGTTGTGAAGAAAGCTTTTGACACATTGGCTTTCATAAATCAAAGTACTGAGTACAGGAGTTGGGATATTATGTTAAAATTGTATAAGATGTCGGTGAGGCCTAATTTGGAGAATTGTGTACAGTTCTGGTCACGAATCTACAGGAAAGATTGAAAGAATGCAGAGAAATTTTACAAGGATGTTACCAAGGCTTGAGGACCTGAGTTATAGGGAAAAGTTGAACTGGTTATGACTTTATTCTCCAGAGCTTAGGAAACTTCTTCAGTCAAAGGGTGGAGCTAGTGTGACAAGAGCTGCCAGCAGAAGTGCTGGATATGGGATGAATTTCAGCATTTAAGAAAAATTTGGATGAATACATGATGGGGGATAGGGGAGGGGGGTTGTATGGAGCATTACGGTCCTGGCATGGGTTGCTGGGATGAGGCAGAGTAACCAAAGGATTATGGAGGTGAAAGGCCTGGGGTAGGGGGGGAGGGGTTGTGTGTGGGAACCCCTGACTTGCAATGAGCAATTAACCTACTAACCGGTACGTCCCTGGACTGTGGAAGAAATCACCCATGCATTGCAAGGGGAAGACGTACAGACACCCTACTAATGACTTTGGAGTTGAACTCCAAGCTCTAACACCCCAAGCTGTAATAGCTTTATGCTTACCACTATGTCCAATGGTTATTTCAAGATGAAAAAATGTTCTGCTTTTATAGACAGACTATATCCTAAGATCTGTGTTCTTCTAAATGCTTTCTATGCATAAATATATAAGTATGTTGTTTTTAATAAATCAACACATGAAGCAAACAGAATAAAGTTACTATGATGCTGCTCATTAAATTGTATTATTGCAGTTGCTATTTGTGGATTATTCATTACATTCTGCTGGTATCTGATTTTCATTGGTTACATGAATTTGTTTCGAGGTTCAGTATATTTTTATTTAGTAACATTGCAATTGTATATATTTATCCTTCTGCATTATTTATATTATTTATTTGTCTGTAATAAGAACTTGGCTTGTACTTTCTGTAAGCGTGTAAATCGCTTCAAGCAGTGCTTTCACATAATATCCTGTTAATAACACCCCATTTTCAAAGAACACAAGCTTGGCATTGTGCAATATTGCAAAACACGATTCATAGCAAATTACAAACCTACCAGTGAATCTCCCTCGAATGACGTCGGCAATAAAAATGATAGTTGATGATACTGGTTGGAAATGCATTATTGTATATCATGTGACAGTAGTTATGTTGCTGGTTGAGAAATTCTGTGTCTGCACTAATGATTTTGGGAAGTAATGACACAGAGGAACAGCTACTGGAGGTGCTGTTTCAAAGCTCTGGTGTGTAGTGTTCAATCCTGCCAGGAAATAGTGGTGGTGGGGGGGTGTAGAGGGGTGGTTTAGGGGAGGTGTTGATCAGCCTTACTGCTTGGAGAAAGTAACTGTCCTTTTTGAGCCTGTGCGTCAGACATGGCGATAAGCTGCACTGGGGTCCCACAGGGGACAGTACTGGCTGTCTTCCTGTTTACCTCGGACTTTAGATGCATCACTGAGTCATGTCATCTGCAGAATTTCTCTGATGACTTTGGGTGTATGATGGGAGGATGAATACAGGCTCTGATGGAGGACTTTATCAATTGGAACAAGATGAATCTTCTGCAGCTCAACACAGACAAAGAGGATGGTGATGGACTTTAGGAAGACTCAGCCTACACTGCTCCCCGTTACTATTGATGGTGAGGACTTGGATGTGGTGAGGAGCTACAAGTACATAGGGTGCACCTGGATGACGCATTTGAGTGGAGCACCAACACAAAGACTGTGTATAAGAGTCAGAGTGACCTCTGCTTCCTGAGGAAACTGAGGTCCTTTGGAGTATTCAAGCTTCTCCTTTACGTGTTCTACCAGTCTGTTGTCTCCAGTAAAATCTTCCATGTGGTGGTGTGCTGGTGCGATGGCATCAACATGGGTGATGCCAACAGTCTCAACAGACTGATTAAAAAGGCTGGCTGTGTTATAGGAGTAAAACCGGACACACTGGAGGCTGTGGTAGACCATGCAGAAAATCATGGCAATTCTGGACAATGTTTCTCACCCTCTGCATGCCACCTTGGCTGAACAAAGGAGGACTTTTAGTAATAGACTAGGACAACAGCATTGGTCCAAAGAGCGCTATATGAGGTCATTCTTATCCTCAGCTATCAGGCTTTAGAATGAGTCAACCTATAGCTGGGGAAATGATGACCCCCCCCCACCCATTAGACTGTTTGAGGTAACTTATTTTTTATTCGTTCTTACCTCTCTTCTAATATTTCTATATCTGTGCACTTGAAATGCTACTGTGATACTGTAATTTGCATTGGTATCAATAAATTACCTATCTATCTATCTTTTGTGGATGCTATGTAGCCTCCTCTGTGAAGGAAGTGAGACAGACAGTTCAGGAGTAGGGTGGGGGGATCTTTCATTACAGTCCTGGCCTTTTTCCAGGACCTTTCTGTATATACATCCTTGTTTGGTATGTTTAGTGTGTTGGAGCTGGCTGAGTTTACAAAGCTCTGCAGCTTTTTCTGATCAGAATCAGAATCAGGCTTAATATCACTGACATATGTTGTGAAATTTGTCAGCTTTTCAGCAGCAGAACAATACAATTTATGGTAATAGAGATATGATAATAACCAAGCAGAGTTCACTGCCAAGAAGGCCCACCAGCACCTTTACTTCCTGAGAAAACTAAAGAAATTTGGCCTGTCCCCTAAAACCCTCACTAATTTTTATAGATGCACCGTAGAAAGCATTCTTCTAGGGTGCATCACAACCTGGTATGGAGGTTGTCCTGTCCAAGACCGGAAGAAGCTGCAGAAGATCGTGAACACGGCGAAGCACATCACACAAACCAATCTTCCATCCGTGGACTCACTTTACACCGCACACTGTCGGAGCAGTGCTGCCAGGATAATCAAGGACACGACCCACCCAGCCAACACACTTTTCGTCCCTGTTCCCTTCGGGAGAAGGTTCAGGAGCTTGAAGACTCGTATGGCCAGATTTGGGAACAGCTTCTTTCCAACTGTGATAAGACTGCTAAACGGATCCTGACCCGGATCTGGGCCGTACCCTCCAAATATCCAGACCTGCATCTTGGTTTTTTTGCACTACCTTACTTTTCATTTTTCTATTTTCTATTTATGATTTATAATTTAAATTTTTAATATTTACTATGGATTTGTAATCCAGGGAGCGGGAAGCACAGAATCAAATATCGCTGTGATGATTATATGTTCTAGTATCAATTGTTTGGCGACAATAAAGTATAAAGTAAAGTAAAGAGAGAAAAACTGTGAATTACAGTAATATATATACTCTATATTGGTAAAAAAGTAGTGCAAAAAATAAGAAATGAAGTAAGTAGTGAGGTTGTGTTCATGGGGTCAATGTCCATTCATAAATCAGATGGCAGAGGGGAAGAAGCTGTTCCTGAATCATTGAGTGTATGGCTTTAGGCTTCTGTACCTCCCTCCTGATGGTAGCAATGAGAAGAGAGCATGTCCTGGATGGTGGGGTGTTCTGAAAGTATAAGGAGAAAGAGGTAGCTGAAGAGATTGGGGGGGGCATTAATAATGATCTTTCGAAAATCACGAGATTATGGAATGGTTCTGGAAAACTGTAAAATTGCAAATGTCACTCCAGTCTTCAAGAAGGGAGAGAGAAAGCAGAAAGGAAATTATAGGTAAATTATTCTCAGTTCAGTGGTTGAGAAGACGTTGGAATTGATTGTTAAGGATGAGGTCTCAGCATACATGGAGGCACATGATAAGATAGGCCATAGTAAGCATGGTTTCCTCAAAGAAAAATATTGCCTGACAAATCTGCTGGAATTCTTTGAAGACATAAGTAGTTATGGATGTTGATAGGCCTTGATAGAGTGGATGTAGAGAGGATGTTTCCAATGGTGGGAGAGTCTAAGACCAGAGGACACAGCCTCAGAATAGAGGGGTGTCCTTTTAGAATGGAGATGAGGAGGAATTTATTTAATCAGAGAGTGGTGAATCTGTGGAATTCATTGTCACAGGCTGCTTTGAAGGCCAAGTCTTTATGTACCATATATTTAAGGCAGCGGTTGATGAATTCTTGATTGGTCAGGGCATGTAGGAATACTGGGAGAAGGCAGGAAACTGGGACTGAGAGAAGAATGGTGGAGCACTCAAATGGCCTCATTCTGCTACTATCTCTTATGGTCTTATCATCTTAATGATGGATGCCACTTTCCTGAGACGACGCTCCAGATGTCCTGGATTCTATGGAGGCTAGTGCCCATGATGGAGCTGACTGAGTTTACAAGTCTCTGTAACTTATTTTGATCTTT
The DNA here is from genome assembly GCF_963921235.1 of Mobula hypostoma. Lineage (NCBI taxonomy): Eukaryota > Metazoa > Chordata > Chondrichthyes > Myliobatiformes > Myliobatidae > Mobula > Mobula hypostoma. Next base: position 183,855,695 of record NC_086101.1, on the reverse strand, counting down.
TGCAGTAGCTTCCCCCTCCCCAGAGCAGATGGTGATGCAGCTAGTTAGAATACACTCCACGTACATCTGTAGAAATTTGCAAGCGTTTTTGGTGACATAGCAAATCTCCTCAAACTCCTAATAAAATATAGCCACCGCCTTGCCTTCTTTATAGCTTAATATATATATTTGGTCCTCTGAGATATTGATATCCAGGGTCTTGAAATTACTTACTCTCCACTTTTGATCCCTCAATGATGACTGGTGTGTGTTCCCTTATCTTATCCTTCCTGAAGTCCACAATCAGTTCTTTGGCCTTACTGCTAGTTGAGAGCAAGATTGTTGCTGTGACCCTACTCAACTAGCTGCTATATCTCAGTCCTGTATCCCTTCTCGTCACCATCTGAGATTGTGCCAACAATGGTTGTATTTATAGATGGCATTTGAGCTGTGCCCAGCCACACAGTCATGGTGTAGAAAGAGTAGAGCAGTGGGCTCAGCACACGTCCCTGAGGTGTGCCAGTGTTGATTGTCTGTGAGGTGGAGATGTGGAGATGTTATTTCCAATCCACACAGATTGTGGTAATCCAGCTAGGAAGTCGAGGATCCAGTTGCAGAGGAAGATACAGAGGCTCAGGTGCTGGAGCTTTTTGATTAGAACTGTAGAACTGATGATGTTAAACTCTGAGCTGCAGTCAATAAACAGCATCCTTTCATAGGTGTTTGTGTTATCCAGGTGATCCAAGGCAGTGTGGAAAGCCAGTGAGATCGCATCTGTTGTAGACCTATTGTGGTGATAGGCAAATTGCATTGGGTCCAGGTCCTTCCAGAGACAGATGTTGATTCTAGCCATGACCAACCTCTCAAAACATTTCATCACCGTAGATATGATGCTACTGGACGATAGTCATTAAGGCAGCTCACCCTGATCTTCCTGGGCACTGGTATAATTGTTGCCCTTCTGAAGCAGGTGGGAACTTCTGACTGTAGCAATGAGAGATTGAAAATGTCTTTGAACACCCCCTCCAGTTGGTTGACACAGGTTTTCCGAGCCTTAGCAGGTACACCATCGGGGCCTGTTGCCTAGCGAGGGGTTACCCTCTTGAAAGACAGCCTGACGTTGCCCTCTGAGACAGAATCACAGTATCACCGGGCGCTGCAGGACCCTCATAGCTGTAGTTTTATTCTCCCCGGAAAATTTGAGCATAAAAGGTGTTGAGTTCATCTGGGAATGAAGCATCACTGCCATTCAAGATGCTGTGTTTTACTTTGTAGGAAGTAATGGCTTGATTCTATTCATTAGCACTCCAGTACCAAACAGTGACACAACCAGTTCAAATGCTCTCCACAGTATATCAGTCAAAATTTGCTAAAGTCTTTGGTGATATACCAAATCTCTTCAAATTCTACTTGACAGACTTTGACTACTCTGTAAACTGACCTGCAAGATACCGGGACAGTAATGTAAAGTTATACCGGTGAGTCTGCTGTCACGTATAGGGTAAAAAGTGTTTGGCTCTCTGTCCCTGAGTAACAGATGATAATTTTACATATTCACCAAATAAATTGCACATTTATTTATTCATTGAATTTAAAATGTCCGGATGCTCCTATGGGATTTCAACTCAAGTTGGTGGCTTGTGCTGTATGTGTCAGGGTAACTTGTAGTGAATGAGAAGTTCCTGCTCACGGACTATTTGTCTCACTCCCATCAGGGAGGAGTTTCGTAGCATCCACCAGACTTAAAAACAGTAACTTCCCCAAAGCAGTAGGGCTGATCATCACTTCCACCCATTAACTCACCCACCTTACCACCCAACAACACTCCTTTATCATTTCCTGTCAATCACTTTATATAAGACATTCCTGTGCCAAGTGTCACTTTAAGGACATACGTACAAGCTATAGAGTCAACAAGTCATAGAACACTACAGCACAGAAACAGGCCGTATGGCTTATCCTGTGCATGCTGTACTATTTATCTGCCTGTCTCATCGACCTGCATCCAGACCTTAGGCCTCCACACTTCTCCCACCCATGTACCTACACAAATTTCTCTTCAATGTTGAAATCAAACTTGCATCCACCTCTTCCACCGGCAGCTGATTCCACACTCTCACCTCACTAATTTTTCCCTTGAGTACAAAGGGTGATTGATAAGTTCGCGGCCTAAGGTAGAAGGAGTCGATTTTAGAAAACCTAGCACATTTATTTTTCCTACATTTACACACTTAGTCCAGCGGTCATGGAGCATACGGATCCCTTCTTTGTAGAAGTCGGCGTCCTGGACCTCCAGAAGTGGTCCACAGCAGGGGTGATTGACAAGTTTGTGGCCTAAGGTAGAAGGAGATGAGTTATTAACTTCAAACTGTCTGCATTTTCACTCAAAAAGTTGAACTGTACGTGCTTGTAACAAGAGCTGTATAACTCATCTCCTTCTACCCTAGGCCACGTTATCAATCACCCCTGTTGTGGACCACCTGGAGGCCCAAGACGCTCTCGTTACATGCATGAGCAGTTCAACTCTTTGAGTGATAATGCAGAAAGTTTGAAGTTAATAACTCATCTCCTTCTACCTTAGGCCACAAACTTATCAATCATCCCTGCTGTGGACCACTTCTACAAAGAAGGGATCCGTATGCTCCACGACCGCTGGACTAAGTGTGTACATGTAGGAAGGGACCACGTTGAAAAATAAATGTGCTAGGTTTTCTAAAACTGACTCCTTCTACCTTAGGTCATGAACTTATCAATCACCCCTCGTATTTCACTTTTTACCCTTAACCCAGGGCCTCTAGTTCTAGTCTCACATATCAAACCTTCCCTCATTCTTTATGCTCTAGGAAATAAAGTCCTAACCTACTCAACTTTGCCCTAATAATTCGGGTCCTCAGGTCCTAGCAACACCTTGGTAAAGTTTCTCTGCATTCTTTCAATCTTATTGACATCTTTCCTGTAGGTAGGTGACCAAAACTGCACACTCTACTCCAAGTTAGGCCTCACCGACATCTTATATAACTTCAACATAACATCGCAACTGCTGTATTCAGTATTTTGATTTATGATGGCCAGTGTGCCAAAAGCTTTCTTTCTGACTCTATCTATTTGTGTCGCCACTTTCAAGGAATTCTGGATCTATATTCATAGTTCTTTGAAAAATCCGTCTGTTCTACTGGGTATTGCTTTGGGCCCTGCCACTCTCCATGTAAGTCCTACTGCCTACCACCGGTTTGTCTTTCCAAAGTGTAGCACTTGCCTTCATTAAATTCCATCTGACATATTTCAGTCCTTTTTTCCAGCTGGTCCAGATCCCACTGCAAGTTCTGATAGTCTTCCTTGCTGTCCACTACACTGCCAAATTAAATGTCATTCACAAATTTGCTGATCTAGTTAATCATATTATTATCCGGATCACTGATAGAGTTCACAAACAACAATGGACCCAGCACCATTCCCTGTGGCACACTACTAGTCACAAGCCTCCAGTCAGCGGCAACTCTCTTCTACCACTCTCTGGCTTCTTCCACTAAGCCAACATCTAGTCCAATTTACTACCTCATCTTAAATTCCAAGCAAATGAACCTTCTTGGTCAACCTCCCATGTGAGATCTTGAAAAAGGCCTTACTAAGGTCTATGTGAATAGCATCCTCTGCCTTGATTTCATCAACTCCCTCAAATAAACTTTATAATATTGGTTTAGATGTGACCTACCAATCATGCCCATAGTCTTGTTGACTATCCCTAATCAGTCCCTGTCTATCCACATACTTATACATCCAGTACCTTCGAGTAGCATTCAATAATTTACCCACGACTGATGTCAGGCTCACTGGCCTTTTATTTCCTGGCTTATTCTTAGAGCCTTTTGTAAATAACAGAAAAACATTAACCATCCTTCAATTCTCCAGCACCGCACGCATGGCTTAGGATATTTAAATTATATCTTCTAGGGTCCTACAATTTCTGCACTAGCCTCACAGGGTCCAAGGAAGTATCCTTATCAGGCCCAGTAGATTTATCTACACTAATGTTCCTCAAGAATGCAAACACCTTCTCCTCTCTAATCTGAATAGGGTCCATGACTTCACTGTTGCTTTGCCTAACTTTTATAGACTCCACGTCCATCTCCAAAGTAAATGCAGATGCAAAAACAACCTTTAAGATCTCCCCCACCATTTTTGCTCAATGCATAATTCCCATTCTGATCTTCCAGAGGACCAAAATGTATCCCTTGCTTTTCGTTTGCTCTTAATATACCTACAGAACCCCTTAGGATTCTCCTTCAGCTTGTCTGTTAAAGCAAACTCGTTCTTTTAGCCCTCCTGTTACATGCATTTCTTATACTCCTCAGGTACCTCATTTGTTCCTACCTGTCTATATCTGTTATGCACCTCCTTCTTCTTCTTAAACAGGGCATCAATATATCTTGAAAATCAATGTTTCTTAAACCTTTTATCCTTACCTTTTCTTCTGACAGGAATTCTGACAGGACTCTGTACTCTCAAAATTTCACTTTTGAAAGCCTCCCACTTACCAAGTGCAACTTTGCCAGAAAACAGCCTGCCAGATCCACACTTGCCAGATCCTTCTGAAATTGGTCTTTCTCCAATTTAGAATCTCAACCTGAGGACCAGACCTATCTTTTTTCCATAACTACCTTGAAATTAGTGCATTATGATCACAAGATGCAAGTTGTTCCCCTACACAATCTTCTATCACCTGTCCTGTCTCATTTCCTAATGGGAGATCTAGTATCACACTCTCTTTGGGTGGAATCTTCATACACTGATTAAGGAAAATTTCCTGAGCACATTTGACAAGCTCTATCCCATCTAGCCCCTTTTACAATAGGAGAGTCTCAGTCAATATGTGGAAATTGCCTGCTATCACAATGCAAACAAGAGAAAATTGGCCGATGTTGGAAATCCAAGCAGCACACATAAGATGCTGGAGGAACTCAGCAGGCCAGGCTGCATCCATGGAGAAAAGTACAGTTGAAATTTTTGGCCGAGATCCTTCTGCAGGACTGGAGCAAAAAAAATGAAGGGCCCCAGCCTGAAACGTCAACTGTACTTTTTTCCATAGATACTACTGGGCCTGCTGGGTTCCTCCAGCATTTTATGCGTATTGCTATCATAACCTTATGTTTCTTGCAACGATCTGTGATTTCTCTGTAAATTTTCTTCCCTAAATCCTGCAAGCTGTTGCTGGTTGGTAATATAATCCCTTTAACGTGGTCATCCCTATCTTATTCCTCAGTTCATTCTATCTTATGTATTTATAAACAAGAGAAAATCTGCAGATGCTGGAAATCCAATCCGAAACGTCGAATGTGCATTTTTCCATAGGTGCTGCCTGGCCTGCTGAGTTCCTCCAGAATTTTGTGTGTGTTGCTTATGTATTTATATTTCACGATTTTTTAAAGTTATTGTGTTCTTCATCATATTGTGTTTTTGATGCTGCATCAGAAATGGAGAATTATTTCATTCTCCTTTACACTTGTGTACTGGAAATGACATTAAGTAACCTTGAAAGAAACATATTGCCCTCTTGCTTTAATGTCCTTTGGTAGCTGGAACCTGTGCTTTATGATCAAACTTTTCAGAGAATTAATTCCCCTTTTCAAAGTGTTCTTCAGCGCGGTGGCTGTGATCATGGATACAGAACACTGGGACTGCTGTAAGAGGATTCCCTGTTAATATTGTAAGGAGAGTTTCGAAAACATTGGAAAATCATGACTCCGAAGGATTGGAAACTCGTTACCTTTTAGCACAGCACTTAACATCAGTGGATGAATAATACTTTACACTGCAATTATTTTATCTTGCATCTTAATGAAGATTACGCAGCATTCAAAATAAACAGGTTAATATCTCTGCGGCTGAAAGAAAATTCGAAGCGTTTGCTGGCAGTGCTGGAGGAATGTAGATCTTAGAGACTGTTAGGGCAGGAGGTGATGGCAGAGATAGGGAATAATTTGAAGGCCGGTGTAAGTCAGTTATGTTTCAGAGAGAAGGTCTTAACTGGTAGTCAGGTAACAGTATTTGTACAAGATTCTGTGCCAAGATATTGAAAAAGACGAATGTTTATACTTAGCCCTTAGATGACATCACTAAATTAAACCATTTATCTGGACCTTACTGTGGGCTAATTGACTGCTGCATTTCAGTGATAACCACAGTGCAAGAAAGGAATGCTATTAGCTGTAAAATTATTTGGTACCCGCTAAGATCAGGAACAGGGAGCTGCAATTGGATGGAGCAGAAGTGTGTAATGATGCAGTAGCATGAGTAGGCCACTCGGCCCCTCAGGTCAACCCTGTTATTCAATATGATCAATCTATCTCTTTCTATGCCTGAGCTGTCAATTCTCTGTCCTCTCTGGGTACAGAATTAGGGTATATTCTCTGCAGAGGTACTGGCCGATGGCAGGACCCGGAGCTCCTGCACTGCACAGTCTCTGCAACTACAACTGTCATACTGGGTTTGCAGTTTTATACTACCTCGATGCACTTACATTTTCAAATGATTTGTCCAGTTGGCATGCAAAGCTAAGTTTTTCGCTGCACTATTTAGCACATTTACAAGGAGCACTGCCATCATCCATCATCAAGGATCCCCACCATCCAGGCCACGATTTCTTCCCACTGCCACCGTTGGAAAGGAGGCACGGGACCTTTAGTTCCCACACCACCAGGTTCAGGAACAGTTATTACCCATCAACCGTCAGGCACCTCAACCAGCGTGGATAACTTCAACTCTGAACTGATTCCACAACGTATAGACTCTCTTTCAAGGACTCTATGACTCATGTCCTCAGTACTATATATATATATACGTACACACAATTTGTCTTCTTTTGTACCTTGGTTGTTTGTCAGTATTTATTTATGTATAGTTTTTAATACATGTGGGCACGTAGCCAAGTGGTTAAGGCATTGGACCAGCGACCTGAAGGTCGTGAGTTCGAGCCCCAGCCGAGGGAACGTGTTGTGTCCCTGAGCAAGGCACTTAATCACACATTGCTCTGTGACGACACTGGTGCCAAGCTGTTTGGGTCCTAATGCCCTTCCCTTGGACAACATTGGTGTCATGGAGAGGGGAGACTTGCAGCATGGGCAACTGCTGGTAACCTTGCCCAGGCCTGTGCCCTGGAGAGTGAAGATCCATGGTCTCGCAAGACTAACGGATGCCTTTAATAGTTTTTAATAAATTCTATTGTATTTCTTTATTTTCCTGCAAATGGCTGCAAGAAAATTAATATCCAGGTAGAATGTTGTTAATAGATTTACTTTGCCTTTGATGTGACAATAATAAACCAATTTATGGCCTACCTCACAGATTCACCATAATTTACCAAGTTTAATCTTGAATCCTGGTGCCATTTGTGTGGTGATTACACTATCTCCTGATCATTTAAGTTTCTATCTTTCATATCCTAAAGACATGCTACTTTGTAAGTGAAGCACCTTCAATTACTCCAAAAGACTGAGGTTTGGTAAAATACTGAAAGGCTTTTATTCGCTGTACAATACGACCTCCACATTGAGTGTCTGCCCCTGGACTGCGGGGGAGGGCGAAGGCGAACACCTTTCTACAGGACTCTGTGGGAGGAGCCACAGGGACAGTCAGCAGAGGGGTGTGTCCAGACAGGTAACCAAGTTACAACATATATACATGGTTTACCACAGTAAGCTAATTGGTTACTGTATTTAGGCTTTTGGTTGGGAGAGAAGCAGTAAGAAGCTGGTAGCAAATGGGGAGAAATATTCGAAGAGAAACATCAGGTAGGCCCAGTCCAATATTCAGACTGTTGGAGTGGATTTTGGAAAGAGAAATTGCCTGGAAAACTGAGCAGGTCAGGCTGCATCCAGAGGAAGACAGACAGAGTTACTGGTTCAACCCTGACACCCTTCTTCAATAAATAAAGCTTGTTTTCAGTAGTAAGGAAGACTTGGGAGGAATGGGGAGGAAAAAAAGGAATATCTCAATCATAGGGAAGGAACAACAGTAACTATACTACCTAAGGTGCTTAACGGGAACTAATCTCCCCTAAAAATTGCTGGCCAACTTTTATCGATGTGTAGTAGAGAGCATGATGACATATGGAATGACAGTGTGGTGCTCTAGCTACAGCAAGACAGATCACAAGACACTCCAATGGGTGATTAGGATGGCTCAGCACAGCATTGGAACTCAACTACTGGACCTAGAGACAATCTGAAGCTCTCAATGCCTATGGCATGTTCGTAACATCATCAAAAACCAGTTCCATCCTGGACACTGCCTGGATACTGCCTGGCATCTTAGCCAAGACAGTAAGACTGAAAAGCAGCTTCTTCCCAAGGGCCAGTGTGCAGCTGAGGAACGCTCCACGCTGGCTTGTTGCATGTAAATGTGGGATGTCTTTTTATTAATTAAGTCATACCACATGCATTGTAAATATCTGTTTTGCACGGACTGGAGTAGCACTGCAATCTCTTTGCTACGAGCAATGACAATAAAGTTCTATTCTATTCCATTCTATCCTCAATAATCCATGAGACAAATGCCAGAAGATGCATCATTGAGTAACAATCATTTCATTCTCTTTTACTGAAGGCTTCTTTGTCTGTACAATGTGTTGTAAATCACCATGCTGTGTGGGACGCATAGGTGGTGGAGATACATCTCTACCAAGGGAGGTGTAAAGCACTCCTTCCCAGCACTGGTGTGCAGGTCACCATTGGGCAAGTTATAGCATCTGCTTAGCCCCCGGTCAGGGTCTCATGAAATCATGGGAGTAGACGGTGGTTGGTCCTATGAGCAGCTGGTATATATCACAAGTCGAGATTTTGGGACCACTGACATCAGGCAGATAATCCCTGAAGAGTATTGATAATGGCTGGGGTCACCCGTTTTTTTAAAGGCACTACCCAGAAGAAGAAAATGGCAAATGACTTTGTAGAAAATTTGCCAAGAACAGTCATGGTCGAAGTCCATAATCACGGGCTTCATATGACACAACACATAATGATGATGATGATGATGATGCTGATGCTGTGTGGGACATACCCAACAGGACAGACGGCATGCATGGAATAAGCAAAGTTAAGCCAGTAATGGTCAAGCAGAAAGAAACATGACTTCCAATAGTTGGAGAATTTTATTATTGAGTCTATGAGGCTGCAATGTATCCAGGGATGCCGGGCAGCTACAGCGTAGAGTGGATTTCAGGGTGTCTGTCATGGTGGAATTCAGCTATGTTTTTATTCCTTCACAAGATGTGGACATCACTGCCAATGGTCCACCTCATACTTCCATACTTCTCCCCCAAGGAAACAGTCTGGACTCAACCACGTTACTGTAGACGCAGATCAGGCAAGATGCCTCATTTCCTTCCCTGAAGAACAAGAGTGAACAAGATGGAATTTTATAATCTCACTGTTCATTAAACTTGAATTTCTTTGGAGCTGAGGGACGACCATAGAAGGATGTAAAATTATGAGCAGCATGATCAGTTGGAGGGCATAGCTTTAAGATGTGAGGGGAGAAGTTTAGAGGAGACAGACTTCGAACATAGAACACTACAGCACAATGCAGTGTCTTCAGCCCAGGATATTGTGTTCACATTTTAACATACTCTAAGATCAATCTAACCCTTCTTCCCTCTAGCCCTCTATTTTTCTATCATCTAAGTGCCTATTTAAGAGTTTATTAAATGTCTCTAAAATTTCTGCCTCTGCCACAAGCCCTGACAGGGTGTTCCTCTCTTAACTCTGACAACCCCCTATACTTTCCTCCACTCACCTTAAAATTATGGCCCTTCATACTAGCCATTTCCAATCTGGGACAAAGTCTCCGGCTATCCACTCTATCAATGCCTCTTATCATCTTGTACACCTCTATCAAGTTTTCACACATCATCCTTCACTCCAAAGAGAAATCTCTAGTTTTATCAACCTTTCCACACAAAACATACTCCCTAATCCAGGCAGTATCCCAATAAATCTCCTCTGCACCCTCTCCAAAGCTTCTACGTCCTTCCTGTACTGAGACAACCAGAACGGAACACAATATTCCAAGTCTTTGAGGTGTGCAAAGCAATTTTTTTTTACACCGAGAGTGGTGTATGTCTGTAATCCATTGCCAAGTCAGGTGGCAGAAGCAAATGGGAATACAACATTTAAAGTATTTAGACGGATATATGGACAGACAGGAAATAGAGGGATATGAACCTTGTACATGCAGATGAGACTGATTTGATTGCACAACCTGGTAGGCCCTGCATTGCACTGGTCTATCTTCTCTTTGACTGGGACACTACATGGTCACTGTTATTGACTAGCTTTTTAATTCCAGAATTATTTAATTATTTGAAAGCCATGATGCGATTCGAACTCATGTCTGTGTGACAGGAGAGTTCAGGTCTCTGGCTGCTAGGCCAGTGATTAACCTTCAGACCACAAGGTATAAAAGCAGAATTACACCATTTGCCCCATCGAGTCTGCTCTACCAGTCCTTCATGAGTGATTCATTTCCCTCTCAGCCTCAATCTCTTGCCTTTTCCCCATATCCCTTCATGCCCTGATTAATCAAGAATCTATCAACCTCCGCCTGAAATATATACCTAACGTCTTGGCCTCCACAGCCGCCTGTGGCAATGAATTCCACAGATTCACTAATCTCCGGCTAAATAAATTCCTCCTTATCTCCATTCTAAATGGACGTCCCTCTATTCTGAGGCTGCATCCTCTGGTCTTAGGCTCTCCTGAAAAAATGGGAAACATCCTCTCCACATCCACTCTGTGGTGGCCGTTCAACATTCGATAGGTTTCAATGAGATTTGCCGCCCTCCCCCCACGCCCCCCCCAATTCTTCAGAATTCTACTGAGTACAGGCCCAGAGCCATCAAACACTCCTCATATGATAAGCTTTTCAATCTTTGTATCATTTTCATAACTATTATGCTGCCATATCCAAACGCTGATAGTCTGGTGCAGTATGTTGGTGACTTAAAACTCTTGGCTGGGAGACAGAAGGAAATATTTTCCTCATCCCACTGCTCTTATCAGGAAAATAAATTACAGAGGAGAAGTAAAACTGCTCTGTATAACCTGTTTCCAAATTGACAAGAGATAGGGCAGGAGTGGAAGAGAGCAACATTCTTGTGTGCTATCAGAACAATGTCACCATACTGCCCTCTTATATTTCACCATGAAACAATCTCTCAATTAGTGAAGTGAAAAATTGACTTTCTGAATCTGAGCCTCATTCACCATGTTCAGGAACATGCATCAGACAAGCAAGCCCTGGGTCATTTGAATTCGACTCTTTAGCCTGTTAATATGCAAACTATTTGACAGCTAACCTACTTACTTACTGCCTGTTACACCGCTGGTATTTAGAGCAGAAATGAAGGTCCTCCATATCTGGCGGTGTTCAAGGCTTCCTTCATAGAAACATAGAAAACCTACAGCATAATACAGGCCCTTCGGCCCACAAAGCTGTGCCAAACATGACCTTACTTTAGAACTACTTATGCTTACCCATAGCCCTCTATTTTTCTAAGCTCCATGCATCCATTCAGGAGTCTCTTAAAAGACCCTATCGTTTCCGTCTCCAACACTGTCACCGGCAGCCCATTCCATGCACTCACCACTGCGTAAAAAAACTTACCCCTGACATCTCCTCTGTACCTACTTCCAAGCACTTTAAAAATATACCCTCTTGTGCTGGCCATTTCTGCCTTGAGAAAAAGCCTCTGGTTATCCACACGATCAATGCCTCTCATTATCTTGCACACCTCTATCAGGTCGCCTCGCATCCTCCTTCGCTCCAAGGAGAAAAGGCCGAGTTCATTCAATCTATTCTCATAAGGCATGCTCTCCAATCCAGACAATATCCTTGTAAATTTCCTCTGCACCCTTTCTATGATTTCCATGTCCTTCCTGTAGTGAGGCGAGCAGAATTGAAACACAGTACTCCAATTGCAGTCCGACCAGGGTCCTATATAGCTGCAACATTACCTCTTGGCTCTTAAACTCAGTCCCTCGATTGATGAAGGCCGATGCACTGTATGCCTTCTTAACCATAGAGTCAACCTGCACAGCAACTTTGAGTGTCCTATGGACTCGGACCCCAAGATCCCTCTGATCACACTGCCAAGAGCCTTGCCATTAATGCTATATTCTGCCATCATATTTGACCTACCAAAATAAACCACTTCATACTTATCTGGGTTGAACTCCATCTGCCACTTCTCAGCCAGTTTTGCATCCTATCAATGTCCCGTTGTAACCTCTGACAGACCTCCACACTATCCACAACACCCCCAACTTTTGTGCCATCAGCAAATTTACTAACCCATCCCTCCACTTCCTCATCCAGGTCATTTTTAAAAATCACAAAGAGTAAGGGTCCCAGAACAGATCCCTGAAGCACACCACTGGTGACCAGCCTCCGTGCAGAGTATGACCCATCTATAACCGCTCTTTGCCTTCTGTGGGCAAGCCAGTTCTGGATCCACAAAGCAATGTCCCCTTGCGTCCCATGCCTCCTTACTTTCTCAATAAGCCTTGCATGTCAGTAGCTTTCTCTCAGCTTACCGTCAGTCATGCAAGTCCTGGTTGGGGACTCAGGAATACCATCGCACTCAGATGCAGAAGGATTCTTCATTGATGTTTCTATAACAATGTTGTTTTACCAGTCCGAGTTGTTAACCCTGAGCTGAACCACCAAACCCAGAAGATCAATGGACCACTCTTGGTCTGGCTTCTACCTATTGACCTGTTTGGAATGGGTGACCCCACCAGGGAGCCAAAGCATAAAGCCTTGATTCCGGCCAACATAGCTGTCTGGGTCATTGAGGCACACAAGACTCCAAACCATGACGAGGTTGTGGTCCTCTTGAAGGACATGGCAGATAAGTAAAAGGAATAATGTACATTCCGGTAACCATCTTATTGCCACAATGACAGTAAGTAACCAGTAGATCTGGAACATTGCACTAATATTGAGCTGCATCTAGCGGTGACCAGCTTGAAAGCAAGGATTGTTATGTTAGTGGGATGAGTAATCCAAAAATCTGGCCCAATCAATGCGAGAATATGTGAGTTCAGATCTCTCCATGGCAGCCTTATTTTCATTTATTCACTTGAAGGATGTGAATCTTTCGCAAGGACAGCAATTTTTCTTTTCTTATTCTTAGAGGTGCAGCCTGGTAACAGGCCCTTCCGGCCCTATGAGTCTGCACCATCCAATTAAACACCCATGTGAACAGTTAACTACTAACCCATACGTCTTTGGAAAGCAGGATGAATTGGAGCAGCTGAAGGAAACCCATGTGGTCATGGGGAGAACATACAACCTCCTTAAAGATAGTGGTGGAGTGGACCCTGGCTCGCTGATGCTAAAATAGCTTTATTTATTTGTTTGTTTGTTGAGCTGCCATGTGGCACAGGCCCTTCCAGACCTCGGAGCTATGTTGCCCAGCAAAGCCCCAATTTAACCCTCGCCTTATAACAGGACAATTTACAATGACCAATTGACCTACCCACCAGTAAGCCTTTGGACCATGGGATGCCTCCAGAGGAAACCCATGTAGTCATGGGGAAAATGTACAAATTCCTCACAGGTGGCAGCTGGAACTGAACCTGAACCCGCGTCACTAGTACGGTAAAGTGTTGTGCTAACCATGATGTGGCCATTCAGCCCATTATGCCAATTGCTAGCTGCTCAGCCACCCGAGTTTTATCCATCTCTGCTTAATCTATTGCAGAGAGCAGATCAGAGGCATGTTGTGAGGAGAATAGGTGAGGTGGATAATGAGAAACCTTCTCCCACAGTGGAGGTTTCTCATCATATGATGCAGTAGTCCTGAGGAATAAATGTTTTTGAGGGTACCTGAAGAAGAATTATTTTGACCCAGAGGGTGTTTGAAATCTGGGACATGCTTCTTCAGTGAGTTGTGGAGACAGGTACTCAGTAAAGGAGTATTTCAACGAGCACTTGATTTACCAAGATCAATAAGGCTATGGAGCAAAGAGCTGGTAAAATAGGTTGGTTGCTGTGGGTTGGCAGAGATCTGGTGGATATGTTTCTGTGCTATAGGCCTCTTTGATGTAGAAGTCTGAACCAGTTTAGACAGCAGATTTCCTTCACTGACAACAGGGAATCTGTTGACATTTTACAACAGTCCAACATTTTCATGGCCGCAGGACTGGTGTCAGCTTTTCATTTCAGGTTTATTTAAGGACCTAAAATTAAAGTCCACAGATGTCAGTGATATTTGAACTCAAGTCTCCTGATCATCAATGTTGTCTTCAGATATCAACTTAGTAACCTAACCACTGTGCTAAAACAATATGAAATGAGTCTCTTTCATTAAAATGTAGAGGTCAACAGCTGCTGTCTATACAAGAAGGATCAACATGTCAGTTCATTCTAGAAGACTTAAGGGTTCCAGACAAAGACTGAAAATATGAGCTTGGATCCTCTGTTACTTGATTGTTTCACCAGATATGTTGCCTTCTAAACTGGATAGATCCTCCATCATCAGCATGCTTAGTGCAGCAAGTTAACTAATGATACACCCTCCCCACAACTGAGCACATCTACAAGCAGAGCTGCCACAAGAAAGCAGCATCTATGGTCATGGACACCCGCCATCTAGGCCATGATCTCTTCTTGCTGCTACCATCGAGAGGGAGGTTTAGGAGCCCTTGGTCTCAAAAACACCAGGTTCAGGAACGGTTATTACTCTTCAACCATCAGGCTCCTGAGCTAGTTTGGATAACTTCACTCACTTCAAGTCTAAACAGATTCCACAACCTGCGGACACACTTTCAAAGAGTCTACCAACTCAAGTTCTTATGATTATTAATTAATTTATTTAGTATATTGCAGATTGTTCTCCATTGTACACTGGTTGCTTTTCAGCTTTTGTATTTAGTTTTTATTGATTCTATTGTATTTATTTCTTTTACTATGAATGCTTGCAAGAAAATGAACTTTAGGGTAGTGTCTGGTGGCAAGTGCATACTTTGAGGAAGATTTGACTTTGAGTTGAAGATTGGGTCAGAATTTGGGTGCCCCATGGCCAATGACATCCGGAAGTCTATCTATCAGTGCATAAGTCAAGCATGAGATGGAATAATCTCCATTTTCTTGGATGACTACAGATCCAGTGATTACAATGTTCATTGCAGAAACTTGCAGAAACCAAAAGTGTCTCCCAAACTTGCAAACTCTACCCTCTAGGAAGGACAAGAACAATGGGCAGATAGGAGCCACACTACTGCAGAGTCACTTACAAGATGTATACTATCCTGATTTGGAGGCACATTACCTTTCCTTCCTCATCACTGGGTGTAAATCCTGGAAAACCCCCATCCCTACAACAATACCGTGGGGAACCTTCAGTGGATGAACTCCTGCAATTCAAAAAAGTCTCCTTTCTTCTCAAGAACCATTTAGAGATCGGGTATAAATGTTTGCCTTGCCAGAGATGCCTACATCAAGCAAATAGATAATTAATAAAAGAATCTTCTTCCAGTCAAATGTATTGTAGCATGATCATTAAGACAGCACCAACAATCCAGAGTTAACCAAAATTTCCACTCTGAAGCTATTTAAAATTCTAACTTTCCATTATGAGAATCCAGGACTGGAGAATTCTCTGCTCAGGGAAGCAGTAGGTGCTATCTCATTAAATATATTTAAGATACGGTTAGATTGTGTTTTACATAGTAGGGGAATTAAGGGTTATGGGGAAAAGGCAGGTAGGTGGAGCTGAGGCCATAGCCAGATCAGCCGTGAACACTAAATGGTAGAAAAAGCTCAGTGAGCCAAATGGCTGACTCCTGCTCCTATTCCCAATGTTCTTATGGCCATGGAAATAAAGCTTCTGGTCAATGCCACACCTTCATTGTGCTGCACTTTCCCTGCAACTGCATCATGGTATATTATATTCTGCTCTTACTTTCCCAGGAGCTACCTCAATGCACTGTCACAACGAAATGATCTGCATGAATGGCAGAATGGTCTTGGCCTGAAATGTTTCCATAGATGCTGTTTAACCAGCTGAGTTCCTCCAGCATTTTGTGTGTGTTGATTTGTATGGATGGAAATCAAGACAAGATTTTCACTCTATTTTGGGATATCTGACAATAATGAACCAATTCCATTGACAAGCAAGACACAGGAGCTGAATGATAAGGGGCTGATAATCTTTGAACAAGGTATTAGTGATAAAAATTGGGCTTGAGGGAGGAAAAGGCTGTCAAGATTATTGCTGCTGGGCAACAACCCACATGGTCGTTGGAGGGCATTTCCTAAATATGGCGGCAGAGTGAAGTGTCTATTGAAGTTAGAGATTATGGAGTGAAACCTTCAATAGTACCACTACCGACATTGGCAGTCTCTTGACACACAAATGTAGATTGTTTTACAAAACTCCCACAATTGCTGAATATAACTAAGGCACTATGAATCTGCATTTGGTGTCTGGGTTGATGATGGGGTCAGAGGTCAGAGGTGACAGGCATGTGAGGGTGAGGAACTCACAGACAAAACATAGAGAGTGTGTCTGAGCTTTTACAGAGCCAGCCTGACTTCAATTGCTCAAACGGTCTCCTGTATTTTGTTTGTGATGTATTATTTAATATTTTATGGAACAGAAATAGAAGTGGTGGCATTGACCTTGAAATGATGTTCTGCGCTGTTAGTTCTTGGGTTATTGCCAGCACTAAGTGGTCATGAAGAGATAGAATTCTCATTGTCGTGTTAAAATTCATTACATAAATGCTTTGCAACACAGCCAGACACATAATGTTCTGACAAGTATACCAGAAGGATTTCACTGGAGTTTCATGTATTGTCAGATTAGTGAAACTTGGGGAACTTCAAGTATTAGAAGTCTGTGTTTAGTATCGTGAAAAATATCTTGAGCAAGAAAAAGAATTATTAAGGAGTCACAACAGTTGTTTGCATGCAGAAATAAAATGAATAGGAAGGTATTCATCTGCCTGCCTTGGACATGACAATACCTAAAGAATTACTGTGATAGTATTGAACATATGAAGATAGCCAACTCTTCCACAGACGTGACAGGTGGTGGGTGAGTTGGATTTTCTGGGGTGCTAAGATCCTTTTAGCTTATCCCAGCCTCCTATATGCTCCTGCTGCAAGGGCACAAGATTCCCAGAAACATCCTTCTCTACCTGGATCACTCAGTTCTATAGACTCTGTCCATCAGATGCAAAAAATTAATTTAAGATCTCTCCCTTCTCTTTTGGCTCCAAACACGGACTGCCATTCTAATCTTCCAGAGGACCAATTTTGTCTGTTGCAATTCTTTTGCTCTTAACATATATGCAGAATCCCTTCAGATTTTCCTTCTTGTCTGCTGGGGTAACCTCATGCTGATTTAAGCTCTCCTGATTTCTTTCCATTTTCCAGGCAAAGGTAGGGTTGTAAAGAGAGCTTTTGGCACATTGGCCTTCATAAATCAAGGTAATGAGTACAGGAATTGGGATGTTATGCTGAAATTGCGAGATTCAGTGCTGAGGCTGAATTCAGAGTATTGTGTGCAGTACTGATTACCCACCAACAGAACTTCCAAATGGCTTTCAGATGTGCTTCCTGTATGCTGAATATCATGTTCACACTGCCATAGATTATGAGCAAATTTTCACATCTCAGTAGTCAGCTTTTTTAAAACCCTGATTGCAAATTACCGCAATTTTACAGTACTGCACAAATGTAAGTTAAATGGATTCCTGGGAGTCTATTTTAGGTTTTTTTTTTCTGAAACATTGAGATAGTGGCAAATAGTGCTGCAATGTAGCATCATTACTTTAGCTAATGGTAAAATAGAGCTGGAAATATAATGACAGAATTGGTCTGTATTAAAAATAGTTACAGTGATTTATTTTTTTCTTGCAAAGAGCCCAGTCATGTTGTAAAAGCCAATGGACTATAGAACTCATAAATACAAGAGATTCTGCAGATGCTGGAGATCCAGAGCAACACACACAAAATACCAGAGGAACTCTGAATTGAAAGCCATCGTTGATTGGCGTTATCTGCATTTGGAGTAATGGCTTCTGTACTGTTCTCCTTCCGTGTGAAGTTTCCTGTCAGCCAAACTCAGCTCCGTTGAACATGGGAGTCAGGATATAGTGTCCAAGCTCCAGGAGCTTTATTGGGCAGCACTCACATATAAAACTGAATAAGAGTAAACAGAGAAAAACAGAGAAGTACCTCAAGTACTTGATTAAGTCATACACTCATAAGAAATTAGGAATTTATGAAGCCAGACTTACATGTGAAGTATCCAAATTATACATAATAAGAGTAAACAAAGCTTTAAAGTATGCGAGAAGATTAATATCATGTAAACATTGCTTAATTTACCATTGCTGGTTCAACACTATACTGATAGTCAGAAATAAGCTTTTATATAATACTAACACAAAATATTACTCAGGTAGCATTCTCCGTTATGAACTAAAACAGCACTTCCAGCTGATGATTTTGATGACACAAACAAAAGAAGGGTGGCTCAGGATTGTGTACGTGGGCTTCAGTCTGACAGAGAAACCCTACTAAAAACAAAAATGGTGGCACTTCGGTTGAATTTCAAAATAAAAGCCAGCATGGTTATTAGTTAACAAATAAAAGCCTGAGCAGCTTCTATAGCCCAGGCAGCATCAATGGAAAGGAATAAAGAGTGGACATTTTGGACTGAGACCCTTCATCAGGACTCCAGAATATCGACTCTTTCTTCCTTTGCACTGTTACAGCCTGGAATATACAGTACTATACAAAAGTATTGGGCATATATATAGCTAGGGTGCCTAAGATCTTTGCACAGTACTGTAGTAATTTTATGAATTGAACTGTACTGATACCACAAAAAGAAAACAAATTTCATGACATACAGTATGTGAGTGATTGTAAATCTGATTCTGATATGGGTCTCTTTTGTGGACAGAGAATGGGAAGGGGACAGGGAGAGGGGAATCATGGTTGGGAAAAGGGGAAGGGAGAGGGGAGGGAGTGGGAAGCACCAGAGAGACATACTGTAATGATCAATAAGCCAATTGTTTGGAATCAAATGACCTTGCCTGGTGTCTCTGAGCTGGATGTGTCTGCACCCACGCATTCACCCTGGCACCCCTCCCAAGGTGCTCCACCCTCACCGTTGCCAACATCCTTTGCTTCTGCCAGATTTACAAACTTGCTCTCCGCTCCATATTGACAAATACAGTACTTTGCAAAAGTCCTATGCACCCTGTTTATATATGTATGTGCCTTAGACTTTTGCACAGTACTGTAGAAGCCATTATTCCAATTGTAGATAGTACCAAATGTTGATGGCTTTCCATTGCCTAGTACAGGTTGTTTTTGAAGGTTCTTCTCTTGTTTCCGTGAAAGAGATAGTGAGTCCAAATCCAATCAAGGTAGTTCAGTTAGTCCTGACGAAGGGTCTCGGCCTGAAACGTCGACTGCGCCTCTTCCTATAGATGCTGCTTGGCCTGCTGCGTTCACCAGCAACTTTGATGTATGTTGCTTGAATTTCCAGCATCTGCAGAATTCCTGTTGTTTGAGTTCACACAAAAGCTGGCTATTAGTTTTGGGTTATTATTGTCACATGAGCCAAAATACCGTGAAAATCCCTTTTTTGTTTTGTGTCATCCCGACACAATTCTTGCGTCCTCATGCACAATTCCCTAATAGTTAACTTGCAGCTTGTGTCAGTAGTCAGGAGGGCAAACATAATGATAGATTTCATTTTGAGAGGACTGGAATTTAAAAACAAGGGTGTAATGCTAAGGCTTTATAGGTATTGGTCAGACTGCATGTGAGGAGCTTTGGGCCCCTTTTCGAAGAAAGGATGTTCTAGCATTGTACGGGATCCAGAGAAGGTTCATGAGAATGATCCCAGGAATGAAGGGGTTAATGCTCAAGGAGCGTGTGATGGCCCTGGGCCTGTACTCACTGGAGTTTAGAAAAATGAGGGGTGACCTCATTGAAACCTATTGAATATTGAAAGGCCTAGATACAGTGGATGTGGAGAGGATGCTTCCCATAGTGGGGGAGTCTAGAACTAGCAGGCACAGTCTCAGATTAGAGGGGCGTCTATTTAGAATAGAAATGAGGGGGAATTTCTTTCTTTAAGGTGGTGAATCTATGGAATTCATTGCCAAAGAAGGCTATGGAGGCCAAGTCACTGAGTATAGCGGAGGTTGATAGGTTCTTGATCAGTCAGAGTGCCCAAGGAAATGGGGAGAAGGCAGGAGAAAGGAGTTCATAGGGGTGATCAATCATCTATGACCGAATGGCAGAGCAGACTTGATGGACCAAATGACCCAATTCTGCTCCTATGTCTTATG
Source organism: Mobula hypostoma (assembly GCF_963921235.1). NCBI lineage: Eukaryota > Metazoa > Chordata > Chondrichthyes > Myliobatiformes > Myliobatidae > Mobula > Mobula hypostoma. Next base: position 183,835,338 of record NC_086101.1, on the reverse strand, counting down.
CATAAATGTTCTTATGGTAATTACATATACGTACGTAATGCCCCACTTCACATTTTTACTGTTATACTGTATGTATTTCATTTTGGCAGCTCTGTAAGAGCAGTCTGTTCTGTTTTCTTGCTTGTTTGGGTTGCTGTTGAAGATCAGAGAGAGGAGAAATGTGTGCCATCCAATTAGGATGGTCGGATCAAGGGGAGGTTTCTCTGGTGAGGGACACTGAGGGTGGGCTTGGGGCTTTTCTTCGAGAGGAGATAAGAGAGAAGACGCTGGGGAGAACCGGTCGTAGCATACGATCCAGTGGGAGACCCGTTTGTTCGAGATGGATTGCGAGCGACGTTCAGAAGGTGGTGTGTGCTTTCACGTTGACCGAGGGCCCAGAGCGTGAGTGACAGAGAAGTTCAAGATGAGCTCCAACTTGTGCACATTTAACTGGTGAATTAGAGTGGGTCCTTTTCTTTTTGTTATTCTTTACTAACCCCTCAGTTAAGATACATAAACATAATTCCTTTAATGGTATGCAGTGAACTGTCTGTTATTTCGAGGCATTAATTTGTAACAGGATAGCAAATGACACAGCGTCTACTCAAACTGGGGTTTGTGGTGGGATCGAGCATGCCTCAATTTCACGAGTTTGGTGGGGCCAGAGGGTGTCTTCCCTAGACTTACGCAGCCAAGGAAACCAGGGTGATTCACTTATATATTTATACATTTATAAAACTATACACCTATAGGAATGAGATTGACTCTTCATCTTTCTGATGAAGGTTCTCAGGTCTCTTTCTACAGATGCTGCCAGACCTGCTGAGTGTTTCCTGCATTTCCAAAGGTTCAAAAGTTCAGTTTATTGTCAAAGTATGCACGTATGATACAACTCTGATATTTGTCTTCTCCAGATAGCCATGAAATATACATGAAAAGATAAAGAAATAAAACTCGTAGATCCAAGAATCCCGCACCCCCTTCCTGCAGAAAAAGACTGCAATAGCAACACACCTCAACCTCTGCCCCACAGAATAACAATCGACAATAACAATCCCCAACTTCCTTGCCCGCAGAAGACAAACAGTGACAATACAATCCACAACCCCCTCACTCGCAAAAAGAACAGCGACAGTAGCAAAAAAAACCTTCTCACCCCCCTCCCCTCACTCATGCAAAGAGAACTAACAGATCACCCACTCACCAATTGGCCACAAGAAAGTAAACACCAAGAAAGTGAAGGAGACCAGTATATATTCTGTGGATTAATTCAGGGTTGAACCTGTGGTGGAACTCTGAGGCAGCGGTACTGAATGTAACATCGCTCACTAGGAACAAATGTAATCCCTTCACATAATTTGCTCTGAATTTATTTACAAATCGTTTGAAAACCAATTCAATTTACACATCTGAGATGAAACATTTCATTAATGAAGAGTACCTGATGATGAGGTACAATTTTATTTGCAGTAAAATAATCAGAATACATTGATGATATTAATCTAAATTTGGAAGAACAGAGGTTTAGATTAATACCATCTGGGAGGAAGGAGATTAGTCAAGGATAGTCAGTATGGCTTTGGTAAGAAGAGATCTTGTCTGACCATTTTGATTAAACATTTTGAAGATGTACCAGGGTGCTGCCTGGACTAGAAAGCAGGCCTTATGAGGATAAACGCAAGAGATTCTGCAGATGTCGGAAGTCCAGAGCATCAAGCAGAAAAAATGCTGGAGAAACTCAGCAGGTCAGGCAGCATCTACCGAAATTAATAAACAGTTGATCTTTTGAGCTGAGTCCATTCTAGAATGCCAGAATAAAATGGTGGTGGAAGAGGAAGGAGGACTGGCTAAAAGGTGATAGGTGAAGCCAGGTGGCTGAGAAAGGTAAAGGGCTGGACTAGAAGGAATCTGATAGGAAGGAGAGTGGGCCGCAGGCGAAAGAGAAGGAGGGTCTACCTGGCGGAGGTGATAGGCAGGTGAGAAGAAGAGGTAAGGTTCCAGAGGGCAATAAAAGGAGATGAAAGGGGGGGGGGATTAATTACCAGAAAGAGAAATCAATATTCATGCCATCAGGTTGTCTACCTAGTCAGAATATGAGGTGTTGCTCCCGCATCCTGAGAGCGGCCTCAATATGGTACAAAAGGATGCCATGGACCGACATGCCAGAACAGAAATTAAAATGGTTGTTCACTGGGAAATTCTGTTTTTGGCGGATGGTGCAGAGGTGCCCGACTAAGCAGTCCCCCAGTCTTGTCGGGTGTTACCAATGTAGAGGGGGCCACATCGGGAGCACTGGATTCAATAGGTGATCCCAACAGATTCACAGGTGAAGTGTTGCCTGATCTGGAAGGATGGTTTGGGGCCCTGAATGGAGGTGAGGGAGGAGGTGAATGGGCACGTATAGCATTTCTGTCACTTGCAGGGATACGTGCCTGGAGGGAGATTATTGGGGATAGACAATTAGACAAGGGAATCACCAAGGGAATGATCCCTCCAGAAGGAGGAGAGTTGGGGGAGGTATAGATGTGTTTGGTGGTAGGATCTCATTGAAAATAGCAGAGGTTGCTGAGAATGCAGTGTTGGATGGTAGGTGTGGGCAAGAGGAACTCTTGTTAAGGTGGTGTGAAGACGGGGTGAGCTCAGATATCTGGAAAATGGAGGAGGTGCGGATGAGGGCATCATTAAGGCATCGTCTCTGATGTCCCGGAAAGGAGAGCTTCATCCTGGGAACAGATGCATTGAAGATGAAGGAATTGAGAAAAGGGAATAGCATTTTTCCAAGGAGACAGAGTGGGAAGAGGTATAGTCAAGGTAGCCGTGGGAATTGGTAGGTTTATAATAGATGTCTGGATTATGAGGGTAGGTTGAGCAAGCTAGTGTTTTTCTCTTCGGAGTGAAGGAAGATGGAAGGTAAAAAACGAGGAAATCTGCAGATGCTGGAAATTCAAGCAACACACACAAAAAATGCTGGTGAACGCAGCAGGCCAGACAGCATCTATAGGAAGAGGTACAGTCGACATTTCAGGTGTCGGCCCGAAACATCAACTGTACCTTTTCCTATAGATGTTTCCTGGCCTGTTACGTTCACCAGCGTTTTTTGTGTGTGAAGATGGAAGGTGACTTGATAGAAGTATACAAGATGATAAGAGTCATAGATTGAGTGGACAGCCAGAAATCTTTTTCCCAGGGAGAACATGGCTAGTACAAGGGGCATAATTTCAAGGTAATTGGAGGCAAGTATGGGGGGGGGGGGGAGTCAGAGGTAAGTTTTTATACACTGAAAGTGGTGAGTGCATGAAATGCACTGAAAGAGGTGCTGGAAAAGGCTGATACATTAGGGACAGTTAAGAGACTCTTATATAGGCACAGGGTTGATTGAAAGATGGAAGGCACTGCAGCAGAAAAGAGTTCGATTGATAGTAGAGTAGGTTAAAAGGTTGACACAACGTTATCAGCCGAGGGGTCTGTACTGTGCTGTCATGTTCTATATTCTATGATCTATGTAACAATATAGATCAGTAAGGGCAGTAAAGTTGATAAAGTCTACTTGGAATACAGTAAGCCCCTTGGCAAGGTCTCATATAGAACTTAGGTCCCAGAGGACATTGGGATTCCAGGCAGGTTGGAAGATCAGATCTGAAATCGGTTTGGTAATAGGGATGGAAGATGATGTTGTAAAGCATTCTGTATTAAGAGCAAGAGGATTGTCAAGGAAAGAGTGGGTCCACTTTGGAATCACAGGTGTGATCTATGTTGCAGATTGGCACAAGATCGTGCTTTAGTGTTTTACGTTATATTTTCTCTTAGTTTTATTTGTCACCTATACATTGAAACATCAAAGCACACGGTGAAATGCATCATTTTTGCGTCAATGACTAACACAGGCCAAGAGTGTATTACAAAAGCCCGCAAGTGTTGCCATTCTTCCGGCTCCAACATAGCACGCCCACAGCTCCCTAACCCCAACCCTTGTAATCACTGTGCTAGTGTACTGTGCAGATCCAGAATGTTGAAGTCCAAATTTCAGATCTGTGACCCCTTGTCAAAAAGTTCATGTGCTATCCGGGCAGGACATTCCATACATCGAGACAGTAAAATAAAAAACAAATGCAGAATATAGAGTCATAGAGAAGTACAACACAGAAGCAGGCCCTTTAGCCCATATAGACCATGCTGAACCATTTAAACTGCCTACTGCCATCGACCTGCACCGGGATCATAGCCCTCCATACCCTTACTATCCAGGTACCTACCAAATTTTGCTTAAATGTTGAAATCGAGCTTGCATGCACCACTTGTGCTGGCAGCTCATTCCACACTCTCATGACCCTCTGAGCGAAGAAGTTTCCCCTCATGTTCCCTTTAAACGTTTCACCTTTCACCCTTAACCTATGATACTGGGTTGTAGTCAGACCCATCTCAGTGGAAAAAGCCTACTTGCATTTACCCAATCTCTACCCATCATAATCTTGTACATCGTGTTGCATTTACAGAGGAAGTGCAGTGCAGGTAGACGTATGAAGTGCAAGGGTCATAATGAGATATGTAGATTGGGAGATCAAGAGTTCAGTAATTCACCTTTGAGAGTATGAGAGTAGAGTGGAGACTGTTCTGGAGCACCCTGAGGAGACCCATGCAGTCACAGGGAGAATGTACAAAATTCCTACGGAGAGCGGCAGGAGTCAAAAACCAAATGAATATCACTATCACTGTAAAGCAACTGCAGTAACTGAGACACTGTCACGCCGTGACCTCATTGATTTAAGGAGAAAAGTAGCAGAGTAGCGGAAGAAGTCCAGGACTCTTTTACACTAGGTGAACGAAATGATTTTCCATATGGTGTGCATGAGGCAGTGATTTTAAAGGGAGCACTGGATAAGTAATTGACAGCAAGAAAAAAATTGAAGGTACTTTGATTATATTTGGCTGCATCTGGCAAGGAGCCAACACAAATTAGATGGGTTGAAAGGCCTTTTTCTGTGATATTAAGCATTTATTAAATCCACATTAAATTTTATCCTAATTATTGCTACTGCAAAGAAAATACCAGTTGTGGGGATGGAACTGGACTCTCTGACGGTGGTGTCTGAAAAGAGGATGCTGTCGAAGTTGCATGCCATCTTGGACAATGTCTCCCATCCACTACATAATGTACTGGTTGGGCACAGGAGTACATTCAGCCAGAGACTCATTCCACCGAGATGCAACACAAAGCGTCATAGGAAGCCATTCCTGCCTGTGGCCATCAAACTTTACAACTCCTCCCTTGGAGGGTCAGACACCCTGAGCCAATAGGCTGGTCCTGGACTTATTTCCTGGCATAATTTACGTATTACTATTTCATTATTTATGGTTTTATCGCTATTTAATTATTTAAGATACAACTGTAACGTAAACCAATTTCTCTCAGGATCAATAAGGTATGACTATGACTATGACTATTGGGGATCACAGAGCTGTTGGATTTTGAGTGGGTTACAGAGATTGGCTGAGTTTGTGGGATTGGGGATCTAGTGGAATTGGTTCAGCAGGATAAGGAGGTGGGAAGCTGAGGGAATGTCAACCCTGATTTTGTCATTCGCTCTTTTCCTGACTTCAGCTTATCTGAAAAATTCACAATAAATCCAATTTGCTGCTGAAAGAAGTTCTGTTGGACAATCTGTCAGCATTCAACAGAAGCCTTTGTTATAAATAGTTTGATTTGAAATGATTAAAACAAGGTCTGAATCAATGAACAAATATAACCTAAGGCATTACATTAACAGAGACTGCTTAAGGCCTTTCTTACTAAAGACCATTTGCACTCCCTCGGGATTTAAGATTTTAATGGTCAATCTTGAATTTTGAATATTCAATTCTACCATCAGAGAGACCAGTGAGATGATTTTGTTCTAGCATTTGGACATTTAAATGGGCATTTAAAGCTAATTGCAAGTGAAAACTCAATTGCAATAATTTGGTCCATAATCTTGACTAATAATTATCATTATTTAAAAAGAAATGTCAATGCTTTACAGCTCCTGGATCAATGGATTGCTTCATGCAATTTGGCCGAGTGGAATTGCAAAATTGAAATACTGTACAAAGGGCCAAGATGTACGGGCCTGCACTGGTGCCAGAAGGCATTTGATAATCTAAGGTTTAATGTGTTTAAAACTGTATGCAACTTTCACTAAAATTCTCCTGTCCACACTCTTACTTCCAGCAGGTCACATTTATGTCTGTTCTTGCAGATTTTTCCCTCTCCATTTTGATATGTCGCTCTAAGTCCCATGCTAAATTAAAGCCACTCTCAGCTTGTTTTTCCACCTCCCTATTCTCTTTTTTTCAATTCCCCATTCTGTCTCTCCTCTTCCCTCTTCTCTTCTACTTATCTGCTCATCACCTGAGTGACTTTGACTGTGGAACGATGGTTGATGCCAGTCCGGGTAGACTGAGCATCTCAGAAACTGCTGACCTCATGGGATTTTAACACACAACAGTCTCTAGAGTTCACAGGGAATGGTGAGACAAACAAAAGCACATCCAGTGAGGGGCAGTTCTGTTGGCAAAAATGCCTTGTGAATGAGATAGGTCAGAGGAGAATGGCCAGTTTGGTTCAAGCTGACAGGAAGGTGACAGTAACTCAACAGTACCATGTTACAACAGCGGTGTGCAGAAGAGACTCTCTGAAAGCACAACACATCAAACCTTGAAGTGGATGGGCTACAGCAGCAGAAGACGATGAGCATACACTCAGTGGCCATTTTATTAGGTACAGGAGGTCCCTAATAAAGTGGCCACCGAGTATACTTTGTGAAATTCGTTGTTTATTAGAGGATGTGATGTCACCTATAGGCCAGGTTAGGTCAGAATAGCAGATTACTTTCACTGAATTTCCAGGTGACTATTTATGACAATCTCAAACAAGAGAAAATCTGCATGCTGGACATCCAAGCCATGCACCCAAAGTGCTGGAGGAACCCAGCAGGCCAGGCAGCATCTGTGGAAAAGAGTAAACAGTCCGAGACCCTTCATCAGGACTGGACAAAAAGGATGAGAAGTCAGAGTAAGAAAGTGGAGGAGGGGAGGAAAAAGTACAATGTAGTAGGTGATAGCTGAAACCAGGAGAGGGGCAGGGATGAAGTAAAGAGCTGGGAAGTTGATTGGTGAAAAACATAAAGGGCTGGGGAAGGGGGAATCTGATAGGAGAGGACAGAAGGCCATGGAAGAAAGGGAAGGGAGAGGAGCACTAGAGGGAGGTGATATGCAGGTAAGGAGAGGGAAATGGGAATGTGGAATGGTGAAGAGGAGAGACAATCTATTTTGTTTTTATGGGCATTGCTACTAATGACTAGATTTGCTTAAATTGCAACTACCTATCTATGTGATGCTGCAGGGATAGAACCTTTAATTTAAATATGGCTCTCTGGACTATCATTCTAGTACTCTGAATTATTAATCCATCAAATTTATCATCATACCACTGCTGTGTGCTTCAGTTCAACAACATCTCAAATTTAAGATACCCATTCACAAATTAATTTCCTTTTGACTCTGTTATCTCTTCTCGTCCTAACATCCTCTGGGACATCTCCACTCATTTAAATCAAGGTTAAGCTCCTAATGGTGGGAAGGATATGGCAGACCAACAATGCTTGCTGATATTTTGATATGGTAGGATTGCACCACCCCAATACTTAATAGAATATTGTCAGAGTCAAAGGGCAAATATGAGATGGAATTGCTGGAATATTTTCAGTAAAACATATTAGATCAGTATTTCACAAAGAGTCAAAGTTCATAAGCTGAAAAGTTCAAGTAAATTTATTGTCAAAGTACATATTTGTCACCATATACAGCCCAGAGTTTCATTTTCTTGCAGGCACACATAGTAAATCCAAGAAACAGAATCAATGAAAGACCATACCTAACAAGACAAATAAATTGTGACAATACAATAAAAAAATAAGCAATAAATATCAAGAACATGAGATGAAGAGTTATTGATAGTTATTCCATAGGCTGTGGGTACAGTTCAGTGATGGGAGCGATTGAGTTCAGGAAGTTATCCCTGCCGGTCCAAGAGCCTGATAGTTGAGGGGTAATAATTATTCCTGAACCTGATGGTGAGGGTCCTGAGGCTCCTGTACCTTCTGCCTGATGGCAGCAGTGAGAAGACAGCATGGCCTGGCTGTTGCACTCTCCACAAATATCAAAGGAAGTAGAGGGTTTGCTGTGCTCTCTTCATAATGGCACTTAAGTTCTGGACCCAGAACAGATCTTCTGCAATGGTAACACTGAGGAATTTAAATTTGCTAACCCTCTCCACCTCTAATTCCCCCGATGAGGACTGGCTCATGGATGTCCAGTTTCCTCCTCGGGAGTCATCGAGTTAATAATATAAAAACAAGTTCTTTGTCTCACTGTGTCCATATGAATCATCAAATATCTATCCATATTAATCCCAATTGCCAGTACTTGGTCTACACTTTGGTGATCCAGATATTTCTTAAATGTTGTGAGACTTCCTGCCGACACCAACCTTTCAGACAGAATGTTCCAACTTTCTCAGTGAAAAATTCCTGCTTATATCATCCCATACTTCTAACCCTGAATCTATACACTCTACTTTTAGATGCCTCTCGCTATGGGTAAAATCTTATAAATGTCTGCCATAGCAATGCCTCTCATAATTTAGAACACCCTTTAGGTTCTACATCAGGGGAGACATTGGGTAGTAGTGTGGGTTAAATGGATGTTCTCAGTAGGGGAGCGTTTGGGTTAAATAGAACATAGAACATAGAATAGTACAGCACAGTACAGGCCCTTCGGCCCACAATGTTGTGCAGACCCTCAAACCCTGCCTCCCATATAAGCCCCCACCTTAGATTCCTCCATATACCTGTCTAGTAGTCTCTTAAACTTCACTAGTGTATCTGCCTCCACCACTGACTCAGGCAGTGCATTCCACGCACCTACCACTCTCTGAGTAAAAAACCTTCCTCTAATATCCCCCTTGAACTTCCCACCCCTTACCTTAAAGCCATGTCCTCTTGTATTGAGCAGTGGTGCCCTGGGGAAGAGGCGCTGGCTATCCACTCTATCTATTCCTCTTATTATCTTGTACACCTCTATCATGTCTCGTCTCATCCTCCTTCTCTCCAAAGAGTAAAGCCCTAGCTCCCTTAATCTCCCTTAGAGAGATTGTGTATCATTGCATATAAATTGATAATGGAGAAGGGCAAGGCATGAGCTGAGGGAAAGGACATTTCAATGGATTGAGAGGACAAGTAACCAGATTCGCTCAGTAACTGTTGGGTAGGAGGTACCCTTTCAATATTTTTATTAATATTATATAAATTGCATAAATACAAATATAAAATTCATAAGGATACAAGTAAGTAATACAAATTACATTATATTTAAATCACAGTAATATGATCACAGTATCCCATATTCCAAATCAATCATGTAGAAAAGAAGACTGAATTATGAAATGAAATAAAATAAAATAACTCTATTTTATTTTTAAAAAATCTACCACCACTACCAAAATGAGCTGGTTGGTCAAAAAAAAAGAGAAGAAAAAAAAGAAATACCTTACCATATAATATAATAATCATAATGGCTCAGATCCATACTTTAATATCAGTTCAAGGATTATGAAAATAACTCAGAAAGGGTCCCCATAACATTAGAAAATCATGTAGAGAATCAGAAATCAAACAACAAATCTTCTTTAGATCAACAATTCTTCTCTAGATAACATCAGATAGCCATTGAACATGAGTAGGCGGGGCGGCCTCCTTCCACTTGAGCAAGGTCACCCTCCTGGCCATAAGAGACATAAAGGTCAATATCCGCAAATTAAATGGCTTCAGTTTTGCTGCACTATCCTCAACAATACCAAACATGGCAGTCAAAGGATTGGGCTTAAAACTAACATTGAAAAGTACAGAAAAAGTTTGAAATACATCTTTCCAAAATTTTGCAAGGCTTGAACATGTCCAAAACATATGAATTAGTGTGGCCACTCCATTAGTACATCTATCACAGTAAGGGGAAATAGCTGCATAGAAACAAGAGAGCTTGTCTTTAGACATATGAACTCTATGTACCACTTTGAATTGTAATAAAGAATGACGAGCACATAATAATGAAGAATTAATCAATTTTAAAATAATCTTCCAGCTCTCTTCCGATATGAAAATCTGTAAATCCTTTTCCCAGTCTCCTTTAATTTTATCTAAAGAGGCCTTTTTCAGTCCCAACAGCAGACCGTAAATGTAAGATATTGAACCATTGTCAAAGGGTTTCAGATTTAAAATTGTATTTATTATATTCTTATCTGGACTTGTAGGAAATGTATGTAATTGAGATCTTAAAAAATCTCTAATCTGTAAGTATCGAAAAAAGTGCGTATTGGAAAGGTTAAATTTCGTTGAAAGTTGCACAAGAGAAGAGAATTCTCTCCATCAAACAAATCCTGAAATCATTTAATACCCAATCTATCTCATTCTTTAAAGGATAAGGCAATTAAAGATGGTTTAAAAAAACAATTAGAAAAGATGGGACTTGAGAGGGAGAATCTCAATAAACCAAAATGTTTTCTAAACTGTAACCAAATTCTCAAAGTATATTTGACTACCACATTGACAGTTAGTTTGTTTAAAGATAAAGGAAGCGAGGATCCAAGTAAAGAGATAATGGAAAATTTCATAACAGAGTTGAATTGACTTCCTAAGAAACCAATATAGGGCAATTCTCATGGTTAAAGTAATATATCCAGAATGTAATATTTTGTATATTAACTGCCCAATAATATAACCTATAATTGGGTAAGGCAAAGCCTTCATTCTGTTTAGATTTTTGAAGGTGAGCTTTATTTATACAAGGTTTTTTATTCTTCCATATATAGGAAGAAAGAATTGAATTCAAAGAGTCAAAAGAAGATTTAGGAATTAAAAACAGGCGCAGCTTGAAAAAGGTATATAAATTTAGGTAAGATATTCATTTTAACAGAATTAATTCGGCCAATCAGTGATAAAGAGAGAGGTGACCAATTAGAAAGTGTTTTTTTAACATAATTCATTAAAGTTAAAAAAATTTCCTTAAATAAATCTCTATAATTCTTAGTAATTGTTACTTCTAAATATGTAAATTGTTTTTTTTAATTTTAAAAGGAAGTTTAATATCAGTTGGTATTAAATTGTTTAAAGGAAAGAGTTCACTCTTATGTAACTTTAATTTATATCCTGAGAACTGACTAAAATTAGTCAGTAAATGGAACACAAATGGTAAAGAGGTTGTAACGTTAGATACAAAAAGCAATAAGTCATTAACATAGAGCGACACTTTATAGATAGTACGTCTCCTTAAAATACCAATAATCTCTTTAGACTCTCGAAAAGCAATTGCTAAGGGTTCTAATACCAAATCAAAAAGCAGAGGGCTCAAAGAACAACCTTGTCTAGTTCCACATTGGAGTTTAAAGGGTTTAGGATTCTGAAGATTAGTAAGAACCCGAGCGGAGGGAGATAAATAAAGTAATTTAATCCAATGAATAAAATTAGGTCCAAAATTAAATTTTTCTAAGGATGTAAATGGATAATTCCATTCAACTCTGTCAAAGGCCTTCTCCGCATCCAAAGGTATCACACATTCTATATTTCCTTAGATGGAGAATGTACAACATTTAACAAATGCTGTGTATTAAAATGGGAATATCGACTTTTAATGAATCCTGTCTGATCATCCAAAACTATAGAAGATATAATATTTTCAAGTATGCAAGCCAACACTTTAGATAAAATTTTAGTATCAAAATTGAGTGAAGAGATAGGTCTATACGAAGAACAGTCAGTAGGATTCTTGTTCTTTTTGAGAATAAGCGAAATGGAAGCTTAGTAAAAAGACTGCGGTAATCTTCCTACCTTAAAGGAATCAGGAAGGGTAGAACATAAATAAGGTATAAGCAAGGAGGAAAAAGCCTTATAAAACTCTCCAGAGAATCCATCGGGTCCTGGGGATTTCCAAGAATGAAACTCTGGAATAGCCTGAGCAATTTCCTCCTGGGAAATGGGTTGATCCAATTGCCTACGATCATCTATCGAAAGATTAGGAATATTTAATTGATCTAAAAAATTATACATTGCAATATTATCCGTAACAGAGTCATAACTATACAATTTGGAATAAAATTCCCTAAAAGTGTCATTAATTTCAAAGTGGTCAGTTGTCATGTCCCCATTAATTTTACGTATTTCTTTAATTTGCCCCTTGGCTATAAATGGCTTCAACTGATTAGCTAGTAGCTCACCAGCTTTATCTCCATGAATATAAAATTGACTTCTATCTTTTAAAAGCTGGCTTTCAATTGGATACGTTAAAAGAAGATCATATTTAGTTTTCGTTTCAATAAGTCTCTTATATGTTTCAGGATAGGGTACCGAAGCATATTTATGTTCCAGTTGTTTTAACTGATTAGCTAGTCCGTTTCTCTCTTTGTTAGCTTTTTTAATGATGTTTGCAGTATAAGAAATAATTTGACCCCAGATATATGCTTTAAAAGTATCCCTGGGCAGGAGGTACCAAAGCCTGAAAACCCACATCACCAAGTTGTAGAACAGCTACAGTACTGTGCAAAAGATATATTCACAGGGCACCTAAGACTTTTGCACAGTACTGTAATAATTTTATGCACTGCTGCCACAAATAAAAACAAAATTCGTGATATATGTGCATGATGATAAATCTGATTCTTATATGGGTCTCTACTGTGGACTGAGAGTGGGAAGGGGGCAGGGAGAGGGGAGTCATGGTTGGGAAAAGTGGAAGGGAAAGGGAGGGAGGAGGAAGCAGAAGAGAGGCATTCTGTGATGATCAATAAACCTGTTTATTGATCATTAAATTACCTTGTCTGGTGTTTCAGGGCTAGGTGTATCTATACCATCGCCACTCCCCCCCCCCCGCCACCTGCACCACTTCTCTCCCTCCTGTCCCACACCCCTCCCGTGGCTCTCCACACACGCCATGCACAACATCCTTTGCTCCCACCAGATTTACAAACTAGCTCCCTATTCCACGTTGACAAATACAGTACTGTGTAAAAGTATTAAGTACTCATGATATATATAATTCTTGTATAATTTATGTTTATTTCACATTTTACTTCTGAATGATATGCCTCTAATGCAAGGGTTCTTAACTTTTTTTATGGCATGGACCCCTTTGACATAGAACATACAGCATAGAACATAGAACAGCACATTACAGGCCCTTCAGCCCACAATGTTGTGCCAACCCTTAAACCCTGCCTCCAATATAACCCCCCACCTTAAATTCCTCCATACACCTGTCTAGTAGACTCTTAAATTTCACTAGTCTATCTGCCTCCACCATTGACTCAGGCAGTGCATTCCACGCACCAATCACTCTCTGAGTAAAAAAACCTTCCTCTAATATCCCCCTTGAACTTTCCACCCCTTACCTTAAAGCCATGTTCTCTTGTATTCAGCAGTGGTGCCCTGGGGAAGAGGCGCTGACTGTCCACTCTATCTATTCCTCTTAATATCTTGTATATGTCTATCATGTCTCCTCTCATCCTCCTTCTCTCCAAAGAGTAAAGCCCTAGCTCCCTTAATCTCTGATCATAATCCATACTCTCTAAACCAGGCAGCATCCTGGTAAACCTCATCTGTACCCTTTCCAATGCTTCCACATCCTTCCTATAGTGAGGCGACCAGAACTCGACACAGTGCTCCACGTGCAGACTAACCAGAGTTTTATAGAGCTGCATCATTACCTCGCGACTCTGAAACTCTATCCCTCAACTTACGAAAGCTAAGCTTTCATAAGCTTTCTTATAAGCTTTCTTAACTACCCTATCAACCTGTGAGGCAACTTTCAGGGATTTGTGGACATGTACCCTCTGGTCCCTCTGCTTCTCCACACTACCAAGTATCCTGCCATTTACTTTGTACTCTGCCTTGGAGTTTGTCCTTCCAAAGTGTACCACTTCACACTTCTCCGGGTTGAACTCCATCTGCCACTTCTCAGCCCACTTCTGCATCCTATCAATGTCTCTCTGCAATCTTTGACAATCCTCTACACTATCCACAACACCACCAACCTTTGTGTCGTCTCCAAACTTGCCAACCCACCCTTCTATTCCCACATCCAGGTCATTAATAAAAATCATGAAAAGTAGAAGTCCCAGAACCGATCCTTGTGGGACACCACTAGTCACAACCCTCCAATCCGAATGTTCTCCCTCCACCACAACCCTCTGCCTTCTGCAGGCAAGCCAATTCTGAATCCACCTGGCCAAACTTCCCTGGATCCCATGCCTTCTGACTTTCTGAATAAGCCTACCGTATGGAACCTTGTCAAATGCCTTACTAAAATCCATGTAGATCACATCCACTACACTACCCTCATCTATATGCCTGGTCACTTCCTCAAAGAACTCTATCAGGTTTGTTAAACATGATCTTCCCTTCACAAAGCCATACTGACTGTCCCTGATCAGACCATGATTCTCTAAATGCCCATAGATCCTATCTCTAAAAATCTTTTCCAACAGCTTTCCTACCACAGCCGTAAGGCTCACTGGTCTACAATTACCCAGACTATTCCTACTACCTTTTTTGAACAAGGGGACTACATTCGCCTCCCTCCAATCCTCTGGTACCATTCCCGTGGACAATGAAGACATAAAGATCCTAGCCAGAGGCTCAGGAATCTTTTTCCTCACCTCGTGGAGCAACCTGAGGAATATTCCATCAGGCCCCGGGGACTTATCCGTCCTAATGTACTTTAACAGCTCCAACACCTCCTCTCCCTTAATATCAACATGCTCCAGAACACCAACCTCACTCATATTGTTCTCACTGTCATCAAGTTCTGTCTCATTGGTGAATACTGAAGAGAAGTATTCACTGAGGTCCTTGGTCACTTCCACAATCTCCAGGCACATCTTCCCACCTTTATCTCTAATCGGTCGTACCTTCACTCCTGTCATCCATTTGTTCGTCACATAATTGAAGAGTGCCTTGGGGTTTTCCTTTACCCTACTTGCCAAGGCCTTCTCATGCCCCCTTCTTAAGCTCCTTTTTGCTACCCTGTATTCCTCAATAGACAGATCTGATCCTTGCTTCTTAAACCTCATGTATGCTGCCTTCTTCCACCTAACTAGATTTTCCACTTTACTTGTCACCCTTGGTTCCTTCACCCTACCATTCTTTATCTTCCTCACCAGGACAAATTTATCCCTAACATCCTGCAAGAGATCCCTAAACATCGACCACATGTCCATAGTACATTTCCCTGCAAAATCATCCCAATTCACACCCGCAAGTACTAGCCTTATAGCCTGATAATTTGCCCTTCCTCAATCAAAGATTTTCCTGTCCTCTCTGATTATATCCTTTTCCATGATAATGCTAAAGGCCAGGGAGCGGTGGTCACTGTCCCCCAGATGCTAACCCACTGAGAGATCTGTGACCTGACCCGGTTCGTTACCTAATACTGGATCTAGTATGGCATTCCCCCTAGTCGGCCTGTCAACATACTGTGACAGGAACCCGTCCTGGACACACTTAACAAACTCTGCCCCGTCTAAACCATTGGAACTAATCAGGTGCCAATCAATATTAGGGAAGTTAAAGCCACCCATGATAACAACCCTGTTATTTTTGCACCTTTCCAAAATCTGCCTCCCAATCTGCTCCTCTGTATCTCTGCTGCTATCAGGGGGCCTATAGAATACCCCCAATAGAGAAACTGCTCCTTCCTGTTCCTTACTACCACCCATACTGACTCAAAAGAGGATCCTGCTGCGTTACCCACCCTTTCTGTAGCTGTAATAGTATCCCTGACCAGTAATACCACCCATCCTCCCCTTCCCCCCCCCCGTCCCTTTTAAAACACTGAAACCCCGGAGAAGCCCTTGGACCCTTTCTCAGAATAATGTATTTATATCTATATGTATTTAAATGCAGAGGATTACAAAAGAAACAAATTATATTGAAATACAGTTATCAAAATATTTAAATAACTAATTTGTGATATAGTTATAAATGTGCTTCTTTATTAACGCATCATGTTCATTCTAGAGGCGGGTCTAGCAATTATCATAATTTTGAAGTAGTGATGAGTGTGCAGCAAACAAAATTTTGAGATATTTGTAAAAACTGTTATGTGATATGAAAATATCTGTGATTTCTATTGGTGACAAAGTCACAGATACTGCTAAACCCATTGTGGTTTGAAGGAAATGCTAAACTTCAGTTAGAGGTTAGTGAAAATAAAGGAGTAAATTTTTTCGCATCCAAGTCGATGGTCTCCAGGTTAGGATCCCCAGCTCTAATGCGATGTTCCTGTGATGCTGCTGAAAGTGAGTTTTTCACTGCATCTGTGCATAAAAGTACTTGCGTATATGACAATAAACTCCAATTGACCTGCTTTAAATTGTCCCTTTGTGCCGTTGATAATAAGAAAGAATCAAAGGGAAATTGGTTAGTATGTGAGGGAGAATAAGTTACAGGGATACAGGGAAATAAGGTGAGAGGGAATGGGACGAGATTTCTCTGCTTGAAGCCAGTGCAGGATTGCAATTGGTTTATTACTGTCGAGTACCAAGATACAGTGAAAAGCTTTTATTTGCCTGTCATCCAGATAGATCAT
This sequence comes from Mobula hypostoma, assembly GCF_963921235.1. NCBI lineage: Eukaryota > Metazoa > Chordata > Chondrichthyes > Myliobatiformes > Myliobatidae > Mobula > Mobula hypostoma. Next base: position 183,818,691 of record NC_086101.1, on the reverse strand, counting down.
TCCATACACAAGTACATATAGGCAGATTAAAGGAAAACAAAATGCAATAAGGCAGATACTGAGGAAGTCTACTGCAGAAAAACAAATAAAGTGCAGGGGCCATGATGAGGTAGATTGGGAGATCGGAAGTTCATAGATTTAGCATATCAGAGGTCCCTTCAAGAGTCTGACAACAGCAGGATAGAAAAGACAAGGTAATAAAAAATTAATACAAAGGAGGATGAAGCAATAACCTTTGGATGAAAGAAACTGAACAACATAGTTCCAAAAGATTTGCGGGAAGAGACATGTAAATGTCCATAAATTCTTGAACACAGAAGCATATGCTGCAGCAATAGTTGGTAACGCACACAGTCTCTTCAGATTTATAAATAGAGGCCTAAATATAAAAGCAGGGGGATATGTTGAACCCATATAAAACACTGGTTGGGCCACAATCAGGGTGTTGTGCAGGCTTCTGGGCACCGTACTTTGGGCAGGTTGTAAAGACCGTTGTGAGAATGCAGTGCGGGGTTATTCCAGGAAAGTGAGATTTCAGCTCCAAGGTTAGACTAGAGAGACTAGGATTGAAAAGAGTGGTGAGGAGATTTGATGGAGGTGTACAAGATCATAGATAGTGAAGAAGTGTGCTTATTAGCAGGTAGATCACGGCCCAGATACAAAATGATTTTATTTGAAGTGCATAAAAGAAAGAGGTAGATATTTTTTTTTGATTGGTAAAGAGGTGAAGGGGTAGGGGAAGAAGACGGGAGAATGAGGTTGAAAAAAATCTGCCACAATTGAATGGCAGAGCAGATTCGATGGGCTGAATGGCATAATTCTGCTACAGTTTCTTGTTGCTAATGGAGTTATGACGAACAAGTGGGATGTGAGAAGTGACGAGTTCACTCTGAGGGTGGTGAAGCTCTCATAACTTGCTGCCTTTGGAGATGGAGGAGACTGTAGATGCTGGAATCTGGAACAACGAACTGACTGCTGGAGAAACTCAATGTGTCAAGCAGTATCTGGGAGGGGGGGGAGAAAAGGATTAGAACACGAGCATTGAAGATAGAATAATACAACACAGTACAGGTCTGTCAGCCTATGGTGACCTTTTAATCTAAGATCAATCTAACCATACCCTCCCACATAGCCCTCTATTTCTCTATAATCCATGTGCCTATCTAATGTATTTTAAATGCCCCCAATGTACCTGTGTCTACCCACGTCCCTGGCAGCATGTTCCACACACCCAGCAATCAATGTGTAACCCCTGTGATACCTCTGATATCTCACCTATACTTTCCTTCTGGTAGACCTGAGGAGAGCTAAGGTATCGGTGACCCCTGTTTCCATCCAAGGGATCAGTGTGGACATGGTGGAGGATTACAAATACCTGGGGATATGAATTGACAATAAACTGGACTGGTCAAAGAACACTGAGGCTGTCTACAAGAAGGGTCAGAGCTGTCTCTGTTTCATGTGGAGCTGAGGTCCTTTAACATCTGCTGGACGATGCTGAGGATGTTCTACGAATCTGTGGTGGGCAGTGCGATCATGTTTGCTGTTGTGTGCTGGGGCAGCAGGCTGAGGGTAGCAGACACCAACAGAATCAACAAACTCATTCGTAAGGCCAGTGATGTTGTGGGGATGGAACTGGACTCTCTGACGGTGGTGTCTGAAAAGAGGATGCTGTCCAAGTTGCATGCCATCTTGGACAATGTCTCCCATCCACTACATAATGTACTGGTTGAGCACAGGAGTACATTCAGCCAGAGACTCATTGCATCGAGATGCAACACAGAGCATCATAGGAAGTCATTCCTGCCTGTGGTCATCAAACTTTACAACTCCTCCCTTGGAGGGTCAGACACCCTGAGCCTATAGGTTGGTCCTGGACTTATTTCCTGGCATAATTTACATATTACTATTTAATTATTTATGGTTTTATTACTATTTAGTTATTTATGGTGCAACTGTAACGAAAACCAATTTCCCCCGGGATCAGTAAAGTATGACTATGACTATGATGGCTATGACTATCACTTTAAAAGTATGTCCCCTCAACATCTCGGGTCGAAACCCTATGTCATATTGTTTTCTGCTCCGATGCTGCTCAACCCATCGAGTTCTCCAGCACATGTTTGTTGCTGCCTCTAGAGTTAGGCAGAAGTACTTGAGGAGAAATGATCTGCAGGGTAGGAACAAGGAAAGAGGACTGGATGAAATGCTTCACAGCAAGCCAGCAGGTAGTCAGTTGGCCAAATGGTCTCCTTCTGGTGGTTGGTTAGCATCCGTCTGTCTCCAAGAACAATGATCAGCATCACAAGCTGGAACGGAAGGTAGGGAGATCTGAGATGCCCAGTCATCAAGATCCGCCTCTCGGCCTCACCGGTGTAGTCCAAAGGAAGGCCTATGAAGCAAACAAGAGAAAATATGCAGAAGCTGGAAATCCGAGCAACACACACAAAATGCCGGGCTGAACTGTCGACTATACTTTTTTTCCATAGATGCTGCCTGGCCTGCTGAGTTCCTCCAGCATCTTGTGTGAATTGCTCAGCTTATGAAGCAATTTGTTTGGCACCAGTTTGGCTGCAGGAGCTGCTGGAAGGATGACCAAAGCTTTCCAGCTGCCTAAGGGGCTCCACACTGGATTTACTCCATAGCCTTTGTCTCTTCTGAGCGGCCCACAAGGCAGTGGAGCTATTTACCTATAGCTGAGGATCTGGTTCACGAGCACCAGGGCGTGTCCACACACTGGTGGGCCTGCATGCTATGTGTTCAGGGGCCAGACCTCCTCCCCCGTCCTTCTGTTCAATAGTTCTTCATTTTTCAAACTTCCTTTCTTCCTTGTTGATGCTTCAAAAGAAATTCTTTGATCAAACTTTTGGTCATCAGCCCTAATGTCTTGACATCAACGTTTATGCTCTTGTGAAAGACCTTGGGAAGGTTTGTTTCATTCAGGGTGCAGGTTCCACCTGTAAAGATCAATGGCAAGACTTGGGATTCAGCCCCTGAACTTGAAATCGCATTGACTGCCAGTTGGCTGTCATCAATGACCCCCACCAGCCAGGCCATGCTCTCTTCTTGCTGCTGCCATCAGGAAGGAGGGTCAGGAGACTTGGTCCCTCAACACCAGGTTCAGGAACAGTTATTATCCTTCAACTGTCAGGCTCCTGATGCAGCATGGATAACAGAGCTCCACGGTAGCATTGCGGTTGGTGCGATGCTATTATAGTTCGGGGTATCAAATTTCAGAGTTCAATCCCAGCATGCTATTTATAAAGAATCTATGTCCTCCCCATGGAATGTGTTGAGTGCTCCAGTTTCCTCCCACAGTTGTAATTTGCCCCATAATTTGGTCAGGATTTGGTCAGGGTTGTTGGGAAGTTGGTGTGGCAACACAGATCGGAGGAACAGAGGAGCCAACTCGGTGCTGTATCTCTAAATAAAATCAACTTTACTCACCACAACACTAAATTGATCATTGAACACAACCTAGGGACTCTCTTTCAAGGACTCTACAACTCATGTTCTCTGTATTATTTATCTATCTATAGTATTTATCTACATATTTATTTATTTATTTTTGTATTTGCACAGTTGGGCTTCTTTTGCACATTGGTTGCTTGTCAGTCCTTGTGTGTAGTTTTTCACTGATTCTACTGTATTTCTTTGTTCTACTCTGAATGCCTGCAAGAAAATAAATCTCAGAGTAGTATATGGTGACATATGTGTGCTGTGATAATAAATTTACTTTGCAACTTTGTTTGATTTGTGATACTGGCTCTGAAATTGGTTAGAAGATCAGGGGCTTGAAGCTTGAACCACATCAATAATAAACTATTCTCTTCATTTAATCCTGTGAGCTGAATCTAGTGGCAGAAAGTAAGTATGCAAGTCTGGGACCTCACTAACACAGACATCCTCACCTTTCATTCGTGGTGATAGTAGATAACGCAAGTATTCGTGAGACATACTGTATCAACTGTGCTCGAACAACTCTGAATGCAGAGGCTCTATCGTTAGTTCCTCCTGAATTAAACTGCATCTGAAATAAATGATTTATTGCATTAGAGACTTTGCTTAAGCTCCTTATTCCGGCACTTATTAAGCTTCCAATTGCCGAATGCAATTTAAAATTTTATTGAGTCATGGAATCAGACACTACAACCAACTCGCCGATGCTGACCAAGTAATTTATCTGAGCTAGTCCCATTTTCCTGACTTTGGTCTTTATGCTCTAGGCAATTTCAATCCATGGGCCTGTCTAAAAGTATTTTAAATGCTGTAGTTATGTCTTCCCTTACCATAACACATAGACATAGAACCAGAATTAGGCCACTCAGCCCATTGAATCTGCTCTGTCATTCCATCAAGTCAAGAATACCCTGATTAATCAAGAACCTATCAACCTCTGCTCTAAATATACACAATGATTTGGCCTCCACAACCATCCCTGGAAATGATTTCCACAGCTTCACCACCTCTGGCTAATGAAATTCCTTCTCATCTCTGTTCTAAATGGACATACCAAGTCCCTCTGATCCTAGATACACCCACGCTATGAAACATCTTCTCCACATCCACTCTATTTAGGCCTTTCAATATTCAATAGATTTCAAGGAGATCCCCTCCCTTAATCTTCTAAACTCCAAGTACAAGCTCAGAGTATTCAAATACTCCACATATACCCGTTCAATCCCAGAATCATTCTTTTGAACCTCCTCTGGACCCAACCAGCAAGCTAACTTTTATCGTATCCTGCACAAGGACTCCCAAGTTCCTTTGCACCTTTGATTTTTGAATTTTGTCCTCATTCAGAAAATAATCTACGCCTTTATTCCTTCTACCAAAATGCATGACCATACACTATATTTCATTTGCCACTTCTTTTCCCATTCTCCCAATCTGTCCAAGTCCTTCTGCAGACACCCAATTTTCTCAACACTATCTGCCCCTCCACCTATAAGACCATAACACCACAGGAGCAGAATTAGGCCAACTCATCAAGTCTGCTCTGCCATTTCATCATGGCTTATCCCAGATCCCACTCAACCCCAGACACCTGCCTTCTCACCATATCCTTTGATGCCCTGACCGATCAGGAAACAATCATCATCTGCCTTAAATATACTCATGGACTTGGCCGTAGAATGCTCACATGACAGAACATTACACAGATTCACTACGCTCCGGTGAAAACAATTCCTCCTTACCTCTGTTCTAATAGGTTCCCTCTCAATTTTGAGGCTGTACCCTCTACCTCTGGAAACCCCCACCATAGGAAACATCCTCTCAACGTCCATCCTATACAAATCCTTTCAACATTCAGTAGGTTTCAATGAGATCCCCCCCACATTCTTCTAAATTCCAGTGAGTACAGGTCCAAAGCTACAAAACACTACTCATATGTTAACCCCTCATCCCTGGAGTCATCCTCATGAACCTCCTCTGGACTCTCTCCATTCTTTCTGAGGTATAGGGACCAAAACTATTGACACTATTCCAAGTGCAGCCAGACTAGTGTCTTATAAAATGTGTAGCACCTATCTAGGTATCGTCGACATATAATGTGAAAAGAAATAGTCCCAATACAAAATGCTACGGAACTTCACTTGTCACCAGTAGCCAACCAGAAAAGGTCCCCTTTATTCTGACTCTTTGCCTCCTGCCAATCAGCCAATCTACTATCCATGCTAGTATCATTCCTGTAATACCATGGATTCTTATCTTGTTAAGCAGCCTCATGTGTGGCACCTTCTCAAAAGCCTTTTGAAAATCTAAATAAACAACATACACTGACTCTCCTTTCGTCTATCCTGCCTGTTATTTCCTCAAATAATTCCAACAGATTTGTTAGACAAGATTTCTCCTGAAGGAAATCATGCTGTTGTTCACCTACTTTCGCATGAGCCTGCAAATACCCTGAAACCTCATCCTTAATAATAAACTTCAACATCATCCCAACCACTGAAGTCAGGCTAACTGAGACTATAATTTATTTTCTTCTGCCTCTCTTCATTCTAGAAGAGTGGAGTGACATGTGCAATTTTCCAGTCTTCGCAAACCATTTCAGAATATAGTCGTTACCATAGAAACTACAGCACAGAAACAGGCCCTTTGGCCCTTCTTGGCTGTGCCGAACCATTTTCTGCCTAGTCCCACGGACCTGCACATGGACCATATCCCTCCATACACCTCCCATCCATGTATCTGTCCAATTTATTCTTAAATGTTAAAAAATAACCCGCATTTACCACCTCGTCCGGCAGCTCATTCCATACTCCCACCACTCTCTGTGTGAAGAAGCCCCCACTAATGTTCCCTTTAAACTTTTTCCCCCTCACCCTTAACCCATGTCCTCTGGTTTTTTTCTCCCCTTGCCTCAGTGGGAAAAGCCTGCTTGCATTCACTCTATATATACCCATCATAATTTTATATACCTCTATCAAGTCTCCCCTCATTCTTCTACGCTCCAGGGAATAAAGTCCTAACCTATTCAACCTTTCTCTGTAACTGAGTTTCTCAAGTCCCGGCAACATCCTTGTAAACCTTCTCTACACTCTTTCAACCTTATTTATATCCTTCCTATAATTTGGTGACCAAAACTGAACAGAATACTCCAGATTCGGCCTCACCAATGCCTTATACAACCTCATCATAACATTCCAGCTCTTATACTCAATACTTTGATTAATAAAGGCCAATGTACCAAAAGCTCTCTTTACAACCCTATCTACCTGTGATGACACTTTTAGGGAATTTTGTATCTGTATTCCCAGATCCCTCTGTTCTACTGCACTCCTCAGTGCCTTACCATTAACCCTGTATGTTCTACCTTGGTTTGTCCTTCCAACATGCAATACCTCACACTTATCAGTATTAAACTCCATCTGCCATTTTTCAGCCATTTTTCCAGCTGGTCCAAGTCCCTCTGCAGGCTCTGAAAACCTTCCTCACTGTCTACTACACCTCCAATCTTTGTATCATCAGCAAACTTGCTGATCCAATTTACCACATTATCATCCAGATCATTGATATAGATGACAAATAACAATGGACCCAGCACTGATCCCTGTGGCACACCACTAGTCACAGGCCTCCACTCAGAGAAGCAATTCTCTACCACCACTCTCTGGCTTCTTCCATTGAGCCAATGTCTAATCCAATTTACCACCTCTCCATGTATACCTAGCGAATGAATTTTCCTAACTAACCTCCCATGCGGGACCTTGTCAAAGGCCTTACTGAAGTCCATGTAGACAATATCCACTGCCTTCCCTTCATCCACTTTCCTGGTAACCTCCTCGAAAAACTCCAACAGATTGGTCAAACATGACCTACCACGCACAAAGCCATGTTGACTCTCCCTAATAAGCCCCTGTCTATCCAAATGCTTGTAGATTCTGTCTCTTAGTACTCCCTACAATAACTTACCTACTACTGACGTTAAACTAACCGGCCTATAATTTCCCGGATTACTTTTCGATCCTTTTTTAAACAACGGAACAACATGAGCCACTCTCCAATCCTCCGGTACTTCACCTGTAGGCAGCGACATTTTAAATATTTATGCCAGGGTCCCCGCAATTTCAACACTAGTCTCCTTCAAGGTCCGAGGGAACACTCTGACAGGTCCTGGGGATTTATCCACTTTAATTTTCCTCAAGACAGCAAGCACCTCCTCCTTTTCAATCCGTACAGTTTCTATGGTCTCACTACTTGATTCCCTCAATTCCATAGATTTCATGCCAGCTTCCTTAGTAAATACAGATGCAAAAAACCTATTTAAGATCTCCCCCATTTCCTTTGGTTCCGCACAAAGCCGACCACTCTGATCTTCAAGAGGACCAATTTTATCCCTTACAATCCTTTTGCTCTTAATATACTTGTAAAAGCTCTTTGGATTATCCTTCACTTTGACTGCCAAGGCAACCTCATTTCTTCTTTTAGCCCTCCTGATTTCTTTCTTAAGTATTTTCTTGCACTTCTTATACTCCTCAAGCACCTGATTTACCCCCTGTTTCCTATACATTTCATACAACTCCCTCTTCTTCTTTATCAGAGTTGCAATATCCCTTGAGAACCAAGGTTCCTTATTCCTATTCAATTTGCCTTTAATCCTGACAGGAACATACAAACTCTGCACTCTCAAAATTTCCCCTTTGAAGGCTTCCCACCTACCAATCACATCTTTGCCAGAGATCAACCTGTCCCAATCCACGCTTTTTAGATCCTTTCTCATTTCTTCAAATTTGGCCTTCTTCCAGTTCAGAACCTCAACCCTAGGACCAGATCTATCCTTGTCCATGATCAAATTGAATCTAATGGTGTTATGATCACTGGAACCAAAGTGCTCCCCTACACAGACTTCTGTCACTTGCCCTAATTCGTTTCCTAACAGGAGATCTAATATTGCATCCCCTCTAGTTGGTCCCTCTATATATTGATTTAGAAAACTTTCCTGAACACATTTTACAAACTCTAAACCATCTAGACCCCTAACAGTATGGGAGTCCCAATCAATGTATGGAAAATTAAAATCCCCTACCACCACAACTTTATGTTTCCTGCAGTTGCCTGCTATCTCTCTGCAGATTTGCTCTTCCAAGTCTCGTTGACTATTGGGTGGTCTGTAATACAATCCCACTAATGTGGCCATACCTTTCCTGTTTCTCAGCTCCACCCATAAGGACTCAGTAGACAAGCCCTCTAATCTGTCCTGCCTGAGCACTGCTGTAATATTTTCCCTAACAAGCAATGCTACTCCCCCACCTTTCATTCCTCTGCCTCGATCACATCTGAAACATTGGAACCCTGGAATATTAAGCTGCCAGTCCTGCCCCTCTTGTAGCCAAGTTTCACTAATTGCTATAACGTCATAATTCCACGTGTCAATCCATGCCCTCAACTCATCCACCTTCCCTGCAATACTCCTAGCATTGAAATATATACACCTCAGAAGATTTTTACCACCACTCACAACCTTTCTATTAGCGGATTTGCTTGAACTTTTAACATCATTTATTTTCACCCCAGCCACACTGTCAGCTCTGGCACTCTGGTTCCCATCCCCCTGCAAATCTAGTTTAAAGCCTCCCCAATAGCACTAACAAACCTCCCTGAAAGAATATTGGTCCCCCTGTGGTTCAAGTGTAACCCGTCTCTCTTGTACAGGTCCCACCTGCCCCAGAAGAGGTCCCAATGATCCTGAAATCTCAAACCCTGCCCCCCCTATACCAGTTCCTCAGCCACTTGTTCCTCCTCCAGAGCATCCTATTCCTACCCTCACTGGCACCTAGCACAGGTAGCAATTCTGAGATTACCACCCTCGAGGTCCTGCTTTTCAACTTCCTACCAAGCTCTCTATACTCACTGTCATTACTAATGCCTCCACGATCTCTTCAGTTACCTCTTTCAGAACTGTGGAATGTAGTCCATCTTGTCCATGTTATTTTTCTACTTCAGTCCTTTCAGCTTCCCAAGCACCTTTTCCTTAATAATTGCAACTACATTTACCTCTGCCTCCCTGACATTCTCGAACTTCTGGCATACTGTTCGTGTGATCCACAGTGAAGACCCACACAAAATACTTATAAGGTTTGTCACCCATTTCATTGTCCCTCATTGCTACCTCTTCAGTGTTATTTTTTTATCAGTGTAATATCCACTCTCATTTCTCTAATCTTTATGTATTTGAAAAAAACTTTTGGTATCCTCATTTATGTTATTGGCTAGCTTACCTTTATATTTCATCTTTACTTTCTTAATGACATTTTTAGTTGTCTTCTGTTGGTTTTTAAAAGCTTCCCAAATCCTCTAACTTCCCACTAATTTTTGCCCTATTGTATGCCCTCCCTTTGGCTTTTATCTCGGATTTGACTTCTCTTGTTAGCAACAATTGTGTCATCTTTCCTTTAGAACACTTCTTGCTCTTTGGGATTTATATATCCAATGCCTTCCAAATTGCTTCCAGACATTCCAACCATTGCTGCTGTGCCAGTGTTCTTTTCCAGTCAATTCTGGCTAGCTCCACTGTCATGCCTCTGCAATTCCCTTACTCCACTGTAATAGTGATACATCTGACTTTAACTTCTTCTAAAATTTCAAGGTGAATTCAATCATATAGCAACACACATAAAAAATGCTGGTGAATGCAGCAGGCCAGGCAGCATCTATAGGAAGAGGTACAGTCGACGTTTCGGGCCGAGACCCTTCGTCAGCCAACATCATATAGAACTACACCATGACCTTTCAACATTTATATTCAATACCTTGACTGATAAAGCCTAAAGCCTTCTTCACCACCTTATCTACCTATGGTTCAGCTTTCAAAGAACCATATATTTGTACTTCAAGGTCTTTTTATCCTGCAACTCTCCTGATGGTCCTTCCATTCACTGTGAAAGCGCTACCTGCATTTGACTTCCCAAACTACAACACCTCACCTTTATCTAAATTAAACTCCATTTTCCATTCCTTGATGTACTTACTCACCTGACTAATATTCTTCTATATTTTTAATAACCTTCTTCACTGCCTAGTGTACCACCTGTTTTAGTGTCAAAGTGGGTCAAGGGTTAAGTGTTCCATTCTTGCTGGGTGGTACAAATTTTTGAACAGTAAAGAAAATATTCTTTACTTGGAACAGTATTGAGCCTTTAGCCATCTTCACTGGGGGCAGAAGATAATCTGGTCATTATCTTAGTGATAATTGTAGGAGATTACAGTTCTGTAGTTACAGAGGTATTTTTAATGTTGTAAAGAGTTCTTGAAATACTTCAAGGGGTGCAATGCTTACTTTCAGTTTGATTGGCAGCCATTTGATTGATAAGGTGATACAGCACAGAAACGCCCTCAGCCCGTCAAACATGCTGACCACCAAATACCCAATTACACTAACCACACATCAATCCCAGTTTTAAATTATTCCCCCAACTTCCGCCAATAGTCTTATCTTCATGCGGCCTCTGAAATATTTCAAAAGCTCTCTACACCAGAAATAAATATTTCTGAAGGTGCATTTCAACTGTGTACAATTCCATACCTTCACCGCTGAGACAATGAAGAGATTGTCTTCTGCCCCCAGCAAAGTTAGTGAAAGGTAAAATGCTGTTCCAAGTGAATAAGAACATCTTCTTTTATCTTCTTCAAAAATGTATAGCTGCCTAGGAGAATAATCCCTAACTCACTAAAATTGATACTATAATAGACAGTGGAGAATGTTATCAAAAATTACAGGTTCTCCCTTTGAATTACACACTAGGGACAATACATTTAGTTGCCACATTATTAGGTACCCCCTATGTTCCTGGTCTTCTGTTGCTGTAGCCCATCTATTTTCAGGTTCAACGTCCAAGATGCTCTTCTGTGCAGCACTGTTGTAACACATGGTAATTTGAGATACTCTCATCTTCCTGTCATCTTGAACCAGTCTGGCCATTCTCCTCTGACCAGCCTCTCTCATTAACAAGGCATTTTGCCCACAGAAATGCCCCTCACTGATTTTTTTTTTGTTTCTGGGGCCCCATTCTCTGTAAACTCTAGAGACTGTTGTGTGTGAATGTCCCAGGAGATCAGCAGCTTCTGAGATACTCAAACACCCTATCTGGCTGTAAACTGTAAACAAACAGTGCAAATGCAGATATAAATAAATAGCAATAAATAATGAGCATGAAATAATAATATACCAGAGTCATTAGAAGAGTGTAGCTATCTCCTTTTGTTCAAGAGCCTGATGATTGAGGAGCAGTAACTATTCTTGAAGCTGGTGGTGCGAGTCCTGAGGCATTTGTACCTTCGACCTGATGGCAGCAGTGAGAAAAGCACATGGCCTAGGTGGTGAGGATCTTTGATGATGGATGCTGCTTTTCTACAACAATGTTACATGTAGATGTGTTCAATGGTTGGGAGAGCACTACTCATGATGTACTGGGCCAAATCTACTACCATTTGTAGGATTTTCTACTCAAAGGTATTGGTGTTTCCAACCAGGCCATAATGCAGCCAGTCAGCATACTTCCCACTGTACATCTATAGAAATTTGCCGAGGTTTTCAATGACATGCGAAATCTCCACAAACTCCTGAGGAGGTAAAGGCGCTGTTGTACTTTCTTCGCAATAACATCTATATGATGGGTACGGGACAGGTCCTGTGAAATAGTGATACTCAGGAACTTAAAGTTACTCACCTCTGATCCTCGGATGACTACTTACTCATGGACTTGGGGTTTCCCTCTCCTGAATTCTATGATCAGTTCCATGGTCTTATTGACATTGAGTGAGAGGTTGACCAGGCCTGCATGCTTTTGTGCATTGAGTTGCTGCCACATGATTGGCTGATTAGATATTTGCATTAAGGAGCAAGTGTACCTAGTAAACTGGCTAGTGAGTGTATGTAGTGATGAATCAACATACTAATCCTCACAGCTTTGGGATGTGAATGAAACCAGAGAATCTAAACGAAACCTATGAGATGACAAGTAGTATGTGCAAACGCCAGAGATCAGGATCGAACTTCATCTCTGGTGTCAAGTTGCATCAGCTCTCCCAACTGTGCTGCCCAGTTGCTTGGAAGAAGAAAAGACATCTTTTTAGCCTTTTAAAATGATGCTCTGTAATATTATAATTTGCTATGCACTGCCAGGTTGGATTAAAGTGTCTTCACATGGTCTGCCAGATCTGCTGCGTACTTTCAAAGTGTTGTGTAAAATCACCATATGCGAGCTGATAAGTGTAAACTGACTCACTGGTGAACTGATTCACAGTATCGCCTTCCTGGCCGCTCTGAAATCTGGCCTCCAGCTGAGTCTGGTTGATGAACAGAGCGGAGTTTATTTTAAGTGTTTCACTGAGAAATTGAGTGGGATGAAGGGGGAGTTAGATTGCATATGTCCAGATTTTGTTGACTTGAGAACAGAATTAAAAAGCCTCAAACCTTTAATCCTGAAGCGGGAGCATCCATCATTAAGGACCCTCATCACCCAGGTCATGCCCTCTTCTCATTGTTAAAATCAGGGAGAAGGTACAGAAGCATGAAAACTCACCACTCAATATTTTAGGAACAGCTTCCTCCCCTATGCCTTCAGACTTCTGAATGGACAATGAACCAACATCTCACAATGTTCGTTCTATTTTTGCACTATCTATTTAATTTACATATACATCGACCAAAAGGCTAAAAGACATGGGAGCAGAATTAGGCCATCTGCTCCACCATTCAATCATGGCTGATCCTTTTTCCTCTCCTCATCTCCACTCCCTGGCCTTCTCCTCATAACCCTTGATTCCGTGTCAGTCAGGAACCTATCAAGCTCTGTCTCAAATACCCCCAAGACCTGGCCTGCAGAAATTCACCACCCTCTGGTTAAAGAGATTACCCCACATCTCTGTTTTAAATGGATACCCCTCTATCCTGAGGCTGTGCTTTCTTGTCCAATGAGATCCCCCTCATCCTTCTAAATGCCAGTGAGTACAGACTCAGAGCTATCAAACGTTCCTCGTATGACAACCCTTTCCTGGATCATCCTTGCAAACCTCTTCTAAACTCTCTCCAATTCCAGCACATCTTTTCTTAGATGAGAGCCCAGAAGCCCCAAACTGGGCTTGACTTACAGTGGACTGAAACGCTTGAGTGCAGAGACATTAAGAGAGAGGATGTGCTGGAGCTGTTGAAAGGTATTAAGTTAGATAAGTCACCAGGATCAGACGAGATATATCCCAGGCTACTGCGGGAAGTGAGCGAGGATATTGCTGAGACTGTGGCGATGATCTTTGTATCATCAATAGTGATGGGAAAAGTACCAGAGGATAGCTAGTTTGCAAATGTTGTTCCTTTGTTCAAGAAAGTAGGTAGAGATAACCCAGGAAATTATAGACAATTGAGTCTTACTTTAGTGCTGGGCAAGTTGTTGGAGAAGATCCTGAGAGGCAGGACTTATGAGCATTTGACTTTGAATTGACTTTATCTGAATTTGAATTGACTTTATTTCTTACATCCTTCACATACAGTACATGAGACGTAAAAATCTTTATGTTACATTTCTATAAAATTTACAATTTGTAATTTATAGTAATTTGTAATAAATAGTATGTACAACAGGACAGTCAATATAACATAGAAATACAATTGTATCAGCATGAGTTAAGTTGTCTGATGGGCTGATGGACGCAGCTGTCCTGGAGCCTGTTGGTCCTGGCTATTATGCTGTAGTACCGTTTCCCGAATGATAAGAGCTGGAACAGTTTGTGATTGGGGTAAATCTGGTCCCCAATGATCCTTCAGGCCCTTTTTATGCACCAGTTGCTGTAAATGTCTTGAATAGTGGGAGGTTCACAGCCACAGATGTGCTGGTCTGTCTGCACTACTCTCTGCAGAGTCCTACAATAGAGGGAAGTACAGTTCCAATACCAGGTGGTGACTTCTTCAAAATTCTGAGGTGAAAGAGGCACTGTTGTGCTTTTTTCACCACACAACCAGTAATTTCAGACCACATGAGGTCCTCAGTGATGTGTATACCCAGGAACTTTAAGCTGTTTAACCTCTCAACCCCAGATCCATTGACATCAATAGGGGCTAGCCTGTCTCCGTTCCTCCGGTAGTCCACAACCAGCTCCTTTATTTTTGTGACATTCTGGGAGAGGTTGTTTTCTTGACACCGTCATGTCAAGGTGATGAATTCTTCTCTGTAGGCTGCCTCATTGTTATTTGAGATAAGGCCAATCAATGTAATATCATCTGCAAATTTAATTAGCATATTGGAACTGTGGGTGGCAACACAATCATGGGTATACAGAGAGTAAAGGAGGGGGCTTAAACCACAGCCCTGAGGGGCTACTGTTTTGAGGGTCAGAAGGGCAGAGGTGAGGGAGCCCACTCTTATCACCAGCCGGTGATCTGACAGGAAGTCCAAGGTCCAGCTACACAAGGCAGGGTGAAAGTCGAGGTCTCTGAGCTTCTTGTCAAGCCTGGAGGGAATTATGGTGTTGAATGCTGAACTGTAGACCAAGAACAGCATTCTCACATAAGCATCCTCCTTCTTCAGATGTGTAAGGACGGTGTGTAGAACTGTGGCTATTGCATCATCTGTTGATCGGTTGGGTCGGTAGGCAAACTGTAGGCAGTCCAGTGTGGGTGGTAGTATGCTGCAGATATAGTCCTTGACCAGCCTCTCAAAGCAGGTCATGTTATCTTGGTCTATTTAGGTACAGGGACATTGGTGAAAGTTTTGAAGCATGAGGGCACTTGACACTGGGAGAGGGAGAAATTGAAAACGGCTGCAAACAGACCTGCAAGTTGAGCCGCGCACATCCTGAGTACCTGCCCTGGGATGCTGTCCGGTCCTGCAGCCTTGCGGCTGTCCTCTCGTGGGAAACACCTGCGTACTTCAGCCTCAGACATGACCGAGGTGCAGGTCACTTTGGCGGCTGTCCTCAGGGGATCAGTGTTGGCGACACCGAACCCAGTGTAAAAAAAGATTTAGTTCATCTGGGAGAGAGGCAGCACTGTTGGTAGAAATACTGCGCTTAGCTTTAAAGTCTGTGATGGTGTGCAGACCTTGCCATAAGCTGCATGTGGTGTTGGTGGAAAGTTGTGCCTGTATTGTCATTTCACTCTTTGATGACCTTGTGTAGGTCATAGTTCCTGTTAGTTTCTGGCAGCAAAAGCTCTGACTCGCGCACTAAGTGCAGTGTGCACAGAACTGTTGATCCAGGTTTTCTGGTTTGGATAAACCCCGACCAATTTATGGGGGACAACATCCTCGATGCACTTCTGGATGAAGCTCATGACCATAATCTGACTAGGGATAGTCAGCATGGCTTTGTCAAGGGCAGGTTGTGCTGTATGAGCCTAATTGAATTCTTTGAGGATGTAACAAAGCACATTGATGAAGGTAGAGCAGTGGATGTAGTGTATATGGATCTCATTAAGGCATTTGATAAGGTTCCCCATGCAAGGCTCCTCCAGAAAGTAAGGAGGCATGGGAGCCAAGGAGACCTTGCTTTATGGATCCAGAATTAGCTTGCCCACAGAAGGTTGGTTGTAGGTGATTCGTATTCTGCATGGAGGAAGGTGACCAGTGGTTTTCCACAGCAATCAGTTCAGGGACCCCTCCTCTTAGTAATTAACAATTTAGGGATGAAATCCTGCTCGTATTTGATGGTGATTGTGTAAATCTAATCATTGGAACCAATATGTAGACAAATTAAATCACAATTTGGATATGGGTAATGAACGGATTTTAACAGGAACCAAACATCTTACTTTTGCCTCTCCCTGACCTTTTTCCCCACTTGAATTTTGAATTAAAGTTCTGTGCATGATGGGTTGTCCAAAGCTGATGATTGTCCAATATTAGTAGACTGGTGACAACATCTCTTCACTGACAATCAAGATAGGCATACCTCACAGATGCGCTCTGCTCCCTGTCTCTGCACTTATGATTATGTGGCTAAGCACATTTATGACTATGTGGCTAAAAATTGTCGGCAGAATCTCAAATGGCAACAAAGAAGCATACAGAGGCAAAATAGATCTGTTGGTCAAGTGGTATCGCAACAACATCCTTGCAATCAGTGTCAGCAGGACTAAGGAATTGATTGTGGACTTCAGGAAGGGGAAGTCATGAGAACGCACACCAGTTCTCATCGAGGGGTCATCAGCTTCCATGTTCGAGTTTCAGAGGATTTATCCTGGACCCACCATATCGATGCAATCATGGCGAAGACACTTCGGTAGCTATACTTCATTAAGAGTTTGAGTAGATCAGGTATATCGCTAAAGACTCTTACAAATTTCTGTTGATGTTTGATGGAGAGTATTTTGACCTTTGTTGCATCACAGTCTGGTGACGGATCATCATACACCAATGCACAGGATTGTAAAAAGCTTCAGAAGGTTTTAGATTCAACCAGTCCCATCACGAGCACAACCTCCCCTACATGGAGGCCATATTCCAAAAGCAGTACCTCAAGAAAGTAACATCCATCATTAAGGACTTTCACCATCTGGGACATGGTCTCTTCTGATTGCTACACTCAGGGAGGAGGTGTAGGAGCCTGAAGACCCACACTTAATGTTGTAAGAAATAGCTTCCACTCATCCCCCCAACCATCATATTTCTGAGCAGTCCACGATCACTACCTCACTATCCCTCTTTCATATTATTTATTTATTTATTATTGTAACTTAGAGTAATTTGTTCTGCCTGCACTGTGTGGTTGCCACCAGACAACAAATTTCATGACTAACGTCAGTGACAATGAACTTGATTCAGGTTTGATTCTGACCATAGCTTTAGGGGCTAAAGGCTGCCCCATATCATTTGACTTTGACACCGTGCTTTGAGATGATTTACTGATGATACCATTTATCATTGGGTAATCATCATGGGTAAATGGCCTCCTCCTGTTCTGTGATCCAGCATTTCAGAAGTTCTCTCAATTCATTTCTTTTATTATTACAAAATCATGCTGAGACAGGTCCTGGTAACAGGTGACTATGCCATTAGTATCATTTTATGGTATTAATGCATCTTAATGCCTCTGTCGGTCAGGGTTGACAATGGATATCACATCCTAGCTGTCTAGATATACAAGTCTGGGCAGTATGATATTGAGAGCAAGCTGTTGCCCATGTAGTAAGTTACCCCTCTCCACACATCTGATGAACCCAAAGGAATGCCGGAGAGCAACACAGTTTGTCACCAACAGCATCACAGAGGTTGCCAGCCAGCGCTGAACTCAGCATAGGACTGCCTTAGGAACTCCAGCTCTGGCTTTTTCCCTCAAAGTTTACTTCTGACATCTTCCCCATGAATGGGTATAACCACAAGGCAGCGGAGGTTTGAGATTAGTTTTCCTTTCTCGAGATGAGCTGCCCAACCACGGCTGATGACCCCTATTTGCCTGAAGCAACTGGTTTTAAGACGCCAGTAACCTGCCTTTGCCCCTTCTCGTGTCAGTGGAAATGGTTCTGTCGAGCTTAGTAGCTAAGCTACTCATGAAGGCAAGAAGCTGAACTTGGTTGTCAGAGGACATTTGAGGCTTATGCCATTGGGAGCATTTAACAGGTAGTGGGAGCTTGTACCCACTACCACCCGCGGGTATGACAACCTTAAGGAACTATTAATGTATCCTACATCTGTGCATTCCACCAGTCAACTATTTATCCTAATACCATTTCCCAGCACTCGGTCCAGAACCTTCCATGCCGTGGTATTTCAGGTGTTTATTAGAATACTTATCAAATGTTATGTAGGTATATTTTGCAAATTATCACATTCTTTTCCTTTCTGCCATTCTCCCTCTCATCTCAAATCTTTTGTTGTATTTTTCTCTCTGTCTGCCCCATTAGCCATTGGCCAATGGTACCCACAGCGTATCCCGAGGGCAAACCTGTCCCCACCCTATCAAATATATTTCTTTCAGTGAGTGAGTTCTAGTTTTAATATCTCTCTGTGTGAACAAAAAATCTTCTTGTTTTTTGGCTTCAGATTCTAGCATCTGCAGTCTCTTGTGTCTCCCATGCCCAAAACTAGTTATTCAGATACCAATGACTGTATTTATCACTCAGTTATTTCCAAAGCACATTGAAGGTGTGTGAGTTCAGTTCTGAGACTAAGTTAGGCAGGCCAAAAGCTGGGGACTGCATTCTGCATAATGGGTCACTGTTAACTGTATACATCCCTATTATTCAGAGCTGAGTGAACAAACCCCAGAGATAAGTGTTTATGTTAAGCCATATCAGAAATACTTCACATACAAGAACATTTGCGTCCCTATTTTTATATAACTTTTGAAACCACTGTTAGCTGAATAATGAATAAGTTAAGCTTCATCAATTGTCAGCAGCTCTCTTCCTTTCAGTACAGTGTTCCAGATTTTCTTATAAAACACCTGAAAGATGCATATTTGCTCTTCATTTTATTTTTGCACTGGATCTTGCTGTTACTGGCAATCCCATTTCTTGTTACTCTGCCATAATTCTCCCTTGAGCCAGTTGGCTTGCTGAGCCGTTTCTGAAGGCTGCACTCGGTGGGCCTATTGTTGATGGCCCACAAGTTAACCACTTCAAAAGAAATTCAGGAACGAGCTGCCTTGTTTTTCTTCAATACAGCAATCCAGCTTTTTCATGCTAACTGTCTCGGTTCTGTTTTTTTTTAACTTTGGATTATTTAATTAGCTGATTTTATATGCTCCACCTGCCAATGTGGGATTTGAACTCTGTACGCTGCATTTGGATAGATGAATTATTAATATATCTCCTTGTGCATGATATGTCTCAGCAGGCTGTGCTCTATCACTCAGCTGAAAGTCTGCAGAAACTGATTGGATCTATTTCTGATGATGAATCCTGAGCAATACTGATGGGCCCCTACACTGCTAGACATGACACCTTTAGAGTTTGTTTATTTATTTATTTGTCTATACAGTGCGGAACGAGCCCTTCCACCCCTTCAAGCTGTGCCGCACCAGAAACCTCTGACAACCCACGATTTAACCCTAATCTAATCTTGGGACAACTTGCAATCCACTAAGCTAACCTACCTGGTACGTCTTCAGAATGTAGAAGGAAACCGGAGCACCCGGAGAAAACCCACACATTCCACGGGGAAGATGTATAGAGGACAACGGGACTGAACTCTGAAATCCGTTGCCCGAGCTGTCATAGCATTGCACAAATCACTATGTTACCATGGTGCCCGTGAGTTGTGCAGAATGGAAAGAGGCCCTTCGAGATCAACTGGTCCATGCTGACCAACATGCTATATCCAGACTCATCCCACTTGCCACAATTTACACCGTAACTTTCTTAACCTTAACTAATCCTAAGATCCTGAAAGCACAGGGAAACACACAAAAAATGCTGGAAGAACTCAGTAGATCAGGTGTAATCTACAGGGAAGAATAAGCAGTCAATATTTTGGGCCAAGGTCTTTCATCCGCCAGGGTCAAGGACAACTTCTATCCCACTGTTATAAGACTATTAACTGGTTCCCTAGTACAGTAAGACAGATTTTTCACCTCACAATCTACCTCAATATGACCCTGCACCTTTTGTTTATCTGCACTGCACTGTCTCTGTAGCTGAATTAAGTATAACCTTTATTCTGCATTCTGTTATTGTTTAACTTTTCAGTACCTCGATAGACTGAATCGATTTATCTGAACAATATGCAAGACCATCTTTTCATTGTACCTTGGTACACAGGACAATACTAAACCAATTTCAATTCCAGTTCCAATCCATGTACAGTACTGTGCAAAGTTTCAGGCACACATGTATAGCTACGGTGCTGAAGACTTTTGCACATAGCTTTATTAGTCAATGTGGAACGGAGAGCGAGTTTGTAAATTTGGCAGGAGCAAAGCATGTGGAAATGGTGAGGGTGGAGCGCTGTAGGAGGTGTGTGGGACGGCTGGCAAAGAGGAAGTGTCATGGGTGGGAGGTGGCTCAGGTGCAGTCACACCCTGCCCTGAGACACCAGGCAAGGTCATTTGATTCCAAACTATTCGTTCATTGTACATTGCAGAATATCTCTCAGGCGCTTCCCTCTCCTATCCCTTTTTCCCAACTAAGATTCCCTGCTCCCTGCCTCCATCCCACTCTCAGTCTGCAATAGAGGGTCATATCAGAATCGGGTTTGTCATCACTCATATATGTCATGAAATATGTTTTTTATGCAGCAGCAGTGCAGTGCAATACAAAAAATTATTTATATTTGCCCAAGACTTTGCACAGTACTGTATCCAATAGTCATTAAAAAGTTTTTATTGTACCTGCTTCATCCACTTCCTTCTGTAGTTCAATCTGCATACACGCTACCTTTGCATAAAAAGTGATGTAGCCTTTCTATTGCTTTTAGGGATATGTACCAGGATGGAGGTTAGGGGGAGGGATGAATGGACAAGGGAGTCCCTGTGGAAAGAGGAGAGTTGGGGGGTGTGGTGTTTAAAGATGTGTTTGGTGGAAGGATCCTGTTGAAGATGGCAGAATTTGCAGAGAATGATATGATAGATGCAGAGGCTCATGGGATGTTAGGTCAAGACAAGAGGAACTCTATCCCTGGTTAGCTGGCAGGAAGATGGGCTGAGTGCGGATGTCTGGGAAATGGAGGAGAAGTGGGTGAGGGCAATCAATGGTGAAGGAAGGGAAATACCACACCCGTGCACACACCTCCTCCCTTACCTCCGTTCAGGGCCCCAAACAGTCCTTCCAGGTGAGGCAACACTTCATCTGCAAATTTGTTTGGATCGTTTACTGTATTTGGTGCTCCTGATGAAGCCTTCCCTACATTGTTGATATTCAATGTAAATTGGGGGACCATTTCGTCGAGTACCTCCACTCCATCTGCTAAAAGTGGAATTTCCTAGTGTGCCACCATTTTAATTACCACAACCATTCCCGTTTTGACGTTTATCTATGGCATCCTCTTCTGCCATGATGAGACCACTCACAAGGCAGAGGAGCAACATCTCATATTCCGTTGAGGTGGCCTCCAACCTGATGCCATGAAGGCCTTTACCTTTCTCTTCCACCTGGCTTCACCTACACCTTCTAGCTCATCCTCCTTCCCTTCGCCCACATTTTTATTCTGGCGACTTCCCCCTTGCTTTCCAGTCTTGATGAAAGGTCTTGGCCCAAAACGTCAACTGTTCATTCATTACCATTGTTGCTGCCTGAGCTGCTAAGTTCCTCCAACATTGTGTGTGTATTGCTCTGGATTTCCAGCATCTGCTGAATCTCTTGTGTCCATCTTATCATATGAAGGAACCATTATTGTTACATATACTGAGATACAATCAGAAGCTTTATATTGTATGCCATGCAGTGAGATCATTCCATACACAAGTACAGCAGGGTAGTATAAAAGTTCAAAGTAATTTTATTATCAAAATTGGTATTTGTCACCATTGACTCATCATCAACATTATGTGCTGTGTCTTATGACATGGGCGATCCTAGTCTTCCACCTGTCTTTAATCTGACTCTTTTCTGACTCTTTTCTTGATCTATGACTATGATTGTTCCTCGGAACCTTCTCTACAGAAGTGGTTTGCCACTGCCTTCTCCAGAGCAATGTACTTACAAGACGGGTGACCCCAGCCATAATCAATACTCTTCAGAGACTATCTGCCTGGCGTCAGTGGTCACGTAACCAGGACTTGTGATGTACACCAGCTGCTCATACAAACATCCACCACCTGCTCCCATGTCTTCACATGACCCTAATCGAGGAGAGGGGTGGGGGAGAGTGGGGAGGTTAAGCAGGTGCTGTACCTTGCCCAAGGATGCCCTGCAGGCTCACATAGGGAAGAAGCACCTTTCACCTGCTTTGGCAGAGATTTATCTCCACACAATCACCCGACCCATAGAAAATCAGACATTCAGAGTAGAACAAATAAATACTTTACATTAGTATCAATTATAAAACTACACACAAAGTCTGACAAAAGGCAATGTGCAAAAGAAGACAAATCTGCAAATACAAAAAAAAACCTAATAAATAAGTAAACAAACAAGCAAATAAATAAGTAATATTGAGAACATGAGTTGTAGAGTCCTTGCAATTAAACCTATAGCTTGTGAAATCTGTATATTATTGGGGTGGGTGAAATTAGAACCATAGAACCATAGAACATTACAGCACAGAAACAGGCCTTTTGGCCCTTCTTGGCTGTGCCATACCATTTTTCTGCCAAGTCCCACTGACCTGCACCTGGGCCATATTCCTCCATACACCTCTCATCCATGTACCTGTCCAATTTTTTCTTAAATGTTAAAAGTGAGCCCACATTTACCACTTCATCTGGCAGTTCATTCCACACTCCCACCACTCTCTGTGTTAAGACCACCCCCCCCCCGATAATGTTCCCTTTAAATTTTCCCCCCTTCACCCTTAACCCATGTCCTCTGGTTTTTTTCTCCCCTAGCCTCAGTGGAAAAAGCTTGCTTGCATTCACTCTATCTATACCAATCATAATTTTATATACCTCTGTCAAATCTCCCCTCATTCTTCTACGCTCCAGGGAATAAAGTCCTAACCTATTCAACCTTTCTCTGTAACTCAGTTTCTCAAGTCCCAGCAACATCCTTGTAAACCTTCTCTGCACTCTTTCAACGTTATTAACATCCTTCCTGTAATTTGGTGACTAAAACTGTACACAATTCTCCAAATTCAGCCTCACCAATGCCTTATACAACCTGCCCATAACATTCCAACTCTTATACTCAAGACATTGATTTATAAAGGCCAATGTACCAAAAGCTCTCTTTATGACCCTATCTACCTGTGGCGCCACTTTTAGGGAATTTTGTATCTGTATTCCCAGAGCCCTCTGTTCTACAGCACTCCTCAGTGCCTTACCATTAACCCTGTATATTCTACGTTGGTTTGTCCTTCCAACGTGCAATATCTCACACTTGTCTGTATTAAACTCCATCTGCCATTTTTCAGCCCATTTTTCCAGCTGGTCCAAGTCCCTCTGCAGGCTCTGAAAACCTTCCTCACTGTCCACTACACCTCCAATCTTTATATCATCAACAAATTTGCTGATCCGATTTACCACATTATCATCCAGATCATTGATATAGATGACAAATAACAATGGTCCCAGCACTAATCCCTGTGGCACACCACTAGTCACAGGCCTCCACTCAGAGAAGCAATCCTCCGCTACCACTCTCTAGCTTCTTCCATTGAGCTAATGTCTGATCCAATTTGCTACATCTCCGTGTATACCTAGCGACTGAATCTTCCTAACTAACTTTCCATGTGGGACCTTGTCAAAGTCCTTACTGAAGTCCATGTAGACAACATCCACTGCCTTCCCTTCATCTACCTTCCCGGTATCCTTCTTGAAAAACTCCAACAGATTTGTTAAATATGACCTACCACTCACAAAGCCATGTTGACTTTCCCTAATAAGTCCCCATCTATCCAAATACTTGTAGATCCTATCTCTTAGTATCCCTTCCAATAATTTATCTACTACCGATGTCAAACTTACCAGCCTATAACTTCCCAGATTACTTTTAGAGCCTTTTTTTAAATAACGGAACAACATTAGCTATCCTCCAATCCTCCGGCACATCACCCGTAGATACCGACATTTTAAATATATCTGCCAAGGCCCCTGCAATTTCAACACTCGTCTCCTTCAAGGTCCGAGGGAATACCCTGTCAGGTCCTGCAGACTTATCTACTCTGATTTGCCTCAAGATAGCAAGCACCTCCTCTTCTTCAATCTGTAAAGGTTCCATGACCTCACTACTTGTTTGCCTTATTTCTATTGACTCCATACCAGTTTCCTTAGTAAATACAGATGCAAAAAAACCATTTAAGATCTCCCCCATTTGTTTTGGTTCCATACATAGCCGACCACTCTGATCTTCAAGAGGACCAATTTTATCCCTTACTATCCTTTTGGTCTTAATATACCTGTAGAAGCTCTTTGGATTATCCTTCACAAATGTTGGTCTAAGAGCCTGATGGGTAATAATTGTTCCTGAACCTGATGGTGTGGGATCTGAGGCTAAAAGGAAAAATAATAACAGAATGCAGAATATAGTTTTACAGTTAAAGAGAAAATGCAGCATAGCTCGACAAATATAGTACAAAAGGCCATGAAGACAAGGTAGACTGTGGAATCTTTATCATACAAGATATCTAGTTAGATGATAGAACTCTTTGTGCAGTATTGGTTACTGTGCTTTATACATTAGAGCATTTAGAATTGCCTGATTGAATGGAAGGGGAAGAGCACTATAATAATACAAACTTATCTACCACAAAGCACAATTTCTACCCAGTAGTTTCTACCTTCTCTCCAGATAGTGTCAATCCTCCCTGATAATTGCAATACTATCTGAACCCACTCCCTTAAATTCTGTTGCTACCCCTTGCAATTTTTTTTCCTGTTTCCTCTTTCTGACGGAAATTACCTATCAGTGCTTTTAAATTAAGTTTATATTTTTAATCTGTTTCTGCAGATATTTTAAAGCCTTTCTGCTCACTGCCTGCTATTTTTAGTATAGCATTGCCACATTAATGCACAACATTAAATCCTTCACAAATTGAGGTCAGACGAAGAAAGAGGCAAACTATTTAATTTTTTTTTATCTTCAACTTTTCTCCCTTGACAATTTCCCCTCTTCTGTAGGCATTCGTTTCCTGAAAGATTATTATTCCAACTGAACATGTTTCTGAGGCTTGAGTCTCACCAGCCAATGCCAACAAGCTATTCAATCATGGCAAACTGAATCATATGTCCTGTAACTGCACTTACACATACAAGTTTTGCCTGAGAGGAGAGATGACCTAATTTAATTAATGACCAACTCAAATCTTGGGCTTCTTCAGGTTATAATGGCATCTCAGCCAGTCCATGAAAACAGTTGAACATAAAAATTTGAGGACATCAGAGATAGGAGCGGAAGTAGGCCATTCAACTCTCGTGCTTGCTGACATTCAATAAGATTGTGCCTGATGTTTCATCTTAGCACTCCTTCTCTGCACAATACCCCTGTCCCTTGATTCATTAATGTTTCAAGTTTAATTTCACATTCAGGTCTATTGTCAAGGGCATACATCCCCAGGGTAGAACAACCTTGAAAATTAGCTTTTTGCAGCAGCAGGAAATGCATTACAAAGATAAATTATGTACACCTAAATTAGTTGGGAACATGCTTATGTTGGCACCAGAAGTGCAGAGACACTTGTGGGCTGCCCAACACAAACTTCGCTTATTTGATTTGATGCTGACGATACATTTCACTATGTTTGTTTTGATGTAGATGTTGACAAATAAAGCTCATCTTTCTAACCTTGATCAGAAATTATAAATAACATACATGATAAAGTGGATATAACAATATCAGTGCTAGTTGAGGGAAATATAGTGCCAGGTTTGGATTAGGATTTTTCAAGTGGGGTCAAGACCTGATGGCTGTAGGGAAGCATGTTTGTTTAACCTTGAGGTGTAGGTTTTCAGGCTCTTGTACCTGATGGCAGCATTGAGCAGAAGGTACGGCCTGGATGGTGGGATGGTGGGTGTCCTTAATGATGGACATCACTTTCCTGACACAGCACCTCTTGCAGATGACTTTGATAACGTGGAGAGCTGTGCCCATGATAGAACTAGCAGAGCCCATCACTCTCTTTAGCCTCTTGCGTTATTTTGCATGGGAGATTCCAATTAGTCAGAATGCTTTCTCTGGTTCCGGAATTTCGCGGCTCTGGAGGCAGGTGGACTTAAGGTTGGTGCCTCCGCAGGAGATCGGTGCATCGAGGGAGTACACAGAAGATCGAAAGCAGCAAGCTGGCTGCTGGCTGCTGGCTGCGTGCCCAGGGACCCGAGATCTTTGGGCACAGAGCTCAGAAAAAGCGACGCAACAGACTTTTAACATCCTAAACCAGCAAGTTGTTTGTTATGTCTCCCCTCTCACTGTGAAATGGGGACATCTTCTTTTCCCTTCTTAGGGAGAGAGAGAGCCTGATATATGTCAAATTACCGGGTGAACGATTAGTCTTTGGGGTACTGCAGATCTGTGTCTTTATTGATGCTTTGCTGCACGCTTGAGTGCTTGGTGGGGGGAGGGGTGCGATGCTTTTTTTGCTGGTGGGGGAGGGAGATCTTTGTTTTGTTGCTGTCTACGTGTGGGAGGGAGGGGCTAGGGAGGGACTTTGGGGTTGTAACATTTAACTGTCATTCATTCTTTGAGGCACTCATCTGTTTTCATGGATGGTTGCAAAGAAAAAGAATTTCAGCATGTTTATTGTATACGTTTCTCAAATTAAATGTACCTTTGAAACCTTTGGAAGTTTGTCATCTTTCATGACATTCCAAATCTTCTTTAAGTTCTAAGGAAGTAAAAATGCAGGTGCACCATTATTGATGGTTGAAAATCCACCAATCTCGCTTGAATATACTCAGTAAATCAATAACTGTCCTTCAAAGGTGCACTTCCTTCAGGGTGAGGAGGCTTCTTTATATCTTTCCTCTGATTGGATAACCCCTTATGTTGGGACTGTTCTACACACCTCAATTAGAGGAAATATTAACTCCTAAGAATATTAAAAAATAGGAGCAGGAGTCGGTCATCTGGTCTGTCAAGCCTGTTGCCATTCAGTAAGATCATGGCTGATCTGGCCGTGGACTCAGATCCAACTACCTGCCTTTTCTCAATAACTCTTAATTCCCCTGCTATGCAGTCTAACTGTGTCTTAAGTATATTTGGAATTAGACACCTAACTGTGTCTTAGATATTTTTGGATGTGGAGTTAAATGCACTTAACTCTACATCTACACTGTCAAGTTATTTTAGAATTTTAATAAGATTACCTCTCGTTACTCGAAACCACTGATGGTACACACTTATCTTGCTTAATTGCTGCTAAGATGACGAGCTGTCTATCTCATAAATCAACTTTGTGAGATACAAAAGACCGCAGATGCTGGTGCAACTAACAATCTGCTGAAGCAACTCATCAGGTAGAGCAGCATCTGTGCCAGTAAAGGAAATGTCTTTGTTTCAGATACAATCTCTGTGTCAGAACTTCAACGTTCAAAGGAAGTTAATTATCAGAGTACATATATGTCAACAGATACAACCCTGAGATTCATTTTCTTGTGGGCGTTCACAGTAAAATGAAGAAATATAATAGGATCAGTGAAAAAAAACTACACACAAAGATGGAAGAACAACCAACGCGTAAAAGAAGATAAAATGTGCAAATATGAGAAAAAACAAATAATAATAAATAAATAATATTGAGCATATGAGTTGCAAAGAGATCTTTTAAGTGAGCCCACAGGTTGTAGAATCAATTCAAAGTTGAGGTGAGTGAAGTTAATCATGCTGGTTCAGGAGCCTGTTGGTTGAAGGGTAATAACTGTTCCTAATCCTGGTGGTATAGAACATAAGGATCCTGTACCTCTTCCCAATGGCACCAGCAAGAATGGATGGGTGGGGGGGAGGGGTCCTTGTTGCTGGAGGCTGCTTTCTTGTGACAGCGTTCTATGTAGATTTGCTGAATGGTGCAGAAGGGCTTTTCTGGTGATGGACTGGGCTTAGTGAGTCTGGACTGCACTCTCTACGGAAAGTGTTTTCTTGCTTAGATTAGGAGACCAGACCAGGGCTCTGCATAATTGGACCAAGGCATCTCAAATATTAATGCTCAAATTCTATTGCATTAGCAACCAAACAGGTAACAGTTAACAGTTGGTTGCTTGATTGGTTACTGGCGGGAGAATGAAATATAACAAAAAAAAACAAAGTAACAACAGGTCACTCAATCCACCAATATCAAGACAGACAATGCCGAAAACTCTCAGCAGATCAGGCAGCATCTGTGAGAAGAGAAACAGGCGTTAATGTTTCATATCAATGGCCCTTTGTTAAATCTGACAAGGTTGTAGTCCTGAAATGTTGCAGTCTCTCACAGGAGAGATCTTCACAATAGTCCACTGGGTTCTTCAACATGTGTCTTGTCAATCAACTTAACATGTTGAAATATGGCCCTTCCCCAGCACAACATCCTTCACTCCCTCTCTCCATAAATATGAGCTATTTTGAGTGTGATTTTGATCCTACAACTTTGCAGTTCAGAATACAGATGCGATGCATTGAAATGACCTATATCAGACACAGATCTATGAGCTGAAACTGTTACCATTCTAAAAGCTGGCCCACTGTTACACTTAAACACGAGGAATTCTTCAGATGCTGAAAATGGGAGGGGAACCAGGAGGGAGATCAGTGGGGAGGGATCAGGACTAACAAAGAGTCTCGGCCCGAAACGTCGACTGTGCCTCTTCCTATAGATGCTGCCTGGCCTGCTGCGTTCCACCAGCAGTTTTTGTGTACATCACTCCATCACTGAACTGTTCCCACAACCTATGGACTCACTTCCAAGGACTCTTCATCTCATGTTCTTGATAATTATTGCTTATGTATTTACTATTATTGTTTTTGCAGTTACGGGTAGTTGTCTTTTGTACATTGGTTGTTTGACCATCTTGGGTGCGGACTTTCATTGATTCTATTGTGTTTCTTGGATTTATTGTGTATGCCCGCAAGAAAATGAATCTCAGGGTTATATATGGTGACATACATGTACTTTGATAATAAATTTGCTTTGAACTTGAACTTTGAAGTACTATCTGTTCCTCAATAATCCATTGGGCCTCACCATTCGTCGATTCTTTACATTAAGAACTTCAAGCGCTACAGGGCTACCCCGTCAGTGATCAGCTTGTTAGCGGAAGAATGGACTTGGTGTGAACATGTTACTGCTGTGAACATTTTACTGCCTACTGGAAAGTGGATGAAGGGAAGGCAGTGGATATTGTATACATGGATTTCAGTAAGGCCTTTGACAAGGTCCCGCATGGGAGGCTAGTTAGGAAAATTCATTCGCTAGGTATACATGGAGAGGTGGTAAATTGGATTAGACATTGGCTCAATGGAAGAAGCCAAAGAGTGGTGGTAGAGAATTGCTTTTCCAAGTGGAGGCCTGTGACTAGTGGTGTGCCACAGGGATCAGTGCTGGGTCCATTGTTATTTGTCATCTATATCAATGATCTGGATGATAATGTGGTAAATTGGATCAGCAAATTTGCTGATGGTACAAAGATTGGAGGTGTAGTAGACAGTGAGGAAGGTTTTCAGAGCCTGCAGAGGGACTTGGACCAGCTGGAAAAAATGGGCTGAAAAATAGCAGATGGAGTTTAATACAGACTAGTGTGAGGTATTGCATGTTGGAAGGACAAACCAAGGTAGAACATACAGGGTTAATGGTAAGGCACTGAGGAGTGCAGGAGAACAGAGGGATCTGGGAATACAGATACAAAATTCCCTAAAAGTGGCATCACAAGTAGATAGGGTCGTAAAGAGAGCTTTTGGTACATTGGCCTTTATTAATCAAAGTATTGAGTACAAGAGCTGGAATGTTATGATGAGGTTGTATAAGGCATTGGTGAGGCCGAATCTGGAGCATTATGTTCAATTTTGGTCACCAAATTACAGGAAGGATATAAATAAGGTTGAAAGAGTGCAGAGAAGGTTTACAAGGATGTTGCCAGGACTTGAGAAACTCAGTTACAGAGAAAGGTTGAATAGGTTAGGACTTTATTCCCTGGAGCCTAGAAGAATGAGGGGAGATTTGATAGAGGTATATAAAATTATGATGGGTATAGATAGAGTGAATGCAAGCAGGCTTTTTCCACTGAGGCAAGGGGAGAAAAAACCAGAGGACACATAGGTTAAGGGTGAGGGGGGAGAAGTTTAAAGGAAACATTAGGGGGGGCTTCTTCACACAGAGAGTGGTGGGAGTATGGAATGAGCTGCCAGATGAGGTGGTAAATGCGGGTTCTTTTTTAACATTTAAGAATAAATTGGACAGATCCATGGATGGGAGATGTATGGAGGGATATGGTCCGTGTGCAGGTCAGTGGGACTAGGCAGAAAATGGTTTGGCCCAGCCAAGAAAGGCCAAAAGGCCTGTTTCTGTGCTATAGTTTCTATGGTTTCTATGGTATGGTTTTACTACAGAAAGATGTTGTGTGCAGAGGTGGTGTGCAGTCTAACAGTGGGTGTTTGCCTTGGACGGTTCTTCTTGCAATCGCAAGAACCTGTTGGACATTGGGTAGCGTAAAATACTGCAAGTCCATTTCCCTTGTTTATTGGAGAGTCAGGCAGAGGGGAAGCTGCATGGTCTCGGTTGTAGCAAGGACTGTGTCTCAAGCTGTGGGACTGCCTGTTGCAGCAGTCGAGGAGAGGAGACGCTGGAGGCGGTATTGCATGTAAAGGACATATGTTTAGTGTGACTGTATGTTCGCTGCTATCTTATATATGCTGTATGTGCCTTGTGATTAGTATGACTGTGTTTTGCATCTTGGGCTCAGAGGATCACTGCTTCTGTCGGCCACGTTCGTGGATATTCATGTACGGTTGAATGATAATTAAACTTGAACTTGAACTTGTGTGTGATCAGTTGTGATCCTCATTCATGATGGAACAGTCTTGAGAAGTCAATTGAGGTTCAGATTCAGATCAGATTCACTTATCTACATTGAAACATAGAGTGAAGTGTGTTGCTTGTGTTATCTACAAACACAATTTAAGGATGTGCTGGGGGCAGCACCCAAGTGTTGCTACAGATAAGAGCGCCAACATAGCATGCCCAAAATGGGGTCCCATCATCAGCTAGTCCGGGGGGGGGGGGGCGATACTGATGATTGAGGCCCGAAAGTTGATCATAAGTCTGAAAGTCAAAGCCCAATGGCTGAATTCACCTATTACTGCTCTTGTTTATTGAATTTAGAGACCTCAGTGAAGAGGGCAAGCATCTTATTGAGGTTGAGAGAGTTTTATCTGTCTGAGGAAAAATAAAGTCAACGAAGATCAGATCAACCATGATCTTATTGAATGACTGAGCTCAGCAGGTGACGTATCCCGACCCCTCTCCTATTCCCCGTACTCTTGGAGCCTGCTATGTTCTACACACACGGCTGAATTTATTAGATATATCTCTTATGAATTGTGCCCAATTCACTGAAATTTAATCTGTTCCTTTCAATATAAATCATTTTAAATCTCAAATTTTACTTGGACATAATTGAATGTCTGGTCAATGCCTTTTATTTCCTGTAAGTGCCACACGAGTTATCAGAACCTCATACATTTAGCTGACTTCAAAACAATGAGCATGCTACGGAATACCTTTAATATTCATGAGTTTCGAGCTGAGCTGTGGCAGTTGTCAGGTGTAGCAACAGCTTCATCATACAAGCGGCTGCATCAAGACTGCTGGCCTGCGAACAAAATCCATTAGAATCGTACATCACAGGTCACCCATGCTGAATTTAGAGTGGTGTCTGTATAATGGCTGACATTAACTATGAATTGCTTGGAGTACATTTCATCCACTTCCTCCCTTCTGCATCACTTCTGTGATAAGCTCTTGTTTGAAGCTACTAATCGCATAGTAATTGTATGAATGACAGTTCAGAGAAATCGAATGTAACTGTCTGGCTTACATTAAAGTTTCAAAAGCACTTGCTATCCTTCATGTTTCCCGATAAATTGTCTTGTCTGAGAAGATTTTAATGATGCTTTGGAATTTTAGGGCAGTGAGAAGTGATGTTTTAGAAATAGATAAGATTTTGTACTAGATTGCCTCATTATTGTCAGAATCAGAATTAATTTTATTATCAATTACTTATATAATGTGAAATTTGTTGTTTTGTGGTAGGAGTACAAAGCAAAGGCATAAAATCACTATAAATTACAAAATAGATGTAAAATTTTTGTGAATTACAAAATAGGTAAAAAATACAAAGGAAGTATTCATGGACCATTCAGACATCTGACAATAGAGGAGAAGGTGTTCCTAAGATGTTGAGTGTGAGTCTTTAGACTCTAGAGTCTCTTATCTGATAGTAGTAATGAGAAGAGAACAAAAGGGGATAACTACACTCACTTGCCCATCAATCGAGATGTTTCCACAGCCAAATATCTCACCTTAAGGACTCTTTGTCTTCTTATTTTATGTACTCGTTATTTATTGCTAATTATTTATATTTACATTTGCATCTTCTGCACTCTAGTTGATCTTTCATTAAATCTTGTTTTAGTTACAATTTTATAGATTTGCTGAGTATTCCTCTGTGAAAATGAATCATCAGGGTTGTATGTGGTGACATATATGTAATCTGATAATAAAATTTACTTTGAACTTTGAACTCTGGGATGGTTCATTATGGAGGCCACCTTCTTGAAGTGCCACCTCTTGAAGATGGTGGGGAGGTTTTTTGCATTGGGATGGAACTGGCTTGGACTGCAACTCCCTGACCCCCCTTGAGTTTCTGTGCATTAGAGCCACCATGCCAAGCTGTGATACATAGCTAATGAAATACAGCGAAAATCCTTTGTTTTCCATGCCATCCAGACAAATCATGCCATCTCTTGAAGTAATGAAAAGGAAACAAACTGCAGTATATAGGATTCCCGATTTTGAGGTTGATTGCTGTTGAGGATGAATCTCTTCTTGGGAGCAACTAGATCTAGGCAGCATGGTCTCAGAATAGAGGTCACCTATTTTTAATGGGAATGACGAGGAATTTCTTCGCTCAGAGAGAAAGTTGGAATTGTCCAGCCCAGAGAGATATAGAAGCCTCCTGTACCTATTAAAATAGCCACTGATAGTGTTCAAGGTTCAACGTGCTGTGCGTTCAAAGATCTCTATGTACACCACTGTTGTAATGTGTGGTTATTTGAGTTACTGTCACCTTCCCATCACCTTGAATCAGTCTGGCCATTCTCCTCTGACCTCTGTCATTAATAAGGCATTTTCACCTACAGAAATGCTGTTCAGTGGATGTTTTTTTTATTTTTTTACCCCATTTTCTGTAAACTCTAGAGACTGTTGTGCATGAAAATCTCAGGGGATCAGCTGTTTCTGAGATACTCAAATCACCCCATCTAGCACCAACAATCATTCTGGGCGCAAAGTCGCTCAGATCACATTCCTTCCCCATTCTAATGTTTGGACTGAACAACATCTGAACCTCTTGACCATGTCTGCATGCTTTTATGCATTGAATTGCTGCCACATGATAGGCCGATTATATAAACAACAGGAATTCTGCAGATGCTGGAAATTCAAGCAACACACATCAAAGTTGCTGGTGAACGCAGCAGGCCAAGCAGCATCTGTAGGAAGAGGTGCAGTCGACGTTTCAGGCCGAGACCCTTCGTCAGGACTAACTGAAGGAAGAGTGAGTAAGGGATTTGAAAGTTGGAGGGGGAGGGGGAGATCCAAAATGATAGGAGAAGACAGGAGGGGGAGGGATGGAACTAAGAGCTGGACAGGTGATAGGCCTGTCCAGCTCCCTCTGTCCCTCTGAATATACCTCTTGCCCATCCTCTGGGTACCCCCCCCCGTCTTTCTTCCCAGACCTCCTGTCCCATGATCCTCTCGTATCCCCTTTTGCCTATTACCTGTCCAGCTCTTGGCTCCATCCCTCCCCCTCCTGTTTTCTCCTATCATTTTGGATCTCCCCCTCCTCCTCCAACTTTCAAATCCCTTACTCACTCTTCCTTCAGTTAGTCCTGTCGAAGGGTCTCGGCCTGAAACATCGACTGCACCTCTTCCTACAGATGCTGCTTGGCCTGCTGCGTTCACCAGCAACTTTGAGGCCGATTATATATTTGCATTAACGACCAGCTGGACAGGTGTATTAAATAAAGTGGCCACTGCATTTATTTGAAGCTGGAGCAGATTATTGGGCTATTTGGAATGCAACAGTAAATAGGATCAGGTAGAAACATGGTGTTAAGTTGAATGTCAGATCAGCAATAGACTTTGCAAATGCTTGAACAAGATTAGGGTGTGGTATTGTTCCTGTTACGTTCCTGCTTAAGCCTATAACTCTGCAGGGGCATAAGCCATCAATAGCAGCTCACCAGAATACTCTGTTCTGGACCAGTCTTTCAAGTTGTCCCCCAGTGTAGCCCATCTTGGAATATTCTTCCTCTCCTAGGCATGAGGTCTTTGGAGCATCAGTTGGAGTTTCTGAGGTGCTGGGTTTTTATGGGGTGGTGTTGCTAGCTCCATACCGAACCCTCCTCCTTTTGCAGCTGGGCTTGGGACTGTCCCTGGTGGGGTTACTGGTATTGTTGCTCCTACTTTTTTATGATTTTTAACACCACACTCCAAAGTGTTATGTTGTTCAGAGGCACAGCGTACAATTATATCAATTTGTAATTCAAATACTGTCTCATTGCACTCTCGTCTTGCAGACAGGCTGGGCACATTCATTCTCTCACGCCATGCAGAAGTGATATTCACTCGCTATAGCAGATGAATATGAATCAACATGCTGAAAAGATGAAGCTGTCTTCAGATTTTTGCCTCGAGATTCAAGATTATTTCATGTCTTTTCCAATATACAAGTGTAAAGGAGAACAAAACAATTGCTCCTCCGGATCCGATGCAACACAAAAATAATACACACAAGATAAAGGACACAATAAATAAAAAAAAGATCAAAGTAAATTTATTATGAATACGCAAATATGTCACCATATACATACAACCCCGAGATTCATTTTCTTGTGGGTGTGCTCAAGGAACTGATAGAATCGTAATTGTAACAGGGTCAATGACAGATCAACCAGAGTACAAAAGACAACAAACTCTGTAAATACAAATATATATAAATAGAACTAAATAATGAGAAAATGAGATAAGTATAAATACATAAGATAGCTTATATACATACTGTAGATCTATGTTGTGTACATAGAGTGACACTGGGTACAGGAGTGTCTGTACATAAGGTGACTCTGACAGGGAGTGATGAAGTAGTGACTAAGTCAGAATCTTGTTGGTTCAAGTCCCGCTCTGTAGCCTCGAGGACAAAGCCCAACCTGACACCCCGGTGCAGGACTGAGAGGATCCTGCATTATCATTGGTCCAATCATTCTGATGAATCTTCAAGCTGGGTTCCTCTGAATTTGGATGACTTCGCCCCTGTACTCATGACGCAGTACACACATTGCTGCTCAAGAAAATGGAGCACTTCATGCTGTTAATTTTCTTGCAATATTTCTAGTCATATCTTGACACAAAGTCCTCCAAAGAGAAATATGCGCAATGTTCTCAGAAAGCTGATGCATGGTATTCTTCAAGTGACAACCACTGCATCTGGGGTGACCCAATGCATTAACTAACATTAGACAGTGCTCAACAGCTCAGGAAGGACCAGCGGAGAGAGAAATAGCATTTCCTTGCTGATATTTTTCACCCATTTCTTCCACTATCTATTTAATTTTATATGTTTCTCCGTTGTGGCATCTATGTGGCTGGGCCACCACAGGTTGTTGTTGATGTTCACTCCCAGGGATCAGAGGCTCTGTGGGCGTCAGCTTCGTAGAGGATACTGACATTGGTTTGCCTACCTTGTCAATGGATCCATCATTAAGGACCCACACCACCCAGGATATGCCCTCTTCTCATTGCTACCATCAGGGAGGAGGTACAGGAGCCTGAAGACACATAGTCAACACCTTAGGAACAGTTTCTTCCCCTCCGTCATCAGATTTCTGAATGGACAATAAACCCATGTACACTACCTGACTTGTTTTTGCTCTCTTTTTGCATTACTTATTTTTTTTAGATTATGAGAACACTCAGTCCTCTTTTATTGTCATTTAGAAATGCATACATGCATTAAGCAATGATACAATATTTCTCTGGTGTGATATCACAGAAAAAAAGACAAACCAAAGACTAACACTGACAGAACCACATAATTATAACATATAGTTACAGCAGTGCAAAGCAATACCATAATTTGATGAAGAACAAACCATGGGCACAGTAAAAAAAAGTCTTAAAGTACCTGACTCCCGAGTCCCCGATAGCAGGCGGCAAAAGGGAGAAACTCCCTGCCATAAACCTCCAGGCACCGTCAACTTATTGATGCCTTGGAAGCAGCCAACCACAGCTGACACTGAGTCCATACGTCCGAAAACTTCGAGCCTCCGACCAGCCCCTCCGATACAGCCTCCCGAGCGCCATCCTCTGCTGAGCACCTTCGCCCTAGCCCCAGCTGCTGAAACAAGCAAAGCCGAGGATTTCACTGCTTTCTGCTCCAGAGATTCTGGTTACCACACAGTAGCAGCGGCAGCGAAGCGGGCATTTCAGAAGTTTTCCCGGTGTTCCTCTGTACTCTCACATCTGTCTCCATAAAATCAGAATTGTGCACGGTCCCCTATTTGACAGATTACAGATATCATTCACCGGAGAGGCCGCGCGCGCGCTGTCGTTGCCCCGCCATCTTCTCCTCATATACATTTCTTATTGTAATTTAAATTTTTATTGTCTTTTACAATGTACTGCTAGCAATTTCATGACATATGCCAGTGATATTAACCTGATTCTGATATCTGCAGTGATGGATTTTCTGAGGTGCCCCTGGGATTTTGTTCATGACAGTGCTGTTCTGACCCGATGTGGAATCAAAAAAAATGTAGAGTATGTATGCTGAGATCAGGGAGTACAGAAAATTGAGCCGGGAGAAGTGTAACAAAGCAACTGGTCCTGATGAAGGGTCTCAGCCCAAAATATCGACGTTTACTGCCCTCCATAGATGTTGCCTGACCTGCTGAGTTCCTCCAGCATTTTGTGTGTGTGGCATAAATCTACTGGGGATGTTGCTGTACTCCTAACAGACATCAGTTACTGATCTCCCCCCGGGAATTGAGATGGAACACAAGAAATACAGATTCTGATTCATTCAGAGCCCATCTACGTTAAAACACACAGTGTAATGCAACATTAGTGCTAAACAGCCAACACAGTGTAAGGGTGTATTGGGGGCAGCCTGCAAGTGTTCACCACATATTCTGCCGCAAACATAGCATAACCACCATGTTCGCAAAACGCACGAGCAGCAATAATTACATCACAGCAACAAGTGGTGGTACAGTAGCGTAGAGGTTAGCACAACACTTTACGGTACCAGCAACCCAGGTTCAACTTTCCACCACTGCCTGCAAGGAGTTTGTACGTTCTCCCGGTGACCATGTGGATTTCCTCCAGGTGCTCCAGTTTCCTCCCACAGTCCAAAGATGTACCGATTGGTAGGTTAATTGGCAATTATAAATTGTTCTGTGATTACGTTGTGTTTAAATCGGGGGATTGCTGGGAGGCAAGGGCCAGAAGGGCCTATTCCGCACTGTATCTCAAAAAATAAATAAAGAAATAAAAAATAGCATCAAAACAAGCCCCTTACCTCCCTCCCACTCAACCATGCTCACACACAGTCACTCCTCTAACCCCTGGATAGGCCTGGCCAGGACTCCAGTGGGCTCACAGACCCGCAGACATGGTGTTTTCGACTTCCCCAGTGCTCTTGTAGATCCACGGCTTTCACCACTGGGCTTTGATCTTTGGTATTGACCCCAGGAGGCACAAACGACAATGAATGAGGACCCCAAAATCCAGGCCTTGAACTCTGGACTCACCGATGACAGGTCCCCAAACACTGGGCCTCGAGCTCCAATCTCGCTGACTCACATACCTTGGGGGTCACTTGCGTCCTTGGAGAAGGAGTAGGCACACAGTTTTATATAAGTACCTTGCCTAGACATTTCTCAACTCATCCACTATATTGCTTCCCACACAAAAATAAATAAACCCATTCAATCAATTGATGCTATTTACATATTGAACTTATGTGTTAAATAATTCTGTTCACTGTTACACAGTTACGCTGTAAATTCAGATCGTTATGAATTCAGTGCCTTGATTTCTTTGCTCAGTCCCAGCTTCACTGAAATATCCTACGCTATAATATTCTGTAATATCCTATCCAGGCACTCATTATTCCAGTAGATCACTTATTCACGCAGGCTTCACATCCTTTTCTGCACTTATTACCTCAATTAATTGTCTTCATGGCTTTGAATATATTGTATTATGTACTCTGCTCATCAATTATACAGATGAGCTCATGATCTCTCAAGCTACCTCGTCATGGCCTCTGCATTCTGTTTCCCTGCACTCTCTTCTGTATCTGTAATTCTGCGTTCTGTTTCTCCTTTTGTGCTACCTTGGTGTGCTGGTGTATGGAATTAACTGTTTGATTGGCAGGCAAACAAATACTCTTCACTCCATCTCAGTACATATGACAATAATAAACCAGTGCCAATTACTGTCTTCTTAACGTCACCTGTATGCGATCGGCTGCCCGTAAGACTGAATACAGAGACAACAATTCTTCAGAATCAGAATCAGACTTATTATCACTGACATATAACGTGAAGTTTGTTGTCTTGTGGCAGCAGTGCAGTGAAAGAAGTAGAAATTATTATTAAGTTACAATAGGAAATAAATCGTGTAAGAGAGGAATAGTGAGGTCATGTTCATGGGTTCGCGAATCATTCAGCAATCTGAATCCCAGCTGTTCCTAAAGCATTGAGTGTGGGTCTCTATGTTCCTGTCCACCTCTCTGATGGTAGCAATGAGAAGAAGATATGTCCCAAATGTTGAAGTCCTTAATGATGGATACTGTTGGCAATCACAATAAAATTCAGTGCATTACTGAACACCATGAATTCTAGTGTAATCATCTACTTTGGTTCCATCTTCAATCTTTGTGACTGAGGTATCACCATATATTGACTCCTACTCTGGCTCGCCCATTCCTCGTTGTCGCAGCTACCTTTAGAGCCAAGATACTTTCCCCTCTGGCTTTCCTCATCTGGACTGTCAATGAAGCTTGTCACCAACTCTGATATAACTTCTCACAGTCTGAAACATTTCTCCATGGCTGATGTATCTAAAACTAGAGCACATAAGATCATGGTAAGTGGTAGGAGGTTCAGAATCAGAATCAGGTTTATTATCACCAGCATGTGATACGAAATTTGTTAACTTAGCAGCAGCACTACAATGCAATTCATAATACAGTATAGAAGAAAAAACAAAATAAAATAAAAATAATACTTTATTGTCGCCAAACAATTAGTACTAGAACGTACAATCATCACAGTGATATTTGATTCTGTGCTTCACACTCCCTGGATTACAAATATTAAATATTAAAAATATGAAAAATAGTTAAAATTAGTACATATTAAAAATTTAAATTATAAATCATAAATAGAAAATATAAAAATGGAAAGTAAGGTAGTGCAAAAAAACCAAGAGGCAGGTCTGGATATTTGGAGGGTACGGCCCAGATCCGGGTCAGGATCCGTTCAGCAGTCTTATCACAGTTGGAAAGAAGCTGTTCCCAAATCTGGCCGTACGGGTCTTCAAGCTCCTGAACCTTCTCCCGGAGGGAAGAGGGACGAAAAGTGTGTTGGCTGGGTGGGTCGTGTCCTTGATTATCCTGGCAGCACTGCTCCGACAGCGTGCGATGTAAAGTGAGTCCACGGACGGAAGATTGGTTTGTGTGATGTGCTGCGCCGTGTTCACAATCTTCTGCAGCTTCTTCCAGTCTTGGACAGGACAACTTCCATACCAGGTTGTGATGCACCCTAGAAGAATGCTTTCTACGGTGCATCTATAAAAATTAGAGAGGGTTTTAGGGGACAGGCCAAATTTCTTTACTTTTCTCAGGAAATAAAGGCGCTGGTGGGCCTTCTTGACAGTGAACTCTGCTTGGTTGGACCAAGTCAGGTCATTTGTGATATTGACCCCAGGAACTTAAAGCTTTTGACCTGTTCTACTTGCGCACCACCGATGTAAATTGGGTCAATGTAAATAAATAACTAAATCAATTACAGTATATGTATATTGAATAGATTAAAAATTGTGCAAAAAACAGAAATGCTATATATTAAAAAAGTGAGGTAGTATCCAAGGGTTCAATGTTCATTTAGGAATCGGATGGCAGAGGGGAAGAAGCTGTTCCTGAATTGCTGAGTGTGTGCCTTCAGGCTCTGTACCTCCTACCCGATAGCAACAGCAAGAAAAGGGCATGCTCTGGGTGCTGGAGGTCTTTAATAGACAAGACCTGAGTGGGATGCTCTTTTACAGAGGGTAGTCTGAATGGGAATTGTACAGTCTGAATGGATGGTGGAGGCAGATATGGTATAATTAAGGAATATCTATATAAGCAATTGAATTGCCAAGGCATAGAGGGTTATAGATCAAGTGCTGGTAAATAAGTAACCCTCTGACTCGTTCCATCAATCCAATTGGCTAGCTCATCCTGTATCCCATGTGATCTAACCTTCCAGACTAATTAACAATCCAAGCATCCAGGCATCAAGAAAGGCCTTGCTAAAGTCCATTCTTACAATGTCTGCTGCCCTGCTCTCATCAATCATCTTGGTCACCTCTTCAAAAGACTTCCCGCCTCTATCGGTAAAGAGTTGGTGTGTAACCGCGTAGGTTTTCTCTGGGTGCTCTGCTTCCCTCCCACGGTCCAAACATGTACCATTTGGTAGGTTAGTTGGTCATTGTAAATTGTCCCGTGATTAGGATAGGGTTAAGTCAGGGGTTGCTGGGTGGCGCGGCTCAAAGGGCTGGAGGGCCTGGGCACGCTGTATCTCAATATGCAAATAAATAGAAGATTAAAATTCACAAGACACAAATTCCCATGCAAAAAGCTGACTATCTCTAATCAGTCCTGTCTTTCCAAATGGAGATAGATTCAATCTCTCAGAATCCCCACCACTCATGTTTCTGTCCCTGGCTTGTCCTTTCAGCCCTTCTTAAATAAACGCACAACATTATCCATCCTTGAGGCTTCTCATACTTAATTGGCAGCTATCGATGATACAAGTACCTCTACCAGGACCCCAACAAATCACTTCCTTGCTTCCTACAACATCCTAAGGTTAATTTGGTTAGGCCTGGGGTTTTAATCCCCTTTCTGCGTCTCAAGACTCACATCATCATTTCATAATACCAATAATTTTCAGGCCATCCCTATTCTATTCCTTCAATCAGAATGAACCCCTGACAAATTGG
This sequence comes from Mobula hypostoma, assembly GCF_963921235.1. Lineage (NCBI taxonomy): Eukaryota > Metazoa > Chordata > Chondrichthyes > Myliobatiformes > Myliobatidae > Mobula > Mobula hypostoma. Next base: position 183,777,211 of record NC_086101.1, on the reverse strand, counting down.
AGAAGGAAACTTGAACTGATAATACACCAAACACTAATTACAGCTTGCCATTCAATACCATCACCCCATTGATATTAATCACTAAACATGGGCCTATGTACCTCCCTTTGCCTTGGATCCTTAACTTCCTTATCAGGAGACGACAGTCAGTGTGGATCACTGATAGAATCCCCTCTTTGTTTGCAACTGCATTACCCTGTCACAGTGTGTGGAGGTTGACATTGCTATGTGACGGCGTGACTGAAGCTTTCAGGACAATTCAGGCACGCCAGGGGAGTCTGGTGGTCACGGTTTGGTGCCTCAGTGCTCGTTTACTAGTTTGGATCAACCATAGAGATATAACTTAATCAATGTCTGAACAAAAAGCCATCATCAAGAATGCAGACATGCCTGAAGATATTAACAAGAGATGAGGTGATTACATGACCATTGTAATCAAGTATGAGGCACTGGGGATCAAATGCTTATAATAAGTAATTTGTTTCTTAAATTAAGCCTGTAATCCCTCTGTTGCCTGAGGGGTCGGTAGGGAAACTCTGATCTAGAATGACCTTGACAAAAAGTGTAACCCTACATGGCATTACCTTTCACACCAGTGTCACCCCCCAGGATCAGAGTAGAGTCACTCTTTACCCTAAGTCACACTCCAGGGCTGGACAATACATAGCATTATATTGTGGGCAGAAACTTTTGCAGCCGTGTGACTCATGAAACTGAACTCTATATCTATTTCTACCTGGGTCAGGCAGCCATCCTCTGGTTTAACTGTGTGGGAAGATGCTGAACTAAGGGCTTCTGAATGAAATTGATCGAAGTAGAAAACAAGAAAAATGAACCTTTCGTTTTGACTAACCTACAAAGGGAAACACAAGGAAGAATGTGCTCTGTGTGATTTCCGGCATGGTGCTTTTAAATTTTCAGGTTGCCTTATTTTAACCTCAAGTCGTTTTACAATGCATAACTGCTTTTTGGTGAGTTGCATTTATTTTCCTGTCATTTTTTTTCAAGATTGTTTAAGATTCAAGATTCAAGATTGTTTAGATAGATAGATAGATAGATATACTTTATTGATCCCAAGGGAAATTGGGTTTCGTTACAGCGGCACCAACCAAGAATAGAGCATAAATATAGCAATACAAAAACCACAAACAATGAAACAACAAAATGCAAACTATGCCAGGTGGAAAATAAGTCCAAGACCAGTCTATTGGCTCAGGATGTCTGACCCTCCACGGGAGGAGCTGCATGTTCGATGGCCACAGGCAGGAACGACCTCCCGTGCCGCCCAGTGTTGTAACTCGGTGGAATATGGCCGAAGTCCAACAGCAAAAAGTTCAATATCCAGTCTGCAAACACATTCATCCATCGTAATATGACCTGGATTGCACCATTTCCTGGTGTTTAATGCCATTTCCAGTAAAGGAGAACAAAATAATTGTTACTACGGACTCGATACAGCACAAAAAAAAACATAAGGTAAAGAACACAATAATAAAAGAAACACATGAACATAAATAATAAGATAGCTTATAAACCTAGCAACACACACAAAAAATGTTGGTGAACGCAGCAGGCCAGGCAGCATCCACAGGAAGAGGTACAGACGACGTTTCAGGCCGAGACCCTTCGTCAGGACACAAGCCTAGACGGATTGTATGTACATAACACGATACTACTCTCAGGAGTGTCTGTACATAAGGTGATTCTGACGGGAAATGATAAAGTGGTGGTGGTGGTGTGGTGAGGGGGTGGGGGCATTAGTGGGAGGAGGTGTTGATCAGACCTTTGGTTGTAGACTCCCGGGGGAAAAGATTATGACTTTATCTATGCTCCTCTCAATGTTATATACCAATGTAAGGTCACCACACAGCCTCTTACACTCCATCAAAAGATGCCCAGTCTATCCAACCTCCGCTTATAACTCAAGCCCTCCAGGCCAGGTTTCACCCTCAGGAACCTTTTCTGGAATATTGGGCACAATCAAGATTCAAATTGTTTAATGTCATTTCCAGTACACAGGTGTAAAGGAGAACAAAATAATTGTTACTCTGGATCTGATACAGCACAGAAAAACAGAAGAAAATAACACAAAAATAATAAGTAAAAACATACAACAAATATAAATACATAAGATTGCTTATATACATTGATTGTGATGCTGGGCACAGGAGTGTCTGTACATAAGGTGACTGACAGGAAATGATAAAGTAGTGGTTGGGGGTGTGGAGGGGTGGGTTAGTGGGTGGAGGTGTTGATCAGCCTTACGTCTTGGGGAAAGTAACTGTTTTTTGAGTCTGGTGGTGGTCCTGGCAGGGATGCCAAGCAGCCTCCTCCCTGATGAGAGTGGGACCAACAGTCCATGGGCAGGGTGGGTGGGATCCTTCACAATTAAAACTCCTTTTCAACTTTTGCAGTTCAATAAATCAATTCTCACATATCAAAAAACGATCCCCTGTTTACTGATCGACCTTGAATTATCGCCAGCTCATCTGTCAGCCCTCAGATGTCTTTGCGAACAATTCTTTTGACAGAATCCTGCAAGGGTTACTGATTGTCCCTTTCAACTTAATAGGGACCTCAGCGCCCTTCCATCTGAGTAAATGTATTGGAGCAAATTAACGCAAACTGTGGCCCCGGGTATTCATTAGCTGGACATACTGTAAACATTTATTACACCAAGAGCACAAGACTGTACGCCCGCAGGCTAAACAAATAAAAACGTCAAAATGATGCATTAGCTGCACTTGGGAGATATTTTGCTACGTTGCTTGGAAGGTGAAGTGCAATTTGGAAAGAGTTATAGTTAAAAGCATTACAAAGGATGGCAACCAGCAGAGTTTATTTATCAGTTTTATATTTAGTGTGCCACACTGCTCTTCTACAATTTCTCCAGTTATCTCGTTCCGGCTGTCACTGGACCGGGTGGTGCCACTGGAAGCAGCAGCCAGCGGTGTGAGACACAGAAGGCCGCAGATGCCAGAGGAGTCAGTGGGTCTGCAGACAGAGATGGACAGTTGACATTTGAGATCATGACCATTCAAGTGATCCAGATGAGGGTTCTCGACCCAAAACATCGGCGGTCTGTTTTCCTCCATGCATGTTGCCTGCACTGGTGCTTTGGGCAGCCCTTCACGACACAAGTTTATTTGTCACGTGTACATTGAAACGTACAGTGAAATACGTTGTTTGTGTTCACAATCAGTGCACCTAAGTGTGCGCTGGGGGCAGCCCAGAAGTGTCGCCATGCTTTTCAGTGCCAACGAGGCATTCCCACAATGCTCAGCAGAGCAACACAGTACACAACAAGCAACAAACAACAACAGCAAAAAACAATCCCCATTCCTCACTCCCACCACCCACACACATACATAGCCCTTTCACCCCAGGAGGGGCCTCTAGCTCCAGCCTTGATGCACTATCAATTACTCCAAAAGACTGGAAGTAGAGTAAATACTGAAAGGCTTTTATTAACAGTAAATGGACCAACGTCCATGCTGAGTATCTGTCCTGGACTGAGGGAGGAGCAGTGACACAATCGCCTTTATTCAGGGGTCTGTGGGAGGACCCACAGGAGCAGTCAGCAGAGGGGCGTGTCCAGACTGGTAACCCAGTTACAACCTATGTATATATATCTGGTTTACCACAAGCCTCTAGCGGACACAGACTTGAGCCTGCCGACACCAGGCTTCAAACTCTTCTGGGCACATACTGTTAGAACTATTGCCAAAAAAAACAATGAGAAACACTGACCTGGAGACAGTTTAAACTGAAGTAGGCCACCTGTGTCGATTGGCCATCTACTAAGAGGTTAAAACATAATGAATCGATTACACTCTCCCAGTCATTGTTCCTGGAGAAAGACAAGACTAGGTTAGGTCAGCAACACGACCCCGTGTGAGGGGCAAAGGTACACCAGTATTTATTTAAAGTTCTGTATTAGAGTCTTGTATGGGTAGTACAGTGATTAACACAATGCTTTACAGTATAGGTGACCTGGATTCAATTTCTGATGCTGCCAGTAAGAAGTTTGTACGTTCTCCCTGGGACTACATGGGTTTCCTCCCACAGTCCACAGATGTACTGGTTGGTAGGCTTGTTGTTCATTGTAAATTGTCCCGTGATTAGGTTAGGATTAAATTGCTGTGCAGGGCCTATTCCGTGCTGTATCTCAATAAAATAAAAAAAACATTCAACACCAAAGCCAGCCATTCTGTACTGATGCAAACACAATGTTGCTCCCAGTATTCAGTCCCAATTCATCACTGTAACCTTCTGCACCTTGTTTATTATTGCAGAAAGAGAGGCTAGTGAGCCAACTGGGCATTTGTCAGCTCCCAGTACACCAATCCCACACACCCCATTCCCCTTGCAGTTAACTCCCTCTCTCTCACGCCCATCGAATCTCTTTTCGTCACGCAATCACCCACAGGCTGGCTGGCCACTTCACCTTTAGGAGGAAGGTTGACCATAGTCATAGGGAGAAGGTGCAAACTCTGAGGTCAGAATCGAACCCAGGTCTCAGGGGCTGAGAGGCTGCAACTCTAACCTTTAACAGCCCTTGTCATCCATGAATCCTGTAGCATTGTATCTAGTTTTCCTTTAACCACTTTCCACAAAAGTGAATTCCACATTACAGCAGGGACTGGTTACGCTCCCACGGTGAAGAACTCTTTCATAAACTTATCAGACAGAAAGCATTCTGTCTGGATGCATAATGGCTTGGTATGGCAACTGCCCTGCACGTGATCTCAAGAAACTGCACATCAGAGGAACCAGCCTCCTTTCTATGGACTCTGTTTGTCCTTCTCACTGCCTCAGTAAAGCAGGCAGCATAATCAAAGATGCCCCACCCACCCCAGACATTCTCCCTACCTCACCTCTCCCTTTGGACAGAAGATACAAAAACGTCAATGCACATACCACTAGGCTCAAGGGGAGCTTCTACCCCACTGTTACCAGACTTTAGCATGGACCTCTTGTAGGATAAGTTGATCTCTTGGCTTCACGAACTACCTGGTTATGATCCTGCACTTTATCATTTATCTGCATTAAACTTTCCCTGTAGCTTTAACACATCTTATCTGCATTGATTTTTTTTTAACCTTTTTCCAGCTGAATCCACTGTGCAATAATTTGTGTTTATAAGGTGTGTTAAAAATCAAACTTACAACACTGAACAGCATTTGTAAAATGAAAAATGCCAGTACGTACAAAATGATATCTACAAGAAAGCAGAATAATAGCTCCATACTTATTCTGGTCCGGTGTGATCTCCTGTCAGCCCCTGTCTCTCTCCCCTATTGAGGGTGATGAACTCCTTTTTATTTGGCACGTGGACATACTATCTTTAATTACTCACAAAGTTAACTTAAGACTACACATAAATAGGAATTTGATGCCCCCCACAATATAGTTATAATCATATTACAAAATAAACCGAAGTATTCTAAAGGGATTGGACAGGCTAGATGTAGGAAGAATGTTCCCAATGTTGGGGAAGTCCAGAACAAGGGGTCACAGTTTGAGGATAAAGGGGAAGCATTTTAGGACCGAGATGAGGAAAAACTTCTTCATACAGAAAGTGGTGAATCTGTGGAATTCTCTGCCACAGGAAACAGTTGAGGCCAGTTCATTGGCTATATTTAAGAGGGAGTTAGATACGGCCATTGTAGCTAAAGGGATCAGGGGGTATGGAGAGAAGGCAGGTATAGGGTTCTGAGTTGGATGATCAGCCATGATCATACTGAATGGCTGTACAGGCTTGAAGGGCTGAATGGCCTACTCCTGCACCTATTTTCTATGTTTCTATGTATCTTCCTTAAATACAATATTCAAACAACATATACATGTTTACACATCCTCATCACTAGAGAAGTGAAATATTCTGGCGTGTATGGCGAGAAAGGTACCATAAAGACAACTGAGCGCGATTTAGAACTAAGCTAAACGTTGGTGTCTGACTCTGAATGTATGTAGCAATGCAGAGGGAAAATAGTTGGTTTATTATGAGAACACACTGTACCGGTGATGACATTGAAGTGTACACACTCACTGCACCAACAGCAGAATGACAAGGCAGTGTTTGTGCGTGAGGGTATGTGCGTGTGTAAGGAGTGCCCACTGACACATTCATTCGTCATTACTAGCACCAGATTATCTGGTGTATGTGAGAGTTCTGTGCACAAATGGACTGCCATTTTCCTACATTATACTTTATACCTTATTGTCGCCAAACAATTGATACTAGAATGTACAATCATCACAGCGATATTTGATTTTGTGCTCCCCGCTCCCTGGATTACAAATATTAAAGATATTAAAAATAGTAAAAATTAGTAAATATTACAATTTAAATTTTAAATCATAAATAGAAAATAGAAAAATGGAAAGTAAGGTAGTGCAAAAAAACCGAGATGCAGGTCTGGATATTTGGAGGGTACGGCCCAGATCCGGGTCAGGATCCGTTCAGCAGTCTTATCACAGTTGGAAAGAAGCTGTTCCTAAATCTGGCCGTATGAGTCTTCAAGCTCCTGAGCCTTCTCCCGGAGGAAAGAGGGACGAAAAGTGTGTTGACTGGGTGGGTCGTGTCCTTGATTATCCTGGCAGCACTGCTCCGACATTAATACTGTAATACAACATCATAACAGCACAAGACATCTTCAAGAAAGTAACATGCAAGTCACAAGTGCAAGGTTTTACTCCAGGACAGGTTCTGCACCCCCATTCCTGTATATTATGCCTCCAGATTCTTTCTCTGGTATTTCCCTCCTCTTCCCTTTCCCTGGTTCCAAGCTTCGATATTCTGTTGGACATCTGAGGTGTCAAAGAGGAATCTCGTTACAGTTGTAAACTGATTTTTCTGCTTGACGGGTCATCGAGAAATCAAGTCTTGCCTCTTCCTTTCATGATGCAAAGATTGCTGTCATAGCCAGCAGTGCGTGAGACAGAATAGGTTTAACAACACACAAGAGAGGTGCAATGAAGGCATCCTGTAAATGCAGCCTGTGTTTCTCCGTTAACAGCTACACAAACTGGAGGCAGCGCAGAACGTTGATACTCCCCACACAAGCACTCATACTGCAAAAGGGGAACACATTACTGAGCTTTAGGACTCTTAATAGTGTTGGTGGACACAGGGATCTTGGTGTCCAAGTTCTTAGCTCCCTGACAGTGACTACGCAGGTGACTAAAAATACATACTGTACGGCATGCTTGTCATTATTAGTTGAGGCATTGGGTTTAAAAGGCAGGAGCTTTATAAGTTTCAAGTTAGGCCACACTTGGAGTATTGCATACAGTTCTGTAATACTCGCCCCGTTATAGGGAGGATGCTGAGGCTTTAGAGAGGGTGCAGGAAAATGTAACCAGGATGTTGCCTGGATTCGAGGGTATGTGCTATAAGGAGAGCTTGGACAAACTTGGCAACACATACAAATTGCTAGAGGAACTCAGCAGGTCATCTGTGGAAGTAAATAAACATTCAGTGTTTTGGGCAGAGACCCTTCTTCAGGACTGGGAAAGAAAGGGAAAAATGCCACTTTGGGACAAACTTGGTCTGTTCTCTCTGGAGGGCAGAGGCTGAGGGAAGCCTTGATAGAACTTTAACAAGAAGCGGTGGGTGTCTGGAAAGGGCCTGCCGGGCAGGTGGTGGTGGTGGTGCTTAAGAAATTTTTGGACGTCAGTAGGATTTCCTAAATATGAGTTTGCAGTTCTAGTTGGTGGTAAGGAGGACAAATACAACGTCAGCATTCATTACCAGAGGACTAGTAATGTAGTTTCAGAGGAGGGGATTTCACTCAGGTCCACTGCCCAAGTAGAAAAAGGCAGCGGCGGATCGCGGTAGCATAATTGAGCTTGATCAGAAATTAATCCGGATATCAGAAGTTTCAGAGGAGGGGTTTCACTCAGGTCCTCTGCCCGAGTTGAAAAGGGTGGCGGCGGATCGCGGCAGTGTAATTGATCTCTGACCAGCGTCTAATGTGTGCTCGGGATTGATTAGCAAGAGCAAAATGGAAGGAAGGCAGGGACAAGCGCAGCAGCCAGAGTTAGATTGGTGATCTTGAGCCTTTAGCTCTACGAGGCTTCAGTCAGAGAAATCAAAAAAAAAGAAAAAAATGCTCTAGGTAAAGTTTTTTTTTCTCTCTTCTGTTCTTTATATCTGCTCAGTTAGAACAGTCAAGATGCCAGGCAGGACAGTTGAATGCTCCTCTTGTGGGACGTGGGAAGGCAGGGAGCCTTCCAGTGTCCCTGACGACTACGATTGCGAGAAGTGTATTCAGCTGCAGCTTCTAATGATCCAGGTCAAGGAGTTGGAGTTGGAGCTGGATGAACTCCGGATTATCTGGGAGGATGAAGGGTTGATAGATAGGATATACACCCAAGGTGCAGGACACAGGAAACTGGGTGATAGTCAGGAAGGGGAAAGAGATTAAGGAGCCAATGCAGAGTACCCCTGTGGCCATCCCCCTCAAAAACACTTTAGGTACTGTTGGGGGACAGGGCGGGATGACCTAACAGACGAAAGTCACAGTGGTCAGGTCTCTGCCACTCAGCCTGCCTCTGTGTCTCAGAACAGAAGGTGGGGATGGGGGGGAAGAGGCACGCTGTGGTGGTAGGGGATTCGTTAGGGGGACAGACAGAAGGTTCTGTGGGTGAGAACGAGATTCCCAGATGGTATGTTATCTTCTGGGTACCAAAGTCCGGGACATCTAGGATCGAGTCCTCAGTATTCTGAGAGGGTGGGAGGGTGAACAGCCAGAGGTCGTGGCCCATGTAGGTACTAATGACACGGGTAGGACGGTGGTGAGATTCTGCACAGAAAGTTCACGGAGTTAGGTGCCAAGTTAAAGGGCAGGAGCTCCAGAGTTGTGATCCAGGATTACTACCTGTGCCACTTACTAGTGAAGCTAGCTCTAGGAATTTATAGAGCTTACTATGTGGATAAGAAGTTGCTGGAGGAGGGACGGCATAAGTTTTTTAGAGAACAATTAAGGAAGAAATTGGGAAGGCTAAAAGAAGGCATGAAGTTGCTCTAGCACAGGGGTCCCCAACCTTTTTTGCACCACGGACCGGTTTGATATTGACAATATTCTTGCGGACTGGACGATCGGGTGGGGGGGGTGTGATAATCACAACTGGAATATAGGTGATAAGTCAACTATAAGCCACTTATAAGTGGCTAATACATTCAATTTTGTTTCTATAAGGGTTTATCTAATGAATTTAATATTAAACACACAGCGCATATTTTCCTCGCATGAATATAGTGATAAGTCAATTATAAGTCACTTATAAGTCAATGGCATCATAATATTTTAAGTAACATTTGGATATTAAACACACAGCGCATATTTTCCTCGTATGAACATATGTAATCATTGCAACACACCAATATCGCTGAATCAGTGGGAGCCCTGGGCTTGTTTTCCTGCAACAAGACGGTCCCATTGAGGGGTGATGGGAGACAGAGATACTCGAAGGGGGTTCCTTATGTCCAGTCTATTCCGCGATTTAGTTTTCATTGCATTCACTGCAGAAAACCCTGCTTCACAAAGGTATGATGTTGGAAATGGAAGCAATGTTTTCAGTGCTTTTGTGGCTACCTCAGGATATTCAGCCTTGACTTTGCACGGGAGTTGATCTTCTTGACGCGTGCGTTCAAGTTCAACGGTGGGGGTGACAGAAAATGAGGAAAGGTGCAGCTGACTCATATCGTTTCATATCGCCAAATCATATAGTTTCCTTGTGGCCCAGTAGCACATGCTTTGCGGCCTGGTGGTTGGGGACCACTGCTCTAGCAGACAACGTGAAAGAGAAGCCTAAGGGTTTCTAGTGATATGTTAAGAGCAAAAGGATTGTAAGTGATAAAATTGGTTCTTTGGAAGACCAAAATGGCAATCAGATGTGGGAGATCTTAAAATAATTCTTTGCATCTGTATTTACTCAGGAGTTGGATACAGTTCCTACAGCATTAAGGCAAAGTGGCATTAACTTCTTGTACTCTGTACAGATTACACAGGAGGAGGTGTTTGCTACCCTGAGGCAAATCAGGGTGGATAAATCCTCAGGTCTGACAAGGTGATCCCTCAGACCCTACAGGACGCAAATACAGAAGAGATACTTCAAACATCCATAGTGCCAAGAGAGGTTCTGCTGTTTAAAAAGTGCTCTAATTTAAACCAGGAAATTATAGGCCTGTGAGGTCTGACATCAGTGCTAGGAAAGTTATTCGAAGGTATTCTAAGGGACTGGATATATAAGTATTTAGATAGATATGGACTGATTAAGAATGGCATTTTATAAATGTGTTTCTTAGAGTGATTTTTAATTAATTATCACAGTTTAGGAGAGAAAAGTAAGCTATTTGACTAACAGTTTGGAATCATCCCATTGAATGCCAAAGAGTCCAAAGATCAAAAGTTCAAAGAAAAATTTATTATCAAAGTACATATATGTCACCATCTGTGACCCCAAGATTCATTTTCTAGTGGTATACACAATAAATCCGTAGAATAATAACCATAAGAGAATCAATGAAAGACTGCATCAACTTGGGAGTTCAACCAGAAAGCAAAAGACAACCAACAGTGCGAATGCAAAAGGAATTTTAAAAAAAGGAATAATAATAATTAAGCAATAAATATTAAGAACATGAGATGAAGAGCCATTGAAAGCGAGTCCATTTGTTGTGGATGGGGCAAGTGAAATTGAGTGAAGTTATCCCTTTTGCTTCAAGGACCTGATGGTTGAGGTGTAGTAACTGTTCCTGAACCTGGTCAAGTGAATCCTGGGCCTCCTGTACCTTCTTCCTGATGGCAGCAATGTCCTGGGTGGAGCAGGTCCCTGATGATGGATACTGCTTTCCTGCAATAGTGTTTCATGTAAATGTGCTCAACAGTGAGGAGGGCTTTATCCATAATGGACTGAGCCGTATCGCTACTTTTTGTAGGTTTTTCTATTTAAAGGCATCAGTGTTTCCAAACCAGGCTGTGATACAACCAGTCAATATACTCTCCACTACACATCTATCAAGCGACCGCTCTCACTGGAGGCTGGAACTACGCAGAGGTCTAAAAAGAGGAGAAGAGAGGCTGAGGCTTGCTGCTGAAGAAAAGCGCACTCGTCAGAAAAACAGCACCAAGATAACACTGGAGGACAACGCCTTCAAGTGCAGTCGCTGCAGCCGAGACTGTCACTCCCGTGTGGGCCTCTACAGCCACAACAGATGCTGCTCTAACACAGATTGAAGCAAGACTTTCCAGGCGCAGATCCATGGTCTCAAGAGACTAACGGATGCCACCACACATCTATAGAAGTTTTTCAAAGATTTAGATGTTGTGCTGAATCTTCACAAACTCCTAAGGAAGAGGAGGTGCTACCATGCTTTCTTTGTAAAAGCACTGATGTATAGATCCTCTAAAATGATAACATTGAGGAATTTGAAGTTGCTCACCCCTCCCCACCTCTGATCCTCTGATAAGGACTATCTCATGGACCTTCTATCCTTCTGAAGTCAATAATCAGCTCATAGTCTTTCTCACATTGAGTGAGATGTCGTTGTTATGGCACCACTCCGCCAGATTTTCAATCTCCCTCCTCTAAACTGATTCATCACCACCTTTGATTCAGCCAATAACAAACTTGAATACTGCATTGGAGCTGTGCTTAGCTCGTTTCTAATTGGTACACTCTCAGAATGGACAGGTGGGTCGACCAATGGTTTGAGTTTGAGGATGGGATAGAAAGATGTGGCAGCACCTCCAGGAATGAATCCTAGCCAAATTGGCAAACTGAAGTAAAAGCCTGAATAAGGAAGATAACAATCCACCTGGTGACTGCCGTCCCTGCCAGGTCCTTCTCTCATGTTATCTTCATCTTCTCCTCCTCATTCTGTTTGTAACATTCTGCAAGCTCATTCAGGGCTTATTTTTTGTCAGCCACAAGTCAGTGTGTCAAAACATGTCTTGAGGCTATTACAAGTCATCAGTACCACCATCATTTTAAATTGTTTCCATTACACTCTTCTTCACCCAAGGCTAAAAAAAATGTGTTGCATAAATGAAATGATGTTTTTAAGGGAAAATCAAATGTGTGACATTGGTAAGTAACCAACCTTTTCCGTAACTTCAACCTTTAGGTAGTAAGCAGTTAGCTTTACAGTTTGATAGCATAGTCTTTCAATTAATTTTGGATATCGCTGGAGGCAGTACAAATGCTGAACTTGCTCATTCCAAGTCCTACCCTTACTTTAGCTGAGTTACATGCTTTATAAAGGTGAAAGGTTAGCACCTCTATTAAATATTGTAGATGCTGGGAATATGATACGATGCCTGAATGTTTGCGCAGTAATTTTGCATGCAATACCCATAATAGAGAAAAAGAAATCCCAATCTTCCCACACTTGGACAAGGTACTGTGGTATTCCATCATGGCTTGTCATAGGATCCTAATCACAAGGGGAGACAAATTAGCCCCTAATCATTGTCCTAGTACAGGTAGGATGTGGATGCTTTGGGGAGGGTGCGGGAGGGTTAATGTCGCAACTCTATAAAACCCTGGTTTAAACCGCACTTACGTTCAGTACTGGTCACCTCATTATAGGAAGGACGTGAATTCTTAGAGAGTGCGAAGGAGATTTACCAGGTTGCTACTGGATTAAAGAGCATGTCTCATGAGAAGAGGTTGAGTGAGCTAGGGCTTTTCTCTTTGGGGAGAAGATGAGGGGTGACTTGACAGAGATGCATAAGATGATAACAGACATTGATGGAATGAGTAGCCAGAGACTTTTTCCCTGGTGGGGAAATGACTAATACAAGGGGGCATAATTTTAAGGTAATTGAAGGAAGGTATAGGGAGGATGTTAGGGGTGGGTTTTTACCCAGAGTGGTGAGTGCATGAAACACTCTTCCAGTGGTAGTGGTAGATTAGGGTTATTTAAGAAACTCTTAGATAATCATGTGGGTAATAGAAAACCAGAGGGCGATATAGGAGGGGTTAGATTGATCTTCAAGTAGACTAAAAGGTTGGTACAACATCATGGGCCAAAAGGCCTGTACTGTGCAGTACTGTTCTATGTTCTAAAAGGTTTACCAGGATGCTGCCTGGTTGAAGGGTATGAGCTTTAAGGATTGTTTGGACAAACTCGGGCTGTTTTCTCTGGAGCAACAGAGACTGAAGGGATGCCTGAAAAAAAGTTCATAAATTTATGAGAAGCCTCGATAGGCTAGGTAGTTGGAACCTTTCTTTTTTATTGGGTAAAAATGTCAAGTACTACTGGACATGCGTTCCAGGTGAGAGGAGAAAAGCTTAAAAACGTGTGTGGTGAAATATTTTACAGAGGTTGGTACTGTGGCCGGAACATGCTCCAAGGGGTAATGGTAGAATCAGATTTGATAGTGGCATTAAGGATGCTCTTAGATAGAGACATAAATATGTGTGAAATGGCAGGGTATGGATCATGTACAGGCAAAAGAGATTTAGTTTAAATCAGCTTCAAGGCAGCTCAGACAGATGGGCTGAATGGCCTTTTTTTGCATATGTTCTTTGTTCTCTATGCTATGTTCTAAGTCTGGTTCCTATCAGGGTGTCTATTGCCCTACTCCAATACATACTACGCCCTCACATCCTTCAAATCTTCCGTCTGTGGACTCACTTTACACTGCACGCTGTCGGAGCAGGGCTGCCAGGATAATCAAGGACACAACCCACCCAGCCAACACAGTTTTCGTCCCTCTTCCCTCCGGGAGAAGGCTCAGGAGCTTTAAGACTTGTATGGCCAGATTTGGGAACAGCTTCTTTCCAACTGTGATAAGACTGCTGAACGGATCCTGATCCGGATCTGAGCCATACCCTCCAAATATCTGGACCTGACTCTCGGATTTTTTGCACTACCTTATTTTCCATTTTTCTATTTTCTATTTATGATTTATAATTTAAATTTTTAATATTTATTATTCATTTGTAATCCAGGGAGCGGGAAGCACAGAATCAAATATCGCTATGATGAGTGTATGTTCTAGTATCAATTGTTTAGTGACAATAAAGAATAAAGTATAAAGTATAAGTTAATCAAGTTCAGGTTTAGTATTGACTGTTGGTCTCACATCAGTTAATGTTTAAGGAAGAGAGCTTTGAATTTCTATCATCCCCTTCATGTTAATTCACTTTCACAATGCAAGACTTGGCCAACAATTCCTGTTCCATGTGACTACCTCTTGGACCCTCCAGTGTTGAGGAGCAGGGTACTATGGGTCTCAAGCTCTTTGGCGGGTCTACCTATTTGATGCTAGATCAAGGCAGGGAAAGCCTTTCAAACCTGTAGTCCTGATTATCGTCAAAATCAAAGTAAAATTTATTATCCGAGTATGTATATGTTACCACGTCAACCATTCTAGTTAACCCCACCTCCCTTCCTCTACCACCTCCGCGGGCCTTGTTTATTACTTCAGTCACTACACTGTAAACACTTAAAACAACTTTTATAATGCTGTTTACATTGTAAATACATGCTTGCATTTATATATTTTTGCACATTTTATTCCAGATCCCTACTTTAACCTCTAACTTTATTTTTTATATAACTTCTTATTCTTTATCATTGTTGAACGTTGGCATTTTGAGTTGCATGTCGCACTGACACCCAACAGTGTATCCCATGTATATGGACAACAGGGTTGATCCTTGATACAATCTTGAAATTCACTTTATTGCAGGCATTTCCAGAAAAGTGAAGGAATATGATAGAATTTATTAAAAAACTATACATAAAGACTGACAAGCAACAAATGTGCAAAAGAAGAGAAATTGTTTGAATAACAAAATATAATAATACCAAGAACATGAGTTGAAAGTGATCGTAGGTTGTAGAGATGTGATGAGTTCTAGTCATAGTCATAGTCATAGTCATACTTTATTGATCACAGGGGAAATTGGTTTTCGTTACATTTGCACCATAAATAACTAAATAGTAATAAAACCATAAATAGTTAAATAGTAATATGTAATTTATGCCAGGAAATAAGTCCAGGAGCAGCCTATTGGCTCAGGGTGTCTGCCCCTCCAAGGGAGGAGTTGTAAAGTTTGATGGCCACAGGCAGGAATGACTTCCTATGACGCTCTGTGTTGCATCTCGGTGGAATGAGTCTCTGGCTGAATGTACTCCTGTGCCCAACATTATGTAGTGGATGGGAGACATTGTCCAAGATGGCATGCAACTTGGACAGCATCCTCTTTTCAGACACCACTGTCAGAGAGTCCAGTTCCATCCCCACAACATCACTGGCCTTACGAATGAGTTTGTTGATTCTGTTGGTGTCTGCTACCCTCAGCCTGCTGCCCCAGCACACAACAGCAAACATGATAGCACTGGCCACCACAGACTCGTAGAACATCCTCAGCATCGTCTGGCAGATGTTAAAGGACCTCAGTCTCCTCAGGAAATAGAGACGGCTCTGATGTGTGTGTGTGGGCAAAGAGGCGCAGTAGTTAGCGTGACACTATTACAGCTCAGGTGTCAGAGTTCAGAGTTCAATTCTGGTGCCATCAGTAAGGAGCTTGTACGTTCTCCCTGTGTCTGCGTGGGTTTCCTCCCACAGTACAAAGACATACCGGTTAGTAGATTAATTGGTCATTGTAAGTTGTCCTGTGATGAGACTAGGGTTGAAGGGTCTGTTCTGTGCTGCATCTCTAAATAAAATATAAATAAAAATAAATGAACAAGCAGAGCCATATATTCACGGCAAGAGTGAAAATGCTTTACCCAACCCAAAGTCTTTACCTCCTGCAGCAAGCTTTCTTCAATGCTCCTGTCATTCCACTGCACAAAAGAAACATTTACCAGATTCATGATTAGGTGGGCGAATAGCGGACAAGAGAGATCAAAGACAAGAGCAGCAAAATGAAAGGGTGAAGAACAGATAAAAGAGAGAAGAAAGATGAAGCTTAAATTTATGTGGCATTCTCTTGCATCTTCAAGGCATTGCCACGTGTCTGACAAACAGGGGAGGAGTTCTGAAGTGCACCCGCTACTATAATCCGACAATCCGCACTCAGCATGGTCCCACAAATGTGATAAATGAGCAAGTTATCTGTTTGAGGAAGAGCAAAGGGATGAAAGATTGCCATTAATTTATTGCCTTTCATTCACTGTGCAAGGAGAGAAGCGTTCTGCAGTCCATGAGGTCCTTATCAAATGTAGTCACAGTTGTCATTAGAAGGTTAGGGGTGGCAGAGTAGTATAGTACTTAGCGTAGTGCTATTAAACCGCCAGTGACCCGGGTTTAACACTCCGCTGACTGGGAAGAGTTTGCATGTTCTCCCCATGACCATAAGGGCTTCCTCTGGTTTCCTCCACAGTCCAAAGGTCTAGTTCATCACACGGGTATAATTGGGTGGCATGGGCTTGTTGGACCTGTTACCTCTAAATCTAAAAAATAATAAATTATCCCAGTTTAAACTACAAGCTCTTGCGGTACAAGGACCAGCCGGCCTGTTACACTGACGTTGATCCAGAGAAAATAGTTGGGCCACGGGTTTGGATGTAGGAGTGGCTAGCATCAGTTTAACATCACTGACATTTCGGAATTCTTCCATAAAGCATTGAAGTGCCAGGCTGGATTATGTCTTCAGGTTCAGGGCGTAGGGTTGGAGCATAACCTTCCGATTCAAAGGGAGGAGAGCCACCATTAATCTGAGACTGAATGAGATAAGAAATAATGTCATGCAGATATACAACCTGGAAACAGGGTCTTTGGCCCCTGAGACTGTTCCATCTGAGACCTGAGAGAAAATTATAAATTTATGAAAGGTGTGAGTAGAGTAGATAAAGTAAGTTTCTTTACCCCAGTGTCAAAATAACATTTAAAGCAGGGGGTATCAACCATTTTTTGCCATAGAGCCTTACCATTAAGCAAGGGGTCATGTTAAGAACCTCTGATTTAAAGGGAGAGAGGGGAAAGGGGAGTAGATGAGAGGGGCAAGGTTTTTTTACAGGGAGGGTGCCTGGATTGTGTTTCCAGAGTTAGTGGTGGAGACAATTGTGATGGAGGATCTCAAAGATTTCTAAAAAGATGATAAAGATAAAGTTTAAACACAAGGGATTCTGCACGTTCTGGAAATCCAGAGCAACACACACAAAATTCTGGAGGAAGACAGCAGATCAGGCAGCATCAATGAAAATGAAGAAACAGTCAATGTTTCAGGCTGAGACCCTTCATCAGGACTGGAAATGAAGGGGGAAGATGCCAGAATAAAATGGGGGGGGTGGGGGGAGGGAAGGTGGACAAGCTGGCAGGTGACAGGTGAAATCAGGGTGGTGGGAAAGATAAAGATTAGCTTTATTATCACATGTACATAAAAATGTCAAAGCATACAGTGAAATGTGTCACTTCTGTCAACAACAGTCTGAATTTGTGTTGAGGGGTAGCCTGCAAGTGTCGACACACTTCCAACACCAAAATAGCGTGCGCACAACTTACTAACTCTAACCTGTACATCTTTGAAATGTGGGAGGAAACCAGGGCACCTGGAGGAAACCCACGCAGTCATGGAAAGAGTATACAAACTTCTTACAGAAAGCAGTGGGAATTGAACAGTGATTGTTGATCACTGGAGCTTTAATAGCATTATGCTAACCACAATGCTACTATACTGCCCCTCTACGCTACCGTGCTACCCATACGTTCAGGGGTTCCTGACCTTTTATATGAGATGGTCCAATTCCATTAAACAAGGGGTCCTTGGACCCCAGGTTAGGAAGCCTTTCCTGGGATGGTCACATGAACGTGCAGAGAATGGAGGGATATGGATTATGAACAGGCAGTAGGGATTATTTTGATTAGGTGTCATTATCTTAATTAATTATCCCAATTCAACATTGTAAACTGAGGGTCCTGTTCTTGTGCCATGCTGTTCTATGTTGTACATGCCAGCACAGCCAAGTGATCATCTCAGTCCATCCCTCTCTCTTTCCTTTGTGTACTTGCTCTTTCTCTCTCTTCGTTCCTTCATTTGCACTTGCGATGTACGAGGCTGCACTTCTATGAAATTATAATCAGCATCCTGCTTTGCGAATGTTAAACAAGGCTCGGGGCCATTATAAATGACAGCAGCATTTCCTGAGGAATTGCATTTGTCAGAACAGCTATACCAAGCTGATTTGTGCCAAATCTATTGTGCTTTCTTGTGCTTCAGTGCATTTGGAGAAGAAACAATTGCTTGGCACCTCTTAATCTTAATTGGGTCATCTTGTATAAATAGCATTATTAAATCAATAAATATAAATTCCAGCAAATTATGCATTGCATGCTTCCTAAACATTACTCACTCTGATTTATATTATGGAGAAACTACCATCCCTTGATGTTTATTCAATATCTTTTTTTTCTGGTTTTGACCTCCCTGGAGCAGTATTTCACGCTAGCAATAAATCTCTCTTGGGCACTCAGGGACCAAGTGGCATAAACTTGACTGAAATAAAACATTCTGCCAGTGTTTTGAAGGTGGAGAGAACGTGGAAGGCTGAATAGAGAGCCTCCTGATCATGCATAATTGTCATTCCTTCGTGAAACACAGGTTAGCTTACCCGGAGCTTTTTTAAAAATCTCCTTGTGGTCATCCTTGTTCCTTCTACTTCTTTCTAATCCACCTTCCACCCCGTATGAACAGCAACATATCCATAACCAAAACCAGTCCTGACATTCAACTGGCTCAGAATGTCTGGTGACTTCTTTTTCCTGTCTTCCTTCGTGAGCCTCTTTTGGTGAGAAAGATGTTTGACAGCACATCAGACATCTTAAACTCAACTAATGGAATTAACCGCAGTCCTGTAGTGAAACATCATTCGGACGGATCACTTTGTTTTCACTCCATTTTTACTCCATTTTTTTGTGATTCTCTTTGGATTGAATTTGTTACTGGATTATTGGTCTTTGTAGAAAGATATTTTTTAAAAAATCTTTATTTACTTTTCATAGATGTGTAACACAGTGGTATAACTGTCTCATACCTTCTCTTTCAGGCCACAAATTTGTAGTCACCTGGAATGCCTACTTTCCAACTCAGTCAATGTACTCATAGAGTCGCAGAACGCTACAGCACAGAAACAGGCCTTTTAGCCTGTCTAGTCCATGCTGAACTATTATTCTGCCTAGTCCTATTGACCTGCACCTGGACCATAGCCTTCCATATCTTTCCCATCCATGTTTCTAACCAAATATTTTAAAAATATTGAACTCGATCCCACTTCACCACTTCTGCTGGCTGCTCATTCCACACTCTCATCACCCTCTGAGTGAACAAGTTCCCCTTAAACATTCCACCTTTCCTCATTAACCCATGGCCTCTTGTTCTAGTCTCACCAAACCTCAGTGGAAAATACCCGCTTGCATTTACTCTATCAATACCCCTCATAATTTTGTGTACTTCAAATCTCCACTCATTATCCTACATTGTAATTTTAACATATTCACCATTTCCCTATAACTCAGGTCCTCAAATTCCAGAAATATCCTTGCAAATTTTCTCTGCACTCTATCAATCTTATTGGCATATTTCCTGTCGACAGTGACGAGAGCTGCACATGATACTCCAAATTAGGCACAGCACAACTTCAACATAACTTTCCAACTCCTGTAGAAATTCATTGAATTATGAAGGTCAATGTGCCAAAAGCTCTATTTATGACCACTTTCAAGGAATTATAGATCTGGATTTGATTTTGCAGTTAATTTTGGGTCCACCTCAGTTAATTGGCTGCTAAAACCCTCAGCCATGCCTCTGTTCTGCCATGGAATCTTTTAGTAATCCTCACCACTTCTCTCCCTTCACTTGACTGTCAAAACCTATTGATCAATCCTTAGTCATCTGCCTGAGTGCCTTGTTCTGGGTTGAAATTATACTTACTCAATTACACACTGGCAACATTTCCCTGTTATGCCTGTTTGTTGTTTAAGTCTCTTTCCTTTTGAAATATAGTCACTGTTGTCATGTTAGTGAAGCAAGAGCCAATTAACACACAGAAAGCTCCCTTAAATGGCAGTGTGATTTGTTTGTTTAATTACTATGATATATTAACTGAAAACAGCACCAGTAATAATGTTGTAGGAAATCAGATGTGGATCTTTCAGGTACTTAATTGCTTTATGGGACTATGCTTATTGGAATATGCAATAAATTAGAGAAAAGATTGACACAAGATCAGTCTGTTAGGCAAAGTTTATAAACTGCCGGTGATTTACAAGGCACTGTATGACAAATATTTTCAGTAGGATATTCATTTTAATCATTTCTAGGTTATAGGAGTTTGGATGAAAGTATAACAGTTACTGAACAGCACAGCAGCTCGTAATGCTTTGACCAGTGCTCTTACCTGGTTTTAGGAGGAGGGGGATTTCATTGAATTGGAATTGGTTTATTATTGTCACATGTATCAAGATACAGTGAAATCTTGCCTTGTGTACTATTCATAGAGATCGAATCGTTACACAGTGCATTGAGGCAGTACAAGGTACAACTATAACAATGCAGAAAAAATTATAACAGCTGCAGAGAAAGTGCAGTGTAGGTAATCAATAAGGTGCAATATCATAACACAATAGCTCGACGCTGTCCTTCATTAAGTACCCCCATCACCCAGGTCCTTGCTACCATAAGGAAGGAGCTACAGGAGCCTGAAGGTTCTTCTCCTCTGCCATCCTATTTCTGAATGGATATTGAATCCATGGCACGACTTCACTGCTTGTTTAATTGCATTGTACTGCAGCTGCAAAGACAACAAATTTCATGGTGTATGCCAGTGATATTAAACTCAATTCTGAGGTCAACAGTCCATCTTATCATACTAGGGAATCATTCAGTAGTCTGACAACAGTAGCGTAGAAGCAGTCTTTCAGCTTGGTGGTATGTGCTTTCAGGTTTTTGTATCTTCTGCCCGATGGAAGAGGGGAGAAGAGAGGATGTCCGGGGTGGCTGGGTTCTATGATTATGATGGCTGCTTTACTGAGGGAGCAAGAGTGCAAGGTAAATTAGACTGAAGGGCAGCCACTGGGTTATTTACCAAACTTCAGTGCTTTGATTGAAAACTTAAGAAGCAAAGGAAAAACACACATTTCTTCAGCATTTTTCTTGACTTTTCCAAACTGTTTCAAAATGTACACTCAGTGACCACTTTATTAGGTACTCCTGTAGGGTCGTACAGCATGGAAACAGCCTTTGGCTCAACTCATCCATGCCCAGTGAACTAAGTCCCATCTCCCCGCATTTGGCCCATAGCCCTTTAAACCTGTCCTATCCATGTACTTACCTAGATGGCTTTTTATGTATCTCAATTCTATGTTCTCACCTTTAAAGGAAAGTCGCATTTGGAATATAGTGTTCAGTTTTGGTCATCGTGACGGAACAGTGGTTCCCAACCTTTTTTATGTTATGGACCCCTACCATTCACCGTGGACCCCAGGTTAGGAAAACCTGTGGGAAGGGATCTGACATTAACTTGGAAAGAGTGCAGTGAAGGTCATGAGGATGTTGTTGGAACACAAGGGACTGAATTTTGGAGAGAGCTTAGGAAGGCTGGGTCTTTATTTGTCTAGGCATTGGAGAATGAGGGGTAATTTTGTGGAGGTGTGTAAAATAAATAGGGTGAAGGCGCGTAGTCTTGTTTTCCCAGGGGTGAGGAATTAAGATTTAGAGGGCATTGGTTTAAGGTGAGAGGGAAGAGATTCAATAGAAACCTGAGGGGCAACTTTTCCACTCAGAAGGGTGATGAGTATATAAGACACTGAGCCTCGTGATACACATGCGCTGCCACCATTTCAGCTCATCCCTCTGCAACTGGACCTCGGACTTTCTGACTAACAGACCCCAATCCGTTAAGTTAGACAACCTCTCCTCCTCCATTCTCACCCCGAACACCGGCGTGCCTCAAGGCTGTGTGCTGAGCCCTCTTCTGTACTCGCTTTTCACCAATGACTGCATTCCTGTACATGGTTCTACCTCCATAATCAAGTTCGCAGACGACACCACCATTGTTGGCTTGATCAGAGGGGATGACGAGACGGCCTACAGGGATGAGGTCCAGCAGCTGGCCGCGTGGTGTGCCGACAACAACCTGGCCCTTAACGCCCAGAAGACCAAGATCATTGTGGACTTCAGGCATGCTAGGAGCCACACTCATGTCCCCATCTACATCAACAGAGCTGTAGTGGAGCGTGTATCAAGCTTCAAATTCCTTGATATCCACATTTCCGAAGATCTCACCTGGTCCCTGAACTAAAAGGCGCAATAGCACCTTTATTTCCTGCGGAGCATCAAGAAGGCTCACCTCTGTCCCAGGATACTGACGGACTTTTACCACCGTACCATTGAGAGCATACTCACCAAATACATCTCAGTGTGGTATGGCAATTGTCCCGTATTGGGCCACAAAGCACTCCAGCGTGTGGTGAAAACTGCCCAGCGGATCATCGGCACCCAATTGCCCACCATTGAGAACATCTACCATAAACGCTGTCAGGGCAGGGCGAAAAGCATTATCAAGGATGCATCTCACCCTAACCATGGACTTTTTACTCTCCTCCCATCCGGTAGGCGCTACAGGAGCCTCTGCTCCCGCACCAGCGGGCTCAGGAAGAGCTTCTTCCCTGAGGCTGTGACCTTGCTGAACCTCACATCATGGCGCTAAGCAGTATTGCACCTATTTTGGACTGTCTCAGTACTTTTATATTTGTATGCTGTAGCACTTACTTTTTATTCACAGTTATTTTGTAAATAACACTATTCTTTTGCACTTCTGGCCAGATGCTAATTGCATTTCATTGGTTTTGTATCTGTACTTGGCACAATGACCATAAAGTTGAATCTAATCTAATGAGTATATAGAATGAGCTGCTGGAGGAAGTTGATGAGGCAGATACAATAACAACAGTTAAAAGCACCTGGACAGGAACTTGGGTAGGAAGGGTTAAGAGCAGCAGTTCCCGACCTTTTTTATGCCATGGACTCTTACCATTAACCGAGAGGTATGTGAACCCCAGGTTGGGAAACCCTGATTTAGAGGTATATGGTCCAAATGTGGGCAAATGGGTCTCGCTTAGATGGTCATCTTGGGATGGCATGGATCAGATGGGCTGAAAGGCCTGTTTCCATGTTGTTTGAATCTACGACTCTGAAATATAAAGCTCATCCATGCCACTGTGTACAGATTTCTGAGGAGGAATATTCCAGATTTCTTCCACTGAGAAAACACTGTTACCCTCTTTCCATTTTTCTTCTCCCCATCAGCCCATCACTTCCCTCTGATTTCCGTCCTCCTTCCCTTTTTCCCATGGTCCACTGTCTTCTCCAATTAGATTCCTTCTTCTTCAGCCATTTACTGTTCCATCTATCACATTCCAACTTTGTGCTTTGTCCCCACTCCCCCACCCATCTTCACCCTCACCAGCATCCATCATTAGAGATCCTCACCACCCAGGCCATGCTCTTTTCTTGCTGTTGCCATCAGGTAGAAGGTACAACAACCCCAGGACTCTCACCACCAGGTTCAAGAACAGTCACTACACTTCAACCATCAGGCTCTTGAACAAAGGTGATAACTATACTCACGCCCATCCACAACAAATGAACTCACTTTTAGGACTCTTTATCATACTATCTCATGTTCTCATTACTTACTGCTATTTATTTATATTTGCATTTGCACAGTGCCTTGTTCAAGGACACAATACGCTCCCTCGGCTGGGGCTCGAACTCACGACCTTCAGGTCGCTAGTTGAATGCCTTAACCACTTGGCCACATGCCCACTCTATATTTGCATTGCTCTATATTTCCAGCATCTGCAGAACATCTCATGTCTCACACTTCCTTCTTTGTTTTATAATTTCACCTGCTTGTACAAGACTTTGCTGCAAAAATTAGTTTCAGCCTCACATGCTACATTATGCAGTTTTATAATAAATACACGTTGTACTTCCTATCTGAAATTCAGTTCCAATTAAGTCAAAAGGATTGAGTTTACTGCTTATGAAAGAGGATGAATTTCTACCACACTCTGAATCTAATCCTATCAAAACCCTTTAATACATTAAACACCTTGATTGGATCACTCCTCCCCTGGCTTCTATTCACCGGAGACCATAGGCCAAGTTTATGTAATTCAATGCTTTGCATTAGTCAGCTTTCGACTATTAATATGATTGACAGCCTAATCTCAGGAGCTGTGTCAAGAAATATTGATCTCCTTTGAGCAAAAACAGCAAACTTTAAAATGCAATTACCAAAATTTGAAATGATTTGGGTCATGAGGATTTTGGCTCCTGCTGGAGACTGAATTAACTGAGAGAGCACTTTGGAATTTTAATTTCACGCTGGTGGTCTTTCCATTGCAATGTTAACACTATTTCAACATCTTTGTCTGTGTGTCATAGTCAAAGTCGAGTCAGAATTAGAATCAGAATCAGGTTTATTATCACCGGCATGTGACGTGAAATTTGTTAGGTCTATTGTTAAGTCTGTTTGTTAATTGGACTTACAGGTGCAATGAGAAACTTAACTGCAGGAGCTTCACAGACACATACTAATAAATTATTAAATAAATTATACCAATTTTTACATGATTAGAATGAAATCTATTTAAGTGTAAAGAGATAAGTGGTCATGATGTTGAATGATGAGGGCTGGTTCAAGAACCAAATAGTTTGTTTATTTTCAAATCTCTTACTAGCTCTTCTTTCAGTTAGTCCTGACGAAGGGTCTTGGCCCAAAACGTCGACTGTACCTCTTCCTAGGGATGCTGCCTGGCCTGCTGCATTCGCCAGCAACTTTTATGTGTGTAGTTTGTTTATTTATTTATTTGTTTGTTTATTTATTGAGATACAGCGTGGAACAGGCCCTTCCCGTCCTTCGAGCCACATCACCTAGCAATCCCCCAGTTTAATCCTAGCCTAATCACGGGACAATCTACAGTGACCAATTAACCTACCAATCGGTACACCTTTGGACCATGGGAAGAAACCAGAGCACCCAAAGGAAACCCACGCGGTCACGGGGAGAACATACAAATTCCTTATAGGCAGTGACGGTAATTGATCCTGTGTTGCTGGTACCGTAAAACATTGCACTAACCACTATGCTATCGTGCTGCCCCAGTTGAAGGGATGTGTGTGTGTGTGTGTGTGTGTGTGTGTGTGTATAAACACATAAATATAGTGTCTGTGTCTGAATGTTTGCATGGGTGTGTGTATGTGCAAGCAAGCAGATACACCTAGTGCCTGCATATATGTGTGTGTGTGTGTGAGGTGTGTGTGCGTGTGCATGCACACATATATAGTGTATATGTCTGTGTTTGTTTGTGCTGTATGTACAGTATCTGTCTGCAGAGTGCGTGTGTATGCATGTGTTAGTATGCACCTCCTCTTGTGTCTGATAATTTGGTAATTGGCGCAGTCAATCAACTAGGAATGAAAAATTAATACTGGTGTCAGAGTCTAATTAGTTAAGGAGGTGGTTTGATATAACTTGTGGTCAAAGCTGTATAATAGAACTGACTGTTGATGCAGTAACCTTTCGTGAACTGGTTGCTTTAAGCAATTGCACAATATGTCTCACTGTTATAACGATTGTAAGTCTTGATGTAACAAACAACCTCCCACTACTGCTCAGTTAAACAGTCATTATTCACAACAGCTTAATAACTAATAAACAGGTGTTCAAAACACAGGAGTTGGAGATCACAACTTGCAAGAGTGGTGGAAACAGTATCAATCAATGCTCTGAACAGTGAATTGGATGGATACTTGATATAAAATAGCAACAATTCATCCATCATCACGAACCCCCACCATCCAGGCCATGCTCTCTTCTCACTGCTGCCATCAGGAAAGAGGTACAGGAGTCTTAGATCCCACGCCACCAGCTTCAGGAGCGGTTACTACCTTTCAGCCGTCAGGCTCCTGAACCAACGTGGATAACTTCACTCACCTCCCCAGGAACACTGAACTGATTCCACAACCTGTGGACTCATTTTCAAGGATTTTTCAATATGTTCTCAATACTGTATTTATTACCTTTTTATTTATTATTATTTTTCTTTTTTTTTGTACTTGCACAATTTATTGCCTTTTTTGCTTGTCCGTCTTTGAGTGCAGATTTTCATTGATTCAATTGTGTTTCTCTGTATTTACTGTGAATGTCCACAAGAAAATAAGTTTCATTTTCTTGACATATATGTCCTTGGATAGTAAATTTACTTCTGTAGTTAAGAATCTCTAGGTAGGCGCGAGCAAAGCACGGTAAAGACACAGACGCAGTTACCTCAAAGACTACATTGTTCACCTGGCATTCGACATAGCACAGCTTCTCTCTCTCCCTAATAAGGGAGAAAGCGATGTCTCCGTTTCACAATGAGCAGGGAGTCATAACAAACAGCTCACTGGTTTACAATGTTAAAAGTCCATTACATCGCTTTTTCTGAGCTCTCTGCCCAAAGATCTCGAGTCTCTGGGCACACAGCCGTATATATTTCGACTCCCCCGACGACACACGGGTCTCCTGTCGTGATACTGACCCTCGATCCACCTGTCTCCAGAGCCCTGAGATCCTAGGCCTCCAAAGCCGAGCCAGACTCATAGGCCAAGCCCTTGGCGTACTGAACAATGGCCAGTTATGAAACCCCGGGAGTCGGTTCCATTCCTGCAGAGATCCATAGTCAGCGTGTAACTCCAGGTCAGGCTCTTCAAAAGGACCCTGAAAGGGAAAAATAAAGATATTAAAGATGGAAATAGAGCTATTTCCGAAGATACAAACAAAGGAGTTACCATTTAGCACCATCATCACTCCACTCTGCCTCCATGATGTCCATTGTGTTTCTTGGATTTACTGTGTATGCCTGCAAGTAAATGAATCTCAGGTGTGTAAATTGTGACATATATATACTTTGATACTAAATTTACTTTGCACTTTGAACTTCTGAACTTTCACAATAAATTTTCTTTGAACTTTGAGACTGACTAGGGTGTTCTACAAAGGCTCAACATGGACTTGATGGGCTGATTGGCTTCCCATGAGTTAACGAAACTGATTCTGTGACCTTTAGCACCTCAGAACTATATAATTGCTGGGGTGTGTCTTGGCTAATCTATAGTTCCCTACATCTTCTCAGATGAGATTGGTAACTCTTCATAACTAGGATTCTTTACAAATATCAATATATGTTCAGACTCAATCCAGGTTTCCATTGCACACAATGAGAGGAAATGCTTCCTGGTATCATCTACATCCAGGATTGCAGAGAAAACTTGATGGGCTAAATGGCCTAATTCTGCTCCTATGTCTTATGTTCTTTTCATAGTTCATCTTCCTACTTGATTGCATATTCCCAACCTGCAGGAATGCTTCAACTTTCAGGAAGTCATGTTGGCCAACAAAATGTTAGTTAGGGAATACTTGGAGTAATGTATGTGTGATGTTCTAGTTGCTGTATTACAGTAATGACGTGGAGGATGTAGAATTGGCTCATCAGGATACTGCCTGTTTTGGAGAGTATTAATGATAAGAAAATGTCAGACAAACTTGGAGTTTTTTTCACTGAAGTGAGACCCGATAGATGTTTACAAAATGTTGAGAGGCATAGATAGAGAAATTAATCATTTTCCTGTGGTAAAAATGTCAAATTGTAGAGAACATTGTCTTGAGACCCTGATAAAAGGTCTCAGACCAAAGCAGCGACTATTTATTTCTCTCTGTAGATGTTGCCTGACCTGCTGAGTTCCTCCAGAATTTTGTGTGTCCTGCTCTGGATTTCCAGCATCTGGGAATCTTTTGTGTTTATTGTTTTAAGTTGGGGGGTGGGGGTAGAAATATAAAGGAGATGCACAGGGTAACGCACATCAAAGTTGCTGGTGAACGCAGCAGGCCAAGCAGCATCTGTAGGAAGAGGTGCAGTCGACGTTTCAGGCCGAGACCCTTCGTCAGGACTAACTGAAGGAAGAGTGAGTAAGGGATTTGAAAGTTGGAGGGGGAGGGGGAGATCCAAAATGATAGGAGAAGACAGGAGGGGGAGGGATAGAGTCAAGAGCAGTATATCACCCCAATGTGGCCTTTTATATATTGGCGAGACCCGACGCAGACTGGGAGACCGCTTTGCTGAAGATATACTGCGTCCGGTGCTCCCGATGTGGCCTTTTATATATTGGCGAGACCCGACGCAGACTGGGAGACCGCTTTGCTGAACATCTACGCTCTGTCCGCCGGAGAAAGCAGGATCTCCCAGTGGCCACACATTTTAATTCCACATGCCATTCCCATTCTGACATGTCTATCCACGGCCTCCTCTACTGTAAAGATGAAGCCACACTCAGGTTGGAGGAACAACACCTTATATTCCGTCTGGGTAGCCTCCAACCTGATGGCATGAACATCGACTTCTCTAACTTCCGCTAGGCCCCACCTCCCCCTCGTACTCCATCTGTTACTTATTTTTATGCACACATTCTTTCTCTCACTCTCCTTTTTCTCCCTCTGTCCCTCTGAATATACCCCTTGCCCATCCTCTGGGTCTCCCCCCCCACCCCATCTTTCTTCCCGGACCTCCTGTCCCATGATCCTCTTGTATCCCTTCTGCCTATCACCTGTCCAGCTCTTGGCTCTATCCCTCCCCCTCCTGTCTTCTCCTATCATTTTGGATCTCCCCCTCCCCCTCCAGCTTTCAAATCCCTTACTCACTCTTCCTTCAGTTAGTCCTGACGAAGGGTCTCGGCCTGAAACGTCGACTGTACCTCTTCCTACAGATGCTGCTTGGCCTGCTGCGTTCACCAGCAACTTTTATGTGTGTTGCTTGAATTTCCAGCATCTGCAGAATTCCTGTTGTTTGCACAGGGTAAGTTTGTTTTACACAGAGAGTGATAATTGCCTGGATCGACTGCCAGGGTTGGTGGCAGAAGCAGACGTGATAATAGAGTTCAAGAGGAATTAGAGCAGATAGATTGATATACAGGGAATGGTAGGACATAGACTGTGCAGGGAGATGGATCAGTCTAATTCAGCACAGACATCATGTAGTGAAGGGTGTGATCTTGTGCTGTACTGTTCTATGTTCTACCTACCTTGAATTCAGAACTGATTTCCAGTGAAAAGTCATCAACACACAGAACGTAGAACAGGACGGAGAGAGAATATTTCCAATAGTAGGTGAGTTTAGCACCAGAGGGCGCAGCCTCAGAATAGAGGAATGTCTTTTTAGAATAGAGACAAGGATGAATTCCTTTAGCCAGAGGGTCATGAATCCATGGTTTTCATTTCTATGGATGGCTATGGAGGCCACGTCATTAAATATATTTAAAGCACAGGTAGATTAGTCATGACGTCAAAGGTTGCAGGAAAATGAGTTTGAGAGCGATAATAGATCAGCTATAATGGAATAATGGAACAGAGACTCAATGGGCTGAATAGCCTAATTCTGCTTCCATATCTTATCGTCTTTTCGCACAGCATAGTACATGCCTTCAGCCTATGATTTTGTGTCGACATTTTAACCACCTCTGAGATCAATCTTACTCTTTCCTTCTGCATAGCTCTCCATAAGATACAGGAGCAGAATTAGGCCATTTGGCCCATTGAGTCTGCCCAACCATTTCATCATGGTTAATCCATTTCCCTGTCAGCCCCAATCTCCTGTCTTCTCCCCATAATCCTTCATGCCCTGAGTGGTCAAGAATCTATCAACCTCTGCCTTAAAGATACATAAAGACGGCAACCTGCGACAAAGAAATCCACAGATTCACTGCTCCCTGGCTAAAGAAATTCCACGTCAACTCCAGTCTAAATGGACGTCCCTCTATTCTAAGGCTCTGCCCTTTGCTCCTTTCTTTCATCCATGTGCCTATTTAGGAGTCTATTAAAACTCCCTAGTATATGCACCCCTATCACTGCCCTGGCAGTGCATTCCACACACTTAACCACTCTCTGTGTGAAAAACCTACCTCTGACATCCCTCCTGTACTTTCCCCAAGCCACTTTAAAACGATCCCCTCCGGTATGAGCTGTTTCTGCCCTGGGAGACAGGTGCTGGCTGTCCAATCTGTCTATGTCTCTTAAATTTTAATTCTGTTCTTCTTTCCACCTTCTGAATACTTTACAGCAATCCCTGCGTCTTTTTTTTAATAGATAGTTCAGCCTCACATCATCTGTTGTACTTTGTTCTCGGATTAAGACAGATCTATCAGAGTGTGCACATTCGCAGCAGTCGTGACTTTGCATAGACACCATGAACAAAGGAGATGAACCTTCTGCATGTTAAACCAACTATATTGGTGTTTCTTTCGCAGTCTGTCAATGTTTAATGGCAAACCAGGATGATTGAGACATTTTTTTTGGAACTGCAGTATCATTAGAAAGTCAATAAAATGTACAGGTGATGAAATAGCCATGCCTGTGCTAATGTACAATTATTCCCTTAAGTGTCAGGTAATTAGCCAATAATTAATGCCAATGAGTGTGATTAAGAACTCCAGTGCTTTTCTGCAGACATTGGCACAGCCAATTACCTCTGCAGAGAGATGTGATCATTGCTTTAGACTGAGTAACATATAAAGTTGCTGTTGTGGGCATGTACATACTCCTGTGAGTCCACAAAACCAGGATCTAATGCAGGAGGGAGTCCATTCAACCCCTGCAACCTGGCCAGTTTTTTGTTAGATTGCGAAAATCAAAATAAAATACTGCATATGCTAAATATCTAATCTAATAGCTAACTGTGCTGGAATTAGGATCGGAATTAGGGTTTACAATCTCTGACACATGCACACACTCAACGAAGAGGCCAGTAGAGAATAGTACAAGAGGGTAGGGAATTTTTTTTCCCAGGAAGGAGAAATCGATGTCCAACTGTTTAAAAGACAGGTTTTGTCATTACTTTGAAATTTTGAACAATTTTTGATTTTGATATGTAAACTTAAAGACGTTTAGAAAGATGAGGGGACCTCCTGTATGCTGAAAGGTCTGGATGCGGTGAATGAGAGGGCATTTCCATCTGTAAGGAGAGATTAGGATCTAAGGGCACAGCCTCAGAATAAAGCGTCATCCTTTTTAACCGAGATGAGGAGGAATTTGTTTCAGGCAGAGGGTGGAATTCTTTGCCACGGAGGGCTGTGGAGGCAAATTCACTTGGGTGCATTTAAGGCAGAGAATGATAAGTTCTTGATTGGTAAGAGTGGGGTTGAAAATAAAACAGCCACGATTAAATGGCAGAGGAGACTCAAAGGGCCGATGGCCTATTGCTGCTCCTATACTTTATGGCCTTATGAATAAATGGTTCTGCAGTCACAGATCAAAAGTAAGCCCAACATAGAAAATAAAGCAGAGCAGTACAGCACAGGAACAATGTCTTTAGCGCATCGGCCCAAAGGCTACCCAGAGAAGAAGAATTTCAGAGTTGTATACATTGATATTGAATGAACCTTTGATCATGTCTATGAAGATCACAATGCTAATTTATAGAAATCCCATCTGCCTGCACATGATTTACGGCATATTCCTTCACCCTCGCTTGTACAGGTGTCCGTCTATATCCCTCTTAAGCATTGCTCTTTTATCTGCTTCCACCATCTCCTTTGGCAGCACATTCTACACACTCTGTGTACATATATACATAAATTAACATGTAATCTCTGAAAGACCTAGAAAGAGTAACATAGAGAGAATGTTTCCAATAGTGGGGGAGACTAGGATCAGAGGGCACAGCCCCAGAATACAAGGATGTCCCTTTAGAAGAGAGATGAGGAGGAATTTCTTTAGCTAGCAGGTGGTAAATCATTGCCACAAACAGGCCATTAGGTATATTTAAAGCAGAGCCTGATATGTTCTTAGAAACATAGAAACATAGAAAATAGGTGCAGGAGTAGGCCATTCGGCCCTTCGAGCCTGCACCGCCATTCAGTATGATCATGGCTGATCATCCAACTCAGAACCCTGTACCTGACTTCTCTCCATACCCGCTGATCCCTTAGCCACAAGGGCCATAGATAACTCCCTCTTAAATATAGCCAATGAACTGGCCTCAACTGTTTCCTGTGGCAGAGAATTCCACAGATTCCCCACTCTCTGTGTGAAGAAGTTTTTCCTCATCTCAGTCCTAAAAGGCTTCCCCTTTATCCTCAAACTGTGACCTCTCGTTCTGGACTTCCCCAACATCGGGAACAATCTTCCTGCATCTAGCCTGTCCAATCCCTTTAGAATTTTATACATTCCAATAAGATCCCCCCTTCTTGATTAGTAAAGATAAGAAGTTGCAGGGAGAAGGCAGGTGAATAGGGCAGAGAGGGATGGTAAAAGTGCCACAAGAGAATCTGCAGATGCTGGAAAACCAAAGCAACACACAAGAAATGCTGGAGGAACTCAGCAGGCCAGGCAGCAGCATCTTTCGAAAAGAGTAAACAGTCGACGTTTTGAGTGGAGACCCTTCATCAGGACCCTAAATCATCCATGACGGAATGACAGAGAAGACTTGATAGGCAAATAGCCTAGTTCTGTTCATACCTCTTATTGTCTTATAGTCTAAACCGTCTCCTTCTCACCTTAACTCTATGTCTTCCAGTATTTGACATTTCTATTCTGAAAAAAATAGATAAGGGGAAAGGTTTCTTGTTAACGAGCCTATGTATAATCTTATAAACTTCTATTGGTTGTCTCGTAGCTTTCCACGTTCCAAAAAAGACCATTCAAATTTGTCCAAACTCATCGCGAATAGAGCACAATCCAAGAATCTGCATGGTGAACCATTTCTGCATCTTCTGCAGAGTCTCCATATCCTTCATATACTCAAGTGTATCTTAACTAAAACAGCTCCAACGTGACTTCCCAACTTTCTCCTCAAGCCTACTCTACCATTTCATAAGTGTACAATCTAGTTGTATCCTCAACCATATTCTTAAGGGTTAGTGAGTTGTGAGTTAGGAGCATGCTATGTTGGCTCTGGAAGCATGGCAATACTTGTAGGTGGCCCGGCACAATCCTTGCTGATTTGATTCAACATAAACATGCATTTCATTGTATGTTTTGATGTACATGTGACAAACAAAGTGATGCCCATTCACCTCCTTCCGCACCTCCATTCAGGGCCCCAAACAGTCCTTCCAGGTGAGGCAAAACTTCACCTATGAATCTGCTAGGGTTGTTTATTGTGTCTGGTGCTCCCAATGCCACCTCCTCTACATTGGTGAGACCCTTTGTGAATTGGGGGATCACTTCTTTGAGGACCTCTATTCCAGCCGCCCCCAGCGGGACTTCCTGGAGGCTAATCATTTTTATTACGAATCCCACTCCTGTTCGGACGTATCAGTCCATGGCCTCCTCATGTCAAAATGAGGCCACCCTCCGGGTGGAGGAGCAACATTGTATATTCCATCTGGGTAGCCTCTAACCTGATGGTATGAATATCAATTTGTCCTTCTGGTAAAAATCACTCCCACACCTTCCTCTATTACCCACTCTGACCTTTCACGTCTTGTCACCTGCTTATTACTCCCCCCTGGTCCCCCCTCCTTCACTTTCTCATATTGTCCACTCTCCTCTTCTATCAGATTCTTTCTTCTCCAGCCTTTGACCTTTCCCACCCAGCTGACTTCCAGTTAGTCTCTTTACTCTCTCCACACCTTTTTTACTTTAGCATCTTCCCCTTCCTTCTCAGTCCTGAAGGTCTCAGACAGAAATGTAAACTGTTTATACTTTTCCATAGATGCTGCCTGATCTGCTGAGTTCATCCAGCATTCTCTGTGTGCTGCTTTGAAAGTGATCTCAAGCTGTAGATTCTACCACAAGTTCTCTAGGCCCACCAGTGGAGGACTCTTTGGACATTATTTATAAAATAAGGCAGAGTCCTTTTGTAAGGATCTTCACCTGAAATATCAACCATCCCATTGCCTGTAACGGATGCTGCTTGAACCATTGAGTTTTTACCTACGGATAGCTTTTTGCTTTAGATTCCTGTATCCCCAAACGTTACTCATAGTTCAAATCTGAGAAGTGGGATTGATGGTCAAGCAAGCTGCAGTGGAATATGGAATTAGGTAGAGGCTAGGATAGGATATTGCCTTCGCAAGGAATATGAATCAGAATCAGAATCAAGTTTAATATCACTGGCATATGTCATGAAATTTGTTAACTTTATGGCAGCAGTACAATGCAATACATGACAATAGGGAGAAAAAAGAAGACTGTGTATTACAGTAAAAATATCATATTTAAATTAAGTAAGTAGTGCAAAAAATATAAGAAATAAAAAAGGAGTGAAGTGGTACTCATGGGTTCAATGTCTATTCAGAAACTGGATGACAGAGGGGAAGAAGCTATTACTGAACTGTTAAGTGTGTGCCTTTAGGCTTCTGTACCTCCTTCCTGATGGTAACAGTGAGAAGAGGGCATGACCTGGGTGATGGGGACCCTCACTGATTGATGTCGCCTTTCTGAAGCACAGCTCCGAGAAGATGACCTGGATAATACGGAGGCTTGTGTCCACAATGGAGTTGGCTAATTCTGGGCACTAGCTTCCGTAGTATCCAAGTCATTTTCAGAGGAGTCTGTCAGCTTTGTGGCCACCATTATCAATGTCAGATTAATTAATTAACTGAATTTAAATTCTCCATTGACTGAGGTTGGATGAAAGGTCACTGATAAGTAGGTTTATTATTGTCACATATACTGAAGTACTGGGAAAAACTTCATTTTGCATGCTGTCCATATAAGTAATTTCATCACATCAATACATCCAGGGAGTATGAGGAAAAACAAAAACCAAGTACAGAATAAAATGTCACAGTCACAGAGCAAGTACAGTGCAGGCAGACAATAATTTCACTCAACATTCAACTGATTCCAAAACCTATTGACTCACTTTCAAGGCCTCACGTTCTCAGTATTACTTATTTATTTATTATATTTGATTTTTATATTGTATTTGCAGTTTGTTTGATGTTGTGGCAATTAGCTAGCAGATATTTCATCACCAGTCCAGGTGACATCCTCAGTACACAGTTGTTGATGATTCTCTCTAGGAGTGCTCGTGTTTATATAGGCCGCTGTTCACTGGCCTTGGTCCTGATTGGCTACCCCATCAGTTGACTCTTGAATTCTATTGGTTCACGGTTCTTTCACTCTTAGGGGTTCAGAGGTGGTGTCTATTTTGATCTTTTTTTTATGGAGTTCTCAGGAGAGAACTATGCCTCTAAAAATTCTTGTGCCTGCTTCATTTTTGCTTCTGCCAGAACGTCCACGGTGTTCCAGTTAAGTCATAGTCATACTTTATTGATCCCGGGGGAAATTGGTTTTCGTTACAGTTGCGCCATAAATAATAAATATTAATAGAACCATAAATAGTTAAATAGTAATATGTAAATTATGCCAGTAAATTATGAAAAGTCTAGGACCAGCCTATTGGCTCAGGGTGTCTGCCCCTCCAAGGGAGGAGTTGTAAAGTTTGATGGCTACAGGCAGGAATGACTTCCTATGATGCTCTGTGCTGCATCTCGGTGGAATGAGTCTCTGGCTGAATGTACTCCTGTGCTCAACCAGTACATTATGTAGTGGATGGGAGACATTGACCAAGATGGCATGCAACTTGGACAGCATCCTCTTTTCAGACACCACCGTCAGAGAGTCCAGTTCCATCCCCACAACATCACTGGCCTTACGAATGAGTTTGTTGATTCTGTTGGTGTCTGCTACCCTCAGCCTGCTGTCCCAGCACACAACAGCAAACATGATAGCACTGGCCACCACAGACTTAAAGTGGTGTCCCTCTTAGCTTTCATGTACCAAGTTCAGTAACAGTGTCCCCATACCACCAGTCTGTGCTCCTGTAAATGAGTTGAGAGTTTATATCTCGTTTGGCTGACATAGTTCATGTTGCAGTCTCCTGTACACCACACTGCCCCACTGGCTGACTCTACTGGTGCCTTAGTTCTCGAGACAAATCCTTTTCAAAGTTTGCATTTTATCTTCAGCACATAGGTTGCTTGTCAGTCTTTGTGTGCAGTTTTTCATTGATTCTGTTGTATTTCTTTGTTCTATTGTGAATGTCTGCAAGAGAATGAATCTCAGGGTAGCATATGGTGACAGACACATACTTTAATAATAATAAATTTAATTTGAACTTTGAGCAATAACTCGAAAGGCCATAATGAAAACGTTATGTCAAGAGTCCATCTTTTCATGCTGAGGGACTATCAAAAGTCTTACAACAGCGGGATAGAAGCTGTCATTAAACCTGGTGGTACATGCTTTCAGGCCTTTCTATCCTCTGTTGAGTGGGTGAGGCAAGCGGGGTTCAGGAAGAAGATGTCTGGTGTGGTTGGGACTTTGATCATGATTGTTACTTTACCGAGGCTGTGAGAAATGTAGACAGAATCCATGGAGGGAAGGCTCTGTGGTGTTCTGAGTTTTCCATTGATTTGCTGAGTATGCCCGCAAGAAAATGAATCTCAGGGTTACATATGGTGACATATCTATACGTAGATAATAAAATTTACTTTGAACATTGAATGCTGAGTTGTGTCCATGAATTTCTGCAATTTTTTGCAGTCCTGGGCAGAGTAGTTGCCATACCAAGCTGTGATATACAGTACTGTGCAAAAGTCTGTAAGTTGAAGATCCTTTCAAAATAATGAAAAGTTTCTAAATATCAAAAAGTTTACTATAAAGAGAAGAAAACAATAAAAAGCTGACTCAAATTAATATTTGGTGTAACTACCCTTTGCTTTAAACCTGTATCAATTCTCTTGTAAAACTGTACAACAGCGTATCTAAGAAAGTTGGCTGGTAGGTTGTTGCAAGCATCTTGGAGAAGTTGCCACAGTTCTTCTGCAGACTTTGGCTGTCTCACTTGCTTCTGTCTCTCCAGGTAATCCCAGGCAGCCTCAATGGTGTTGAAATCAAGATCCTGTGGAGGTCATACTATCTGAAACTATTTTAAAAACCTAGGGTGCATAAGACTTTTGCACAGTACTGTATTCGGACAGGATGCTTTCTATGTTGCATCCATAAAAGTGGGTGAGGGTCACAGAGGACGTACAAAATTCCTTTCACTTTTTGGGATCCATTTTTTGAATGCTACTTTGGCCGTATAGCCTCATATGCTCTAAACCCACATCATATTGAATAAGTTCAGTTGCAAAGCTTCGAGTCAGTGTACGCGTTTCTGCGATTTTAATTCACAAACTTCATCAGACAATTTTACACATGTATCTGTTGCAACGAGGCATGATCAGAGATGTGACTGGTGATTGCAGCGTTCACCAACTTAAAATCACTTTCATTCTTAAACAGATATTCAGTGTAATGAAGAGTTACCTTTGTGCCAGCACTCATTTTAATATGAATGGATGTCTTTCACTGAACACCAGATATGTTTGAAGGTGTGCTTGAGTGTGCCACACAGTTCAATTAATGTGAGTTGTCATTTATGAATGGGAATGGCAAATTTGTAGCTGAGAAAGTGCAAGTGTGCTTTTAAGTTAATTGATGCAGCAAAAAGAAAATACAAATGGAAGTGATGGATTTGTCAGTTCTGATTTCTAATACTTTATCTCAAATCTACTTTCATTTTTATTCATGGGCATTGCTGGCAATTCAGTATTTATTATCAATCCATAATTACTCTTGAAGTGAGGAAGCATTTAATAGTCAACCATATTGGTCTGGAGTCAGACAGTGTCAGGGTGGCAGATTTCTTTCCTAGAGAACCAAGTCCTCCCCATGTCAGGAAATGTAGAGGAGCCTTGACTTAAAAGCTGGTCAGCAAAGACAATTCAGCGGTGAATGATAACTTTAATAATGGATCACAAAATAACAAGCCATGAGGGACCACCACAAACCAAGAGGGAGAAGAAACGAAACCCAACAGGGATCAAGGTAAACTTTAAGCCGGGAGAGTGAAAGCTAGGAGCCTGCTGGTTTGATAAGTGAACAAGGACTGTGGATGAGAACTGGGATTAAATAGGCTGCTGGTGATGTGTGTGGAATGAGTGGTAGGTGAATCTCATTAGCAGGGTGAAGACTGGGTGGTACCTACATGTATAGGCTAGAAGGTGTCAGCAGGACCAGGCCTGACACCCCACCACTGAACAAGGAGCCGCTGCCACAAGAAAGTAGTCATCCATCATCAAGGACCCTTACCATCCAGGCCAT